>NW_028318500.1:4224000-4865500 GCF_062004578.1 Staurois parvus | reverse complement strand
GGATGTAAATTTGATTTGGGTGCAGCCTTGCATGACCTCGCAATTGTCAGTTAAAGTAAATCAGCGCCGTAACATTATTTTAATAATAAAGACAATATGAGACCTTTTTGAATTTTGGGTACCTTTGTGATGACTATGATCTGTTAGTGAGACAGCAAGCTTTCGGGGTTAGGGATATGCATCCCATGCTGAACTGACTTACCTATAAGAGTGCCGTTTTGATTGGTGGAGGATCACGTGGTGACCAGCACGGATTGTGTTAATAAAGAAGATTATCATGTTTTTAATCACGTGTGGAGTGAGGATATATTTTTTATGACATAATTTATATTTATATGGTTTGAATATTGCTTATATCCCATTTAGGGTCATCATTCGAGCGCTGTTTGTAGTGAATTTTGATTGAATTCTTGAGAGTGAACGGCTGCATTTAAACAGATCAGATGTTGTGCAGTATGTATTGTGGTTAATTCACATCCAAAATGGCAGCACCCGGCAGCAGTCTTGGGGCCTTTGGTTGTCTACACAAGGTATGCTTACATACATACTTAAAATGTGCATATATAATCTTTTAGAATATTGTTGTTGAAATGAGTGTTTTGTTGACAGGTCTTTTTAATGCAGTAACTTAAGCCCATAAGAGAATAACAAGAATTCTGACAAATATCCATACATAACAACCTTATGTTTATTAGGTGCTATACACTGAATTTATTAAACACATGTTCTGCCCATTGGAGCTTACAGTTTATTTTTAGTGCATAGGAAACAGAGTATCTTCAAATGATCATAGATTTGAAAGAAAACATGAAAACAGTTTTACTGGCACAGATAACTTATTGCAATAATCTGGTTTTTTTTTAAATTTTACATCTTAAATCAGTGGTCTCCAAACTGCAGCCCGGGGACCAAATGTGGTCCTTTGCATGAGTTTATCTGGCCCTTGGGGCACTATTCTACCGTCACTAATGATGGGGCACCATTCCCCCTACTGACACCATCAATGGGGCATTATACTTCTCACTGATGTCAACAATGGGGCACCATTCCCCCTACTGAAACCATCAACGGGGTATTATACTCCTCACTGATGTCAACAATGGGGCACCATTCCCCCTACTGACACCATCAATGGGGCATTATACTTCTCACTGATATCAACAATGGGGCACTATTCCTCCCTTTAAAACCATTTTCTACATGGGGCATTTTCTACTCCCACTGGCTACAGTCTGGCCCCCCTAAAGTCTGAAGGACAGTAAACTGGCCCTTTGCTTAGAAAGTTTGGAGACCCCTGTCCTAAATGAAAGGAGCTCAGCTATAGTCTGAGTGAGCCTATAAAGTAAGCTAAGCCTGGTTGATCTCTAAGGGCTTTGTTAGGTTTACAAGTAAAACAGTGTTAAATGTTTTTAGCATTTGACTAGCTTATCTCTGTTGTCCTATCACATGGCTATATTTAAATTTTCCTGTTTTGTGTAAGAGGACCACAAAACCTCACATTCATTGCTGGCACACAGCATTCCTCAACAATATGAGGGTAGCTGGGCTAAAATACTGCCTGCTTCATTTTCTTTTCTGTAACACTCATCAATCTACCACCATGTTTGTCCAACAAAGGATAACATGATATTCTCACAAACACTGAAAGGAAACCTACACTGAAAGAGTATGGAGGCTGCCAATGCTGACTTCTACAACTAAAAATACTGGTTACCTGGCTAACATAGCTGTAGTACTTTCAATGAGTAAGTCATTACTCAGAACTACAGTAGTATGCAGAAGGAAATTACCAAAGAGTGGCACAAGCATAATGCTTGTCCCACTCTTCTAATCCTAAGAAACAGAGCAGATGCTGCTGCTAATTAACAAAAGGGGGCACAAGTCCCTTTGTTAATCAGGAGCACTCATTTCTATGCTGGGTTTATGACAGACATGGCACAGAAATGTACAGCTGGAGCTGTTTGCTCAGTATTCCTATGCCTATCCCCAGCTCCCTGCTCAGCTGAGTGCAGGAGAGAGGACGAGGTCTGTGCATGCTCTGCTCATATGAGTGGAAAGGAATGTGAGCTGTCAGCTCACATCCCATATGCCAGGTTCAACCTGGTGGGGATCTGTGGCAGTTTTCTATACTGAATTCCTTTGTTAATTTGGAACAACAGGCTCTGCACCAGTATCTGTTTCACATGTGAAACACATTTCACACAGATACGTGAAACCGGTCTGTCTGCTTAGTTAATGTGGTACATGCCACGAATGCTAGTTTCCTGCACCATGATAATGATCTAACTGTACAGTGCCTTGAAAAAGTATTCATACCCCTTGAAATTTTCCAAATTTTGTCATGTTACAACCAAAAACTTAAATGTATTTTATTGGGATTTTATGTGATAGACCAACACAAAGTGGCACATAATTGTGAAGTGGAAGTAAAACAATAAATGGTTGTCAAAATTAAAAAAAAAATATCTGAAAAGTGTGCCGTGCATTTGTATTCAGCTCCCTTGACTCTGACACCCCTAACTAAAATCTAGTGGAACCAATTGCCTTCAGAAGTCATCCAATTAGTAAATAGAGTCCACCTGTGTGTAATTTAATCTCAGTATAAATACAGCTGTTCTTGGAAGCCCTCAGAGGTTTGTTAGTGAACAAACAGCATCCTGAAGGCCAAGGAACACACCAGACAGATCAGGGATAAAGTTGTGGAGAAGTTTAAAGCAGGGTTAGGTTATAAAAAAATATCCAAAGCTTTGAACATCTCACAGAGCATTGTTCAATCCATCATCTAAAAATGGAAAGAGTATGGCACAACTGCAAACCTACCAAGACATGGCCGTCCACCTAAACTGACAGGCCGGGCAAAGAGAGCATTAATCAGAGAAGCAGCCAAGAGGCCCATGGTAACTCTGGAGGAGCTGCAGAGATCCACAGCTCAGGTGGGAGAATCTGTCCACATGACAACTATTAATCGTGCACTCTGCAAATCTGGCCTTTATGGAAGAGTGGCAAGAAGAAAGCCATTGTTGAAATAAAGCCATAAGAAGTCCCATTTGCAGTTTACGAGAAGTCATGTGGGGGACATAGCAAACATGTAGAAGAATGTGCTTTGGTCAAATGAGACCAAAATTGAACTTTTTGGCCTAAAATCTAAAAACGCTATGTGTGGCGGAAAACTAACACTGCACATCACCCTGAACACACCATCCCCACCATGAAACATGGTGGTGGCAGCATCATGTTGTGGGGATGATTTCTTTAGCAGGGGCAAGGAAGCTGGTCAGAGTTGATGGGAAGATGGATGGAGCCAAATTCAGGGCAACCATAGAAGAAAACCTGTTAGTCTGCAAAAGACTGAGGTGGAGGTTCACCTTCTAGCAGGACAACGACCCTAAACATACAGCCAGAGCTACAATGGAATGGTTTAGATCAAAGCATATTCATGTGTTAGAATGGCCCAGTCAAAGTCCAGATCTAAATCCAATTGAGAATCTGTGGCAAGACATGAAAATTGACGCTCACAGACGCTCTCCATCCAATCTGACAGAGCTTGACCTATTTTGCAAAGAAGAATGGGAAAAAAATTCACTCTCTAGACGTGCAAAGCTGGTAGAGACATCCCCAAAAAGACTTACAGCTGTAATTGCAGTGAAAGGTGGTTCTACAAAGTATTAACTCAGGTGGGCTGAATACAAATGCACACCATACTCTTCAGATATTTATATGTAACAAATTTCTGAAAATCATTTATCATTTTCCTTCCACTTCACAATTATGTGCCACTTTGTGTTGGTCTTTCATATAAAATCCCAATAAAATACATTTCCGTTTTTGGTTGTAACATGACAAAATGTGGAAAATACATTTGTATGAATACTTTTTCAAGGCACTGTATTCTAACCTTCCTAATCTGCATGCTTCTTACAGGCCCTTCACTCAAAGTATTAAAACCAGAGATGACTAGGCAATTTGCATTTTCAGAAGAAGTTCAGAATATCAATGTTCATACTCTTATTAGTGCTAAATTTCCTATAAAGTGGACCTTGGGCATTATAAATTGTAGGAATCTCCTAATAATTGGCATTACCCTTTCAGCAATACAGTCAGTGAAAAAATACCAATTTTATTTTCACATGATTGGATAATTGAAGTTAATATTCACAGAATGTATTACAGCGTTTCTCAACCTTCTCAACACAGAGGAACCCTTGAAATACCTTTCTGGCCTAAGGGAACCCTGCTACAAATGACTATATCTACAACTACATACATTTGTGCAATGGTCAGTGGGACGAATACTCCTTATACTTCTGGCCATTAGGATGAATTTCCCTCTTACAGATAGTTAAAAAGACTGGTGTCAGGGAGAACTTATCTGAGAGGAAGAAACTGCTCATTGCTCAAGGAATTGCTCATTAACAGATAATCCAAAATGTTTCAGTAGAAGGTACTTTCCTGCTAGTGATAAAAAGAAATACTCAGCTCTGTGGTGGTGTATGGTTTCATCATATTAATGTCTAGCAGTATACTCATCTGCCTCAATTAAAATTTTCTCCAAATAAGATATAAAGGAGTTCTTGCTTTTCTAATGGAAGTGTCAGTGTCAGCAATGGAATTAGCAGTATAATACATTTGGATCCTTCATTAACTTTCGGTGTATTTTCTTCAAAAAACTTCTCAACCTAATGTACAAATTCTCTGTTTTGAACAGTCTAATCAAGCGGTGCTGAGCATGCATTCTTGTGTCAGGCTGAAGCACATTTCTTACCGTCCGTGAAACCTTTACACTTTTTGCACTGTCTTTGTCAGATTCATGCGTTCTTCTCTCTGCTGTGCAGCATTTAATTCTGTTCACTGCTGCATGAGTTACATTTTACAGTTTGTCCATATTTAAGTATGTCTGTTTCCTCCCTCGGAATCGTGCCTCTCCAGCAGATGCCCCCCCCTTTGGGTCTTGGGCAATCACCCACCCCCCTTTTCGGTTTTCCTGACACTGCAGTTCTGTCCCTGCCCGGCTGCGATCACAGGCTTCTTTTGTTTGGAGATTAATCCACAGAACACGCAGTGATGAGGCAGGTGCTGAGCTGTGATGGGCTGCCTTGCCTCCGGGCTCCTCACCCGGTGGGTGAAGATGAATGGGGCTACGGGGTACCTTTATCTGGTGCCCCCCCTCCTTGGCTGAAAACATACTACCTATGGCACAGTGAGTGTAACATCCAATATCTGGTTATGTTAGATGGAATCAACACTGGTGTGAGGAGGGGTGGTCAGTCCCTGTCTCTGTGCTGACTACACTGAGGGACCTCACCTGTCCCAAGGCAGTGGGAAAGACATGGAAACTCCTCCTTCTGACAAGTCACTGTCCTGTGCCTCAGGGATGGTGGGAAGCAGATTCTGTTGGCACAGGCGGCGCCTCAGTCCTAAAAGCAAAGGCTGAGGCATAGAGCAGATGTCCACATTGTTACCCAGGTCCACCCAGGCCAATGAAAGAAAGTTGGTACTGTCTTTCATGGCTTCGCTGAGCTCCTTCAGGGTGGCACAAGTAAGCCGGTTTCCATTGAGTGCAAGGTGCGTAAGATTGGGGAGGACTGCAAGAGCAGGCATGGCCTGGGCCAAGGTGATGTCTGTGAGGTCGGTAAAGCTTAGGTCCACACTTGTTAGGCTGTTTCCGTGGCCCTGCAAATACAGTATTACACGCTGCATATCTCTAGGCGACAATGTGATTCCAGAGAGATCCAGTGACTCTATTTTTGACTTTTGCTGCAAGCTGTTTTTTAGACTGTCAAATAAAACAGAAAAACAGTTTATGTATGTTAATAGAACCTATCAAACATAAGCAGGATTAATTGCATTAACTGCATAAACTCAATTTTTGGTTGGCAGTAAATAGAACAATGAATCTTTAACACTGTAACTACTCTAGTCTCTTGTGTGCTACGTGTGCATATTTGTAACCATAGATGGTGACAGCAACTGTGTTTAAAGTGGAGTGGAGCTCTGTTTAGAATTTACCAAGCATACAAAAATTCTACTTCTTTACTAGCATTGCGTACACTAAGCCTAATTTATTTTACCCAGAGTCTGGCTGTGGTAGTATGCTTTTATCCTAAATGCGGTCATATAGTTGGGAATTTTAAAGAGTAAGAGCTAATTCACACATGTGTGGTACGGATTGAAGCTCAGGTTTCACAGCTAATTGACACAGTAGTTGTTCAGCGGTTCAGGTCAGGATTTTATCCTGTTCACAAGTGCGGTTTAAAAACTATTACCTGTAATCTGCACCTGAACCAGACTGCACGGCTCAGAAATCAGACATGGCTCTTTTTCAATCCGCACTGAATCCGAACTGCTAGTGCATGGGACATACACTATATTGCCAAAAGTATTAGGACACCCCTCCAAATCATTGGATTCAGGTGTTCCAATCACCTCCGTGGCCACAGGTGTATAAAATCAAGCACCTAGACATGCAGACTGCTTCTACAAACATTTGTGAAAGAATGGGTCATTCTCAGGAGCTCACTTAGGTGTCCGTTATGACACAGAGAATAGCTGCGATTCAACGGATCTCAGCTATTCTCTGGTCATTCACAGTTTATGACACGCAGGAGATCATGTCAGCCCTTCACTGGAGATCTGTGTTCTCCCTCCAGATTCTCCAGCCCAGAGCTGGAGAATCAGAGGGACCGCAAACTAAGCAGAGATAATTTACCTCTGCTTAGTAAACTGATCTTTTACTGTAATCTCACGAGATTATAGTAAAATCAGCCGTTTTCCAGAGTTTGTAGACCGTTCTCCAGCGTTTGGAGACCGTTCTCCCTTTGTTCGGAGAACTGCTTCATAAACTGCATTCTCAGAACTGTGTTCTCTGAGAATGCCGGAGAACTGAGCAACGATCTATTACTGCTGGTTCATAAACGGACACCTTAATTCAAGCGCAGAATTGTGATAAGTTGCCACCTGTCTAATAAGTCAATATTTAAATTTCCTTGCTACTAAATATTCCACGGTCAACTGTTAGTGGTAATATAACAAAGTGGAAGCAACTGGGGACAACAGCAATTCAGCCTCAAAGTGGTAGGCCACTTAAAATGACAGAGCGGGGTCAGTGCATGCTGAAGCGTATAATGCGCAGAAGTCGCCAACTGTCTGCAAAGTCAATAGCTAAAGAAGTCCAAACTTTGTGTGGCCTTCAGATTAGCACAACAGTGTGTAGAGAGCTTCATAGAATGGGTTTCCATGGCCGAGCAGCTGCATCCAAGCCTTACATCACCAAGTGCAATGCAAAGCGTCGGATGCAGTGGCGTAAAGCACGCCACCACTGGACTCTAGAGCAGTGGAGATGTTTTCTCTGAAGTGACAAATCACACTTTTGGCAATCCAATGGACGTGTCTGGGTTTGGTGGTTGCCATGAGAACGGTACTTGCCTAACTGCATTGTGCCAAGTGTAAAGTTTGCTGGAGGGGGGATTATGGTGTGGAGTTGTTTTTCAGGGTTGGGCTTGGCCCCTTAGTTCCAGTGAAGGGAACTCTTAAGGCGTCAGCATAAAAAGACATTTTGGATAATTTCATGCTCCCAACTTTGTGGGAACAGTTTGGGGATGGCCCCTTCCCGTTCCAACATGACTATGCACCAGTGCACAAGCAAGGTCCATAAAGATATGAATGAGTAAGTTTGGGGTGGAGAAACTTGACTGGCCTGCACACAAATGCTCTTCTGGAAGAATGGTCAAACATTCCCATAGACACACTCCTAAACCTTGTGGACAGCCTTCCCAGAAGAGTTGAAGGTGTTACAGCTGCAAAGGGTGGGCCAACTCAATATTGAACCCTATGGACTAAGACTGGGATGCCATTAAAGTTCATGTGCGTGTAAAGGCAGGCATCCCAGTACTTTTGGCAATATAGTGTATGTGAACAGGCACCATAGGAAGCAATGTTATTTCACATGTCATGCAGATTGGATGCGTTTCAAGCATCCAATTCGCATATATTTGAACGCTTAAGCTATTTATAGATGCATCAAAATTCGACAAGTTTCTGCATTCCTCCCTGTTTGACAGAAGTTGATCGCTGGATCAACTTCTGTCGAATGGACATGCTGAAAATGTTTTGGCAGGAGCTGCTGTCAGAATACAATGTCCTGGCAGAGATGATTTCTCCATCTACCTCGCTTTTGTGGATGAAGGAATCTGTTCTTTTTTTTCATTCAGCGCGTGGGCTTAAGGCTGACCAAACACTGATAAATTTTTTTCATTTAGTCTGCAGGCTGAACAAAAAAATCTAATAGGTTTCTTCATCCATGCTAAATAGAGAGAATGGACAAATTCCCTTCCTGCACTATTGTATCTTGACACCAGCTCCATCTGATAGGATACATCCAATGTTTGGCTGACAATTTTCCGCTTGGTTTCAGTTGAATATTCAGTTGGGAAGGGAATAAGAGGGCCACCCAGGGAGTATTGCAAACTTCATTGTAGTCTTTCCTCTTATTGTTGTGTATGGATTACAATAATTTCTTTAAAGCTAACTGGGACAGTCCATCTGCCATGGTCATATGACCAGTACTGTAATATGAAACACAGAGAAAAGCAGTGAACCAATTCCGCAGGCAGGAAATGACCTCAGTGCTATCATGGTTGGCATGCTTACAAGGAAGTGGCATTGAAAGTGGACCTTGCACTAAAAGGCAGTACATCAAGCCTCATATATAATTGCTGTATGATGTCAGTAAAAAAAAGCCTTTGAAAAAAAGTTAGTAAATATACTTACCTTACTCCAGCTTCCCTGCCTAGGGGAGGTTATAAGATCCTGGGAACACTGTGTATCCCAAATCTCACAAGATGCTCCTGCAGCTCAGTGAAGTAGCAACATCACACAAGATTTGAGATCTTAGTCCTTCCCAAGATCTTATAGGAAGGATCTTGATGCCACCCTTGCCTAGGCGCTGTGTAAGGAAACTAGATATTTTTTCACTGCCATCAGTAGTTTGATAGGAGGCCTGATGTACAGTATTGAGCAGATCTTTCCTTTTAGTACAGGGTCCACTGTAAGATTTTCAGCAGCTTTAGGCCATAGCTGATTCTAGATAGAAATAGACATTTGCAATTTAGTATGAAATAGACCTAGATTGTGCTGCAATTTTCATTCAAGGTTGCTAGCTGCTTGTAGAGTATCTTAACAATTACCAATTCTAATCCTATAGCCAATCTGTTAGATCAGATGTCAAATGTGTGATACCCTTTACGTGAGAACTGATGAAAACATATTCTCATTGTCCTTAAATTTTTGCTTTTATTCTATTTTTCAAAAATAAAAAAAAATACAATGCTCTTATTTATAGAATTTTGTTAAATAGAATAGCATACTAAATATTTCCCTTTTCTACATAAATCCTGCATGTCATGCTGATGGACAGTACTGATATAATACATTCAGGTACACCTTAACCACTTGCTGACCCACCACAGTACATTTACTGCAACAGGTTGGCTTGTACTGGCACAATCACATACCTATATTTTGCAGCCTTCTCCCAGGTCCACTCACACATGCGCGAGTGGACCTGTAAGACTGTGCTGTCATTGGCTGCAGCACAAGCTGATCAGCAGGTCCCAGCCAATGATTTATGGCTGGGACCTGTTGATCGGCTCAGCGAATGACAGAGGAGAGTTCTGTGTTCGTAAAAAACAATACAGAGCTCTCTTCATAGAACAGCGATGTGCTTTTTTTTTTTCTGCTTGCAAACAGGAATTAAAAACCAGCACATTGCTTAGTAAAACACCACACAGTAAACATACTAAACACTGTTAGGCACATAGCTAATCCCCTGATCACCCTAGATGTTAACCCTTTCCCAGCCAGTGTCATTAGTACAGTGACAGCGTATATTTTAGCACTGAAGACTGTATTAGTGTCACTGGGGATGTCAGTGACAGTTAGTCAGTTCCCCTCAGCATCAGTTAGTGTCAGATTGCATGCCACACTATCACTGACTGCTGTCATTAATATATATGATAAAAAAAATCCAGTATCTATACCATAGTTTGTAGGCACTATAACTTTCATGCAAACCAATCAATATACACTTTATTGGAGTTTTTTTTTTACCAAAGACATGTAGAAGAATACATTTTGGCCAAAATGTATGAAGAAATAAAAAATTTTTTCAATTTTTTTTTATGTTTTTATGTTTTTTATGTTTTATAGCAGAAAGTAGAAAACATTTTTTTTTCAAAATTTCAGGTCTGTTTGTTTGCAAAAATTATATAAATTTTGTTTGCGTACAGCATTGCATGACTGCGCAATTGCCAGTTAAAGTAGCACAGTGCCAAACAGCAAAAAATGGCCTGGTCATGAAGGGGGAAAAATCTTTCAGAGCAATAGTTAAGGCGGTTGTAAAGGCTCAAGGTTTTTTACCTTCATACATTCTATGCATGAAGGTAAAAATCCTTCTGTGTGCAGCAGTCCTCCCAGCCCCCTCAATACTTACCTGAGCCCCATTGAGATCCAGTGATGTGCATGACAGCCTCGGCTGTCCTGGGTCTCTGCCTCCCCATTGGCTGAGACAACAAGCGAGAGCCATTGGCTCCCGCTGCTGTCAATCACAGCCAATCAGCCAATGAGGAGAGAGAGGGGGCAGGGCCAAGCCACAGCTCCATGTGTGAATGGACACATGGAGCAGTGGGTGCCCACATAGCAAGCTGCTTGCTATGGAGGCACCCGACAGACAGGAGAAGCCAGGAGAGCCTGCGGGGGACCCAAGAAGAGGAGGATCCAGGCTGATCTGTGCAAAACCACTGCACACAGCAGGCAAGTATAGACATGTTTGTTATTTTGCAAAAAAAAATAAAAAAATTAACCTTTAGTATCGCTTTAACAGCCTTGTAAATCCACAAAGTTCTAGTTGTTTTGGAAAAAAAAACTTTTATTGTGCATCCTCACCTGTTGAGATAAACCATTCCAATGTTCTTGTTTAACTCTTTTAAATTGAACATTCAGTAAAAGATTCCGTCTTTCATAAAATGGGCCACATATCTCACTAAAGAAGAAACTTGTAATGGGCTGCCTTTAATTTGTTTTCAAGCTCTGTGCACATTTGTGGTAGGGTAAAAATAAACAGATAGGGAGGGATAATAATTCTAAGAAATTCTGACTTTAAATTGTTGCCATGGTTAAAAGGGGGGAAAACTCTGAAATGTTTGGCAGTTATAGAAAGTCATAAATGACTGCAAATCCAAATGGAAATAAAATTTCCAATAGCATCACAAAATGGCTTCTACAACAATCAGTTAAACTGATTGTAAGCTTCTGAAATTAAATTTGACAAAGAATATCCCTCTATAGTGTGTATTTGTTTCAATCTAGAGCATTCAGTGTCATTTCTGTCTGTGTCTCTTTCCTCTACTATCTGCATGAGTCACTTCTGACAGCTTTTCCTGACACCAAGAGGTAAAAAGGTGACAGGGGAGGGAGCTCCAGCACACAACCTGTGATTGATACCCCCAGATCTGTACCTGTGGCTGTGTGAAGGGAGGTGTGTCCCTTCTCTCTAATTAGCTCTCAATGAGCTCTGCAAATTTTAACTGTAGCTCCCATCCCCTGCTTTCTGAAAGCTGAAACAAGCTGTATAAATTCTGGACTTTGCATGGATGTAGAGAAGACTGTAGATAAACAGGCACAACTTATGTAGGAGGATTTGTTTCATCTTTTTTATCACCTGGGGATAGTCACCTCACTGGGTATATGTAAGGATTTACAACTACTTTAGTTGCATCTATTTTTAACAATACAGAGCCATGTTGCCTCTTTTTCGCTCTCAGCTCACCATGCCATGCTTTTTCTCCGAGGTAGACTGTGTCTATGCCATTTGGAATGTGGGGTCAGGTGGTAAAGAAGTTGCCGGCAAACTCGGTCTGCAGACTTCAGTGACTCTTGTTCCTGCAAGAATGTAAATTCAAATTAGGTGTATAAGCATTTATAAAAACACAAACATACATTGGAACATCATTACTATGCAGAATTAACAGTGTATTAACCACTTCCAGTCCGGACACTTTTACCCGCTTCCTGACCAGGGCAATTTTCAGCTTTCAGAGCTATCACACTTTGAATGACAATTGCGCGGTCATGCAACACTCTACCCATATGAATTTTGTACCATTTTTTTGAGACAGCTAAAAATTTATTTTGGTGGTATTTATCCACCACTGGGATTTTAATTTTTTTTTGCTATGTAAATGAAAATGTCCAAAAATTTAGAAAAAAGGTGTTTTTCTTATAAAATTTTGCAAATAAATAATATTTCATCATAAATCTTGGCCAAAATTTCTTCTAAATTCTTCAAAATTCTGTTATCTTTTTAGTAAAAAAGAAAATAAGCCAAATTAGTTTATAACCAAAAATTATAATTTTGAAACATTTTTTTTTACATTTTTTTTTTTTTTTATATTATTATTTATTTATTTTTTACATACTGTCACCCTAGCAGTACAGTGTCACCATGGTGACACTGTACTACTTTTGGGGGGTGATGAAGATTTTTTTTTTTTTTTACTCTGATTGCTTTTACACCCATATAGGATGTAAAAGCAATCATTTCTCTTTCTCCCTGTCTGCATTCTTGCAGCCATTGAGAACTACTGAATGAGCTGTGATTGGTCACAGTTTGTCACATGGTACAAGGCTGTTGTGAATAGCCTTGTACCATGTGACCTCTGTGATCATTCACAGATTTCACACGTAGTAAGCAATGATGTCACAAGTGACATCTTGCTTACTACTTTGCATGTGATCACTGATTGGCCAGTCAGTGATCACATGATTGGGACCTCGTACAGAGGTCCCGTCCGAAGGTCACTGTGTCCGGAGGCACTGGAGCGCGCACAAACAGGGTGCGGGAAGGCTGTTTATAAACGGCCACCCGACCCTGCAGTGCCACCGTCCGGCTGTTTATATACAACGGCCGGTCGGGAAGTGGTTAAACATATGAACACTGCAAATTGAGCTTTTATGCTCCAAAAATATAGTAGCTAAAGTATTTTTTGTTACGTTTTGCACATTACCAGATTATAGTCACTGCACACTGTTTGGTTAAAATCTGCCTGGGTGCTCTGTAGAAAAACATACTGTATAGTTGTGGAGGCATTCAGAGGTCTTAAAGTGTTACTAAACCCACAACAGTAAAATCAGTCTGTATATTCAGTAAAGCATGCTTGTTATACTCACTGTGGAACCTAAGGGGTTAATCCTCTGCATTGTCTAAAATGACCCTTTGATCCTTTCTTTTCTGATCCTCCCAACCACCTGTTATCTCCTGATAAGACAGACTGAACTGTAGGCATTTGCACATGCTCAGTTTGGTGTGTATTACTAGCGAGGTTTTTTTTTCTCTTGGGAGAGTGCATGTGATCAACACATGGCCAATCAGCACTCTCCAGACAGAGGTCAGAGGCTTTGCATCCTCCTAGAGCAGAAAGAAAACTCCTCCTACAAGATTTAACCAATGCCCTGCTGGACACTGATAGAAGCCACAAGACTGCTCTAACTGCTGATGAGAAAATGTATTTAGCAGTTTATATTTACTAAAATAATTGCATTTCCATGTTCTGTGTACTCTGGGAGACCAGATATAGTGAATGCAGGGTCCAGGGTTTAGTAACACTTTAAACAGGAGACTATCTTCAAACAAGTGTTTATTATATGCAAAGTTTTGACCTAGACTGAGCTCCAGCAAAACGTTGGATATAATATATACTTCTTGTTTGGAGATATCCTCCTGCTTTTATTTCCTCAACTATATGCCTATCTTTAGGCCTCGTTCACATGGCTGATTACATGTGTTCCCCATGCAGGGCCATATTGTACAGACACAGAGATGCACAGGTGTTGTGTGCATCCCTGTGACAGCAGTCCTATAGATGTCTATTGGGACATGCGGCTGTGTGTACACAGTCGCTGTGTATCAGTATAGCATTCTGTGCGGGTCTCAGCACTTACCCTGAGTGCATTCAGAGCCACACACCCACACTAATGTCACATTGAATATACCACAAACAGCGTTGGCACTTATTTAAATTTCATAAAAATAAGAATAATTTGACCTCTTATGAAGTCAAAATGCACTTGATGACGTAATCATACACCACTAGAGCAGAGATGAAAGCCAGAAACACTGCAGTGACAAAACACTGCACTGCACTGACAAAAGGGTAACCAGGGAAAACAGTTTCCAATATCGCCCCAACTGGTCCTATTTTGCCTCTCTTTGGTCTTCTCAGAGCCACCGGGCACTCATTTCAGGATTATTAAAAGGAAAAGGAGAAGCCTCCCATAATGTAAAAAAGTTTTATTTACTTCAAAAACTGCTAAAATTGCACTTACACCATCAAATATACAGTTTGGTATTCACTGTATTACAATCAGAAGGGGCGCTGGCTCCCCAGCGTGCGTTCCAACAAAAGTGGAAGTGACGTGCACGAAGTCCCGCCCTATGCGTTTCATCATTAGTGTGTGACGTCCTTAAGGGCAGGAAGAGGATGCCTTCATATTGAGACACATCAGCTTTGTCCATGTGGCCCCGTGTCTCAATAGACATCTATAGGACGTCTGCCATGGGGATGAACTCAACACCTCTGCAAAACATGGCCCTGCACGGAGCATGCAAGTAGTTGGCTGTGTGAATGATGCCTAAAGTGTTACTAAACCCACAGCAGTAAAATCAATCTCTATATGCAGTAAAGCATGCTTGTTATACCTACTGTGGAACTTAATCCTCTGCATTGTGTAAAAAGGATGCCTAATCCTGTCTTCTCTGATCCTCCCCTTCGTCCACTCTTCCCAACTCATCTCCTGATAGAACAGAGCCTTGGGGGCAAGCTGCACATGCTCAGTTTGGTGCAGGAGTGGACTGACAACTCATGGGGCCCCTGGGCAATAGGGGATCATGGGGCCCCTGTGTCCTTGCCCAAACTCAAAAACGCCTATGAAAAAGGTACCAGGGGCATCTCATGGGGCCCCCTACTGACCCTGGGCCCTCGGGCAGTTTCCAAATGGTCAGTCCGCCCCTGGTTTGGTGTATATCGCTAGAGAGTTTTTTTTTCTTGGGAGAGTGCATGTGATCAGCACAGGGCCAATCAACACTGTCCAGACAGAGGGTCATGGATAAGGCAGTCTCACAGGACAGTGAGAGGAGAATGAAAACTCCTCCTACAAGCTTTAACCAGTGCTCAGCTGGACACTGATAAAAGTCACAAGACTGCTCTAACGGCTGATGAGAAAAGGTATTTAGCAGTTTATATTTACTAAAATAATTGCATTTCTATGTTGTGTGTACTGTGGGAGACCAGATATACTGAATGCAGGGTCCTGGGGTTAGTAACACTTCAAAGTGGTTGTAGAGGCTGGAGGTTTTTTACCTTCAAAATTTTCTGTGTGCATCAGCCCCCCCCAGCCCCCTCAATACTTACCTGAGCCTCAGCACAATCCAGTAATGTGAATGACAGCCTCAGTTGTTTCAGGTCTCTGCCTTCTCATTGGCTGAGACAGCAAGCAGGAGCCATTGGCTCCTGCTCCTGTCAATCACAGCCAGTCAGCCAATGAGGAGAGAGAGGGGGCAGGGCCAAGTCATGGCTCTGTGTGTGAATGGGCACACTGAGCAGCGGATGCCCCATCGCAAGCTGCATGCTGTGGGGGCACCCAACAGACAGGAGGAGCCAGGAGAGCCTGTAGGGGACCTGGGAAGAGAAGGATCCAGGCTGCTCTGTGCAAAACTACTGCACACAGTAGCTTATTTAAACATTTTTTTTTAAAATAAACCTTTAGAATCGCTTTAAGCTTTTGGTAGGGTTGAAAAGGTTTGAAATATTTGCATGGCTTTTTTATTTTGTTGTCTGTGTTCCATTGTGAAGATTTCCCTTCACTTTCTGTTCTGCAGATACCTATTTCCTGTTCCAGTGACAGACAAATAGAGATTGTGAACCTCCCCAAGGGGAACAAAAGCAGGAATAAAGACAGCAAGAAAATAAAATCCTTGTTTACTCTCCAAAAAACCCCCAAAAACATTTTGGCTTTAGACCTTTAAAATATGGATATACAATTTTTATGATGGGCTCATTTCTGTTGTATCAGATGTTATTTTGACAAACATTTATACAGTATAAATTAACATACAACTAACCCTCGAGAAGGAAGTGATGCAGTTTGATTTCTCACTATGTCAGTGACTGAAACCGCATCCACTGGACCATATCTGTCGGTCACTCATGCGACCTCTTACACAGTCATTTTGCAGTGTAATGTACAACTATTCATTCAGCATCAGAAGTCACTCATTGATGTAGGTTTGCAGTTACAGTCGAATGACTTGCTTACATTTCCAGGTATTTTAGTTAAATATTGTTTTTGACACTCTGACACTTTTTTTTCTCGCTGTGAAAATTGGGGATATAACCTAAACATTATACAGTACATAATGCAGATTTCACAGCCAAATGTTTAGAAATTTGTGTGTAAGTGCACATCTATTCCTTTCAATAAATGTTCCAGACTATTCTGTATGAATCTGGTCAGCTTTTGTGCAAAGGTAATGCTGACATGCGACTACAGTAGCAAATTATAGCTCACTGCCCATATTATTATTTATTTTTATTTAGATACGCATGGAGAAAACTATCAAAAAATGTGAATGACTCCACCCTGCTGATAGACAAAGGATTTCCAATATTCCTCACGGCCATAGACTGATTGAAATTCCGTCGGTCCCTTCTGAACTGGCTGAATTTTGAATTTCAATCCATCTATGGCCAGCTTTATTAACTGCAGAGGAAAATTGAATTAGAGACCTGGATTTGCAAAGCTGCCCTAATGCCAGGCTTAAGCGATGTCAGTGTCTGCACAGTACTGCGATGCAAAACTAGTGTTCTTTGATTTTGCTATATATGATTTGCAGCCATAGTGGGTGAAAAGGGCAAAAACCCAATTTCACATTTTCAGAAATATTTTGATTTGATTCAGAAGGTGAAATTGCCAAGAGTACTTCATTTCAACCTTGATCATGTAAATATGAATGCAGAGGTTGGATAAGTTATTGGTGACAATGTGCTACTCCTGCTTTTTTTCCCAAGTTGCAACATCTTTAGAGTATTAGTCACAATTGGGCTTATGCAAGAATCATATAAAGCCTTTGATTACCATACGTATGAAGTTTTTTTACGTCAAAACAAATTTTACTGGATATCACCATAAGCAATGCAGTTAGAAGGATATTATGCCAATATAATGTATTATTCTGCCAAGACAAAAAAGAAAACAATAAAACAGTGCTAACATACCGAAAAAGTGTCTGCTGCTTATTATTCTGAGATTGTGGAGTATTCAGGGGTCATATGGTAGAATCCAGGAAAATGCAGAGATCGAATGTTTATGGGAGGATGAGGAGGTGATTGTAACCACAGAATTTGGAAGAATGCAAGAAGGGTCCTACTGTAAAGAAGGTAAGGGATTGTGTTCTAGCCAAGCATTCCAGATTTTCTCAAATTTAACTGGATATCATCTATGTGCATATACTAACTTTCTGAAAGGTAGAGTAGCATTTTCAAGGCTGATCCACTGTAGCACAGCAAGAAAATTTCCAAACATCAACTGTTTTTCCAGCCATGGGTAGCAATTCATTGAGTAGAGATGAGAGCATCGGAGAGTGAATGAGAGCTAGAATACAAACTTGTGGGGGGAGTGGGATGGGGCAGCCCATCGTGCTATGTATAAATGTAGGAGTCATTTCCCATAGCTGTCATAGACCAGGGCCCAGATCTACAGGGGGGGAGAGATCAGGAAATACAGAAGCATACCTGAGGCTGGGTGCAGTGTCACACAGGTGCTCATGATACAATAGAGTCACATGATTACATTGGATGCTCTGGGGTCACTTGTGTGAGACCGGATGCTCTAGGGTCATGGGTTGACACAGGAATCTAAGGCATTACAAGGTCACACAGAAGCACTGAATTCACTGTAGGTGTTGGGGTCACCCATGAAACAGGAGTCACTGGAGACACAGGAACACAGGGGTCACTGTAGATGTTGGGTCACTTGAGACATAGAAGTTGCCAGAGATTCAGAGGCTGCTGGAGGCACAAGAGTTCCTGGAGATACAGGGGGAGGTCACGGGAGTGCACAAGGGATGTAGTAGCACTGAAGGCACAGATGTGCTGGGGATACTGGAGGCACAGTAGTGCAGGGGGCACTGGAGGCACAATAGTGCAGGGGTCACTTGAGGCACAGGGGTCACAATTACTGTAAATAGGGGAACAGGTAGATACTGCAGGCACAGGGGTGCTTGGTTTCAGGTATAGTGACATGTTTCTTGAACGCCAAGTAACATGTCATCCATCCCATTAAGGCAGCACGTCAATTTGACTGGCTGTGGTGCTGGAGGAAGCTAATAGCTATGTACTAGAGAGAAGACCTGCCACTGGATCAGGGACAAAGTGAGTGACACCAGCTGGCTATTGACTGGGCAAAACCATAACAGATGTGTAAAGTAACCTGTGGGCTAGAGTCATTGGGGCAGCAGGAGTTCAATGTTCTTGACAAATTTGTAATTCTGTATGAGGCAAGGGAGGCACGGTGTATATAAACTTTTATATTTGTCTTTCTCTGGTATATAGAGAAACTTTGTGAGGGCTGCCAGATGTCCCTCTCAATTCTCATTGTTGAGGTCAGAGAACTCCTCCCACCGGGCCTTAAATGATGGCTGTACATTTAAACTTTATCAAATACTAGTTGGCGCTCAACTAAAATACAGATCAAAACAGTCCAGATCCAGTGTCTATATTCCACAATCTGGTGCATTCAATCAAGGCAATCCAGATTTTTCTTAAAAAATAAACATTTCCCAAAGTGCACCACACTACAACATGATACGAAACTCCACTTTAAGAAATGACACCCATCAAAATTATTTGACCTCCACACTCAGGTTTCATATTTAAATCTGTTCCTTCCTTGGCTATAATGTGGCTAAAATTAGCATTTAAATGACTAGGTAGACTGTTTTATTTTGTATTTAGTTCACTGTTTTCATTGTATCTTTTTATAGTCAAATCACTCTACAGTAGAATTTCATATCTATGCAATACACTATATATATATACATACTGTGTATATTATTTGGTACAAAACCCACAACAGTAAAATCAGTCTGTATATGCAGTAAAGCATGCTTGTTTTACTCACTGTGGAACCTAAGGAGTTAATCCTCTGCAATGTGTAAAAAGGCTGTTTGATCCTTGATTCTCTGATCCTCCCCTTCTTCCATTGCTCCCATCAGAGGAGAATGAAAACTCCTCCTACAAGCCTTAACCAGTGCTCAGCTGGACACTAACAGAAGTCATAGGACTGATCTAACTGCTGATGAGAAAAGGTATTTAGCAGTTTATATTTACTAAACTAATTGCATTTCCATGTTGTGTGTACTGTGGGAGATCGGGTATAGTGAATGCAGGGTCCTAGGTTTAGTAACACTTTAAGGCACATTTATTGGAGGTGAGCAGATGATACCAGGGCAATTTGCATATGTTTATTTTGTTTGCAAAGTATTGGGGTTAATATATTACATTTAAATTTTGCCTTGGAAATAATCAACCAATTATAGAGGTCACTTGTTAGCTGTTTCCTAAATCTGTCCTTTACAAAGTTTGAATGTCAGCTATGGTAAGTGATGATTTGAGAATCCTCATTTTCTAGGAGTTGACCAAGAAATCACAGTCCAGCAGATTGCCATACAGTCATATCAGTAAGTTTCAATGACTCGAGGAGAACTGTGCTTTACTGTAACAGAGTTTAGCAATCCTAGTCTGTTTTATAGAATTGTTTTGCCAATTCTCACTAATTTGTAGCCTTGTTACATACAGCTGATGAGAATGGGTACCGCTTTGGCCTTTAAAAGGTTATAGAGCCATGATCCAAGAATATAGATTAAGTCCAAGTACTTGTGCCTAATGGGTATCAACTTCAACAAACCAATTGAACATCTGGAAGAGTTGGGCTATAATATTTATGTAGGCAGGGGTGTGCTAGGCCTCCCAATAAAGTAGGGAATATACGCATTCTTTGTGGACATCCTGCTCTTTTATAGTTCCAAATAAACTCTAAAGCCAGAGAGTGACATTTCAGAATACTGATAGTAGTATGTACACAGGGGATCGTAGAAGTACATAAACAATTTTGGACAACAGAAACATTTTAAATAAGTTGATTGAAACAGTTGCTGAAAGTATTAGTTATGTCCAGGACAGAAATTTGTTTTTTATCAACTAAAAAAGTGAGTCAATGTTGGTGTGAATAAAAGACTTGTGGTGACTATCAATTTTTCATAGCTAGAAACCTAAAACTTTAAACTGTTAAGAACAGATAGGGGGCATTCTTGGGGAAATGTGGTGGGTAAATGGAGAAGATTACAAGTCCAGTTAATAGATAATCTAGAGTAAAGACACAATTCAGCAATAACATCAATAGCTATCTGTAAAGAAGTTACCTGCACAGCCCTACTTTTTTGAGTTATGCAACGTTGAGGCCCGCTATTTGGGGATGTTGCTGTATTTTAATTGCTATTGGTACTGTGGTGATGGTGCACAGCAATGGAATTACCAGGCATTCCTGCTAAGTTCCACATTGAAATTCAGCCATTTGTGCAAACTATGGCTCTAGGATTGTAGTAAAGCAAGCTCACCCAATACATACAAACCTGGTCAAAGCCAGCTCTACCAATCATAGCCCTAAGAAAAGACCATACCACGGAATCAAAGGCCTTGGCTGTGTCACAAGAGACAATCATGTCTTGACCATTGTTGTCATGTGACAATAATTTTTTTATTAATATGCAGACATCAGTGATAATTTCCATTTGGAATAAATGTTTGATAGAAGTTTTGATTGTATACATACAAGTCATTTTGGCATCAGTGGTCAGGAGGGAGGTTGGTCTGTAGAAGTCACATTTTTGCTCATCATTGCCTGGCGTGGATGTCACAATAATAGGACTGTTGCACAGAATGGGGAAGCCTTCATGTATTCGTACCCCTTGAAATTTTCCACATTTTGTCATGTTACAACCAAAAATGTAAATATATTTTATTGGGATTTTTTGTGATAGACTAACACAAAGTGGCATATAACTGTGAAATGGAAGGAAAATGATAAATGGTTTTTACATTTTTTTACAAATAACTATCTGAAAAATGTGGCATGCATTTGTATTCAGCCCCCCCGAGTCAATACTTTGTAGAACCACCTTTCACTGCAATTACAGCTGCAAGTCTTTTTGGGTATGTCTCTACTAGCTTTGCACATCTAGAGAGTGAAATGTTTGCCCATTCTTCTTTTCAAAATAGGTCAAGCTCTGTCAGATTGGATGGAGAGCGTTTGTGAACAGCAGTTTTCAAGTCTTGCTACAGATTCTCAATTGGATTTAGGTCTGGATTTTGACTGGACCATTCTAACACATGAATATGCTTTGCTGTAATCCATTCGATTGTAGCTCTGACTGTATTTTTAGGGTTGTTGTCCTGCTGGAAAGTGAACATCCACCCCAGTGTCAAGTCTTTTGCAGGTTTTCTCCTAAGATTACCCTGTATTTGACTTTATCCATCTTCCCATCAACTCTGACCAGCTTCCCTGTCCCTGCTGAAGAAAAGCATGTCCACAACATAATGCTGCCACCACCATGTTTCACAGTGGGGATGGTGTGTTCAGGGTGATGTGCAGTGATAGTTTTCCGCCACACATAGCGGTTTGCTTTTAGGCCAAAAAGTTAAATTTTGGTCTCATCTTACCACAGCACCTTCTTCCACATGTTTGCTGTGTTCCCCACATGACTTCTCGCAAACTGAAAACGGGACTTCTTATGACTTTTTTTCAACAACGGCTTTCTTCTTGCCACTCTTCCATAAAGGCTAGATTTGCGGAGTGCACGGCTAATAATTGTCTTGTGGACAGATTCTTCCACCTGAGCTGTGGATCTCTGCAGCTCCTCCAGAGTTACCATGGGCCTTTTGGCTGTTTCTCTGATTAATGCTCTGCTTGCCGGACTGTCAGTTTAGGTGGACAGCCATGTCTTGGTCTCCACAACTTTATCCCTGACCTGTCTGTTGTGTTCCTTGGCCTTCATGATGCTGTTTGTTCACTGATGTTCTCTTAAAAACCTCTAAGGGGTTCACAGAACAGCTGTATTTATACTGAGATTAAATTGCACACACAGGTGGACTCTATTTACTAATTAGGTGACTTCTGAAGGGAATTGGTTCTACTAGATTTTAGTTAGGGGTATCAGAGTAAAAGGGGCTGAATACGAATGCACTCCACACTTCTCAGATATTTATTTGTAAAAAATTTTGAAAACCATTTATCATTTTTCTTTCCACTTCACAATTATGTGCCACTTTTTGTTGGTCTATCACATAAAAATCAATAAAATACATTTACGTTTTTGGATGTAACATGACAAAATGTGGAAAATTTCAAGGAGTATGAATAATTTTTCAAGGCACTGTACCTGCAGTAGGTCAGGTGTCATAAAATCAATGTATTTTTTATAACATTTGATTGGGATTCTGTGTAGAGGTAGGGCATTTTTTTAGGGAAGAAAAGCACAGTAGACGATAATATCAACTAACAATGGGACATCAAGTAGACCTCTTTGTTTCTAACTCAGTTTTGGCATGGCCAAGTCTGCTAAATAGATTTCAGCATAAAGTTGTGTTGAAGTAGTGAATCTTGTATGTAGGCAAGTGTAACCATTTTGGCCTGATTTATTGCTAGGGAAGTAGTAACCAAAGTACCATAATCCTTCTGTATAGAGAGATTAGTGTATGGGGGGTTTAGATTACAGATAAAGGTTGCTCCCATCTCCTTGTTCAAAGATACAGTATATTACCCTGTAGAAAAATGTTGCTAATTCAGAACAGGCTACTTCCTGGTTTATTTGCAGTATATTTAAGCTGGGTTCACATCTGTACGGTGCACCAGTGCAAATGCGTTGTTTCCCGTTTTTACATGCATTACGGTGCATTGCGGCAAGGCAGCCCATCCAATTGCATGGGCTGCCTAACGCATCTAAATGACACCAAAGAAGTCCATTACACTTTTTTTTAAATCATACTGCAAAAAAACACTTAGGGCTTGTTATCATGCATTTTGTTGCATGATTTCTCACACTCTCAGCAAGGTGCATCACACAAGTGTGAACAGAGGCTAAGAAGCAACTGGTGGAATTGCAGGGGTTATCAACCAACTTGGCTTGAGCTTGTATAATTTTGGTGTGTAATTCTTTTTTTTAAGAAATATGGACTAACTGATTATGCATTAAGTGAGACCTTTGAAGGTATAGATCCATATCTAATGGGAACATAATCCAGCATAACAGCAAATTGGCAATGGCTTGACACTACCTAGGTAGGAAGGTGGCTAATACTACCAGTGGGAATAGGCTGCTAAAAGAAAATGCTAAATCTATACATGAAAAAGAATAAGAAAAAAAAGGAGCAAGAGCATTGGTGCTACTCATCAACCAGGCTTATCTCCTGCATGAAGAAGATAGTGCTGGGATTTTGCAATTAATTTAGGCTAGATGTTATTCTGTCTAGATAGGGGTTGATGACATTTTTGAAATCTTTAATCCAAACAGTGTAGGCATGTGCATGGGCGAGCAATAAGTTGTCTGCCTTATGGGGTATGTCTGCTGAGTTGGGAGGGGAATACAGAATGCTAGTATAGTCAGTCCTCATAGATTGTGGCATACAGGAATGCTTATATACAGGTTTGATCCAGTTTCTAATTGTGGAGTGCAAAATGTACATTTTTTTTAATCAGGATTGAGACTTCTAATGAGTACTTTGAGTAAGTGCTCGAAAGAGCAGGGCCCTCAATCCCCTCATGTTTTGCAGTGTAATGGTATTGTTCTGTCACATGTTCTGTCCCCCTTTGTAATGTACAGCGCTGAGCGAACTATTAGCGCTTTATAAATACTGTATAATAATAATAATAATAAGTGGCATGGTAAGTCCAGCTAACCAATCCCTTGTGCAGGGAAAGCACTTTAGTACCAGAAAGTTGTGTCTGAAGGATCAGTATGTCTGGGTGTTGTTACTGATGTAATGCAGGACTATATATAATGTAAAATGATTGTTTAGACCATGCACATTCCAGTTCAAGACCTTCGGTTGTTTAATATGTGACAGAGGACAACATTAATATGTATGGGTAAGACAAACAAGTAGTCGTGAGAGGCGAAAAAAATGGCAATAAATGACTTACAGTACAAAACATATTTAAATTATACAGTATTTATAAAGCGCCAAAAGGCTTGCTCAGCGCTGTACATTATAGTGGGGGACAGAACATGAGACAATACAGTAACAAAACAAAACACGAGGGGGTCAAGGGCCCTGCTCTTGGTGAGTAATGAAGAAAAGAAAGGGGGAGAGTACTTTGTGCTTGTAGAGTAGGTACAGCTTAGTGGAACAAGGTGGAGTCAGTGTTGAAGAAACAGTAATTTAAACCGAATGGAAGCAACAGTAGGGTAAACTTACAGGCAGCAAATGTTTCAAGTCTTAAAACCATTTGGCGCAACAGGTTCATAAAAAACCGCCAAAAAAACAAAAAAACTTCATGTTGTGTCCTGAAAGTAAGAATTTGAATTAGCGGGTACACTTGGAGTATAGCTGATGGGGTGTAGCAAGGGGTAAAACAAAAAAAAAATGGAGGGGGGGGCCATTTATGATCTGTAAGCACCTGAAGCTACAGTTGGTGCTGGATAGAGGATAGCATTAGCATTAGTCAATAAACTCCTAATTGTAATAGAACAGTTTGCTTGAGGGGTGTTAACCTAGTCAGACATACCTGAGAAAACAAAGGCTCAAGGTGTTAATGTGGAGGATCAGGGCAGCTGTACAACACTAGCACACAAAGCAGACTCACTTATGACACCTGTAAAAATGTAGGTCTAGTGAAAATTTTAATCCAACGCATGCCACCTCCAGTGTAAGTAAAAAGTGCACTTTGCTCTTTTTCTTTTATCAAAGCTTAGCAGAGTAGCCCATATAAATGGACATATGCTTGTACTCAAATCGAAAATGCTTATATATATAGATCACATGAGATGCTACAAGACTGTGAACACATACTAACACTAAAGACTCTGACTTAAGTCTATGCTTACTGCTGTGAGGTGTAATAGCAGTGTACATAGGGTTAATTCAGAGTGTGTAGCAGGGTAGACCATTATATAAGGGATATTGAAATCCTTGAGTTTATGCTATATGGAGATAAATTGTTTACATTACTTTGGCACCCACTCCAAGAGAGACGTCTGCATAGAACAAAATTTTGATATTTTCATACTACATACTCCTAGTCGTGTTGCAAGTTGGAGGACTGCATCTTGGTTAAGATAGTTTTGAAGCTTCCTGATAAAGGTGTGCAGAGGTGTGCCAGGTGAAGAGGACTTGGGTGAGATGCGGTGGGCTCTTTCAACCGCAAAGAACTTTGAAAAGGAAGCCTGACCAAAAAGTGACACCAGTAAACACTTACGGAATGCCTCTGCTCTCATATCTGTTAGTGAGGTCCACTACTGATATTGGATCGCCTAAGAAAGTTCTCTTGGACCTTTGAGCACACTTGAAAGGCTGAGACAGACTTTTGTAGTTGCAGCATGGTGGTGCTAATGGGGGAATGGAAGTTTTCAATCTAGTTGATCCAGGTGTCTGTTTCTGACATACTGGTTGAGATCATTTTGCAAGAGTGACTTCTTCAATTTTGGTAGTAAGACTTGTTTGGCATGTCACTAAGGCATTCTTGGCTACATTTGCAAGTGTTACCATCTGGGTTTTGCTGGTGGTATTACATAAGGCTTCAAGTGATGTAGGTCCAGTTCATTGCTCTGTGTGTGTGTGTTTGTATGTCCAAAACTTAAAAAAAAAAACATTTTGAAAGTTTTGCTTATAAATACGGTACATGTTCAGATTATTGCTTAAGCCCAATCATGAACAGTTGTTTTGTTTTTTTTCAAGCATGCAGAGTTATACTGATATTAAAATAAGTAGGTTCCTCAGAACTGCATCCACTGCTGAATATCCAAATCTAATTTATCCACAGATCATGGATATACTTTACAGCATGTATTGTACAAGTATGCATGTGCTTTGAACCAACGTGAACTGTATTTTTCCTCTTATTATACAAGTATAAAGGAACATTTGCAGCTACAATCTTCTAACCAAATCATTAAAGTTTTGCTGTGAAAGAGATCCCCTTTGGTCTACATTACTCTTGAGTAACCTAAAACAGTCTTGACCTAAGACCATCTCATGCCTCTCTGTACCATGATAGGCATTCACTTCAGAGACTTATTTTTAATACACATTATAGTGTAAACTTGTTTGGAAAGAGAGGAACTACAAGACCTATAACTATGCTCTGCCCTGCGATGGGGTAGGTAAGTTTTCTGAAAGCCATGTAGAACACAAGGGTGGAAAGTGGTTTAGGGTGACAAAACATCTACCCACTGATTTTTTTCTAAATCTGTTTCTGACTACTTAATACTTTACACACTTACTTTTAAAAAATCCACATCCCCTGTATTATGCAATGTGCCTTTAGCTTGTGAAAACACCCCTCCTAATAGAGCTGAAAAGGAGCACAGACATCACTTTGGATGTCTGAAAAAAAGGGCATTGATCTTGGCATTGCCATAAAAAAAGACTTCAGAGCACTTTCTAAATCTGGAAGAATGCTTAACCCCAAGTAATAAACACATAGCTATAGTTACCTGCAATAACTGATACAATCAATTTAGTCTCCCTTTTTAAACTTTGCATAGAATTTCCCTAATATTTAGCAATTCTAATTGTAATTTTTTTTTAATCAAAAGTCAGTTTTGGGTCAGAAAATTGGTTCTTAAATGTATTTATTAAACTGTACCATGAGCTAGGGATTGTTAATGAGATAGATAGATAGATAGACAGACAGACAGACATATCTCTATATTTCCCTAGGTTTAGAGTTCTTGAAGGACAGCACAGATGGTTAATTGGGAAGAAAGAAAACAGCTATTTTACTTCGCAAGCTTGTTGTCTGTAAAGACAAGATCTTACAGTAGACTGCATCCTCTTCCTATGGCTTGCATTAATGCATTCTTTAATATGTTGGTTATTTTTATCTTATAAGCAGCAATGTATTTATTTGCTGCATTCAACATGTCCGTAAAACCCTGTTGTTCACATCATTTGTATGTCTTTTCTTCTTACTGTGTCCCTATCAGTGTTTGATTCCCATCACCCCTCCTATCGGTGCTCGTTTCCTCCTCAGTCACTCCCCTACCAGTCTCCACCCTCATCAACTCTTCCATGTTCTTATCATTGATATTCAGTACCAGTCTTGGTGTTTCTGGAAGGTTTTCCCTCTAAGCACAGAAAAAGCTGATAAACACATTGAATGGGCTAAATGAAATAGAAATATAAACCTATTCTTTTTTTTTATCTCTCACCACTATAAGAAATAACAGTTTTGTACTGAATATATGTATAATATTTATGAGAATATACCATAACTATTTTAAACCTAATTATGCAACAATCAAATGAATCTCCTGATAGAACAGGTTGTCGTTCAGAATATATGCATGATTTCCAATAGACACACAGCTGATGTCTGTTGTGTACAGACCCACTAAAATGCATTCTTACCTTCCTGGGGCATTGCAGTTCCCTGGCCAGGCTAAGCAGCAGTTCATGGGAGATGGGGTCCACCAGGTTGAGGAAGGTGACATGTCTATATAGGATGTCATTGAGGAATGTGCCCTCCAGGCCCAGGTCCTACAAAGACATTAAAAGCGGAGGTCATCACACTCAGAACCAAGGTCATGTAGTGAAGATAGAATGCTGATCAGAAGAATTTTGGAACTAAACTAAATTAAGGTCTGCTAGATATAGCCAGAGTCTACAGTAGATTAATACCCACAAAAAAACAAAAACTGTTTTGAAAACTCCAATGGACATTTTTTTTTACCTTAACTGATACTCACTCAATTCATCTGGACAAACAATCATTGACACTGGTCTTCAATCAGCGGTTGGTACATGTAACCACACTGGCCAATGGTGTACTGCTATATGGTGTTTTTAACACACACATATATATATATACTGAGAGATTTTTATACTAAGAATATTGTTAGCCCTTAGGAGATCTATTACGTATGTGGTCTTGTGGATAGTGCTGTTTTTTAGGGCTGCATTTTTTTGGGGTTTTAGAGGTTTTTCATTAGAGTGTATGTTATGGAAAGATGGTTCCTATAATGAAATTTGAAACAGTATATCATTAAGAATGTTGTGTTCTTCATTTTGTATGCTGTAGTCTTGTGAAGACTAAAGCTGGTCATACACTGTTATTTTTTTTCTTTCATTCAGACTGAATGAAAAAACTAACAGATTCCTCCATCCACACAAGTAAGTGAGGTGCATGGTGGAATCCCCCCTGCTATGGCACTGAACTCTGATAGTGAGACCCACCACGGTCAGAATACACTGATCAAAATTCCTTTGACAGACGTCAATTGACTTCTGTCAATCAGGGATGGCCACACACTGATCAACTCGTCCCTACCGAAGTGGCTGAATTTCAATCATTGTACGGCCAGCTTAAATTTAGAGGGAAGATCAATATTTCTGCTTATTATTGGGTACATTTTTAAAGGTATGGTCCACAGTAAAGAAATGTGGGTACCACTTCCCACAGTGTGTAAAAAGAAAAGTCTCTGGGCTGTTCCACTACAACTAAAATAGGCCATGAAGTCAGAAACCAGAACTCCAGAATGACTGAGCCTGTCTTGTCCTACAGCAAAACCTTCAGGCAGTGTAGATGTCATGATTCAAGGAGAAAGCAGAGTGCTGAAAGGAAAGTCTCTTGACTGCCTCATCTGCAATTGGAATAGGCAATACAATCAGAAACCAGTACTTCACAATGATTTACAAATAATAACAAAAAAATCTTATTTAAAGCAGCCAATGAGTACATCGCCTATATCAGTTGTGTGTGGAGGAGTCTAGAGACTTTAAATTTTGTTGTACTGAGGGGCAGGAGGTGTAAGGCTGACCATACGCTTTACAATCTGATTGTACACTCTCATTTAGTTTAGATCTACCATCAACTATGCAGTATTCGGGCCTGCCTGATAGGATTCAAACTCAATGGATTTTAAGTTTATCTTCATATTACAAAGTTTGGATAAATGTAAGGCTCTCCACACACGTTAAAATCTGATTGCACAATCTCCTTTAGATCTACCAACAACTATGTAGTGCAAGGGCTGGCCTGATGTAATAGAGACTATAGGCATAGCCTAGAGACTAATAGAGACTAAGACACTAAGAGATCTATGCCTCGTACACACGATGAGAATATCAGATGAATGATCGTCCGTATTTTTTGCCTGCTAGTCTCATATCGAAAGTGAAGAGGTTACTAAAGATACGTAAATTCTTGTACGACAGAAAGTAGATTCGGAAGTGATGTAATGTATTTGTATTGTATTTTTGGATGAAAACTGTACTGATTAAATGAAAATCAGACGATCTGGTATCATACAAGAAAACTTTTCGTGCTTGTCCCTTCAAAAAATTTTGGATGAAAGGTGTGTACTAACGATCAGATTATCGTACGATCGTTTCAAAAGCGGTATTGTTCTTACAATTTTCTGATCGTGTGTACTAGGCTTTAGACTTAGAGACGTAGACCTGATGTAACTGAGAGTGTAGCAGGTTCTGCTGCTGCTTTGAGTGGCCACACCAGCCTATTCATTTGTTGTGGCACCATGCGGTTTCACATACCTAAGCCTGAAAACGTTCTGCATTTTCCAATTCATGGGGGGGGGGGGTGCCATTAAGAATTAATGGTGCTCCTGTGTGTCTGCAAAAGATCAGCTTGTTTTGCCTGTGGGTTGGGGAATGTATGCGATTTACCTGTGTTTGCGAACCTGCTACAGTGTGAACTTAGCCTCATTGGATAAATTTGTAAGGTTCTCGAATTACATAGTTTTGGTAAATCTAAAGTTGATCGTATGAAGATCGTTAGGAAGGATTGTAACATGTGTGGTGACCCTAAGACCAACCAAGACTAGTTTGGATATGGTAGACGACAGCGTGCCTGGGGCCCCTTACCTTGCGGAGCATTTTGAGGATATGCAGCGCCCGCTCCTGCTTGTGGTCCCGGAGCACCGCCTGAATGTCCCGTATCCATGACGCCCTTCTTACATATGGAGGCGGTTTGTTCTTCCGTAACACCCCAGGGATCCTCTCCGAGTTCAGGATCAGCGATGAAAGCGCAAAATCAGCACTTCGAGAGCTGGTGGGCTCCGCTCTCAGGTCCACCACCTCCTCCTGCTCATCTTCCAGACTGCTCTGTCTGCTCAGACGACCACCCATCACCTGTCTCCACCCTGTACAACGTGTCCTCTGGGTACACAGGTGCCAGCTATGCTAAGCTGTGCAATGGAACTAGCCTACCCTGCCACCATGTTCCAGCACTGTCTGCATGTATTGAGAGATGTCCACACCCTGGGAGAGGTCCTATGCCTGTGTAGCAGGGTGCCCGTGTAGGTGACAGGCTGGGCACAGCTCTCCCCCAGCAGTTGCACGTAGTCCTCTGTGCTGGGAGCTGTCCACTATGCCGCTGGTGCTGAACTGCATGTACCTCCCGCTGTGTGGCTGCGCTCTACTGCCTGCCTGTCACTGGCCGTCCAGTCCTGGGGCTGGAGGAGCCGATCAGCTTCTGCTCCAGGCTCTGCTGTGTAGATAGGGACTAGTCTGTATGTCTGGAGCCGCCTGTCTTCTCTGTTTGTTTATATTTCAGCTTCCTCGAGCTGGCCAATCAGGGGCTGCGCTGTGCATAGTGGAGGGGGATGGTGGGTAGCAGTGTGTCTGGAGAGAGGGGCTGGCAGTGTGTCTGAGCACAAAGTGAGTAGGGAGGGCAGGATGTCAGGGTGTGACTGAGAGGGGAAAACAGCTGTCTGCAAACAACTGCCAATTGATGGCATTCCACACTGGCCTGTCATTTCTCTATATAGCAGATGATGCATTTCTAGCCCCATGTGAGAGCTGCTTACAAGGGTCCCACATTGTGGATGAGTGATTGGTACACTTGACCTTTTTAACTCTGATGGCTATTTTATAAAAATGGACTATGTTGTGCCTTGATGAGGATCTGATCTTAGATAGAATATGACTCTTCAGCAATGCAATAGCTACAGATGTCCCACACCTGCTTGGTCATAGATATCTGGGGCTGTGGATCATTGTTTTTTCCTGAAAGAAGAGAAAAACCTCTTGCGCTCAAAGGGTCAGATATGTCATACGTGGAAGGGTCTTCATAAACCTTAGCATTCAATCCAATAAGGCTTAGAGTGTAAGCTCCCAGGATCAGGCCCTCCTAACCCTTATTGTTCTGTATTGTCTCCTGTTATATTGTAAAGCGCTGAGCAAACCGTTGGTGCTATAAATCCTGTATAATAATAATAATAATATAATAATAATAAGGCGGTGCTGTGCACCCCCCTATGGGCTGGGGTAGCCCAGTATGACACTATAAAAAAAGAAAGAAAAGGGGAGCACAAGCCTTGCGCATTACCTCAATAAAAACTTTAATCATAAAATATAGCAGATATATACTCACAAACATCAAATGTACACAGGCATATCATGACCGACAATGGTCTATGGTCTGGACTAGTGCGCAAGTCCCACAAGCAAGAGGACGCTTGAAAAATGGCTGATGTGTTTCGAGGGGCAATCCCCTCTTCCTCAGAGCCTATTCATAATGCTGCACAATCACCCCTTATATAACATCATTTGACTTTGGCCCCAAGGAAACCCTATTTGGAACTATATATGTTTAAAAGTTCCAAAAAGGTTTCTTTTTACATATGTGTTGTCACACTTTTCATGCTTCAACTGTTGTTGGGTATTATATCTAGTGTTGTAGAGCACACCTCCCAGATATCAGGTCCACCCACTGGCTAATGGGAGGAGCCCATTCATAGGAACTGGGACCAAAGTCAAATGATGTTATATAAGGGGTGATTGCGCAGCATTATGAATAGGCTTTGAGGAAAAGGGGATTGCCCCTCGAAACGCGTCTGTTTTTCAAGCGTCCTCTTGCTTGTGGGACTCACACACTAGTCCAGACCATTGTCAACCATGATATGCCTGTGTACATTTGATGTTTCTGAGAATATATTTGCTATATTTTATGATTAAAGTCATTTTTTTTCCCGGCCAGGTTCAGTTTTGGGCACCCAGAGAAGAATATTTAGGCAGAGCGTACAGCACGCTCCGCTGGATTTTGAGTATGGCAAAACTGCAATAACAACGGGAAGGGGAAAATATTCTTTAATACCTGTGGCACAAGTGAGAGCCTAACGCTGGCCATACACTATGCAATCTGATTGTACAATCTTGGTACAATGCTCCTAACTTTTCCTGATTTGGAGGGACTGTCCCCCTTTTGGAACAAAGTCCCTCTTTTCTCCTCATTTGTTCTTCATTTTGGTCTGATGTACAGTATATGCCAATACTGGTATTGGTGCCGATATGAAAGAGGCAGTACACTGCAGGGAAAAAAAAGGTCCTTTGCAAGGTAATGTCATAATGCACACGAATGTCCCGGGCCATGGCACAGAACGGGTATGCTGTTCCTTCAGAGCACATGCGCCACCTCTAAAAAAGAGAGAATATCTCCTAAACGGTGCATGTTTAGGAGATATTTATTTACCTATAGGTACTAAGCTTACCTGTAGGTAACAGTTAAAAAAAACAAGTTTACTACCACTTTAAGCACTTGTACTCATGCAAGTGCTCCGATACCTAAAACCAATACTTTTTTGTGCTGTGCTGTGCGATTTGAGCCCATATAAAATAAATGGGCTCAAATTGCACTGCAAAGAATCACATGGGATATGAACAGGAATGCTGTGCAATTCCTGTCCGAATCACATGCGGTTTCTCTATGGGTGCAGTGCGATTTGTAGGGCATCTACATTTCCCATCTTAGCCCCAGTCCTGTGTTTTACGGTGAAGGAATAATCTTGTAGAGCCAAAAACTACCGGTTCACCTATTTGTTTCCTTCTTTTTAGCCATCCATTTCAGGGGAGCATGATCAGTTAACAGGCCAAACTGCTACCCTAACAAATAATATCTCAGAGCATCCAAGGCCCACTTTATGGCTAAACATTCCTTTTTAAATATTGCATATTTCTTTTCATCTTCATTAATTTTTCTTCTCAGGAACACTACAGGGTGTTCTTCCCCATTGTGTACCTGTGACAACACTGCTTCAACACCAACATCAGATGCATTCATCTGAACCACAAAATCCTTGGAAAAATCAGGGGAGTACTGTACTGGCTGTGCACAAAAGGCCAGGACTTGGAAAGACTCCTCTGCTTCTGGGGACAATTTTACCATTACTGAGACTTTCCCTTTTGTAAGGTCAGTCCGTGGGGCTGCTAGAGTTGCAAAATGTGGGATAAACCTTCTATAGTAACCCATGATACAAAGGAAGACTCTGACTTGCTTTATGTTTGAACAGGAATGCCATGCGATTCCTGTCTGAATCACATGCGATTTTCGTGTTGTTGCGGTGCGATTTGCAGCTCAATTTGAACCATACAAAATTAATGGCCCAAATTGCACTGCAAAGAATCGCATGTGATTTGAACAGGAATGTCGTGTGATTCCCATCCAAATCACATGCAGTTTCCCACGCTGCTCCTATATGAACCCAGGATTGTCATAGCGACTTCAGCCTGAGCTCACACAGGAGTTGTATGGGAAACCTTACGTGATTCAGGCAGAAATCACGCAGCATTCCTGTTCAAACCACATGCCATTCTTTAAAGTGCGATCTGAGCCATTCATTTTGTATGGACTCAAATTGCACCGCACTGCACAAAAAAAATAGGTAAATGGTATTGGCAAGTACTTGATGAAAAGTATCGGTACTCATTCTAAAAAAAATTGGTATATAATTGTATAAAAATGTACTATTTCTTTATCGCCAGATGTTACACTATGCTGCTTGTCGAACATCTGGAAAACTATCCTTGTATGGCTCTGGAGAAGTGGAAGGCAGATGTGGGCACCTTGATGGGAGATCAATGGGGAACAGCACTGGGGTTGGTTCAGCTTTGCTCCATGAAAGTGCCGTACAGGCTCTCCCACTTGTATATTTTACTAAGGGTGAACCATACTCCACCTAAAATTCATAATGTTGGTCTATGACCACATCCTATTTGCAGTAAATGTAGAAACCATGGAGACCTTATATACATGTTATCGTGGTGCTCCAAGCTGCATAGATATTGGGACACCCAGTTACTACCATTAATGGGGCATTTCACTCAGTAATTGTGTTGGATCCTAAACAATGTCTCCTAGGCATACTTGATGAGGTGGTCCCAGATGAATATACTAGAGGCACAGTATCCAGAGCCCTCATTAAGGCCCACAAATTAATTTTACTTCACTTAAAGTCCATGTCACCCCCTACCCCCCAGGCCTGGATTGAACATATGGGAACTACTCTGAGGTTTGAGCATCTGATTTATCAAGATTGTGGATGCTCTGCCAAGTATGAAAAAGTGTGGGTTGGATGGCTCGCTACATCAGGGTTAGCATCGGTTGATCTGGTGATGGATAGATTGTTACTCTGAGCCATAGTTTTCTGCATTGTGGTGTTCAGGACCTGGGCAGGAAACTATGGGCTGAATGGTACCTAACAAATACATTAAAGGATATAATTATCACTGACTGGAAAACAGAGTGGGAGTTAACACTGATATCATTTGCTGTATTTATTGTGTATGCTGAAATACCTGAGATTGTATGTGAGGGAACATTAGTTCTGTATGGACACTCTGGTATGTTTTTTTTTTTGTCAATGTGTCTTTTACTCTGGCATGCGCAATAAACTTTCATCTGATTTAAAAAGAAAATGAATTATATATCTATCAAAAAGTATTGATGGTGCTAAACCTTTCATCCAGTTTTTAAATGGCTGCATTTGTAAATTTGAAACGCCAGTATAAAGGAATAAGGTCTCATGCACACTGGATGTTTTCCTAACTCACCTAGAAGCCTTTTGTCCCGGCAGCAGCGTTTTTGCAGAAAAAACACCTGATGCTTGTGAAAGCATGTAATGCATGTTTAGGTGTTTTTTTTTATATGTCAAGCATTTGAGCATTATCTTATTTCAATGACCAGAATAAATTATTTTTTCTGGCCAATGAAATTAATTTACACTCGAGCACTAAATGCGCCTAGCATTAACACACATTTAGAAGCATCAAACTTTTTTTTTTCTACCAAAACTTTGCTGCTCCTAGACACAGTTTTATTCCTGCCTCTAAACTCCTCTAAAACCATATGTGTGCATGGACACATAGGCCAACATGCAGGGGAGTTTAGAGACAGAATAAAAATGCCAGACTCCCCTAGAAGCAGCTGTAAAAAGGTCCAGAGTGCAAGAGGCATAATAGTGATAATAAAAAGCACTTAAAGTTTTAGCAAATCATTTTTGGGTATTAAAGTGGAAGTCCAGGCCAGAACTAACTGAGCTTATAACGTCTCCCTTCCCCCTTCTATCGCCTATACTAACTACCCTGTAGAAGGAAGATTCATATACAGTTGTGTTCAAAATAATAGCAGTGTGTTGAAAAAAGTGAATAAAGCTCAAAATCCTTCTAATAGCTTTTATTTCCATACACACAAATGCATTGGGAACACTACACATTCTATTCCAAATCAAAACATGAAGAAAAATATATCATATTTGTGTTGTTCCTCTAAATAAATTTAAGAAAAGTGAATATTAGACGGTTCAAAAAAATAGCAGTGTTTGTATTCTTCTTTACAAATTCAAACATTCACTATATAAACTGAAAAATGTTTGAAGATTTTGCTCTCCTTTGAATCACTTAATTAATATTTAGTTGTATAAGCACTGTTTCTGAGAACTGCTGTACATCTGTGTTGCATGGAGTCAACCAACTTCTGGCACCTGTGAACAGGTATTCCAGCCCGGGATGATTGGACTACATTCCACAGTTCTTCTCTATTTCTTGGTTTTGCCTCAGAAACTGCATTTTTGATGTCACCCCACAAGTTTTCTATTGGATTAAGATCCGGGATTGGGCTGCCCACTCCATAACGTCAATCTCGGTGGTCTGGAACCAAGATGTTGCACGTTTACTGGGGTGTTTGGGGTCGTTGTCTTGTTGGAACACCCATTTCAAGGGCATTTCCTCTTCAGCATAAGGCAGCATGACCTCTTCCAGTATTCTGATGTATTCAAACTGATCCATGATTCCTGGTATGCGATAAATAGGCCCAACACCGTAGTATGAGAAACATCCCCATATCATGATGCTTGCGTAACCATGCTTCACTGTCTTCACAGTGTACTGTGGCCTGAATTCAGTGTTTGGGGGTCGTCTGACAAACTGTCTCCGGCCACTAGACCCAAAAAGAACAATCTTACTTTCATCAGTCCACAAAATGTTGCGCCATTTCTCTTTAGGCCAGTCAATGTGCTCTTTGGCAAATTGTAACCTCTTCAGCACGTCTTTTTTTCAACAGTGGGACTTTGCGGGGGCTTCTTGCAGATAGCTTGGCTTCACATAGGCGTCTTCTAATTGTAACAGTACTCACAGGTAACTTTAGACCTTCTTTGGTCTTCCTGGAGCTGATTGTTGGCTGAGTCCTTGCCATTTTGGCTATTCTTCTATCCATTCGAATGGTAGTTTTTTGCTTTCTTCCACGCCTTTCAGGTTTTGATTGCCATTTTAAAGCATTTGCGATCATTTTAGCTGAGCAGCCTATCATTTTCTGCACTTCTTTATATGTTTTCCCCTCTCCAATCAACTTTTTAATCAAGGTACGCTGTTCTTCTGAACAATGTCTGGAACGACCCATTTTCCTCAGAATTTCAGAGAGAAGTGCACTGTAACCAGCATGTACAACATTTGCTGCCTTCCTTCCTTAAATAAGGGCAATAATCGCCACCTGTTTTTCAAAGAATGAATGACCTCACTAATAGAACTCCACACTGCTATTATTTTGAACATGCCCCTTTCAATTAGTGATTCAATTACACAGAATCAGCAGCATGCATGTCATGACTGTCGGGTCTGTTGGATTTCTATTACTCTACTACACCTGCTAGTAAATTATTTGTCATGTAGAAATATAATTTCTACCAAAAACAGTGATTGATCAGGTTAGTGTTGTCTGACTGATATTATTTTGAACACAACTGTACCTACCTATTCTCAGAGCACTCTGGTCTGGTCACATGATCTTCAGAGGAGAGAAGGGAGTGCCAACAATAGATGGAATGCCTGGGCAGAGATGTCACCCATAGGCTTACTATGGAGCATTCATTATTGGTTGTCTTCCTCTCTCCTGAAGCCTGTCACTGGGAGCCGATCACGAGACCAGACTAGAGAGCCCTGAGAATAGGCAAGTATTGGCAGCTTCCATACAGGGTAGATAGTATACATATTAGAAGGTGGATGGGAGCAGTTTTAGCCTTAGATCTAGCCTGGACTTCCACTTTAATTCTCCATGTGTGTCCTTTACCTACATACCTTTTGTTGATAGGTGTCCCTCTTTCTCAGTAAGTTGGGAGGTATGCTTTAGACTTGCCAAACCATGTATTATGGGGACACCTAAACAATGAATTCCATTTGTATAAAATCAGGCAGGCCCTACACTACATAGTCGATGGTATATCTAAAGTGCAGGTAGGTAGGTGGTCTTTTCCTGTTCCTTGGGGGCCCCCTCAGGATTCCAATGGTCACACCTGGACACAGCTACAAGATCTCGGAAAGTGAGCACACTCAAGTCACCTCAGTTGCGATTGCTAACACTTCAGTTTTATTGGCATAACATCAGGGTTTTTATACTGCAGCCTTTGGGCAGACACACCTTCAGACCATTCAATCAAATACATGTACATTATTTTTACCTTAACTCAATAATTATTTGTATGCGGTCTGCTTTTACAGGTTTCTGCCTTATCTGTCACACCATATCTGGCCTAACACCCAGACCATGGCTATGATCTGACCCAACGCCCCATCTGTGGTTACAACTTTTCATAAATGAGAGTAAAGATTATCTGCTTTTTTGTAAAGTTTGCAAAAACACTTATTTCTACATGAAGCTGGCATGGACAGATTTGTTAGTATGTACAAACTTCATATATATGTGTATGTTAAACAAGCATCTTGTATTAGTGTATACAAAATGGATTCAGTTATATTCCATTTCATTAATCCTTTCATAAAGGAGGTTGTAAAATCAGATTGTATAGTGTATGGTCACCTCAATAGATATGAACAAACCTCAGCACACTCAATTGCAAAAACGAAACTCTTCCATTACATGTTACTGTACATAGCCTACTTAACTTCTTATACAGAGGAAAGGATGGTCGCTACTCCCTACCAGCCCAGGTAAATAAATGGTAAAGAGCAACCTCAGCCTACATGTCTCCACCAAACCATGCACCCTGATGCATTTCAACCCGCCCACTAGGGCTTAATCATAAAGTCACTATCTAACTTCTTAGCCATAGCCACTGAATACTGAGCAACCAGCAACTGTTGTACAATATAAAAAGTGCAGAGGTCAGGAATATGAAGTACACAGCAAAATGTACACAGTGCAGGGATCAGGAATGTGCAATGTATAAGATGCATGGGTCAAGAAAGCATAAGGCACAGAGTGCAGAGGTCAAGATTGCATAGCAAACAAAGTGTAGGTGTCAAAGTGCATAGGTCAGTAGACAGAGTACAACAAAAATTACCTCCCTCCACCAGCCAAAATCCTCTCCCCCCCAGTACAGATCCCCCCCCCCCCCAGTACAGAACTATCCCCCTCATGTGACCTATTTAAGTGTGGAGCTCAATGGGTTACTTTTTTTTAAAAAAAGTATCAAATGCACATTTTGAAGGAAAAAATGTACATGTAATACTTTTTTTCAACAGGAGCCTGCATAGTGTTGTACTGTAGATCAAGGGTACAGTGTAAGGTTCCAGTAGACCCTGCCTCCAGCTTTCTTGCTCATGCCTCTGTACAGGCTGTCAGTTTTAAAGTGTCAATTAAGTGCGGGCATGCTCATGCTCAGCGGTGGCAGACAGGACTTCATTCTTCATTCACAGAATCCTGTGAATGAATGATGGGACAGAGCTCCACACAGTTGTGCAGATTTTGAAATGTGACAGAGGCTGCGGAGGAAAGGAACTCCCATCCACTTTCATGGGGTTGGGGGGATTGAGGGGGGGGGGGGTCTGAGGCAGGAGCTAGAGCACTCTTAGATTGTAAGCTCCAAGGAGCAGGGCCCTCCTAACCCTCTTGTATTGAACCGCATTGTTGCTGTATTGTCTCCCATTATATTGTAAAGCGCTGAGCAAACTGTGGGTGCTATATAAATCCTGTATAATATTAACAATGTTATGTGATACATCCTAAATATGGGTTTAATGCATAATATGCTCCAAAAGGTGAACTTAGCCTTTAAAGCAGATGGTGAGGAGGGTGTCTGAATGCTCTATGCTTAGTAAAGAGTGATCTGAATGCAGATCTCTCTTCAGAGAGTAAAGCTAGTGTGAATGAGCCCTTAAAAAATGAAGTGAAGCCCGGTACATACTTTAAGTTTTTTTTCGTTCAACCTAGTAGGCTGAACAACAAAAAACTAAGAGGTTGCCATACTAACTATGCAATGTTAGTGCGGTGATCTCTCCCATTGTGCTATTGTTTTCTGCCAGGAGGATTCCCACCCCCCACTTCCTGCCAGAACATACTAATGAGCGCATGCAGCTGTTGACTGCAAGCGCTGATCAGATGCTTGCTTCGACAAAAGCCGGTTCATAGACTGGCTTCTGTCCAAGAGGACAGCTGTACACATGGTCCAAATGTCAGCTGGTTCCTGCTGAACCGACCAATATTCAGACAGTGTGTGCCAAGCTTAAGGTTAATTTTCTCCCTTCCCTCAGCTTGTAGCAGTTTTTTGGGGGAGGAAGTGAGTAACTTTTATTTTGTTGATACCCAGTCCCATATCCTCAATCCTCACCTAGGCAACGATGACATTGCCTTGTACTGCCCCCCTTCCTGCCCGCAGCCTCCTGGGACACCATATGTTCCAGGAGGCTGCAGGACCAATCCCCCTGAGCCATGGGATCTTGAGCTTGCACAGTGGGGAGTCAGCTGTGATTCATGATGATGTCAAATCCAAGTGTCATAAAGCCTCCTGGTCTGTGTTACTAGAAGCATGGCAGGGCCATGTCATTCGCCTACATACTTCGTGCTATGATGTGTCCCTCTTTCCCATCTCGTTGGAAGGTATGTGTTGGGGATCCAGCAGCCATGACAAGAGTCACCTGCAGGAAGACAGCACTGGACTATGGGCTGGCAAATATGATTTCTAAAAGATGCCAACTAAAGTACTTGTAGCAGCTGAATTGAAATTTTTAAAATACTGGGTGAAGTTCTTCTTTAAAGGTGGCCATAGATGGATTGAAATTCAGCCAGTTCAGCAGGGACGTCTGTTGGACAGACTTGTTTGAAAGCTTTTCTTGATCAGCAGCTGTAGCCACTTCACTTGAGTGGATGGGAGAATCTGCTATTTTTTTTTTTTGGTCAGCCTGCTGGATGATTGGAAAAAAAAGTTGAATCTATAGCCAACTTAAAGGATAAGTTCACCTATGGGAGCATGTTACATGTTCCACCAGTTTTTAGGGTGGAACATGTAACATGTTCCCACTCCCAGAGAGGGATTTTATCCTTGTTAGTGGTCATTATTTTGAAAGAAACGCAGCTGTGCGGGGCCCCACCTGCCCGGCCGCTGCATTTATTCACAGAATTCTGTGAATGGAAAACTACAAGTACCGACAGCCTTTGTTGTTGTCGGCTTGTAGTTCTCAATGAACTACCACTGTACTGTTGAGTGCTCTGGTAGTACATTGTCTCTTCCTGTTAGAGTGTATCTGCCTGCCTGTATGAGGCATGAGCCAACAGATACACTGACAAGTCTGCAGGAGTCTTGCATGGCAACCGCGATCTGCTGATCGTGGGTGCAATGCCTCCTAGGCTCCAAGTAAAAAAAATAATAAATGCACATTTTTTTACCTGCAAAAAGATGTACATTTATTATTTTTTAAAGGTGAACTTGTCCTTTAACTAACCAAATATTATATCATGTAAAGCTGTGTTTCTGATATATATTTACCTGTATTTCCTGAGAACTCAGATGCGTGTAACAAATTTCCCTTGACACATGTACATTTTCTGTCTCTATCCTTAACCCTGTATATTTTTCAAACAATTCCTATTGTTTGGAAATGATTTAAAATACTCAATTGGATCTGTTTTATGTAATGACTTCCAGAGACACTCATGATTTATAGATACCATTGCTTGAAATTAAGGCTTCATAGGAATGTAAGTATGTCTAACCAGCATTTGAAAGGTAGCATGTAAAACAAAGGGGCTTATTTTATACGCAGTAGTGTGCTAACTGTGTAATTGCTTTTTTCTCATGCGGCAGAAAAGACAAAATGATACTGTTTGCACTGTAATTAAGATTTAAAGATTATGAGGGTTAATATTGTCTGAATATTCCAGTTATTGTGATGCATCTGTACACAAGCAGTGATGTCCATGTAGGTCTTGAAGAGATGACTTTAGTGTAAATAAAATGAGAACACCTTAGAACAGGGTGAATTTTCCTTATTGATGTTTGAGATTAGCATGAAGTCTGTCACAGGCGCTGTAGCAAAAGGAAACAATGGTCAATGGTTAAATGGTCTTAATGGTCTAAAGCCTAGTACACATGATAAAAATGTTTTCTCATGTGATATCATACGATTTTCATTTAATCAGTACAGTTTTCGTGCAAAAATATAATACATTACATCACTTTCAAATTTTTATTCTGTTGTGCAAGAATTTTCATAACTTTAGTAACCTCTTCACTTTCAATATGTGACTAGCATGCAAGTAAAAACACCTACAGTAGACGTGTCATTACACGAAACGCGTCTAGGAGGAGCCCTTGTATGCCTTGATGTCACGCCACCAGATTAGGTCTGGCGGCCACCATTTGTACCACACTGGTCAGTGTATTCTGCAGTCCAAGCTGCATTGTTACTTACAGTCACCCTGTATGTTTTTACCTGTATTTTACCACCTATAATTTATGCTCAATAAATGCTTTGGAATACTACACTATGAGCACCTATATTTTTATTGCTCTGTACTGAGCTTCCACACCTCAGCCCAGAATTCCAGACGTCCTGCCCAGGCCTGAGAAGCAAGCCTTAGACCAAACCAGCATACTTGTCACCCACCACCAAACAGAGGGACCTCCTGAGGATCATCATAGTACCAGGCAGTACCCACATAGGACCTCTGGCTATCTGAGAGCTCTATATGTGCATTAAGATTGCGCTTCTGGTGAGTGGGCAATCTTTCCATACTTTCACATCTGGAGGTGGGATCAGTGCCCTTACTGGTCATATCAAGTTTTAATATAATACCTTGGACTCTGCATTTATACTTAGTATATACCACATTGGCCTCTCCATTTATACTTATTATTTGCAGATAATTTGCATCTTATTGGTTATCACGTTAGCGCTGCACTGCATTTACTTCTGCTTATTCTAGAAAGGTTTTTTGTGGTTCCTTTTGGTGCATATAGCTGCTTTCAGGTGCGCTCGCTAGGCCTTACACACATAAGTAAAAACAGATGATCATTTGTCCAATATTTTCATCGTGTTTACGAGGCTTTAGTGTTGAAGGCAAGAATAATACAGAATTAGCTAATTTCAGGCCAATATACAGTATAAGAACACATTTTTTTGTTCGACGATGTCTTTATTTCATCCTTAAAAATGAATTGACGCAGAACTAAAATGTTTCTTCAAAAAAATGTGACCAGGCAGGTTGTTTATTGCAGAATAGTGTCAGTATTCCCATTGCACACATTCTTGGAATGGGCTCAGAAGTAGTGGATTCTACAGCAACAGCCAGCTGGAGACTAATAATATCATGAGGTAATGTACATATCTGCCAGCACACCACAGATCATTAAGTACCATACAAAAGTTTTATTGAAGAATAATCACATCACAGTGGAAAAATTGCAACATTTTGGAGCTGCGCAAGACCCCTTCACCAGGCATGCCTGACAAAGGTGTCCTAGGCGATTCTGAAATGTTGCACTTTGTCCACTGTGATGTGATCATTCGTCAATAAAACTTTTGGATGGTACTTGATGATCTGTGGTGCTCTGGCAAATACAGGGGTTGGACAAAAATATGGAAACACTACATGATTTGCAGGTGTGAAAGTGACGACATGTTTTGCATTAAAAGCGGAAGTGATGTAACATTCTTTTGCTTCCGCTGCGTGATGAGACACCTAGCTAACAGGTGGGAAGCCTCACTTGCGTCATTCACTGCATGTGCTGCTAGTAATACGGGTCATGTCAGAGCTTACTGAGCTTCAAAGAAAAGCTGACTGCTTAGCTGGTGCCTCTGTAACTGCAGCTGCCAATTTATCTGCAGTGTTGTGAGGTACAGTATCAAAGGCTATGATGGCATGTACAGTTGCCAGATAAACACCATCTGATAAACATAAGTGCAGTCAAAATGGTCGACTGACTGAAAGAATACATTGCCCAGGATTTTGATCCAGAATAAGAAAACAAGTGCTGCAAAAGTGATTGCAGAGCTCAATCTCTGTATTCCAAAGCCCATGTCCACAAAAGCTGTGCAGAGGGAACTCCATAAGCAAAACATTCATGGGCAAGCTGCAATTGTCAAACCACTAGTGACCAATATTAATGCTCAGAATGTTGCAACAACCATATATCGTGGACTATCGATCAATGGAAGACTGTAATATGGTCCAATAAATCCAGCTTCACACTGTTTTCAACCACAGGGACATGTTTATGTGTGGCAAACTCTGTGCCAAGTTTACAACCAGGACTGTCTTGTACCAACAGTAAAGTATGGTGGTGGCACAATCATGGTTTGGGCAGCCATATCTTGAAATTCCTCAGGCTCCATCATCACCTTGAAAGGTAGAGTCTCTGTCAGTGACTATGTATAAATTTTTGCCATCCATGTGCACCCCATGGTGCAGACATTGTTTCCCAAAGATAGTGCCATTTACCAAGATGATAATGCTCTTCACACAGCTGGTGCTGTCAAATCATGGTCTGACAAGCATGCAGATGAAGTTTCACACCTTCCTGGGCAGATCTCAATATCATAGAGCCACTATGGTCATTTTTAGAGAACAAAGTTTGGGCTTGTTTTCCACCTCCAGCATCTCTGCAAGAACGGGAACCATTTTTGTATTAAGTGAAGGCAAATCAAAATGACCAAAGACAGAAACATCTGGAATAAACTGGGAAGAAGGTGCTGGCAACAGCAAGGGACCTCATGGACATCCTACCACTGGAGCTAAGGTAAGTATTCCATACTTTATTTCCACTTTAAATATATATATACATTATTTCTAACAGAAATTTGAAGCACCGCTAAATAGACAATGTAAAACTAAAGTATACTTTCATGTGAATCCATTCATCAGGCAGTTTGAAGCAATCAAATTAAGTCATGTACAGTAACCTTCAGCATACAATAAAACGTTATCCTTTATTGACATGAATACGAAAGAGTAAAATCTGATTAGTTGTGCCGGGATATTGAACTTCACACATTATCTATTATTGCTTGAATGAACACAAATATGGTAGATGTAGGCAAGACAGGGTTTCAAAATGTGTCAAGATAGGGTTTCAAAAATGTGTAAGTGGTGGATTGATCAGCCAATAGAAAAGGGTATCAGCAAACTGCCAGAGATCTTGCTTTTTACGTCAGGGGGGACCAAACTCAAAGAATATTGCAGACCAAATTGAGTGGAATAAATCTACAATAAGTTTTATTAAATGTACTGAGGACCACATCTTTGTAATTGCAGGAATAACTGTCAGCACTTTGGTAACATCACAGTTAGAGATGAGCGAATCGAACATGACGAAGTGGAATTCGTTTCGAAGATTAGGAAAAATTCGATTCGCGCCGAATCCGAAAATTAGCAAACTTCGGATGCACGAATCGAATTTTCCCAAAAATGGCGGTGACATGTGTGGCGACGGAGCGGGGATCTCTGGGAAGGCGCGCAGACAAGGCGCGCTGACCCATAATGCATTCATTCATGACATGTGATTGCATTAGCCAATCAGCAGCCAGCCAGCACTGTGTAATGGTGGAGCTATAAATCGCGGCCATCTTAGAATTCTCCATTAGCCTCCGGTCATTCAAGAGAGACAGACCTGTCTGTATTAGGGACAGAGTTAGGGCCACAGAGACTTTAGGGCCACAGAATCGTTACTCAGGGACACAGAATCGTTACTCAGGGACAGACACAGAATCGTTACTCAGGGACACAGAATCGTTACTCAGGGACACAGAATCGTTACTCAGGGACACAGAATCGTTACTGAGGGACACAGAATCGTTACTCAGGGACAGACACAGAATCGTTACTCAGGGACACAGAATCGTTACTCAGGGACACAGAGTCGTTACTCAGGGACACAGAATCGTTACTCAGGGACACAGAATCGTTACTCAGGGACACAGAATCGTTACTTTCTGCTTCACAACCACTATTGTACGTTCAAAGAGTTAAATCCTGTTTTATGTTTGGGGTGCTTATTGAATTAAAGAGTATGTCAGACAACACGCAGAGGAGTGGCAGGGGAGGCAATGTTTCAGGAGCGAGCAGACGTGGCAGCAGAGGAAGGGGTCGAGGCAGCACTAGTCGCAGCCAGAGGCCAGTGCTCCCGGTGTCATCCAGCGGTCGTGTCTCCACCGACAACCCTGCCGTCATCGATTGGTTGACTCGGTCGTCTTCCTCTTCCCAGGTCACCTCTGACTCCTACGGCCAACGGTCGGTGGGTACGTCAGACACAACCGTTAGTTGGCATGGCCCGGGAGCAAGCCCACTGAAATCACGTGTCCTCTACCTGCCCCTGTCCTTTGGTGTTCCCTCACCAAGCGAAGTATCGCATGCTGTGGGCTCAGCCCCACTGTACAGTGAGGAAGAGCTAACAGAGGGCGGTCAGGAACGGGGGGAGACATCCGCCTCTTCAGCAGCCAGGCGAAGAAGTACTGGCGAGGAGAGTGGCTCGGTAGCCGGTCTAGAGACAGGTCTGTCTCCTGACCCACACGCAGCCGAGGGGGCTAGTAGTGACGCGGAGACCCTAATTGATGATGATGAGGCTGATCGCACTTGGCAGCCTCGTCGTCATCAGGCTATTGCTTCCGCATCATCAGGAGAAGAGGGTGCCAGCTTGGCAGCGAGCAAAACAGTCGGTGGGTTGCCCAGGAGGCAGCAGGGTCGCAGCAGTGTCAGTGGAGGCAAACGGCCACGGAGTAGAGCACCAGCTCCACTGCAGCCTACCACCACGGCCAGTAGTGGTGCCGGTGTGCACGGAGGAAGTAGCAGTCAGCCAGTGAGGAGTAGCGGGGGCAAAGTTTCCTACTCGGCGGTGTGGCAATTTTTCGTCAAGCCGCCCGAGGAAGTAAACGTAGCCGTATGTCGACTATGTGGCCAGAAAGTCAAGCGTGGCCAGGGGGCCCATGTTGGGACTACAGCGTTGCGTCAGCATATGCAGCGTTGCCATTCGGTGGCCTGGGAAAACCGTGATAAAGATACGGCGGTTCTGCCTGCCCCAGCCCCCGCTCCATCACCCGCTCCGTTACTTGCTCCGTCACCCGACGTCAATCGCCCTCTATCAACCAGTCAAGGCTCCAACACCTCTGCTGAGGGGAGTTGTCGCTCGTTGGCATCTTCCGTTCGTTCAGATGCTCCTTCTCCTGCTACTCCTCTTCACGGATTCCGTCAGCAGTCTTTCTTGGAATCCGTTTCCAAGAGACAACAGTTTGCGAGCACGCACCCGACGGTGCAGAAGCTGAACGTCCTCCTGTCCAAGTTGCTGGTGCTGCAGTCCCTCCCTTTCCAAGTGGTGGACTCAGCACCTTTCCGAGAAATGATGGCTTGTGCCGAGCCGCGGTGGAGAGTGCCAAGCCGTCATTTCTTCGCCAAAAAGGCAGTGCCAGCCCTGCATTCACATGTAGAAGAGATGGTGGGCCAGTCTTTGAGCATGTCGGTCTCTGCCAAAGTGCACGGCAGCGCCGACGTGTGGAGCTGTAACTACGGTCAGGGACAGTACATGTCATTTACGGCCCACTGGGTGAACGTGGTGCCGGCACAGCCGCACCAGCAACTTGGACAGGTCACGCCGCTTTTGCCTCCACGTTTGCACGTCCTTGGTCCGGCAAAGATGTCCGCCTCTACCACCTCTTCTTCCGCCGTGTCCTCAGCCGCTACCCCCGTGCCAAGTCCCATTACCCGACCGGCATATCACATGTGCAGGGCGCAACGGTGTCACGCTGTGCTGCACCTGGTATGCCTTGGCGAACGTAGTCACACAGGGGAGGAACTTCTGAGTGTAATGAACAGAGAAATCGACAGATGGCTGTCTCCGCGCAAACTGAAAATCGGAACCATGTTGACCGACAACGGAAAGAACATGGTGTCTGCTCTGCGTCAAGGAAGGTTGTGCCATGCGCCATGCATGGCTCACGTGTTCAATCTGGTTGTCAAGCGGTTCCTAAAATCCACCATCCCACTGCAAGACATCCTTAAAATGTCACGTAAACTTTGCATGCATTTCAGCCATTCCTACACCGCAAAGCACACCCTCCTTGAGCTGCAGCGGCAGAACGGAATTCCACAGCATCGCCTGATCTGCGACGTTGCAACAAGGTGGAATTCAACCCTACATATGTTAGACCGCCTTTACGAACAGCGAAAGGCCATCACCGATTTCCTGATGTTACAAGCGGATAAAGGTACTCCCCTGTGTAACTTAGATGTCAGCCATTGGCAGCTCATGCGTGACACCTGCCGCTTGCTCAGGCCCTTTGAGGAGGCCACGCTATTCGTGAGTCGGCAGGACTATGGGATGAACGACGTCATTCCTCTGTTGCACGTCCTGGAACAAATGCTGTTAACAATGGCTGGTCAGGGTGCGGTAGACATGGCGCACAGATCTCAACGCCACATGACCCCTGTGGGGGCAGGACAGGAAGAAGAGGAGGAGGTAGAGGAGGACATTTGTGCTCAGGAATTATTGAGTGAAATGGGTGGTTTTTCCACTCAGCGGACAGGAGTGGAGGAGCAGGAGCATCTGGTAGAGGAGGAGGAGGAGACAGAGGACCCAGACGCACCGTGGCAGTATGCTGTGGAGATGGAGGCAGGGAGTCCCTCGCATTCCTTGGCACAAATGGCCCATAGCATGCTCGGTTGCTTGCGTAGCGACAGCCGAATAATAACCATCAGACAGAGGGATGACTTTTGGCTGTCCACCTTGTTGGACCCTCGCTACCGTTCAAAAATGGTGGCCTTTTTCACACCTGCTGAGAGGGAGGCCAAAATAACGTACTATAAAAACCACCTATGTAGTCAGTTGGTCTCTGCCTTTCTGCGCCAACGTCCATCCTCAGACACTGTGGGCCCTGTGCGCTCGCGTTCCGCTGCCATGGCAGCAGGGGAGGGGTGGGGTGGTAGGAGCAGTGGCAGCTCCACCAGCAGCGGCTGCCTCAGTCTGCAGTCGATGATGAGTAGCTTTCTTCACCAGCGCAGTGAGGAAACTACTAACCAGCCGCAGCAGCATCAGGTGGACCTGGAGCAGGACCTCAAACAACAGGCTCGGGCCTACTTGGACAGCACCCTGCCAACCGACTTAGACAATCCCCTTGACTACTGGGCAACGAAACTTGACCTTTGGCCCCAACTAGCTGAATTTGCCCTTGAAAGGCTGTCATGCCCGGCCAGTAGCGTGGCATCGGAGCGCGTGTTTAGTGCGGCAGGAGGTATTGTAACTCCGCGGAGGACACGACTGTCCACCCAAAGTGTGGAGAGACTCACGTTTGTGAAAATGAATCAGGCGTGGATTAGTCTGGATTTCAAACCACCAGTTCCTGACACAACTGACTAAATCCGCCATGAATCATGCCCCAAACATGTTATTATTTTTAACATAGGCCTCTGTATGGCCTTCAATTTAAGCTGCTTACGCTTCGCCACTCTGCCATGGGCCCCTGTACCGCCTCCTCTTGCTGCTGCCAGGTCCAGAGTGTGTCATGGGTCCCTGTACGGCCTCCCATTGCTGCTGACTTCATCGCCAGACTCTGCCATGTGCCACTTTCAGGTCTCCTTACACTGTTGGTGGGTTCCATTTTGTGATAGGGTGCTGTATGGCCTTCCATTGCTGCTGCCTCCACCGCCACCCTGCGCCATGTGCCTCTGTCGTCTGCTCACGCTGCTGACGGCTTCCGCTTTTTAACCGAGGCCTGTGTTTGGCTTCCGAATACTGCTGCATCCACCGCCACCCTGCGCCATGTGTCTCTGTCGTCTGCTCACGCTGCTGACGGCTTCCGCTTTTTAACCTAGGCCTGTGTATGGCTTCAGAATAATGCTGCCTACATCGCCACCCTGCGCCATGTGCCTCTGTCGTCTGCTCACGCTGCTGCCAGGTCCATACTGATTCATGGCCCCCTGTACCGGCTCCTCATGAACGTGGTTCAGCGGGTTTGCATCACTTAACGGCAAATCGTTGACAAACGCTGGGACGTTCAGTGTTGTGCGCATTAAGCCAGACACCAAAGGGCAGCACAGACCTGTTATTACTCGCTCAAGCATTGCTGAACAAAACCAGTCTCTACCACAAATTGGACCCAGACCTGCCCAGGGTCTCGTAAGTAGATTGCACGGAGGAGTAGAGTTCGTTATTGGAATTAACTGTGAGGGACTTTTAAACCTAGGCCTGTGTATGGCCTTCAATTGAAGCTGCTTTTGCTCCGCCACTCTGCCATTGGACTCTTGATAGTCGACGACTATCAAGAGTCCAATGGCAGAGTGGCGGAGCAGAAGCAGCTTCAATTGAAGGCCATACACAGGCCTAGGTTTAAAAGTCCCTCACAGTTAATTCCAATAACGAACTCTACTCCTCTGTGCAATCTACTTACGAGACCCTGGGCAGGTCTGGGTCCAATTTGTGGTAGAGACTGGTTTTGTTCAGCCATGCTTGAGCGAGTAATAACAGGTCTGTGCTGCCCTTTGGTGTCTGGCTTAATGCGCACAACACTGAACGTCCCAGCGTTTGTCAACGATTTGCCGTTAAGTGATGCAAACCCGCTGAACCACGTTCATGAGGAGCCGGTACAGGGGGCCATGAATCAGTATGGACCTGGCAGCAGCGTGAGCAGACGACAGAGGCACATGGCGCAGGGTGGCGGTGTAGGCAGCATTATTCTGAAGCCATACACAGGCCTAGGTTAAAAAGCGGAAGCCGTCAGCAGCGTGAGCAGACGACAGAGACACATGGCGCAGGGTGGCGGTGGATGCAGCAGTATTCGGAAGCCAAACACAGGCCTCGGTTAAAAAGCGGAAGCCGTCAGCAGCATGAGCAGACGACAGAGGCACATGGCGCAGGGTGGCGGTGGAGGCAGCAGCAATGGAAGGCCATACAGCACCCTATCACAAAATGGAACCCACCAACAGTGTAAGGAGACCTGAAAGTGGCACATGGCAGAGTCTGGTGATGAAGTCAGCAGCAATGGGAGGCCGTACAGGGACCCATGACACACTCTGGACCTGGCAGCAGCAAGAGGAGGCGGTACAGGGGCCCATGGCAGAGTGGCGAAGCGTAAGCAGCTTAAATTGAAGGCCATACAGAGGCCTATGTTAAAAAGTCCCCCCAGCAGCAGCGTGGGGAGACGACTATTAGTCGTCTCCCTACGCTGCTGCTGGGGGGACTTTTTAACATAGGCCTCTGTATGGCCTTCAATTTTAGCTGCTTACGCTCCGCCACTCTGCCATGGGCCCCTGTACCGCCTCCTCATGCTGCTGCCAGGCCCGTAATCTGCCATGGGCCCCCGTACCGACTCCTCATGCTGCTGCCAGGCCCGTAATCTGTCATGGGCCCCTGTACCGCCTCCTCATGCTGCTGCCAGGTCCAGAGTGTGTCATGGGTCCCTGTACGGCCTCCCATTGCTGCTGTCTCCATCGCCACACTCTGCCATGTGCCACTTTCAGGTCTCCTCACACTGCTGGTGGGTTCCATTTTGTCATAGGGTGCTGTATGGCCTCCCATTGCTGCTGCCTCCACCGCCACCCTGCGCCATGTGCCTGTCGTCTGCTCACGCTGCTGACGGCTTCCGCTTTTTAACCGAGGCCTGTGTTTGGCTTCCGAATACTGCTGCATCCACCGCCACCCTGCGCCATGTGCCTCTGTCGTCTGCTCACGCTGCTGACGGCTTCCGCTTTTTAACCTAGTCCTGTGTATGTCTTCCGAATACTGCTGCCTCCACCGCCACCCTGCGCCATGTGCCACTTTCAGGTCTCCTTACACTGTTGGTGGGTTCCATTTTGTGATAGGGTGCTGTATGGCCTTCCATTGCTGCTGCCTCCACCGCCACCCTGCGCCATGTGCCTCTGTCGTCTGCTCACGCTGCTGACGGCTTCCGCTTTTTAACCGAGGCCTGTGTTTGGCTTCCGAATACTGCTGCATCCACCGCCACCCTGCGCCATGTGTCTCTGTCGTCTGCTCACGCTGCTGACGGCTTCCGCTTTTTAACCTAGGCCTGTGTATGGCTTCCGAATACTGCTGCCTCCACCGCCACCCTGCGCCATGTGCCACTTTCAGGTCTCCTTACACTGTTGGTGGGTTCCATTTTGTGATAGGGTGCTGTATGGCCTTCCATTGCTGCTGCCTCCACCGCCACCCTGCGCCATGTGCCTCTATCGTCTGCTCACGCTGCTGACGGCTTCCGCTTTTTAACCGAGGCCTGTGTTTGGCTTCCGAATACTGCTGCATCCACCGCCACCCTGCGCCATGTGTCTCTGTCGTCTGCTCACGCTGCTGACGGCTTCCGCTTTTTAACCTAGGCCTGTGTATGGCTTCCGAATACTGCTGCCTCCACCGCCACCCTGCGCCATGTGTCTCTGTCGTCTGCTCACGCTGCTGACGGCTTCCGCTTTTTAACCTAGGCCTGTGTATGGCTTCCGAATACTGCTGCCTCCACCGCCACCCTGCGCCATGTGCCTCTGTCGTCTGCTCACGCTGCTGACGGCTTCCGCTTTTTAAACTAGTCCTGTGTATGTCTTCCGAATACTGCTGCCTCCACCGCCACCCTGCGCCATGTGCCACGTTCAGGTCTCCTTACACTGTTGGTGGGTTCCATTTTGTGATAGGGTGCTGTATGGCCTTCCATTGCTGCTGCCTCCACCGCCACCCTGCGCCATGTGCCTCTGTCGTCTGCTCACGCTGCTGACGGCTTCCGCTTTTTAACCGAGGCCTGTGTTTGGCTTTTGAATACTGCTGCATACACCGCCACCCTGCGCCATGTGTCTCTGTCCTCTGCTCACGCTGCTGACGGCTTCCGCTTTTTAACCTAGGCCTGTGTATGGCTTCCGAATACTGCTGCCTCCACCGCCACCCTGCGCCATGTGTCTCTGTCGTCTGCTCACGCTGCTGACGGCTTCCGCTTTTTAACCTAGGCCTGTGTATGGCTTCCGAATACTGCTGCATCCACCGCCACCCTGCGCCATGTGTCTCTGTCGTCTGCTCACGCTGCTGACGGCTTCCGCTTTTTAACCTAGGCCTGTGTATGGCTTCAGAATAATGCTGCCTACACCGCCACCCTGCGCCATGTGCCTCTGTCGTCTGCTCACGCTGCTGACGGCTTCCGCTTTTTAACCGAGGCCTGTGTTTGGCTTCCGAATACTGCTGCATCCACCGCCCGCCCACTGCTGCTGCCAGGCCCGTAATCTGTCATGGGCCCCTGTACCGCCTCCTCATGCTGCTACCAGGTCCAGAGTGTGTCATGGGTCCCTGTACGGCCTCCCATTGCTGCTGTCTCCATCACCACACTCTGCCATGTGCCACTTTCAGGTCTCCTCACACTGCTGGTGGGTTCCATTTTGTCATAGGGTGCTGTATGGCCTCCCATTGCTGCTGCCTCCACCGCCACACTGTGGCTCCACACTCTGGTTTTGGCCCCGTGACTGCCCAAATGAGTGAAGTGTGCGGTGATTCTAAGATCGACGGCACTCATCAGCATGTCATACTGACTGACAGTATTAGTTCTCTTCCCCAGCAGACTCCAAGTGCATTTAAATTAAAGGTACAGTGTTCTGCACTAATATAAAGGCTCTCTGAAGCCTAGAAACACCCTTTTTATAAGTTAAATTCGCAGCGAATATATTCGCCTCGAATCGAATTTATTCCGCGAATTCGGCGAATCAGCCGAATCGAATTTTTGAATAATTCGCTCATCTCTAATCACAGTAATAAATGAAACTAAGAATATTTTGTTAAAAAGGGTACATGAAATGCATGATTTATTGAATTACACAAGGAATTCTTTATCCACTACAGCACAGGTTCAGGCCTCATTCCACATGATTCTCATGTGATTGTGATATGATTCTGCACATCAGCTATGTTATCAAACAAAAAAAATATTAAAATGCATACCATTATTATATGTAATGACAACATACAGTTATTAGAATGTAATATCTCTCCAGATAGTGGTGAGATCAAGATGCTTCTTGTTACCCTGCTGGTGTGATCTGACTTTACTGAAATCAATAGACTTTTAATAAGGCTAATGGAGTTTATCCTAACAGCCGTTAAAAGGGGGTACTAATCATGTTCCTTAATATACATATAGCCACTCAGCCTTAGCATGAGTGACTCATTAACAAGATTAAAGCAACCCTTGGTTACAGGAAAGTTAAATCACATCATGTATGGTCTGCTTTACTCATCACACCTATTATTATTATACAGGATTTATATAGCGCCAACAGTTTGCACAGCACATTACAAAATAGTCCTCTGCTCCTGCAGGCTCCCCCATGCCGCCAGATTAGTCCCTGCAGCCTCTTCTCCCCTGCACTTTGGTGGTCAGATGCCCCCGATGTCATCAAGACTGATACAGGCTGTGCCCGCACTGCAAGAAGGACTTATACTTTCCCTGGAGTTAGGCTTTAAAGGTCCTTTTTGTATGTCTGGAAGCTGTATTTGGAGTCTGTGATTCTTGCTGTATTTTTGGGGGGGATCCTGTGATCCTAACCCTTTCTCCCTAGAGCTTATTAGCCTGAAAATACTATCTTTACTATTCTAAGGTGCCCTTCTGTTCACATCTTCATTACACTTTGAGAAGCCAACCTTGAGGTGCCGACCTGAGAAATGCCCACCTAATCTCTGGGGGTCCCCAATTGCCTCTAGGGGGTAGAGGATTGCTACATAAGCACCAGAGGAGAATTTACACATTTGTGTTTGAGATACAATCAAAATATAGAACAGCAACCAAATAAACAGTCATGCCAAATATTTTTAGGGATTTGGAAAATAATTTTTTTTTGCTACTGAGAAATTTAACTGCTTGTTGGCAGTATTCCCATTTGCAGCAGATGTCATGCTGATCCAGTTGGTACAGTAATTTTGAAATCATTCAACTTGGATGAGCATGCAGATTAGGAGCAATTACATCTTTTTGCTATTGAGAGATTTAACTGCTTGTTGGCAGTACCCTCATTTGCAGCATGGAATTGAAGATAGCTGTGTCTGTTAGGAGGATGCAGGCTTGGCCACTGTGACCTGCAATAGGGCTTGTAGCTGGACAGTTCAGCAGTCCTGGGAATGGCATTAAGTGGGGACCTGCTAGAGAAGCTGTTGCCTTGGAAGTCCTTGAGGGCTATGATCTCTCACCTCCCATTTTTAGGTTATGGCAATCCCAGTATTGTTAAACTGTCAAGCTACCTGCACCACCGATGGTCCGGGTGAACTTCTTCCATGTGGAAGGCTTCTGCTGGGCCACTGACAGGTGTTACCATTTTGCTATACCATGTGAGTGCATGTTTTTTATTAATAAACTTGTTTTGCACTATAGAAAATTGGTGTGCTCTTTCTCTAACTTCTGTTTTTAGACCTGCTCTCCTGCCCTGATAATATAATATATAATATTGGAGCTGCAAGACCCATATTTATGCTAATGTCAACTACTGTGGAGACTACCTGAACATAGCAGGATTGAAATAAATGTTTCTAGTTTATAAGCTGTTTTTATGAGTTTCTTTTAAAGGTGTCTGTGCATCCTATATCATACTTTAAAAGTCAAATTCCAAGTTTATATAACAATTAAAAAAAACAGCTTAGCAACATTTATAAAGAACTTTACCTGACTTCCTGTTGTGTCTGCAGGACAGGAAAAGAAGGGAATCTCTTAAATGGGATACACATGGCAAAAAAAGATGTTTATGCTTTCCAAAATGGGAAACATGTTTGGGCTGATATACATCAATGTTTTTACTAGCCAGCCATAGATGGATCAAATCTGGCTGGTTCAGCAGGGACTGGCCAAGATACCATCCATCTATGGGCAGGCTGGTTGTACTGAAGTCAATCCATCCTTCAACTTCAGTACAACCAAACGGTCTGACGTTTTAGTATGCGATTACTGTTGACAGCTATAGCCACTATCAGTAATCATTGTGTTCTGCCGACAGGGAAAGCTCCCCATTTGCAGAACACAATAGCTCTGCGGGAGGCATTCCCCCATCAACACTAACTGTGTTGATGGAGAGATAGATCAATTTTCTTTCCTGCAGCCAAAATCGACTCATCTATGGCTTGCCTTAGAGGAATATTTTTCCATCCTACAATAATATACAGTATACTGTCGTATTACCCATGGTACAACTTAGACAAGCTCAATAAAGAACATTTAAACAAAACATGGGTGCTGTCCCTTTGAATGTATAAAGTTATATATCTGGAGTAACCAGCTTTCTAATGCTTATGTACACATCACATTTTCAAAACAAAAGAATGTGCTTTCTGCCTGTCCCTGACACATTTATAGCACTTTGCTGATAGATATAGTACTAAATACACTTAGTTACAAGCTTGACTAAGATCATAAGTAAGATATGACTGAAAAGAAGCAAGAAGGAAAAACTAGGAAACCAGCAAAGGCAGAACTATGGGAAGAAAAAAGAGGGGTGTTGATTAATGGGAGTTAAACAAGATAATTTGGCAAATTGTTTATGTTGCTGTTGGCTGTTCAATTGCTTTTCTAATTTATTTGTCTGGAAAAATACGGCTCTCCAAGTTGCTCCTATTTTCACCTATTTCTACTGTCACTACCTGCTCTTGCACTCTTTTGTTAAGGAGATTGGAGTCATTTTACAGGTTTCTAAGAACAAAGGTGAATGGATCCATAGCTATGGACATCACCTTAAGATCTGGCATCAGTTTAGTAGGGCTCAGTTGAGTTCTATAGAGCCTCATTGTCTTTTCTATGTATCTCTTTTACAAAGGTGTTTATTGAAATTTTCCCAAAACGTTACAGGCAGTACAAGGTAATAACATCAATGATAATAAGTGCCAGCAAAACAATAAGGAAGAAAAGACATGGGCCGCTAGGCCTAAGATCACAAAAGCAGTACAATGGTGAGCAGATGACATAACAACTACTGCCAACAAAACTAACACAACCCTAATATGAATATGCAGTAGTTGCTTAAATACGTGGGGTATGCACTTCATATACGATTAGAACCACCTCGAACCCGAGAGGTTAAGGTAGTCCCAGCGTAGAGATCCAATGATAAACTTTGTTTTCAAGCTTCATAATTCCTTCTTTGAAAAATGCAACAAAAATGGGCAACAAATCTACTTTTATTCCTGCTTATTTTCTCTTTTCCTAAATACCGGTGTATCCTCTTCTATTAATAAGATAATTAAATATAGATCACAAACAAAAAAGCCAGAGGGCTTACCCAAAAAGAAATCAAAGTGAAAATCAAAGTGAAAAAGACTAGCAATATAAATGTTTTCTTTTAAAGTGTTATAAATATATCATCTGAGATATTTATGTGTAGAGCTGCCTACTGTAAACCCTGTTATATATGGATTTCATCGAATAGAATCTGGGAAAATATCTACCGTAATATATATTAAAATATCGATTTATTTTATCTAAAGGAAGTAATACAGGGGGGGATTTTTATATGATTCAAGTATTGTGACATGCGATGGGATTGCATAAATAAGCCTTAAAATCGCTTTGTAAAGAGCAAAGAAATCCAGTGTAGTCTATAAAAACATTCTCAGCATTTATTTGAAAGAGTTTTATTGTAGAGTGTGCAGTCTAACAGTTTTATTATCCCTGAGATCCCTAGGAATGAGACCATGCTATTAAAGTGAATCATCAAATTATTTTATTATTGAGCATAAGATGGAGCTTCATACATATTTCCACATCCATGGGGAAGTCAATACACTTCTGTAGATTCTATAGAAATAGTGCAAAATGGCAACGAATGATGGGAAGTGGGTACAAATACTTGACATAAATACATGGCTTTGTGGACAAAAATCTTCAGTCTTCATGTTAGGCCATCTAGGCTAAGGGGCCTTGTGTTGATAATCTTTCCTGATCAGAATTAGTTCTCTGACTTCTATGTAGTGCTCAAGAAGGGTTCCCTGGAAATATACAGGTTCTCCCAAGTAGTACAGAGGCTGACAGTCACATAAGCTCAGTACCATGAACAATGACAATTCAGGCTCAGTCTAGGGGATGTCTTTTTAGTATTTATTGCTGAAGAATTTTAACAAGAGAGTTGTTGGATTCACAGGATACTCCAAAATTATCAGTAACAAGGATAGGAGGGCAAACTTCACTCTAATCTTTCAATAACAGCTTTCTGGAGGTATCAAGAAATGGCCTGTACATCTATAACCCTACTGCAGCAGTCCGGAACGCCATCTCTGGCACTTAATTCCCTTATGGCACTTGCACAACTATCTCCAGCAAAGTCTTTACTCATAGTATCACAGGAGCTGTCTGTCACCCAGTTTCAGCAGGTAGATGCTAAGTGAGAAAGATTAACTAGATCCTTCACCAGACCAGGACTTTCATGCAGTGCCCTCCAGCAAATATATACCTCAGGCAATGTTCCCCTGGCCCTCAGCCCAGCAGCTGCTGAGGCCGAGACTGCAGTTTCTTGTCTTAGTGGAGCTGCCTCCAGGGCAGCAGCCTCAAGAGAACTGGATCCCTCCCATGAAGGAAACTAACACTGTTTAGGCCTCCTGCACATTTATCACCTCCCCAACAACCTTCTGGATGCCTTCTTCAGGAATTGGCTGGGGCATGATAAATATTCAACTAATCATTTCAATCTCCCAGCCCTATGCTCTGGAAACTTTTTTCAGAGGCAGGTGGGAGTAATCAAACTCTCAGCTCAGAAAGTCCTAAACAGACCAACAAAAACAATCACTACTCCATTCAATAGAATGGATCCAACAATTAGATTTACCTAGCAGCCTAACTACATGAGGGTACTAGATCTATATCATTATTTAGTAAGCATAACTTATCTGAAGAGCTTTAGCATGTTGCAAATTGGTTGAGGTTGTGACAGAGGGTAAGCGGGACAGAACACACAAGGCAGATGGCAAATACTTAAAGCTTTATTGAAACAGACAACAGTCACTCAACGGGGAGTAGTGCAGAGAGAGAGCCCAAAATACTTTGTAATTCAGCCCCGGTGGGCAAAGTTAAAGTCTCTACAGCACTTTGTAATCCTACAGGGAGGTAAGAGGCAGTTCATAAACAGGTCAGATAACACAGGAGAAGCATACACCCACGCAGAGCTGATGTGATAGTCCCAGATAGAGCTGGCAGCGTCTCAGGCAGAGCTGGTGTGGTAAGCTCAGGCAGAGCTGATGTGGCTTCTGGGGTCCCCCTTCCTCCAATGGGGCTCAGGCAGAGTCTGGGCCACTAGAGTCCAGCCTCAGCTGGATCCCTCAGTGGCTGCACAGCAGAATGGCTGATCAGGAGAGACCAGCACTGACCTCTTAAACCCCCGGAGCAGGACGAGAGGTGGAGAGGGGTCAATAGCAGGGTGACAATGAGGGGAAGGCCTTAATTGAATTTGTGGACATTTGGATGACAATGGAGGGGATGGACAGAAAAGGAAATACAGTCATTAGATTTGCCGCTGTAAACGGGATAACATTGGGGAAGAATATACATTTGGACACAAACCAGGATGGGCAAGATGGACAGGGAAGGAAACAGAATAATTGAATTTGTAGCTGTAAACAGGATAACAATGGGGAGAATACACTAATTGAATTTGGGACCTTTTGTGGAGGGGGGCGTGTTAATTACAGCTAGGGGCCTTTGTCACACAGGAGTAGAATACTAATTGGACGATGCTCTTCCTATGGCCAGGAAGGATTAATGAGGGAATTAATAATTGGGGACATTAAGCAGGAATTAATAATTGGCCGGGCCCCTATACCATGACAGAGGTAATTTTATATTTTCTAGAAAGGGTCTGAGATTCAAATTATAAGCAGCAGTGAGATATGGTGACAAACTGAATTATTCTCAGTCCTGCCTGGACACACGGCCTCAATATGCCAGCATGCAGTGACAACCCACATACAGTTAACCAGCTAATTTTCTACCTAAAAATGGAAGGATGTAGCTCCATTTTGCAACTTCACTGTCTGCTTTAGTTGTAACTATTGTCATTCCTATGAACATTCAGTGCGTGGAACGCCTGATCCTGGATAATCAATGCATAACCTGGCTTTAAACTGCACAAGAGACAAATCTTGCTGTGGAAATGATGAACGCAATCATTCACAAACATTTTCATTTTTGAAAAGTTAGCTCATGCTGGGTACTAATACAGCTTTCCGCTTTTGACCAACACAGAAGAGTTGAGGTCTGCACTGTGTTGAAGGAGCGTTTTGACAGGGAAGCCCAGGATTTTCTAGATTGCACCATTACATGTGACGACACCTGGGCACATCATTTCACTCCGGAATCAAAATGAGCATTAAAGCAAAGGAAGCATGCGGACTGACCACCACCAAAAAAATTTAGGACAATTGCGTCTGCAGGGAAAGTGATGGCATATGTGTAGTGATACCCCCGTAGGGGCTGCTTAAGTTTGTTCACTCCGCCACTCTGCTTCTCAACCCCAAGAACTGTCTCAGCCCCAACTGGCACACCTGGCAATAGTGTAAGTGCAAGGATCAATGAAAAGCACACATGTTATAATAAAACACAGAGATCAGCTTTACTGTAAGACCTCTATGGGAAGTAATAAACATTAACAACAGGTATATGTTAGGAGAATCAAGAGAACAGCAAATACTGTGACCGAAAGCAATATAACTCACTTTTACACTCAGGCTGCTTTCAGGGGATTCCAACCATGAATAACCCCAAGAGCAGAGGCAAACACTTAAATGGCAACCTGAAAGTGGAATTACCTCCTCTACATAGATTCGGCTCTATGATGTCCAAGCAGGAGGAGGGCAGAAGAATGACTCTCTATTGTGTCAAACTTCTCCCTTCTAACCCCCGACACCACAAGCCCAATAGGCAAACACTGTATCCAAATGATGCTTAATAGCTGCTTTCCAAGGTAAAGCTATTCCCTCCCACACCATGCAATATAGAGGCCTAAATACGCATGCGCGTGCACGTATGGCACCAGTAACTTCAGTCTCTTGGTAACAGGATGAATCTTGGGATCTTCAGCTAGCCACTTTCGTTGGTGCACTTAAACTCCTTAAACACTTAAAGTATAATTGTAATCCAGTGGCAGTATTTGTATAGCAAAGCGAATACTGTGTCTGTTCAGCAGGGCCATCTACACAACCCAGTGCCTGGTGAATTTGAGCAAGGTATGATGCAGTATGTGTGCAGTGTTCCTGTCATCTGACAGTGGGAAAAAATCCCTCTCACCAGATCCTGTGACAAAGGCCCAAACGATCGTCCTGGAAATGACAGGTTCCTCTGGTCACCTCAGGATGAGCACTTCACATTGTCAGGATGGCCTCTGTACTGTAAGCCACTTCTCTCAGTTTGGATGTTCCCTTGGCTGATGCAGATCACCAAGCATGCAGTGCACTGCCCAAAAGCACTTCTTTGCCAGGTCCAATCTCTCTGCTGCCACATGCAGTCTCCTCTCCTCAGGAGAAAAACCCCAAGCTGGATCCCTTCACTCTGCTCTCCCTCAGCATGATGGCTTTCGTAGTTCTTTTATAATTCTATCTCCATATTAGCCTATAAGGCCGTTTTGGTTCAAGACTCCATCGTCCACAATGCTTTGCACCTGCACTTCCTGTTTGACAGAGTCCTTGTCATTGGCTCCTTTAATGGCTCTTGTAATTGGCTCTCTCACTCTCTTACAGTCTGAGAGGAGAAGGGGGGGCTGAAATCCCTCACTGCTTTGTCTGTGTCAGGGCAAGTGTCAGGTTACACAGGAGAGGCCAGTCAGCAGATCACAGCCATGAGACAGGATTAATATCTCCTGCTACACACTCCCCCCACCAAAGAACCTTTGGTCCTCCAAAGGCAGTAACAATCCTTGACCTGGTACATGCTTGATATATACACGCGGAGAAAAACAAGTTAGTACACACAGGAAACCAAACAATTTACATTCTCATAAAATCTTGGCAGGGGAACCTCCCACCAGTTAGTAGCCTATAAGCCACCTTAATTGGACTTGCCCAGCCAGATGTGTCAGGGGGTGAGTCAGGATTTTCAACCACCAAATCTGTGGTGGGAGGATTAGGTGCTTCAAGAGTCCTTTTAGCGGTGAGAACAACCTCTTCAGAGCTCTCACCCAAAGTATCATATGTTAGTCTCTTTGGCGGGTGAATAACCCTACGCTCTCGCTGTTCTTTAGGCTCTGGGGTTGCAAGCACACTGGTCTCTTCTCCCTGAATTTTAGCTTCATCCCTAACTTCCTCTTCAATGAAGGATGGGAAGTCTGCAGAGTCTGTTGTCAGCAAAGAGGACTGAGAGTCTTCCAGCTCTTCAATTGGTGGACTCTGAGGCACAAACTCAGGAGCTTCTGGCCTGAGTATCCCGGTGTCGATTACTGTGGCAGGAGAAGGAGGGATAGCAGATTCAAGCATCTGAGACAACCACAGCCAATCCATTCCCATCTCTTCATCTTCGCTGTCTCCATCTTCTGCAGGCTGAAGCACAGACTGAAACCGAGTCACTGGCCGAGATCTCTGGGGGGCTCTGGATGATGACTGTGGATCTGGCTGTAGTGGCACACGAACTGCTTCAGATAGAGGCAACAAATGATTACGATGCCAAGTTTTCAGCGGGCCTGTGCTTCCCTCTGGCCGGATCTGGTACACTGGGAGTCCTGGCAGCTGTTTGCAGATGACATAGGGCTGCGATTTCCACCGGTCAGCCAATTTGTGTTTTCCAGGGAAACCCAGGTTTCTCAGCAGCACCTTGTCACCGGGCTGTAAGTCCTGCACTCGTACCCGGAGGTCAAAGTTTCTTTTATTTCTCTGTCCTCGGGCATCTGAGGCAGCTTGGGCCTTGTCATAGGCAGCCTTCAGACTTTTCCGCAGGCGGTCCACATATCCTCTGTGTGAGGTTGCAGAGGTACGGTCTATGGATGTGCCAAAAGCCAAATCTACTGGCAGACGGGCCTCTCGCCCAAACATTAGACGATAGGGAGAGTATCCTGTGGCATCGTTTGTGGTGCTGTTATAAGCATGCACGATAGCTGCTATGTGCTTGCTCCAGTGCTGCTTTTTCTCAGAAGTCAGAGTCCCAAGCATATCCAAGAGGGTTCTGTTGAATCTCTCTGGTTGGGGATCTCCCTGAGGATGGTATGGGGTGGTTCTAGACTTCCTGATGCCCAAAAGATCTAACAGTTTCTTGATGAGACTGCTTTCAAAGTCTCTCCCTTGATCAGAATGGATGCGTTGAGGTAGACCATAGTGCACAAAGAATTTTTCCACCAAGATCTTGGCCACCGTGAGTGCTTGTTGGTCTCTTGTGGGAAAAGCCTGAGCATACCTAGTGAAGTGATCAGTTACTACTAGGATATTTCCCTGTCCACTCAAATCAGGCTCCAAGCTTAGAAAATCAATGCACACCAGCTCCATGGGTCCCTGACTCTGAAGGTGGCCCATTGGGGCAGCTCGGTGAGGCAAAGTCTTCCTTTGGATGCACCTAATGCAGGAGTGACAGTAACCCTCAACTTCAGCTCGCATGCAGGGCCAGTAGAATCTGTCCCTCACCAGGTGGAAGGTCCTGTCGGGTCCTAAGTGACCATGACTATCATGCAAAGCAGTTAATACTGTCTCTCTGTGTTTTTCTGGCAGGATCAACTGCCATCTTTCTCCAGGATCTCCAGAGGGGCGCCTTCGGTAGACCACCCCTTGGTGCAACTGCAACCGATCCCACTCTCGGTGTAGTAGACGGGCTTCCTTAAGAGAGTCAGTGAGGAGCAAGTCAGGGCATTGGCTCTCCAAGGCTTTCAATGCCAAGCTACAGAGAGGGTCTTCCAACTGATCCCTTCGCAAGTCTTTCTTGGAGAGTTTTGGCAGACCTTCATCCCCGACTTGGGTGACGTTGCAGTAACATCTGGGAACACCAGCGGCTGACACTCCAAGGTCTTTGGCCCTGGATCCTCCTCCAGCTTGGTGTTCTGCTCCTTGACATAAGGCTTGTACCCCTTCGGGAGTCAGCTGTGTCCATTCTTCAGTATAGTCCCTGGAACAATGAGGCCTTCTTGACAATGCATCCGCATCTTTGTTTCCAACTCCTGGTCGATATTTCAGACTGAAAGTGAATTCAGATAAGGCAGCCAGCCATCTGTGACCTGTGGCATCTAACTTCGCCGTAGTGAGGATATAGGTGAGAGGGTTATTGTCGGTCTTGATCACGAATTCAGCCCCGTACAAGTAATCTCTCAGCTTATCCACTACTGCCCACTTTAGAGCCAGAAATTCGAGCTTGTGTGTGGGATAGTTCTTCTCAGTGGGTGCCAAGCTCCGACTCACATAGGCAACAGGCCGAGGGTGCCCGTCATGCTCTTGATACAGCACCCCGCCCAACCCATCTCTGCTAGCATCAACATGCAGCTCGTATGGCTTGGTTGGGTCTGCATAGGCTAGAACTGGAGCAGTGGTTAGACTCCACTTCAGCTGTCTGAAAGCCTCTTCACACTGAGCAGTCCACTGTTCTTGAATGGACTCTCTGGGTTTCCTAAGACCTCCAGCTGATCGAACAGGTTTTGGCAGATCTGGGTCATCATCTTCCTCTCCACTTTTCAGTAGTTCGTTGAGTGGGCGAGCTGTTTTAGCGAATCCCTCAACAAATCTTCTGTAGTAGGAACAGAATCCCAGAAATGACCTAAGTTTGGTCACATTAGTAGGCCTTGACCAGGAAGTGACGGCCTCTAGCTTCTGGGGGTCGGTGGCCACTCCATCAGCAGACACAATGTGGCCAAGGTAATTAACTGAGGGTTGATAGAACTGGCACTTCTCCAGGGATAACTTCAACCCCTCATCATGGAGTCTCTTCAGTACCTTCTCTAGACGCTCTTCGTGCTCCTCCAGAGTCTTGCCAAACACAATGATATCATCTAGGTACACCAATACCTCTATCAGGTTCATGTCTCCCACCGTCTTCTCCATTAACCTCTGGAAAGTGGCTGGGGCACCGGAAAGGCCTTGTGGCATGCGGTTGAATTCAAAGAACCCCACGGGGGTAATGAAAGCGGTCTTCTCTCGGTCTTCAGGGTGCATGGGAATTTGATAGTATCCGCTCTTCAAATTCAACACGCTAAACCACTTGGCCCCTGATAGACTCTGCAAAGCGTCTTCTATTCTTGGGGTGGTGTATTGGTCAGGAATGGTCCTCCTGTTCAGCGTCCGATAATCAATACACAGCCTCAATGCACCATTCTTCTTCCGTACCACCACTATTGGAGAAGCATATGGACTCCGGGACTCTCGGATGATACCTGCCCCTTTCAACTCTGCCAGTTGCTCACGCAGGTCTTCCAAGTCCCCTAAAGGAATCCGTCGAACTCTCTCCCTGAATGGCTTATCCTCTTTAAGACGGATTCGGTGTTTGGCACTTTTTGCACATCCCACATCGAATTCACTCTTGGAGAATGCAACCTTCCATCCCTGAAGCTGAGCCTTGGCCCTTTCCTTCCATTCAGGTGGAAGGGGAGTATTTTCCAGATAAAATTCCTTGGCAGGGATCCCATCTTTCTCTTCCCCCACCAAATCAGATAGTGAGACTGGGGTGGCTGGGTTAACTTGTCCCAACAACATCCGTGCTGGCATCTTCACAGGTAAGGCCGTTATGTTGCAGACACTAACTGGGATTTTTCCATGACTTCTTTGTAACGCTTTAGTTGAAACAACTTCAGGAATTATCTCTACTCCCGAACCTTTCCTCTGGCCATCTGCCTCGACGACAATGAAAGGGCCTGGTTGCTTCCAGTTCAACTTGACGGACGCTTGTAAACAGGCCACTTCACCAGGCTGTAACACCTTCTCCCTTCGGTCCAAACGCCAGATCTTCCCCACTCCTTCAGCTGGAGCTTTCTGTTCTTGCACCAGGCGCTGATAGGCCTGTCTCAACAAGGGGTGCACACTTGTAGTTGAAGTGTCTGACTCCAGAACAACAGGCGTCAACAGTCTTCTGACCAGATCAGTATTGGTTCCTATAATAAGGGAACCCGTACTGACCCCTACTGGGCGAGGACAGACCACTGCTAACGTGTCAAAAGTCTCAGTTTTCCCAGCCACAGAGGGATCAAAAGTCAGCCTGACTGGTAAATAACCATCATAGGGGAAGTTTTGAGTGCCAATGCCCCATATCTCCAGCTCTTCCAACTTCTGCAAGGGCAGGTGCTTGAGGTGCTTGTCATAGAAGTCTCGGTAGAGAAGGGTCACTTGAGCTCCAGTATCCAAAAGGGCCTTAGTGTAGATTCCCTCTACTTGGATGGAAACGACAGGAGCAGGTCCCACCAGCCTGTCTGGAAGCTTGGGGGTGGTTGGGATCTGAGTCTGTTTGGTGGCCTGAATCCGCACTACTTTCTTGTGAAAATTCTGATCTGGTTTGAGTCTCCTTTGAGTGCTGGGCATCTGGTGTGCATTGATCCTCCGCTGCTGGGCCGTATGTGCCAAAGTAAATGGGGCACTGGGTCGCTCAGAGGCTACAACAGGAGCCTTCTGCAAAGGGTTGAACTTCCGCCGCTGTCTCCTCTTGTCTTTTTTTATGAAGCTCTCTACTTCAGATGGGCACCCAGTTTGCTCCTTCACCGGGGCCTTCTGAAGGTTTTTCTGCGACTTTCCAAGAGACAACTTCTTTAATGCTCTCACCAACTCTGCAGTAAGGTCTGTCAGGTTCTCTTCATTTGAGCAATTAGCAATTAAATGGCCTTCCTCTCCACAGCGATAACACTTCTTATCGTTAGAGGAGACAACACCCCTTCCTTCCTTGATCAGAGTGGACACCGTCTGCTTAACTTCCTCAAGTGATTGTTGCATATCGGCATGGGCTTCCATCACTTGTCCTACTGTTTTCTGAATTCCACAGAATGTTTGCTGTAGAGTAGTTTGCGCCTGTGCCAACTGAACTATAGCTTGTGTCAAAGTGTCAGTAGAGCTGACGGGCCCTCCATCTGAGCTGGTCTCCAATGCAGACCCAGACTGTATGATGTAAGCCGTAGCGCCATGTTTAAGACCCTTGGCAGACTCAGGTATCTGTGTCTTGGCTGCAATGAGAGCTTCTTCCTCTCTAATAGCCTTTATGAATTTGGAGTAAGTGAGGAGGTCAGTTGGACTCCTGGATCGAAGTTGTAGCACAATGGGATCCAGTGGCTGGGCTCCCCTTTGCACCTGTAGCATTAAGGATTTATTGGCCTCTTCAGCTTTCATCCCACCTTTCATTAAAACTTGTTGAAGGGTTTTATCCAGCCGTGTGACATAGTTTATTAATTTCTCACCCTCCATTTGATAAGTGTGATGAAAGAGATAGATTAATTCTGTGCAATCTTCAACTCTCCCATAAACTTCACAGAGTGCTTCTAGACACTCAGAAACTGAGCAGGTGGGTTTATCCCGTTTCAGGTTTCGAACTACATCAGAAGCTGGTGCCCGCAGGCTCTCTACCACCCTCTGTCTCTTTACCGTGTCAACCACATCCCACTCTTCCACCGCTTGGATGGCTTGATCCATCTAAGTATAAAAGTCATCTTCTCCTGAAGGTGTGGGAACTTTCCCCGAGAAGAACTGTAGTTTGCGATACTCATAATTGGTGGACCCTACTGAGTTTTTGAGAAGCCCTGTAACTAGTTTGCCAAACTCAGCCACTAGCAGAGAAGGGGATTCTTCTGAGGATGTCCCTGGCTTTGAGGTTCTGACTTCTGGGTCCAGCATGGCACTATCTTTAAGAGTTGATTGCAGAGTATTGGAAATTATCCCGGACGAGCCCCCACATGTAGCGATACCCCCGTAGGGGCTGCTTAAGTTTGTTCACTCCGCCACTCTGCTTCTCAACCCCAAGAACTGTCTCAGCCCCAACTGGCACACCTGGCAATAGTGTAAGTGCAAGGATCAATGAAAAGCACACATGTTATAATAAAACACAGAGATCAGCTTTACTGTAAGACCTCTATGGGAAGTAATAAACATTAACAACAGGTATATGTTAGGAGAATCAAGAGAACAGCAAATACTGTGACCGAAAGCAATATAACTCACTTTTACACTCAGGCTGCTTTCAGGGGATTCCAACCATGAATAACCCCAAGAGCAGAGGCAAACACTTAAATGGCAACCTGAAAGTGGAATTACCTCCTCTACATAGATTCGGCTCTATGATGTCCAAGCAGGAGGAGGGCAGAAGAATGACTCTCTATTGTGTCAAACTTCTCCCTTCTAACCCCCGACACCACAAGCCCAATAGGCAAACACTGTATCCAAATGATGCTTAATAGCTGCTTTCCAAGGTAAAGCTATTCCCTCCCACACCATGCAATATAGAGGCCTAAATACGCATGCGCGTGCACGTATGGCACCAGTAACTTCAGTCTCTTGGTAACAGGATGAATCTTGGGATCTTCAGCTAGCCACTTTCGTTGGTGCACTTAAACTCCTTAAACACTTAAAGTATAATTGTAATCCAGTGGCAGTATTTGTATAGCAAAGCGAATACTGTGTCTGTTCAGCAGGGCCATCTACACAACCCAGTGCCTGGTGAATTTGAGCAAGGTATGATGCAGTATGTGTGCAATGTTCCTGTCATCTGACAGTGGGAAAAAATCCCTCTCACCAGATCCTGTGACAAAGGCCCAAACAATCGTCCTGGAAATGACAGGTTCCTCTGGTCACCTCAGGATGAGCACTTCACATTGTCAGGATGGCCTCTGTACTGTAAGCCACTTCTCTCAGTTTGGATGTTCCCTTGGCTGATGCAGATCACCAAGCATGCAGTGCACTGCCCAAAAGCACTTCTTTGCCAGGTCCAATCTCTCTGCTGCCACATGCAGTCTCCTCTCCTCAGGAGAAAAACCCCAAGCTGGATCCCTTCACTCTGCTCTCCCTCAGCATGATGGCTTTCGTAGTTCTTTTATAATTCTATCTCCATATTAGCCTATAAGGCCGTTTTGGTTCAAGACTCCATCGTCCACAATGCTTTGCACCTGCACTTCCTGTTTGACAGAGTCCTTGTCATTGGCTCCTTTAATGGCTCTTGTAATTGGCTCTCTCACTCTCTTACAGTCTGAGAGGAGAAGGGGGGGCTGAAATCCCTCACTGCTTTGTCTGTGTCAGGGCAAGTGTCAGGTTACACAGGAGAGGCCAGTCAGCAGATCACAGCCATGAGACAGGATTAATATCTCCTGCTACATATGTTTTCTGGGACAAATGGCACTGATGATGAAGTGAAGCCGGCTGTCCTAGGATGGTTCAGGCGTGCTGACAAATCTTTCTATGCTGAAGCTTTCCAGGCATAAGTTAAACGTTGGAATAAGTGTATAAATGTAGCAGGGGAGTATGTCAAAAATAAATGCAGTTTCCACTCCTTGAAATTTGTTCTTTTATCATATGAACTCAAAAGTCCCGTTTTGACCTAAATGCTCCTTGTAAAATTTGGTGAGCCAAGTGTATATTTATAGGGTGCAGCAAGCCCAGAAACCTTTCAAGCAATTGCATAATGTGTCCAAGGGCAAATAACTTTGAAAATGGTGGGTAATCTTGCCACGGCTGTGATAACTCCATTCTAATCTACTAATGACTGTCATAGGAATACATATGTAATGCACATGAAAAGGCAATAGAAGCTGATAGATATATCTCTACAGTAATGTTTAATAATTCCTGAAAACATAAAGACAAAAAATACTTTTTTTTGGAAAAGACAATTTCAGATCATTTAGGTTGCAGGAGATTAATGATCAATCATTTGTTAAACTGTTGTTCTGATGTGCATGATCTGCTTTTATGTAGTTTTATATATTTATTTTTAGTTTTTTTGGTGTATATTTTGCTCAAGTCATTTTATATTATTATAGGACTTATTAGCTTATCGGGATTAGACCTTAGTATGATTCAATGGATTTCTCTGACTCCAATGTGGATTGATAGGTAGATAAGCATTTGCGTTTCTATATTTAGAATGATTGTTTGGATTCAATATTTTTTCTTAACAAATGCAATATGTGGAATGTTAAAATATGCTCTCTAATATATATAATCTATTTTCTTCTTCTTATTGTTAATTAGTTAATTAATTATATAATAGGCAATGGGATGTTTTTAAATTAGGATATGAGGTTTTTATACATCAGACTAACTTCAAGAACCCTTTCAACAGTAAAGCTGGGTCATGAGAGTCATGAGACCATGGATGTAGATTGAATTAGGTGGGGCTGTAAGCTTGCCATGATTGTTTGTACAGTCATTTGTATCTATTGGTGCATGCTCAGTTTTTTAATCACCATCTCTTCCTCTATTACCCACTTTAGAAGCCTATGTTGGACGTTGGACCTATGTGGACATGCAGTATTACTGATAGCCTAGTAGCATAGTTAAGGGTATATTTAAAAATAATTAACTGGGAAATTCACCAAGGGAATCTTTGGTATGTCTTTTTCACATTTAGCCTATTTTTAATAGGATGAGTATGTACCATGCATACTGTACATAAACCTTTGCACCCAATATGCTTCTGGACAGGAAGGAGAACAGACGTGCTATTTTTTTTTAAACGAAAAACAAAACAGCGCTGGGAGAGGACCTCACAGGAAGAGTCTAGATAGGTTAGTGACAAATGACGGATACAGCATGAGAAATACAAATACAAATAGGGGAATAAGCATACAATAGTACTGAGTTCCAAAAGGGGTGGCGATGAAGCGACAAATGGAGACAGAGAAGTCCATAGTCAAAGGGTCCTAGGTGGTGGATGGATGGTGAAGGCAGCTCCCCATTGTCCGATTTAGGTGCTATTTTTCTTTAACCAACAACCCTGGAAGTGCTGAGCCTGTGTTAAAAAAATGCAAGTTAAACCTTCTCCATAGACAATCAGACAATTTTGTATCATAAAAGGCAACCAAGGGAATTTTACCTTCAGACAAGATGAGGAAATGTCAGGGAAGGTAACATTCGACTATTATTAAATAGTGTGAATGTTACCCTATTTATTAAACAGGGTAAATGTTACAGTAAAGTCCTTCTCCTATTGAAGAAACAATGTTGTCAAATTTCAGGAAATGTATTTTTCACTGGGCTAAGGTCCACAAATATGCTTTATACATAGAATGTATGTTGCCCAAAGAATTTTAGTTGAATGTTGGACCACTATTGGGCAAATTGCCCTTTAAATATTTGATAAAGATGCCCTTAGTCTCCAAAACAGCCACATTCTGCATGAACCCTTGTACCATTATGGTTTTTGTTGTATGGCAATAGCCAAATATTTCAAGCTAGATTTACAAAAAGGAAATTCGCCATAGATAGGTGGTTAATAGGTTAGAATATGATATTTTCTGACTGTTGCTTTACTTAAATGTCAAGTCTTCCAGAAATGTGCTTGCAATGGCTTCAGTGAGCATGTGCAAGCATAATTCTTTGAGATTTTTCAAGGCATCCAGGATATTTGAAGGGTGTTTATTTTTCCTTGCTAAAAATTAATATATTTTTTTTTTTTAACTCTAATACATATCACTACACAATCTGTGAATATGTCTTAGAGGATGGTGTTATGATGATGATTTGTTCAAGCAGAACAAGTGACTTTTGCTACAAGCCTTGATTGATAAAATTTGATTAAGAGATGCCAGGCATTGCATTTAGTGATTTCTGTTAGGTATTGCACACAGAGTTCAATCCACTTACTATTGTTGTGCTTCTTTCCACTTTACTATTTCCTGGAGAACAGCTGCTAACAGATAATAAGTCTTTGTCCCCCATGAACAGTCTCACAAACCCACCACCTGTACACCCAATGTATTAGGCACTTTCCAGCTAGTACTAGCCATATGCATGCAAAAGATGCCATATGAATATATGGATAATGCAGAGGCTGTACTGCTAAAGGGAGATTCGTTTTTTTTGTGAGCAGGTGTGGCTGTGAGACCTATTGCAGTCTGAGTACCTTCTTGACCCAGTCAGGTTCACTATTAATAATATTACACATCTGTGGTTTAGAATATTTGAAGATTTTATTACAAGGAGTATAATAGGGTTTGGAGTACAGTGCCATTCTTCCCTCACAAATCTAACCTAATGTTCAACTCAAGCAAAACAGCTTTTTCAAATATGGATAGAATGGTGCCGAGTATTACACAGCAAGGAAAGACAAGTTTCCTCAATGGGGACACAGACAGCAGAAACGCCTAACAGAGATTTAACCTCATTACTGCTGCTAGTACAATAGCCAGCAGAAGAGATTCCACCATCCACCATCTACTTAACATAGTGGAAGAATCTATTAAGATTGTTTGTATAACCTTTCCATTGTGTCTTCTCCCAACGTTCTAGAACATACTGTACTGTATGTGGCCTCTAAAAAAAAAGTTTAAAAAATTTAATTTTAAGGGTACTTGCGTACATTGCTCATGTATGAACATGGATTCCTGTGTAAAAGGTGGATTGGCTGTATAATGGATGCATGTATTTTCTCTAGTTGTTCTTGGGGTATGTCGTACATGCGTATGTGCATTACATACTATCCACTACTGCAGATTTGTGTATTTTTTTTTACTGACCTATATGCAGCGCAAGGTTATGCACCTGTGCATACAGGCCCATTAAAAACAATGAGCTGCATCTAGATCAGTAGAAATAAAACACCTGAACAACTAAAAACATGGTGTTTATTAGGTGTTTATGTGCAAGAACCCTTAGAGTCTTTTTAAAAATCCTATACCAATATTAATTCTGAATTGTGGGATTAGCAAATATTATGTACATTCAAGAAGCATGCTTATTCTACATGAATGTTGGTGTGCATAGTGTATTTCTTCAAGATCTGTGCAGTTATTCAATAGTAAACTTTGCCTCTCTGTATGTAGGAGCCACCTGTAATAAACACCATTCACTGCCACTGTCTCTTTTTGTGTAGGGTGACTGGTCTTGTATCTGCCCCCTCCTTTGGTTTTCTGTAGGCAGCCTCTATTGGGCAGACCTTTGGGGTCCCTCCCACAACTCTGATCTTTGCACAGGCTAAGTGCTGAACAGTGATGACGTCACCATTACTTTTTCCACTCATTTAATTTACACTGTTATTTTTTTTCATTTGTATCTATTAAGGAATGTATTTTGTGACAGAAGTTGTAGGATATCTACGTAAATGGTGGATTTCAGGTATGCTGAGGTATCCCTTTGTAAAGTGGCTATCAAAATAAGTCATTTTCACTCATCATAAAAGACTGGGGCAGTAATGGTAGGTTTAAGATTTTCAATCACCAATTACCAATCATCCAATTACAACCCCCTGATGAAGCCACGTGTCCTGTGGAGCAACGCGTAGGGGAGGGGCTACAACGTCACTCGACACCAGAGGATAACGGTGAGTACACACGCTGTGAGGCACACACAGACAAAGATATTGATTTTACAAAGTGCTGTTTGTATTTACACCATGTGTGTGCATTATTTGGGCACCTTAATAAAGGTTTACTTATAAAGGATAAAGCACAATGTCCATATTTATATTTTGCTCTATGACATCGAGGAATATCTAGGAGAGGACTAAGGAGGAGATCTATAGCAGCTGAAGGAGGGAGAGATCCCTGTAGGGATAACGAGCAGACAAGGAGGCAAGTGCTGTAGAGCACTTAGGAGACACCCAACACCTATGTTATGCTGCAGCAAATCATAGCAGGTTCCATTTATGTGAACAAAAAGCGCAATAAGCCTATCTGTTAGGCTTCTAAGGAGGTGAGCGTACATTTACCATTACAAGGATTCACAAAAAGTCACAATTATTGCATTTTTGATCATGCAATCACTTTTTTGGGACTTTTTTTTATATATATAAATTTTTTCTTGTATTTTTTGTATGATCAAAGGGACATTTTTGTTTAATAACACATTTTATTCTGGGGATTATTTTGAGATTCACGTTTTTTATATTATTGTTATAATTTAATCAAGGTGTTATTATCTAGTTATTTTTTATATATTTGTTTTATTGTTTATTTTGATTGATATTTGTAGTATATTGGGAGCGCGACATGCAGAGTTTTTTTTTGTTTTGTTTTATATACACAGTATAAGAATGTGATATTGTCAGCGATCCTTTTTCAACTCTTATCAGTGGCTCGCAAGTAATTAACACATTTTATTAGGTTTAAGATTTTGTTGCGTCACCAAATCTTTTTGAAAAAAAAAAAATGTTCGGACCAGATTGTAAATCTGGCTTCAGGCTGCAGTTACTACAAATGTTCAGCTATACTCTGGGGGAAAGAACTGATCATTCAAAGCAGTTTTTCTTTGTGATGTTTGTCTGCCAGCTTTGTTCATCTAATATAATCACCGCTGAATTATAAAGATGCAGAAGAATGGAAAGTTTAATCATTTCCATTTGTATGCTATAAAAGTTTAATTATCTTATTTTGGAACTTTTTATAATTCTTTATTTAGAACATCACCAAAGAAAGGCAGGACAAAATAACAAGCATGAATATCATAAGCAGGAAGAATGATACAACATTTATGCTTCCAGAGTTAATACAGATACATCACAAGTAACAATCAGCTTGGAATGAATAGGTTCAACTCTCCCAGTTAAAACTGTAAAATGGCTTGTCCTATAGTATACTATTTGGTAATTTGTTGTATGTGTAAATTTTGTATAATAAAAATGGCAGGGTGGAGGGCTGGGTGCTGAGTATGGTGATGGAGCAATAAGGAAAGAAGGTGTGGGGAATGGGGTGTGGAGGAGGGGTATGATCTGCAGGACAGGGGATGAAGGGTGTTCCAAGGAGAATGAGGAGGGAGAAGACTAAGGAAGATAAAGCATCAGAGAGGCAGGAGAGCAAGAAAAAGAAAAAAAAATGGAGTAAATGCATAAACAGATGATGGTTTGAAATGTAAGGTTAACAATTAGAACACCATTTCCAGCAAGAGAGAGTAGGGAGCTGGCATAGAGGGGAATGGCCTCAGGCTAGGTTCTTGCCTGACAACAACATCTCCAGTCTAAGCATAGCCTTGCATTCAAATGAAAGGCAGAACTGATTCAAGAGAACCAAATGTGTCAGAATTTGCATTATTTGTTTCTATGAAAGAGGCAGACAAGTCTTCTATTTTCATTATGTATGCTGCTGCTCCAGGTGGGTCTGCCACTTAGTCCCTTTTTGACCTCCAGTGTATTCTGGTGCAAGCACCGCTCATCCAGCCATGTGAAACAAATGCAATAGGATCCAAAGAGCTGCACACTTGAACACTACATTCACTTTATTGATAATATTTAAAACGCCATATACAGCAACAGTAGACACCGTGGGAGCAGGGAAGCACAGCCTGTGTTTTCTCTCTCCCATAGTGTCTACTGTTGCTGTAAAGATTGTCAATAAAGTGAATGCAATTTTCAGTTGTGCAGCTCTTTGGATCCTATTGCATTTCTTCTACTTTCATTATCTCACTCATTTTACAAGAGAGCAATAGGGGGGTTACTGTCTGTTTCCATAGAGAAGATAAAAACTCTGGGCACTCTGAGTAGGTGTACCATAAGGAAGAACATATGTGTTTTTGTCAGGACGCTATTTAGATGGAGATGATAATTGGCTGGTTCATTGCCTGAATCAACTAAGGTCAAAATGAGACCTTTGACTTTATCCAAGAAGGGTCAAACTAGGGTGCAATTCCAAAAAGTGTGGAGAAATGTGCTGGGTTTTTAATGACACTGCCAACATTGTGGAGAGGCCTGTTTGTAAAGGAGAATCAGATCACCCAAGGGGTCAACAGTTTACAACCTATTAGCTAGTGAGGATTTGTGTGCAAAACATACCCTAATATAGTTTTCTGTGGGAGCAATTTATTTATTTCAAGTACTTATATAGCACCGTCAATTTACGCAGTGCTTTACATATATATTGTACATTCACATCAGTCTCTAACCCTCAAGGGGTGTACAATCTAAGGTCCCTAACTCACATTCATACATACATATACTAGGGCCAATTTAGACAGGAGCCAAGTAACATACCAGCATGTCTTTGGAGTGTGGGAGGAAACCGGAGTACCCGGAGGAAACCCACGCAGGCACAGGTAGAACATGCAAATTCCAGGAAATTAATAGCTTGTATAGATAAGAGAGTGTGTGAGCTATAGGTGTTTGATTTTCACAAAGGTCCTTGAATGGGGTGATGGGTTACAGCTAGGAACTGATTTTAGGAATTATCTGAGTTGGAGTGCTGCCCAGGCACCTCGATTTGGTAAGGTCATAAATCAGATTTAATCCTGCTGTAACCAGCCTAAGGGAGTAATGAAGTGGAGAATCTGAAATTTATTGGCAGTTAGGTGTTTGTAGCATCCATCTTTCATTCTTGGGTCTCCAGTAATTGGAGTCATTGGTGAGAGGTGTGGGGAGATTCTAGATGAAAAGATGGTCTGAGTTATGACAAAGATTGCATTTTAGGAGCTTGGAATAGCACAAGGTGAGCAAGGCGAGACCAGCAAGCTGGATGGTGACAGAGTCCTGTTCTGTCTGAACCCACAGTTATGTGGGAGAGTGGTATCACCAATCAGCCACTTGGGTGAGGTATAGAGCCTTACAATATAATGAGCAAGTGGAGGCTATGGAGCTTAGGTATTTTGTCCTTTGTATAATGCGTTTTTTTTTAAGTTATACCAGCTGGCTGCTCATTTTGGCTAAGTCCTAGAGCAGGCTAAGCATTTTAGAGAGAGTATTAAACTTTTGACCTTGTAGAATGTCAGTTTGATGGGGTCCATGGTAGCGGAATGCATAGAAACAACTATCCGTCATGCAGATTGGGGGTGGGGGTAGTTGGGAAAAATGAAAAGCAAGAGAAAAGGGAAGAAAAAAAAAAAAAGAGGGTGTTAAGAGGAGGAGATGGACAAGGATAGGTAGGATGGGAGTGACTTGGAAGAGGGAGCAGTGGAGCAGGTAGGTGGGAGTGAAGTATAGTGTAAGGTTGAGAGGTGGGGAAAAGGTGAGAGGAAAATGGAATGTTGGGAAGATCGGTAACTTTGACCAAAAAATATTAGTTTTACTCCCAATAAAACCCTCTCAGAGAAGGGAGTTTTTTTAGGTGGGGTAGGGGTCTGAAATGAAGGTCAGTGGAAGCTCACCAAACAGGCTATAGTATAAATCCAAAAACAAAACTGTAACCATCTCCTAATATTGAAACAGGAAAAGATACCAGTCCAGCGAGGGTGGAAACACAACCAAAAAGCTCTAGCACAGGCCCTGGCATCTTTGCATGAAGTGATATCAAACCTAAATTCAAGGGTCACTTGGATTCTTCCTACTGCCAGAGGCTCCATATTCAGAGGGCTGTCACCTCCGGGAGCGATATTGAATTGTACTATACATTTTTTATGCTGGAAGCCTCTGAACATGCAATGAGGCTGTTATGGCCCCAACATAACCTTTGCTGGAGTCTTGGCAAATGAGAGGGGTCTGGACTCCAGGAACTTGTGCCCCCTCACCACATTGGCCTAAACCTCCCATCAAATTCTTAAATTAGTAGGATGGACGTCATGGGAGGTTGAGTTGGGTGGAAGAAACACTTGACTCAAGGTGTTTTTAGATGGTGAGATGAGAACAGTCTAGGTCAAATGCAAGTGGAAAACAGTGCAGCTCTATACCGTAAAAACGATGCATTAACCATGTGTAAAACGGAATAAAACTTTAAAAACATTTTTTTAAAAAGCACATAAGTATGGAGGCAAAAAGAACATAATATATACAGCGGGGATCGAAAGTTTGGGCACCCCAGCTAAAAATTTGTATTAATGTGCATAAAGAAGCCAAGGAAAGATGGAAAAATCTCCAAAAGGCATCAAATTACATATTAGACATTCTTATATTATGTCAACAAAAGTTAGATTTTATTTCCATCATTTACACGTTCAAAATAACAGAAAACCAAAAAATGGCGTCTGCAGAGTTAATATCTTGTACTGCCCCCTTTGGCAAGTATCACAGCTTGTAAACACTTTTTGTAGCCAGCCAAGAGTCTTTCAATTCTTGTTTGAGGTATCTTTGCCCATTCTTCCTTACAAAAGTCTTCCAGTTCTTTGAGATTTCTGGGCTGTCTGTCACGCACTGCTCTTTTAAGGTCTATCCATAGATTTTCAATTATGTTGAGGTCAGGAGATTGTGAAGGGCATGGCAAAACCTTCAGTTTACGCCTCTTGATGTAATCCCCCGTGGATTTCGAGGTGTGTTTAGGATCATTATCCATTTGTAGAAGCCATCCTCTCTTTAACTTCAGCTTTTTCACAGATGGCATCAGGTTACCATCCAAAATTTGCTGAAATTTTATTGAATCCATTTTTCCTTCTACTCGTGAGATGCTCCCTGTGCCACTGGCTGCAACACAACCCTAAAGCATGATTGATCCAACCCCATGCTTAACAGTTGGACAGAGGTTCTTTTCATTAAATTCTGTGCCCCTTCTTCTCCAAACGTACCTTTGCTCATTCCGGCCAAAAAGTTAAATTTTAACCTCATCGGTCCACAGAACTTGTTTCCAAAATGCATCAGGCTTGTCTATATGTTCATTTGCAAAGTTCAAACGATGATTTTTGTGGTGAGGACGTAGAAGAGGTTTTCTTCTGATGACTCTTCTATGAAGACCATATTTGTACAAGTATCTCTTTATAGTGGAATAGTGTACCACAACTCCAGTGTCTGCCAGATCTTTCTGGAGGGATCGTGCAGTCAAACGTGGGTTTTGAATTGTTTTTCTCACAATCCTGCGAGCTGTTCTGTCTGATATTTTTCTTGGTCTTCCAGATCTTGCTTTAACTTCCACTGTTCCTGATGACTGCCATTTCTTAATTACATTCCGAACAGAAGATATTGACATCTGAAAATGCTTTGCTATCTTCTTATAGCCTTCTCCAGCTTTATGAGCGTCAACTATTTTCAGTTTCAGTTTTCTAGACAACTGCTTAGAAGAACCCATGGTGCTGATTGTTGGAGCAAGGTCAGATGAGTCTGGGCATTTAAAACCTTTGAGATTGACATCATCTGACGATGACTGAGAACAATCTATGACACTGGCAGGTCTCAGCTTTGCAAAGGGGGCAGTGCATGCTATAAATTCTGCAGGGTGCCCAAACTTTTGCAGACACCATTTTTTTGTTTTCTGTTATTTTGAAAGTGTAAATGATGGAAATAAAATCTAACTTTTGTTGACATATTATAAGAATGTCTAATCTGTAATTTGATGCCTTTTGGAGATTTTTCCATCTTTCCTTGGCTTCTTTATGCACATTAATACAAATTTTTAGCTGGGGTGCCCAAACATTCGATCCCCACTGTAATATGGCTTAATTCACATGCAGGAGAAGCATGCAAGCCTGTGTCCGTTTCCTCAGAGAATACAGACTGCCTGACCCCCAAGGTCCATGTGAGATCATAAAAGAACCCTGCAAGAGTTTAGGCAAAGGGGACCAAGCAGTGTATATGATCAAAAGCCAGGGCTTTTGGGGCATTATCAGAAAGGGTTTAGATCCCAGTAGTGGAACAGTATAATTGAAGTCTATTAAAAAGTATCAGCCGGAGGGAGTCATACCTTCCACCCCTCACATTGCTTCTGCATCCAGAAAGTGGATTAGTGCTAACAGTTGTGAGGAGAAAGAATGATCTGTTGCCTGTTTTCACTTGCAGGTGAAAAGGATGGCCCGATCTATAAGATGCTCCTTGCAGTTCATCTGCATGATAGTTTTCAACACTTGGCCAGCCGTTGCATAGAGGAGGCACAGAGAGGTAAAGCATTGTTGTTGAAAGTCCTGCATCTGTTCTAGGGCATTAAGGTGAGAGTGAACTGAGTCTTTACTAGCTTCTAAGTGGGTGACCTGTGTCTCCATACCTCTAATTTCCTTTTTAAGGTTATTCAACCCTCTACGAAATGCCATAATGAAAATGCCATAAAACACAGGGACATTCAAGGAAACACAGTTACACATAAAGATCAGCAGCCTTCCATCACAAGGGTATGCAGATACAGCCAAGGTGGGGGAAGTAGAAAAAATAAAGTGAAAAAGTGAACGGGTGGGGGGAGGCAGCCGTCAAGAGCAGATTATCCAGTGACAACAACAAGAAATAGCAGATTATCCTTTCTGAAAATCAGATCTAACAGTGTAAAACAGTCCTCACTTTCTAATTTGGCCTTGGGACAGGAAGTGAAAGAAACATCTCCCCAATGGGACACAGATGGCAAAAAAACAGACAGAGGTTATAACTACTCTATCAAACTTGAAAACAAAGTTTTTCCCTTAGTTCTACTTTAAAGTGCGCCTCAACTCAAAAAGTGAAGCTTTGCCATGTTATGGGAAACATCTAGAAATGTTATTTGTGAAAAACAGCAGTGAACATCCTGGTATGTACTGTAAGTGCACTCCTGGGCATAAATCCTCATAGTTGTAAATCTGTCATGTGAGACTAGGGAACTGCTGCCCCTGACTACTAGTCTTAGAAGATTTGGAGTTGTAGTATTGTCATTAGTTTTCTGCCTGCTGTTCCCCTTGCTATGGAGGCTTTGGCATGAGGAAGCAAATCTCCACCTCCACCAAGATGGCTGTTTTCACATAGAGACACAGGTCATGGTAAGTCAGAAAATAAGATGCAAGGAAACTAAACACAAAACTGCATCCATTGCCATCTTCCTTACATAGTTACATAGTTAATCTGGCTGAAAAAAGACAAACGTCCATCCAGTTCAACCTTCTTTTTTTGTGCACAGCTTCCAGAGTTCAGTTCTTCTTTATGTATTAAAAAAAAACTATCAAGAACGTGGTGATAAAGTTTTATGCAGTTGTGAATATGATTGTGCATTCATACTTCCATGACTGCAGTAAGACTCCTAATCCTATGTCCTAATGTGTATTCTATGTAATTGCAGCAGTGGAAACAAATTGATTAACATGATTTATTATAACTTATCTGAATATTTTCTCCATACTACAGAGCACATCTGCAACTTGCACCTTGCAAGGGAATATGTTCAGGAATATTTGCATAATTTATGTAACTATTTCCTAATCATGAAACATCAAGAGACACCGGAGATAATGTATCATTAACTTTAAGAAAGTATAGAACTTTAACCCAAAGAAACAAACACAGCAAAGAGAGAAAGGCTTAAGATGATGAAAAAAAATATGCAACAGCAGTTTAAAGCAGAACTCCAGGGAATGGAAAAATTCTTACTTGCAATGGAGCTACCCCTGCACTGCAAGGGTTAAATGTTCTTTTATGTCTGGAGTGCCACGAAAGGCTTCCAAAGGCTCCCTCTCTAGGCTGTAAGACTGGTTCCTCCTCTTCTCCCCTATGCTTAGGCGGTCATATGTCTTCTGATGTCATCAAGTCCATTGCTAAGCCATAGCCCTACATTGGATGGGAGGAAGCTGAGGAACTGTTCACTGCTGGAACGTAGGAGGATAGCACTAGTTGCAAGGGAAGTGGAGAATCTGCGTTTTCTGGTCCTTTAGACCTAAACAAGCATTTAACCCTTCCAGTGTGGGGGAAGCCCCACAACAAGGGGGCATTTTTCCTTTCCCCGGGGAGGGGCTTTCCTGCCATCCTATAGCAGATATACTGCTACAGGGTGGCAGGGGTGCACAAAATCAAATGTACATATACGTCATAACCTGGAAGTAACATCTTACAGGTAGTGCAGAGGTGGTGCAGGAGTGAACTGGGAATGCCGTCATTAGTTTAGGGTGATTAAACAGAACCTGTGCCCCCTTATATCAGGTGTCCCTAACAGAGTCCCTCCTTATATCAGTTCTTCTCCGAGTTCCTCCTTACATCAGAGTTCCTATAACAGTACCTCCCTACATCAGGTGTCCTCACCAGAGCGTCCCTTACATCAACTGTCCCCATCAAAGTGCTCCCTTACATCAACTGTCCCCATCAGAGTGCCCCGTTACATCAACTGTCCCCATCAGAGTGCCCCGTTACATCAACTGTCCCCATCAGAGTGCCCCGTTACATCAACTGTCTCCATCAGCTCTCATGGATTTGTGAATTCACTCTCAGAGGTGTGGGGGTGTAAAACTAAAATCTGCGGGGGCATAGCCCACCCCAGCACCCCCTAGATCCGTGCCTGATATACGTGATGTTGCATTTCTGGGTAATGCTCCGCGGTCACTGGCCTTGGCTGTCAATCACCGGGTCCCAGCCAGTGATCAATCGCCGGCACCCGGTAATCGTGGAGCATTACTCACGGAGAGAGAGAACTGTATGTAAACAATACAGTTCTCTCCCGTCAGCTCCTGCACACTGCTTTGCATGGCTCTGCATAGCAGAACCATACAAAGCAGTGTGCTTACAGTTGAAAGCACTAACACAGCCCACAGTAAAACAGCACACAGTTAATTTTTTGATCACCCCAAGTTAACCCCTTCCTGCCCAGTGCTATTAGTACAGTGCCAGTGCTTTTTATTAGCACTCATCACTGTATTGGTGTCAATGGGGATGTCAGTGACACCATGTCAGTTCCTCCCAGTGTCAGAATGCCTGCCGCAGTCCTGCAGGCCCGATATAAGTCACTGATCACCGCCATTACTAGTAAAAAAAAAAAATTAAAAATCCCAGTATATATACACCACCATTTGTAAACGCTATAACTTTCACGTAAACCAATTAATTGGTGTCAATGGGGACATTGACACATATTGAAATATTTTGAAGCAAAGACGAAATTAGATTTTTTTTAAATTTTTATTACTGGACCTGTTTAATAGAAAAAACTCAAAAATATTTTTCTCAAAATTGTTGGTCGTTTTCTTTTAATAGTGAAAACAATTAAAAAACGCACAGGCGATAAAATACCACCAAAAGAAAGCTCTATTCGTGGGAAAAAAAGGACATACATTTCATTTGGGTGCAGCATTGCATGACCGCGCAACTGTCAGATAATGTAACGAAGCGCCGTAAGCCTAAAATGGCCTGGCCAGGAAGGGGAAGGGGGGGCAGGTAAATCCTCGGGAGGGCAAGTGGTTAAAAGTGCCCATAGTCACAAGAGGGAGGTTGGGTGTGCAAGTATGACCTGAGCAACTGTACTTGGAAGCTTGTCCAGGAGTGTCGGTGGGTATCTCAAAGACAGAACATAATTATCTGATGAATCCTAAAACAAATCAGGTAATTAGCTTATTCACATCTAGTAATCATGGATCCTCCCAGTCTTGCTTCCCACTGCCAACTGTTGCCTTCCACTGAACAAATAGGATGCCAAACTATCCTCTCTACAGGAAGACATTAACTGTACAACCTAAAATCGTAGTGTATATTGTAGCACTCAGGCGTGCAACTACAATTCACAGGGCCAGGGAACAGGGAATTTTATCTACTCCTCCCCCCCAGTGGTCTCTCTTTGTGACTCTTGGCAGTGTAAATGTGAAAAATAGTATAGGTGAATTTAACACAAAGTATGCCTAAATCAAAGACAGGTTGCAGGAAAGCGGTCAGCATAATCGGTGCATTCTAAGGCTAGGTTCACACCAATGCAGATTCTGTTTTTGCACTTGCATTTTTGACGCGTTTTGTATTTTTTTTCTTTTTTTGTCATCTTGTTAGGCAGAATTAAAACCAAAACGCCTAAAAAAAAAAAACGCATAAAAAATGCAGCAAAAACGCAATACATGCTTTTATGCAGCATTTCCATTGAACCACAAATGCAATGTTAAATGGACTGTACTGCGTTTCTACAAAACGCTGCAGAAAACGCTTAGGTGTGAACCTAGGGTTAGGGAACGGTGCTGTGGATATTGGTTCTCAGAGAAGAGCTGCAGAGCAGGGAATTCCCATAAAAATTCCTTAGTAGCTCAGCAGCATGAGCAACTACAGTCAGGTCCATAAATATTGGGACATCGACACAATTCTAACATTTTTGGCTCTATACACCACCACAATGGATTTGAAATGAAACAAACAAGATGCACTTTAACTGCAGACTGTCAGCTTTAATTTGAGGGCATTTACATCCAAATCAGGTGAACGGTGTAGGAATTACAACAGTTTGCATACGTGCCTCCCACTTGTTAAGGGACCAAAAGTAATGGGACAATTGGCTTCTCAGCTGTTCCATGGCCAGGTGTGCGTTATTACCTCATTATCCCAATTACAATGAGCAGATAAAAAGGTCCAGAGTTCATTTCAAGTGTGCTATTTGCATTCTGTTGCTGTCAACTCTCAAGATGAGATCCAAAGAGCTGTCACTATCAGTGAAGCAAGCCATCATTAGGCTGAAAAAACAAAACAAACCCATCAGAGAGATAGCAAAAACATTAAGCGTGGCCAAAACAACTGTTTGGAACATTCTTAAAAAGAAGGAACACAACGGTGAGCTCAGCAACACCAAAAGACCCGGAAGACCGCAGAAAACAACTGTGGTGGATGACCGAAGAATTCTTTCCCTGGGGAAGAAAACACCCTTCACAACAGTTAGCCACATCAAGAACACTCTCCAGGAGGTAGGTGTATGTGTGTCAAAGTCAACAATCAAGAGAAGACTTCACCAGAGTGAATACAGAGGGTTCACCACAAGATGTAAACCATTAGTGAGCCTCAAAAACAGGAAGGCCAGATTAGAGTTTGCCAAACGACATGTAAAAAAGCCTTCACAGTTCTGGAACAACATTCTATGGACAGATGAGACCAAAATCAACTTGCACCAGAGTGATGGGAAGAGAAGAGTATGGAGAAGGAAAGGAGCTGCTCATGATGCTAAGCATATCACCTCATCAGTGAAGCATGGTGGTGGTAGTGTCATGGCGTGGGCATGTATGGCTGCCAATGGAACTGGTTCTCTTGTATTTATTGATGATGTGACTGCTGACAAAAGCAGCAGGATGAATTCTGAAGTGTTTCGGGCAATATTATCTGCTCATATTCAGCCAAATGCTTCAGAACTCATTGGACGCCGCTTCACAGTGCAGATGGACAATGACCCAAAGCATACTGCAAAAGCAACCAAAGAGTTTTTTAAGGGAAAGAAGTGGAATGTTATGCAATGGCCAAGTCAATCACCTGACTTGAATCCCATTGAGCATGCATTTCACTTGCTGAAGACAAAACTGAAGGGAAAATGCCCCAAGAACAAGCAGGAACTGAAGACAGTTGCAGTAGAGGCCTGGCAGAGCATCACCAGGGATGAAACCCAGCGTCTGGTGATGTCTATGCGTTCCAGACTTCAGGCTGTAATTGACTGCAAAGGATTTGCAACCAAATATTAAAAAGTGAAAGTTTGATTTATGATTATTATTCTGTCCCATTACTTTTGGTCCCTTAACAAGTGGGAGGCACATATGCAAACTGTTGTAATTCCTACACCGTTCACCTGATTTGGATGTAAATACCCTCAAATTAAAGCTGACAGTCTGCAGTTAAAGCACATCTTGTTCATTTCATTTTAAATCCATTGTGGTGGTGTATAGAGCCAAAAATGAAATGTGTTGATGTCCCAATATTTATGGACCTGACTGTACATGTGAGCAGCAGCAGTTCAGGGTAAAAATCAAGGTAAGGCACTTCTGGCTGCTTTGGCTGCCTCTCTTGATGAGAGTTCTTGGTAGCTCCTCAGTTGCATTAACTCCCACTGCACTAGAAGATTATAGCAGTAGGGACGGGGGGTAGGAAAGATAAAAAGTTATCCTAAACCAAGAAGATTCAGCACACGGGGCACATCATACTAAATGTAAGTTATGTCCCTTGTGCTTATTTTTATGTTTTTAATCTAAGCTAAACTTAGGCTTTAAGATGTTATTTAAAAATAACTATTCTAACATGGTGCTTAGATTTACCTCTAGCAGATTGTCAGCTTATTGGCAGGTCATAGTAAAAATTTTAAAAAGTTAATAACAGCTACAAGCATTTTTATTATGTATTTATTCACATGAGTGGCTGCTGAATAAACAGGGTATGATACACCAGAAAAGATGCCTGCAGTAGTTTTGTTAATTGCAAGCAAATTCCACTGGTCATTTTGAAAGTAGCAAAACAGATGTTGTATGTTTTCTTCATGACTAAATCTGTTCACTTCTGATTTTCAAAAGTTGCTGTGGATGATTGTTCTTAAACATGCTCAATCATGCTCCTGGAGATCAATATATTGCACTATGCTATAGTGAATTCTGTAACAGGCATCTAGAAGCATCAAGAGTTAATTTGGGGTTGTGTGTACAGAACACATTACAAAGATGGCCTTATGTACTAGCATGATGGCTGAAAATGGTGTACTGTCAGTCTTGGGGTGCCCATAGACATAAACTGATTGTTGACCCATCTAAACCAGAAGGGGTGAGCGAATCTGCCTGTGTTAAATTTGCAGAGGGTTAGTCAAATCCTGCTTGAAATCCACAAAACCTGAACTTAACTGGGAACCCCATTTAAGTCTACTGGGGGCAATACTTGATACTAAATTCTGGATATTTTCAGGGCTAGTAGGCAAACTATTGTTAAAACACATTTAACAAAGCAAAAAAAAAGGGGGGGGGTAATTTTAATGGGACTTCAAGGGTAAATTAAAGGCTTGGGAGATGCCTCAAACCTGTGTGTGGTGTTACAGAACTGCACAATTTTCATAAACAACTTCTACACAGCACATATTTGGGATGTGTAATTGATTTCTATATTTTTACACTTAGATTGTCTTAAATACAGCAGCAGCATCCCAATCTGATTTGTTTCACCTTGAAAGAAAATAGTCTTTTTTAGGTAGCTTTAGTTGGTGAACCCTGGTGAAACCTGATTTTTTTTTATCCTGCGTAATAGAGCTGAATTGGTCAGTGGGAGTAGCAGCAACAATAGATCTGAAAGCTACAGGAAAGTTTAATCTTTAAAACTAAAGCTAAATTGCAAAGGTAAAGTCCTCAACATTATACAAATTGGCAAGTGACAGAACACTTTGGTAGTATACTTTACAAGCTTCATCACAAGTAGTACACTGCATTTTCTTAAAAGTTTAAAAAAAAGTGCACAAAAACACATAAGAACCACATCCTCACTTTTCCCAAACTCTCTTCCATCCCCGTATCCTCAGTTATTCCAAATATTCTAAATATAGACTTTAGGTATGTGCTTGGTAGCAATTGGCTATCATCAGGACAAAACGTGAACAGGCAGCAAACAGAAAAAGGCAGGGTTTAACTTGCTATAAAAAACAGAGTGCATTATTTGAGAGACAATAGCTACAAATAGTGTACAGTGGCTGGACAGTATGTATGCAGCTTGTTTAGGCTGCAATATAAGGGGCAGGGACAAGATAGGTTTTATCTGGAAATAGAAATAAGCATTGATTGGATGACAATAGCAACAAATATTGCACAGTGGCTGGGCAGTGCAGCTCCAGAAGGTACCAGGCATCAGATGCTATCTGGAGCTGCAATAAAAAAGATACACTATAATCATCCTCAATTCTGGCGGTCTAAGACCCACTTTGGTCAAGTTTGTTGTGCTGCAACCACACCCCTACAGTATATAATCTAGTGGAAATGTTATGGCCTTGGCTGCTCCAGGGTAGCAGATTCTCCTCCGCATTTATTTTTGTCTTTAAATATGCTGTTATTTTTTTTATTTCAGATGTATTTATATTTTTTATTTTTTCTGTATTTTGTGGTATTGATATAGAGCTTAAAGCAGAGTTCCAGTCGCACTGTGAAAAAGTAAAAGTCAGCAGCTACAAAAACTGTAGCTGCTGGCTTTTAAAAAAAAAGCCACTCACCTGTCCCAAGATCCCGTGGTGTCCTCCCCGCAGCCCGTTTCATCAGCTGTCTGGTGTTCCAAGTGCCGGCATCTTCAAGAGGGAAGGTAGGAGCACAACTTCCAGTTTTGATCACAGCAGAAGTCGGAGCGGGTACCTGTCAATTTCAGGTACCTGCTCCACTCCCCAAAAGGTGCAAATTCTTAATGGGGAGTAGGGGGCCAGTCTTTAAAGCGGAAATTCCCCTTTTGAGTGGAGCTCAGCTTTACGTTGCACAAAGCAAAGGTCAGGTATGTCTGAAATTCTTCTGGCTTGTCATCATAATCTTTCTTTTCCAAGCAGTCAGTTGTATTTGTTTTATATTTATTTAGTTATCGCATTATAGTCAGGAAACTGGAGGCATAGCTGCAGGATGAAAATCTAGAGCGATGTTTATGTTATTTTAGGGAGGTATACTTTAGTCTGTATTTCTTTTGTTATGGCTTTTTTTTTCTTCATGCTGAAACAGACAAAGCTGCCCTTTGTTTGCAGCACATTACAACATACTTGTGTGTTTTCTGCCTATTGTTATAGCTTTTAGCAATTCCCTTTATTATAAAAAATACCAGGCAGGCCTAAAGAGAAAGACAGAGGCTCTGCACCTACTGGACGTAGGGGCAAGCAGGTTCTGCAGGTGAAAGTGGTGGATGGGCCGCACCACCTAGAGGGGTGCATGGTGCATTTCTGGTGAACACTTTATTCAAATAACGTGTGAGTGCATTTTGTATTTGAATAAAGTGTTCATATTTTATGGGGTTGCACTATGATCTATTCCCTTTATTTTTGATCATATACACCTTAATTCCACTGGATATCCGAGAGCATGTTCCCTTAAAGGGCCAGAACCAATGAAGTAGCCACTAAGGATCGGCAGTGGATAAGCAGAATTTGGTTTCATCCCTAAGCATGTATGACCTATTTGTTGGGTCAGGGAAGAAAGTGAGTGCATGGTGCACCTACCCGATGATGGGAAACACCACAATATAGTCGGCACGGTGGAGTAATGCATATATGTTCACTATAATTTGGAGTTACATATAATTTGTTTAATGTGAGTGGATACTGTAACACGTTTAATTTTTGGCTATATAAAAACAGTGTTACATTATGGCATGTTTTTGTTTTATTTTGCAAGGATCTGGAGTTTAACCACTTGCCTACCAGGCACTTATACCCCCTTATTTACCAGGCCAATTTTCAGCTTTCAGCGCTGCCGCACTTTGATTGACAATTGCGCGGTCATGCAACATTGTACCCATATGAAATTTTGATCATTTTTTTCTCACAAATAAAGCTTTATTTTGGTGGTATTTAATCGCCACTGGGCGCTTTACTTTTTGCGCTATAAATAAAAAGGGCAAAAAAAATTGGAAAAAAAAAAAAGTTTCTTTGTTTCTATTATAAAATTTTTCAAACAGGCAATTTTTCTCCTTCACTGATGTGCGTTGATGAGGCAGCACTGATGGGCACTGATAGGCGGCACTGAAGGGCACTGATAGGCAGCACTAAAGGGCACTGATAGGCAGTACTAATGAGGTGGCACGGATAGGCGGCACTGATAGACAGCACTAATGAGGTGTCATGGATAGGCGGCACTAATATGCAGCACTGATAGGCGGCACTGATAGGTGACACTGATTATGGGTACTGATAGACGGCACTGACTGGCATCACTGCTGGGCACTGACTGGCGGCAATGACTGGCACAACCGCTGGGCACTGACTGGTGGCACTGACTGGCAGCACTGCTAGGCTGCACTGGTGGGTGGCACTGGTGGGCAGCACTGGTGGGTGGGCACAGGTGGGTGGCACTTCTGGGCACAGGTGGGTGGGCACAGGTGGGTGGCACTGCTGGGCACAGGTAGGTGGCACTTCTGGGCACAGGTAGGTGGCACTGCAGAGTGGCACAGGTGATGCACTGCTGGGCACAGGTGGGTGATCTGCTGGGCACAGGTGGGCGGAGTTAGTGGGCGCACTGCTGGGCGGAACTTGCTGGTGGCACTGCTGGGCACCGCTCATCAGGGCACTGATCATCAGTGCCCTGATGATCGGTGCCGATCCCCGCTCTGACAACTGCCGGTTCTCGGCAGTACTTTCCTCACGATCTGACAGCGTGAGGAAAGTGCAGCCGAGAACTGGCACTTGCATTTCCCTCTGATCAGCGTGTCATTGGACACCGCTGATCAGGTGGTAAAAGGCCGCTGTGATTGGCTTTTTACCACATCACGTGATCAGCTGTGTCCGTAGGACACAGTGATCACGGAGATCGCCGGGTGCGCGCCCCAGGAGAGCCCGTTCTGGGGGGACGTCATATGACGTCCACCCAGAACTGGCCGGCCGCAGTGCAGCCGTCATTCGGCTATCTGCGGTCGGCTACTAGTTAAAGAACCATAATACGTGGAAGTAAAACGTCACGGATCAGAAATTTGGAGACACATTTTCCTTATAAAGCGAGTTTTTGACCTATTATAATTTATAGGTCAATGGTCAAGGTGAACAGGGAGTGAGGTCACAAGTCAAGCAGGGTGTTGATTATTGCTGGATGATAACACAACAAATACTGGATTGGTCGTTTATTATTGGGAAAAAAAAAAAAAAATTCTTGGAATGTCACTTTGTGTTTCTAAAATGTATGGTTATATTTACGATGAGATAGCGCACCACATTTTCTTCATTTATTTAATTTTGAGTGTGAGTACACCAGAGTATTGAGTGCAGCAATCTTCTCCCCTGATATTATTACTATAGTTGGAACATAGCAGCACATAGGTTTTTACTATTTGCAATGCATGTTATGTGCATCAGTGTGCTGCAGTGCAGTTGTTTTTTTTGGTGAGCCACAACGCAATTTGCCAATGCATGTGTACTGTACAATGCATATCTGTCCTTTATCCTCTCTTGAGAAGAGGAGATTAAAGGGGGATATGATCAACATGTATAAATACATCAGTGGTTTATATAGTGACCTCTGTGTAGAGCTATTCACCCTGAGGTCATCACAGAGGACATGGGGGCACTCTTATGTCTGGAGGAAAAGAAAATTTAATCTCCAAACACGGAAAGGTTTCTTCACAGTAAGAGCTGTGAGAATGTGGAATAGACTCCCTCAGGAGTTGGTTCTGGACAGCTCAATGGATTGCTTTAAAAAAGCCCTGGATTCTTTCTTGGATATATACAATATAACTGGATATTAACATTTATAGGTAAAGTTGATCCAGGGAATATCTGATTGCCTCTCGGGGAGCAGGAAGAAATTTTTTCCCCTGTAGGAGCAAATTAGATCGTGCTTTGCTGGGGTTTTTTGCCTTCCTCTGGATCAACTATGGGTATAGGATTATAACTTTTTTTTTTTTTAATGGTTGAACTGGATGGACTTTTGTCTTTTTTCAGCCAGACTAACTATGTAACTAAAAGTCCTGCAGGATGCAGTTTGCTGCTCTGCCAGAAATACAGCCTGCACTATTTTTTGTATGTACATTTTGTTTTACAAAGGATTTATTGAAGTTTTTAAAGTTTTTTTGGTGTACAGCACAGTGACAGAGTACAAAAGTATTACAACAAGAATAAGAAGGGAGCAAGCCGATCAGTTACATGAAGTTTGATGGATATCCAGTTTGATGGATAACAGAATCATAGTTTCAGCATGCCATAGAACGACAAAATGTACATACCAGAAAGTCAGACTATTATCTATGGATGAGGCAGAGACCCTGACTGGCAGGGCCTGTACCTTGCCAGTGGAAATAGTCACTTCCAAGTAGGAGTAGGAGGGGGATAACCTATTCACTTTATAGGAAGGCTGTGGGGTAAGCAAAGAAAGAAAAAAAGAGAATAAAATAAAGGAAAGAGGATAGAAGGATTTTAGAAAGAAAGGAGTGAGAGAAAAGGGTGTCAAAAGGGGGAAATGAGAGGAGTATGGCCAGGGCAAGGAGGTAAGGGAAAGCAGGGGGAAAGGGGGGAAAGGAGGGACAATGGAAAGGGGGAAAAATTTGCACAGGATCTAGGCCAAGGCATGATGTATTGAGCTCCTTGGGGCACAGTCAGACTGAGAGTAAGGCACGGTCTAGGTTCACGCTGTCATTAGAAAATGTCCAAAACTTTCAAAAATTTAGCATGTGTGTAATTTAATTTTGAGGTGAGTTTCTCATGTACCATGGTCCCCATAAGATGTTACCTGACTTCAGCAAAAAGGGAGGAAACTGTTACCACCAAGCTTTGGCTAACGTCTGATGAACTGCCAGAAAGACGATGCCCACCAATTTCTTCTGGGCCTTGAAAAGAGTTTGCGTAGGAGAGCCTCCCATGGGTACGAGCTAAAGAGATGTTTAGAACCACATAAGAAATCTTGCCCAAAATCATAGAATTTGCCAGGGAGGCGTAAAGATCATAGACAAGACCTTTTGAGTATGTGTCTTTAGGACAGCAATTTTCAAAAGAAGTCAAATGTTTAGGTGGGCCTCTTTGGTATCGAAGGAGACTACAAACATAGTGTGCAATTTGGAGGTGTCAAAAGGCTTCTGAAGTCAGTAGCTATCAAATTTGACCCCATCAATAGCCAATAGCTCATATATGTACTTGACTCTCCTCCCGTGCCACCAATGAAATGCCAGAAGATTATCATATGGCGGGAGGATCTTCAGGGTGTTCAGGATGCCTAACAGAAGCAAGTGGTGGGAAAGCAAGTTACTAGAGCATTTCTCCGAGTCCCACAAGTGAAGGGTATGAATGAGAGCAGGGGCTAGAATTAGAGGTCTATAACTAAGGGGGGGAGGGGGGCAAATAAGATTGTAAATGGGGAAGGAAAAACATTCAGAAAATTGCTAGGTGAACCCAGATGGGCATATAGAGATGTGCATGACAAAAAAATTTGTTTAGTTTTGTGTTAATTCGTTAAGTCAATAATTTTGTTTTGTCATATTCGTTACGTTAGAATGAGTCATTTTCTGAATTAGTTTTGTATATTTAGATTTGTTTCGTACATTCATTGTTCCGAATCGATTCGTATTTTCAGAAGTTTTATCGGAATATTCGGATTAATTTATTATGTCATTAGGTGACTTGCTTGTGACTTGGATGAGACTTTGGCTTTGGCCAATTATAATAGTACAGAATGTGACACATTTTAAATGTATAAAACCCTCTGTAGTCGCAAACGAATGAAATGAATACGAATGAATTTGTTTTCATTGTAATTTATTTTGTATTTAATTGAAATTTGAATCTCTGAATAATTAAAATTTTCATCCGAATTTCAATTCCTAACAAAACTAAATCACACATATATAGTGACATGAAGAGAAACCAGAGGAGTGAGTTGTGTGGCAGTATAGTAGTGCTTAATGTTGGGCACCTGCAACCCTCCTGCCAATCTATGACGATAGAGGGCTGACACCGGTAGTCTCGGTGGATAGTGGCACCAAATGAAACTAAAGAATTTTACGTTGCTCAATTTGTACAATACGGTTTGGTACTGGGACAGGTAGGACAGAAGATTACAGAAGATTAAGGAGATAAGTTATGTGGAGGGCGTGGATCCTACCAAACCAGGAGATCAGCAAGGACGTACAAGAGGCAAAAGGGGGGCCAAGTCTGATGTGTGTGCACTTTGAATGAGCTGCCTAACACCACGTTGCACAGAAAAAATCATGTCGTGTTGCAGTGTGGTGTGAACGGGCCCTAAATGAAGGAAACCAATTCACATTTTTGTATCCTTCCTCACTATCCAGAACAAGAAAAAAAAAGTTTTATCTGGAGTTCCACTGTAAGATGTTTTTTGGTTCTAGATACATTTATTTATTGTACATATTACATTCCTTTATTAGGAATCCTCCACATTGTGTAAAAAGGATGTTTGATCCTGTCTTCTCTGATCCTCCCCTTCTTCCAGTGTCTCCTAAATATCTTCTGACAGAACAGAGGCTGGGGGGTAGGGGGGCAAGCTGCACATGCTCAGTTTGGTGTGTATTACTAGAGAGTTTTTTTTTTCTTGGGAGAGTGCATGTGATGAGCACTCTCTGGACAGAGGTCCTGCATCCGTCTAGAAGATCATGAAAACTCCTCCTACAAGCTTTAACCAGTGCTCTGCTGGACAATGATAGAAGTCACAAGACTGCTCTAATTGCTGATGAGAAAAGGTATTTAGCAGTTTATATTTACTAAAATAATTGCATTTCCATGTTCTGTGTACTGTGGGAGACCAGATATAGTGAATGCAGGGTCCTGGGTTTAGTAACACTTTCAGTCAAAGACATTGCTGCTGATGCTTTGGAGAGGATATCCTGCCATGGTTTAAACATTAAGAGCTTGCTGGCCTTCATTCTGAGATCTTTTGATCTGGTGAGTGTATATTGTTTACAAGTGGTGGAGAAGCACAACGGTGGTTTTCACAAACAACATATTCAAGTTTGACTGGAACACCTTCATATTTTTGTATCATGCTGCTGGAATTTGTTTCTTCTTTGAAAATTCAAAACGGTTTCAGATGACTTTGTTTCATAGTTTCTATATGATATTTTGGTTAATTATACATTTTGCAGCTAATTTTCATAAAGTGGTTGTAAACTTTTGAAATGAAAAAAATATCCTTCTATAGTGTGTAATTGCCTCAATCCAAAGTACTTGCAATTTCTGGCTTTTCTCTCCTCCCAATGCTATCTGCATGAGTCACTTCTAAACATTTCCCCACACCAAGTCATCCCAGGAGAATAGCCCATCCCCCCTCCAGCACACAGCAGGTGATTGACAGCCTCGGCTGTGCATGCTTGTCTGTGAGGCTTTGTTGAAAGGGTGTCTATTCCCTTCACTCAGGTCTCCGATTACACTCAGCTCTCCACTCTATGATATGCAGTGTGTAAGATCGAATTCCTGCCCCCTGCCTTCTAAAGCTCAGAAATTATGTGTAAACTGTGAACTTTAAATAGCTGTTGAGGAGGATGATTTATTTAATCTCTGTGTATCAGCTGAGGCTAGTCACTTCACTGGGTATATGTAGGGGTTTATAAACACCTTAATTAACTTTGTCTGATGATACACACATCTATATATACATACACTATATTGACAAAAGTATTGGGCCGCCTGCCTTTACACACACATGAACTTTAATGGCATCCCAGTCTTAGTCTGTAGGGTTCAATATTGAGTTGGCCCGCCCTTTGCAGCTATAACAGCTTCAACTCTTCTGGGAAGACTGTGCACAAGGTTTAGGAGTGTGTCTATGGGAATGTTTGACCATTCTTCCAGAAGCACATTTGTGAGGAAGAGGAAATCCCCAAACTGTTCCCAAACAGCTGGGAGCATGAAATTGTCCAAAATGTCTTGGTATGCTGACATTTTAAGAGTTCCTTTTACTGGAACTAAAGGGCCAAGCCAGGGGCGGACTGACAACTCATGGGGCCCCCGGGCAATAGGGGATCATGGGGCCCCTGTGTCCTTGCCCAAACTCAAAAAAGCCTATGAAAAAAGGTACTAGGGGCATCTCATGGGGCCCCCCTACTGACCCGACAGTGCCCAAGTTTCCAAATGGTCAGTCCGCCCCTGGGCCAAGCCCAACCCCAACCCCTGAAATACAACCCCACACCATAATCCCCTCTCCACCAAACTTTACACTTGGCACAGTGCAGTCAGGCAAGTACCGTTCTCCTGATAACTGCCGAACCCAGACACATCATTCAAAGTGTGACAGCACTGAAAGCTGGAAATTGGCCTGGGCAGGAAGGGGGTATAAGTGCCCTGTAGGCTAGTGGTTAACTATTGACTCTGAAGACAGTTGGTGACCTCTGCGCACTGTATGCTTCAGCATGGGCTGACCCCACTCTGTCATTTTACGTGGCTAACACTTCGTGGCTGAGTTACTGTTGTTCCCAGTTGTTTCCACTTTGTTATAATACCACAGTTGACTGTGGAATATTTAGTAGCAAGGAAATTTCACGGATGGACTTATTGCACAGGTGGCAACCTATCACAGTACCACGCTTGAATTCACTGAGCTCCTGAGAGCGACCCATTCTTTCACAAATGTTTGTAGAAGCAGTCTGCATGTCTAGGTGCTTAATACTATACACCTGTGACCATGGAGGTGATTGGAACACCTGAGACCAATGATTTGGAGGGCTGGCCCAATATGTTTGGCAATATAGTGTATTTCAGATGACTGTTTCACTCTGTTTAGGAACAAGCGCTGTTCAATGTAGTTTTTTAAATTTGTATAATAACCTATAGTGGAACAAGTATGAACAGCTGTTTTTTTTTTGTTTTGTTTTACTTAAATTCGCTATTTGTAGCAGTACAATATTTTTACAACACATTTTAAAAACACAGACATTGTATAAGGACAAAGTATTACTAAACATTGCTGATAGAAAACAAATGGAGCTAGTAAGATATAGCATACACAGCTGGCATTTGGAATGCATACCAGATATACAACTATTAAGAGAGATTAGACTAATGTTTTGTACAATAAATATTTATACGTACTACAAGGCCACCCTTAAAAGAATCCATATATGACATGGAAAATGACTTCCACACATCATTTTTTATAAGCTGGCTGAGAATTTTGTGAATTAAGTCAAAAGGGCTAAACTGCTCAGAAATTCTCTATGAAGCTTTCATGAACTGTAGCCCTTCCCCCAATTACACTTTCATTTAATTGTAGCATGTTAGATTTTGTACAGTTGTTTAATTACTTCCACATTTTTACTTCTCTCTCAGTGTCTTGTTAGTAGTCAGACAAAAGCAGGATTTTGACTGGATTTGAAAGTTTTGTTCAGATGTGATGTGAAAAGATGCCATTATTGTAAGTTACACCAAAGAAAACAAAAAAAATAAATCAATCAGTTCTTACTAATGAGAAGTGAGCCCAATGCACATTGGGCTCACTTCTCTCCAAAATCCTTATGGTATTTAGCAAAATTCAAGAACTTGGCTGGATTTAAAAGGCTTTTTCAGATGTTGTGTTAATACATGACATTATTGTAAGGTACAACAAAAGACTAAAATAAGGCAATCAGTGGTTACAAAAAAAAAAGAAAACTGTATCTGTTGTTTCTGAACTGTAACATCATGAATGTCATTGATTTGTGTTTGGAATGTCATCTCAAATACGTTGGATAGCAAAGTACTACTGGTCAATGTTTCGCAGAGTCTAATGTGGCCATAAATGTCTGTTCTGTACATAAAGGAGATATGATTTCTTTTTCATTTCACACTATTGTGACAGTGTTGTACCGTCTTATCCACTGACAAAAGTAGACGTTTAGACCTAGAGTGATACCAATTTTTGGCCAACTACATAAATTGCAGTGCAAGCTTTTGAAGCATGCCAGCCTCTTTTTGAAAGCTTGTACTACAATCTATTTTGCCAATAAATGGCATCACCCTAGATCCAAACTTCTATATTTCCTACTTTTGCAAAAGTAGTCATTCCAGTAGGCGGAGGAGACTTGTTTTGCCTTCTGATCTATCGACAGGTATTCTGGATACTAGTGTAGAATACCCCTTAAACAGCCACTGGTGAAATTGATGCTCTTCCCTCCAAGTCAGTGCATGCACAGCCAGGCACACATCATTTTCCTCACTCTTCCACTGGCTCAAAGGAACAGGGGTGTCTTTTTAGGGTTTTAATGGAAGAATGAACTTTGATGGGGTGAAGGGAGCATGGGATACTGTGACGGGAGTGATTTTGGGTGGGGGGCCCATGGAACCCAGCTCACTTTGGAGAGGTGGGGAGACCCCTGTCTCAGCTCCCCATATCCCTATTATGTGTAAGTCACCCTGTGCCTGTTAGGGGTACAAGGTGATCTGTCCTAATATTGGGGTGGGGGGTTGTTGATTGTTTAATGCCATGTGGTTGCATCCCATTGTTCTATTGTGTATCTTGCTTGGGAGCAAACTATTATGAGATGTATGTGTTTATGTGTATTAGCTTAGTAGGGGGTGTCTCCAGCAGCCCTCCCTCCTGATGGGACTGTCTGCTAGTGTGAAGTTTGAATACCTGTGTGTCTCTTGTTGCTAAGTGTAGATTGTCCCACCCTGTTTCATTATGCAGGGAGGGGGGATTGCCCCCTGAGTGTATAAAAAGCCACTTCGAGCTTCAAATAAAGAATTCCATGTTCAGACAGACTGGTGTCGTCTAGTCTTGTTTGGTTGGCTGCGGTGTCTGTGGTCGGTGTTCGGACGGGGAAGCGGTATTGTAACAGAAGTACCCAAGTGCAGACTGGGTCGGTTCCGTTACAGTTACCCTAAAACGTCATACCTGAACACTTTGAAGACTCCTTCTCTATCTTGCTGAACTGTACAAAAAAGTTCCACAGAATATCTAATATTGACAATTTGTAGGACTTTCCTCAAATGTCCAAAAGCTTCATGCAGTCAATAACTTCCAGCACTGGGGTCATTTACTCACACGGCGGGCAGCAAGGTCATTTGTCGCCTTCTGATATTCACCGGACATTCCAGGGAGGGAGATTGGGACTCACACAACCAGAGGACAGCTAGACACCTTTCCCTCAATTTCCTCCTGGCACTCTCCTGTGAGCTTCTCTAGGCTCAATCAGACTCCAGGACTAGACTTTGTGAATAGGTCCCCCAGATAAAGCCCCAAATGGGACCTCAATGCCTTCCAGATAGTACCTCCAGATCCCCTGCACAGGGGTCTCATCCAGCAGGACTGGACCCAGGAACTTTTCCTGTCTCAGACCCTAGACTATACAGTATATTGACTCTCCCACCACCTACTGGACACACCTCCCCAGGCATTGATTGGAGTCCCATAAACATTCAGGCTGCTTACTCTGTTCTTCCTCCAACTATAAATCTAGAATCCTCTAGAATACGGAGGGAAGCAGTCAGAGCAGCAGAATGTGAGACACTGAACAAGCCTGAATAATCAAACCCCATTCCACTGATTACAGAGGAGCTGTACTGAATTTACATAATCTACACTTGAGGACAGTGCTACACTGGGATACCTCATGGTTTGAATTTTAGATGTGATGGGGACCACCATATTTAGTGATCCACTGTTTTCCCTTTCTTTTATCTTCATATAAGTAATCTATTTGAGCTGCTTAATATACAGGTGTGTTCAAAATAATAGCAGTGTGTTGAAAAAAGTGAATAAAGCTCAAAATCCTTCTAATAGCTTTTATTTCCATACACACAAATGCATTGGGAACACTACACATTCTATTCCAAATCAAAACATGAAGAAAAATATATCAAATTTGTGTTGTTCCTCTAAAAAAATTTGAAGAAAAGTGAATACTAGACTGTTAAAAAAAATAGCAGTGTTTGTATTCTTCTTTACAAACTCAAACATTCACTATATAAACTGAAAAATGTTTGAAGATTTTGCTTTCCTTTGAATCACTTAATTAATATTTAGTTGTATAAGCACTGTTTCTGAGAACTGCTGTACATCTGTGTTGCATGGAGTCAACCAACTTCTGGCACCTGTGAATAGGTATTCCAGCCCAGGATGATTGGACTATATTCCACAGTTCTTCTCTATTTCTTGGTTTTGCCTCCGAAACTGCATTTTTGATGTCACCCCACAAGTTTTCTATTGGATTAAGATCCTGGGATTGGGCTGGCCACTCCATAACGTCAATCTTGTTGGTCTGGAACCAAGATGTTGCACGTTTACTGGTGTGTGTTGGGGTCGTTGTCTTGTTGGAACACCCATTTCAAGGGCATTTCCTCTTCAGCATAAGGCAGCATGCCCTCTTCAAATATTCTGATGTATTCAAACTGATCCATGATCCCTGGTATGCGATAAATAGGCCCAACACCGTAGTATGAGAAACATCTCCATATCATGATGCTTGCGCAACCATGCTTCACTGTCTTCACAGTGTACTGTGGCTTGAATTCAGTGTTTGGGGGTCATCTGACAAACTGTCTCCGGCCACTAGACCCTAAAAAAGAACAATCTTACTTTCATCAGTCCACAAAATGTTGCGCCATTTCTCTTTAGGCCAGTCAATGTGCTCTTTGGCAAATTGTAAACTCTTCAGCACATGTCTTTTTTTCAACAGTGGGACTTTGTGGGGGCTTCTTGCAGATAGCTTGGCTTCACAGAGGCGTCTTCTAATTGTAACAGTACTCACAGGTAACTTTAGACCTTCTTTGATCTTCCTGGAGCTGATTGTTGGCTGAGTCCTTGCCATTTTGGCTATTCTTCTATCCATTTGAATGGTAGTTTTTCGCTTTCTTCCACATCTTTCAGGTTTTGGTTGCCATTTTAAAGCATTTGCGATCATTTTAGCTGAGCAGCCTATCATTTTCTGCACTTCTTAATATGTTTTCCCCTCTCCAATCAACTTTTTAATCAAGGTACGCTGTTCTTCTGAACAATGTCTGGAACGACCCATTTTCCTCAGAATTTCAGAGAGAAATGCACTGTAACCAGCATGTACAACAGTTGCTGCCTTCCTTCCTTAAAAAAGGGCAATAATTGCCACCTGTTTTTCAAAGAATGAATGACCTCACTAATAGAACTCCACACTGCTATTATTTTGAACATGCCCCTTTCAAATAGTGATTCAATTACACAGAATCAGCAGCATGCATGTCATGACTGTTGTGTCTGTTGGATTTCTATTACTCTACTATACCCGCTAGTAAATTATTTGCCATGTAGAAATATCATTTCTACCAAAAACAGTGATTGATCAGGTTAGTGATGTCTGACTGATATTATTTATTATATTGTATATGTTTTTACTGCTTGCATTGTGTTTTTGTATATACTTAAAATGTAGGATGAAAAAAAATTGTTTTGTTTTAATTTGATATGCAAATAATTTTACTTAGTTAAATTAATTTAATTATTTTTAGGTATTTGTTTACTTCCATTTCATTCATTTGTTTTCAAATTCAACCAAATTGAAAAGTATCAAAATCGGTGTTCGAATTCGAATTTATTCTATTCTAATCTATTCTATTTTTTTCTATTCTATTTCTTTATTTTCTATTCTATTCTTTTATTTTCAATTCTATTTAACTCTATTCTATTCTTTTCTGTTCTATTCTATTTTATTCTATTCTTTTTTAAAATTTGAATTTCATAAGGCAGCCATATTTTTATTTTGTTCCATTCTGTTCTATTCTACTCTATTTTTACCATTGAATTATTTTATATTCTATTCCCTTATCTTCTATCCTGTTTTAGAATAAGTATATGTATAGATGTTGTCAGTGCCAGTTTGTGAGTGTCCACCCAGCTGGGTGTGTTGGTGAAGGAACAAGATTTACAACAAGGTGCAGCTCCAATAAGAAATTAAAAACATGGCTTGCGTTGGTGAAGCAGCAGGGAACTGGGTTTAGGTGTATTAAAACATTAACAAACCAGATATGAAACAGTCTACATCAGAGTTTCTCAGCCAGGGTTCCAGGGAATACTAGGGTTCTTTCAGAGGTTGCTAAGGGTTCCTTGAACAATGAGCAATTTCTGCCTCTTAGATCAGTCCCCTCTGATACCATTGATCTTTTTAGCTATCTGTAAGAGGGTTGTGCTTCTCAATGTCCACAAGTGTAAGCGCTCTTCTCACTGACCATCACACCAATGTATCGGAAAGTTATTTCAAGGGTTCCTTTATGTTGAAAAGGTTGAGAAAGGCTGGTCTACATCAACCATGGGCATCACAAGGTGGATGGACTGTGTCTTGTGCAAAAAAATTGCCTGTGCCTGCATGCTTATGGCCAAGGAAAGAAATGCGAAAGCAAGAAAACACTCCTAGACAGGACCACTAACAGATCTCCTGAGCCTGCATATTTATGCCTTCAAAAGAACAGAGATATGCAAGAAAATATCCCTAGACAGTCTACTTATTATTGAAGATAAAACAATAGCAACACACATTTGTTTGGCCAAAGTCTGGTCATGCATGAATGTGATTCCTAAAACCTGTAGAGTTGGAAACAGCCAGAGAAGCATCCGATATAAACTTGTTCCTCAACCCATCTGTAAACTGTGCCAGTTCTCCCTTGTTAGAAAGGATTTAATTCTGCTTTTATTAAGTTTGTTGACTTGTACAGTTGCTTCACTGAGGCCAGTTTGTGCCACATGGACATTTTTTCAGAATTCTCTAATAAGCATACATGTGTCTTTAAACTCAAATCACAAAGCTTTACACGAGGAAAAGGATCTCTGTTTTTCAAACACATGACTAATTTTCAAATTTCATTGGCCTGCTGAATTTAACTGTCACTTATTTAGAAAATAGGGTTCCTTATCCTAGTGTTAGCTTTGTAACTTGAGTCTTTTCTTTCTTTTAAAACTAAATTATACAGTTGTGGCCAAAATTATTCAACCCCCACTGAAATTGAGTGTTTTGGCCAGTTTGACATTGCTTTTGATCATTCAGTCATCTTGCTTACATTTACATTAAAGAGGCACTTGTAGGTCAGACAAATATAACATAACAGTTATAATGAAATAACCACAAATGTCTTTTCTGTGCTCACAGCATTATCAGTTTTATTCAACCCCCAAGTGACATTCAATCTTAGTACTTAGTACAGCATCCTTTTACAGTTATAACAGCTTTTAAACGTGAAGCATAGCTTGACACAAGTGTCTTGCAGCGATCTACGGGTATCTTCGCCCATTCTTCATGGGCAAAGGCCTCCAGTTCAGTCACATTCTTAGGCTTGCGCACTGCAACTGCTTTCTTTAAGTCCCACCAGAGGTTCTCAATCGGATTTAAGTCTGGTGACTGCGATGGCCACTCCAAAATGTTCCAGCCTTTCCTCTGCAACCATGCTCTAGTGGACTTGGAGGTATGCTTGGGATCATTGTCCTGTTGAAAGGTCCAACGTCTCCCAAGCCTCAGGTGTGTGACGGACTGCATCACGTTTCCATCCAATATCTCCTGGTACTGAAGAGAATTCATGGTACCTTGCACACGCTGAAGCTTCCCTGTACCTGCAGAAGCAAAACAGCCCCAAAGCATGATTGACCCTCCACCATGCTTCACAGTAGGCAAGGTGTTCTTTTCATCATAGGCCTTGTTCTTCCTCCTCCAAACATAGCGTTGATCCATGGGCCCAAACAGTTCTAATTTTGTTTCATCAGTCCACAGAACACTATCCCACAACTTTTGTGGTTTGTCCACATGGCTTTTGGCATACTGCAGTCGACTCTTCTTATTCTTTGGAGACAGCAAGGGGGTACGCCTGGGAGTTCTGGCACGGAGGCCTTCATTACGCAGTGTGCGTCTTATTGTCTGGGCTGAAACTTCTGTACCCACATCTGACAAATCTTTTCTCAGTTCCTCAGCAGTCACACGGGGACTTCTCTCCACTCTACGCTTCAGGTAGCGCACAGCAGTCGAAGTCAGCATCTTCTTTCTGCCACGACCAGGTAGCGTTTCAACAGTGCCCTTTGCCTTGAATTTGCGAATGATGCTTCCTAAGGTGTCTCTTGGTATGTTTAACATCTTTGCAATCTTCTTATAGCCATTGCCCTTCCTGTGAAGAGAAATCACCTCTTCTCTTGTCTTCCTGGACCATTCTCTTGCCTTCACCATGTTTGTAACCACACCAGTAAATGTCTAGAAGGAGCTGAGTATCACAGTCATTTTAAAGCTGCCTAATTGGTGCTTATTATGCTTGATTGCTGCTCGGTGACATCCACAGGTGTTTTCAATACCTGATGGAAAGCACCTGTATGAACCTCTGTTCTTCAGAGTGGTAGTCTTTAAGGGGTTGAATAATTGTGGCAATGAAGAAACCACATAAGAACCATTTACTACTGTATTACATAAACAATTGATGTCATTTTAGTTGCATTTGGGTAGTTACAACGTCCTTGTAGGATTTGATTCTGAATACAATTCCAAATGTACACTATAGTCCCTAAACCCCTTTACAGCATTGGGGGTTGAATAATTTTGGACACAACTGTATGTGAGCTGTGGTGTGTCTTGGACTTTTCAATAAACTTGCAGGCTGGGACCCTGGTTGACAGTAGCTTCTATCTTGGTTACCTTTTCTCAGGGGTATGCCCTGTATGCTGTACTAACCTCATTTGCTCTTTCCTCCTGCTTTTTGCTCTTGCCTTCTCTTTGTCACATTTTACAGGTCATCTGTGACAATGTTACATGGACATCCACTGTTCAAATGTTAATATATGTCATGAACTGCATGTTTTGTCTCCTATTTCGGCTCGTTCACGATCTCATGATTCATGAACTTGATCTAATTTTGACTTATGGTGGTTTTGTCATATGATGACAGGTTTCAACAGTGATTATGTGATTTACAGAGATATTGTTTTTATTTTCCTTATGCACAAAGTTGTACCCCTTACATTCTGTCTTAATAATAAAATAAAATATAATATAATGTAAATGCATCTATATGCATGTGGCAGAAATGTACCCACCTAAACACTAAAATGCAACAGGTTATGTTATGTATAGCTGAACCCCTTTTTGCTGTAAAAAAAAATGATATTTGTACATTCTAAATCATTTCATGATTTCAATTATTATGATTTAAAAGTTGGAATTGAGACTTCTTGGATTTGCACACCTGTTCCCTTTACCTAGAATACTGCACTGCACACAAAGTCTTAATTTTCTGTATAGAGTTTCTGATCCTGCGATAAGAGGAAAGTTCATTATACGTCTCCCTGCCCCGTCCCCTCCTCTCAGTACATTATAACCAGCCCGTCAGCTTTAGGATCAGCAGGGAGAAGAACTTGTCACACTCACCTCATCTCAGCAGCACAATTACTGCAGAGCCACCACTGAGAGGTAAGGAAAAAAGTTATTGATAAACAACTCGATGGGGAGTTCCGGGCTAACATTTAAAAGGTGGATTTTGCTTTACTGTAGTATAATGAATCCCTCTCTAAAAGTTCTCTAAAAGAGCACCAGATATTGTAACTAATGAAGACTTGGCTAAAGTCTGTGAAAAAACTACTGGTGACAGCTGGACTGTGGCTGTAAAGTTTACTTTAACTGCAGATACGTATTCTGCACTTTTACCCTGATAGCAACAGGCTGCTTGTCAGCTGGGTCATGTATGTGGCTGGATGCTGTATTGTACTGATCATTCACTGTGTAGATATACCTCTGCAGATCACGCAGAAGCAGTCTATACTGACCAGAGGCTAACAGCTGTCATATACATGGTAGTATGTGTTTCTACTTTGGTTAATCAAAATCCTTCTGAGCTGTGTAATTTATTTACAAGGAAAATCATAGGTTTTATGGTGCCCAGTGCAAAAAAAAAAAAAAATAGTGTCTCCGGTAAAAAAAAAAAAAAAAAAGAACCGTGCCAACGGTTATCATTGTACTTCCTATTTCTGCTTACGTAAAACCTCACCACCTCTATTGAGAAATACGATGGTTACATGGTATTTTGTCTAGGCTTTCTTTCATACAAAAAGGTGAGTTGGTAAAGTGTGATCTCTTCTTCAGTATATCATTTTCCGATCTGCAGCTATGGGTTGCAGAAACAGAATGTGGCGCATATTGTGTTTTGTGGGTAGTGTTGGGGTTGAGGTATGGTAAGCTGTAAGCAAGCAGCAAAACCATTGCTATACTAGCTTCAAGCATTTTAAATGCAGCTTTTACAAAAATAGGAGAATGAGCCGTGTACTAGTAGATTTCATTTGTACAATAAAAATCTTGATAAATGACGAATGTACTCAAAAAAACCTTTTCTTTTAACCTTTGATTTTGGAGTGAAAGGACACTTCTGTACAAAAAGTACATTCACTGTTAGAAATTTGTTCATTCAAGAAACATTTTCCATTCTGTTCCTTCTCGTCACTGCAGTCAAAAAGGGATGTTAAATTAACCCCACTAACAATGAGAAAATTGAATGAACATTCTTAAAAATAAACTTTTTGAACCAAATTCTACTACTGTACTGCTACTTTACAGAGATTAATAGAGATTCTAGTTTAAGGGCTTCCTAGAAGTATATAGTACCTATTGTATATAGTGTCCTAAGTTTAAAATCCCCACTGCAATCACCTATAGCTGGGCCATCCATCTAAGCTTGTGTATACAGGTATACTGTATGGCATTTTCAGCATAGCTAAAATAGTTTTCATTTTCCTGAGCAGTATGTTCTATGTGGTATATAATGAAGGTCTTCTGTACCACTTCTGAGGTTCAGTTCAGACATGGAAAATTTTAGTTGTATCTGACCATTCCTAGTTATATATTTACATAGTTAGTCTGTCTGGGAAAAGACAAACGTCCATCCAGTTCAACCATAAAAAAAGTTATAATCCTATACCCACAGCTGATCCAGAGGAAGGCAAAACAAAAAAACAGAAAAAGCATGATCCAATTTGCTCCTGCAGGGGAAAAGAAATCCTCCCTGATCCCCAAGAGACAACTGGATATTCTCTGGATCAACTTTACCATAAATGTTAGTAACCAGGTATATCATGTGTATTCAAAAAAGAATCCAGGCATTTTTTAAAGCAATCCATTGAGCTGGCAAGAACCAACTCTTGAGGGAGTCTATTCCACATTTTCACAGCTCTCACTGTGAAGAAACCTTTCCATATTTGGAGATTAAATTTCTTTTCCTCCAGACGTAAAGAGTTCCCCCTTGTCCTCTGTGATGACCTCAGGGTGAATAACTCTACACCAAGTTCACTATATGAACCACTGATGTATTTATACATGTTGATCATATCCCCCTTTAATCTCCTCTTCTCAAGAGAGAATAAATGCAGTTCCTCTAATCTTTCCTCATAGCTGAACTCCTCCATGCCTCTTATCAGTTTGGTTGACCTTCTCTGAACTTTCTCCAGTTCCCCAATGTTCTTTTTGTGAATTGGTGCCCAAATCTGAACTGCATATTCCAGATGAGGTTTAATAATGATTTGTACAGGGGTAGTCTGATATCTCTCTCTGGAGTCTATACCTCTTAATACAAGAGAGGATTTTGCTATCTTTAGAAACCGCAGCTTGGCATTGCATGCCATTATTAAGCTTGTGATCTACCAGAACCCCCAGATCCTTCTCCACCATTGATTCCCCCAGTTGTACTCCCCCCAGTATGTATGATGCATGCATATTCTTAGCCAAGTGCATAACCTTACATTTATCAATATTAAACCTCATTTGCACATAGTTGCCCAATTAAACAGTGCATTGAGGTCGGCTTGTAAGTTGGAGATATCCTGTAAGGACGTTGTTCCACTGCACAGCTTGGTGTCATCTGCAAAGACTGAAATGGGATTTGTAGCTCAGACCCTATATCATTTATAAATATAAAAAGTAAGGGTCCCAACACTGAACCTTGGGGTACACCACTAACAACCCTAGACCATTCAGAGTATGAATCATCAACCACTACTCTCTGAATACGATCTTTTAGCCAGTTTTCTATCCATTTACATACGGATTTTTCCAAGCCTGTAGACTTTACCTTACACATTAGCCGTGTGTGGGGAACTATGTCAAACGCTTTTGCAAACTCCAAGTATACCACGTCCATCGCCACCCCTCTGTCTAAGGTTATGCATTTGGGGTTAGGAATATGCATGCATCTATAATTACTTGGTAAAGATTTTGATCACTTTTTTAAATATAGGCACCACATTTGCCTTACACCAGTCCAGTGGTACTATGCCATTTATTAAAGAGTCCCTAAAAATTAAAAATAATTGCTTTTAAAAAATAAAAAAAATTCAATTAAAATGTCTTTTATATGCAACTAAGGGGGATATTTATATTTAAAAAAAATGTTGTTTGTCTGTCAAAACTGCATGGAAATCTGTTCTGTGTTAATGAAGCAAAATCAAATGTTCTCAGGCTATGTTCTTTGTAGTTTGAATGTATAATGGGGAAAATATTGCATTATGGCCACTAGATGGCACTGACTGTTATAGGAAATAAGTATGCTTCTCAGAAACATAGTGGCTTTAATGTGGTATTTTCCCCATTCACACATTCATTCAATCTGCAAAGAATAAAGCATGAGAACATTCAATTTTCTCCATTTGCATAGAATGAATTTACATGCAGTTTTGATGGACAAACAGCTATGCAAAGCTTTTCAATAATGCTGTAAAAATTGTAGCTTCATGTATGGTTGCCCCAGCTGGACAGTCCCGTTATTGAACAATACGTCTGATTTTATGGAGGTCTTAAACTGGCCATACACCTTGCAATCTGAATGTGCAATCTCTATGGGGTTGATTCACTAAAGGAAAATAGACTGTGCATTTTGCAAATGCCATTGCACCAGCACTTGCAAAGTTCACAGTATAGTTGTCTTTAGTAAATCAACCCCTATTCAATCTTCGTAAGATCTACCAAAACTATGTAGTAGAATCCCTACCTAATCTGTCCACTCAATTTGTATCTTGTCAGGTACGTTTTTGTACCACTGTATATAATTGTTTGCAGGTCTAAAAATATTGTTCAGTTAGATTGCATGGTGCATGGCCAGCTGTAGAGGGGAAGATTTTAGTCTCACACTGCTCAGTCATTTTAATGGACTGCTATAAAGTATATGTAAACCCTCACCTTGTAAAACAACCCATTCAGTTTAAAATAGAAATTAAATACAAAATGTGTGTATAGATATAAAAACATTATAAATTACTAGGGATGCATGTGCAGCAGCTGACCAATCAGATGTTCTCTAGCCCGAACTGTCATCACTGCAAGGAGAAGAAAGAAAGCGGCGGGGATTTCAAAATTTCGACCGACAGTATCGGTACTGGTACTCACTGAGTGCATCCCTATATATTACTTTTTTTTTAATAAGAGTTCAAATTCCCTTTGTTCTTAGCTGCATAAGGAGCTCAGGGAGGAGAAACAGCAGTACACTGATCTTCCCAGTAAATGGTTGTGCAGAGGGGGCATGTCAGGACAAGTCTGATCATTGGAGGAGGAGAGCACGCTGAGTTTCCAGCACAGCTAGAGAACTGACCATGCTGTGCTGTTATGCCTAGTGTGGTCAGTTTATAATAAGAAAGCAGAGGGACTAGCAGGAACACCTGGGATTTCACACAAAGGAAGCAATACAAAGGGAAGAGGATATTTGTTCATACAAGTACATGGCACAGCAGGTACATATCAGGAATATGAAATGCTGGGTTGACCTATTCTTTGATATAAGGCAGATTGATCCTGCTCGCCCTTCAATACTACATGTTGACACAGATCTCACAGCAGATGATCATGCTATTCTAAAAAGTGAAGACTACGGCACAGGGTGTTTCATTTTAGCAGACTGCTAAGTGCATACGTTTTATTCTGTGTAGTATAATGGGCAGTCCATCTTCTTGTCAGCCAGCAAGAACATGGGTTTGTTATTATACTTTAATATAAAAAGCGGCATATTATGCTCTAATATAAAAAGTGGCATATGTGCAGTAGTGGACAATCCACAGGCTCAAAGTGAAATGATGCCTGATCTGGCATATGTTATGCCATTTAGAATAGAAAGGCCATCTGATCTGGTCTGTGTTGGGCATATAGTATTAATAGAACGGAGGGGGTGGAAGTTGGCACTTTAAAGCATAGCAATCCTTAAGCACTTGCTTCCAGTAACGGCAATTACAGTAAGTCTGGATGACATAGTTACTTAGTTACATAGTTAGTGTGGCTGAAAAAAGACCAAAGTCCATCCAGTTCAACCATGAAAAAAAAAAAAAGTTATAATCCTACACCCACAGTCAGGGGCGGACTGACAACTAATGGAGCCCCCCGGCAATAGGGGATCATGGGGCCCCTGTGTCCTTGTCCAAACTCTAAAAAGCCTATGAAAAAAAGGTACCAGCGGCATCTCATAGGGCCCCCTACTGACCCCCGGGCAATAAGGGATCATGGGGCCCCTGTGTCCTTTCCCAAACTCAAAAAAGCCTATGAAAAAGGTAACAGGGGCATCTCATGGGGCCCCCTACTGACCCCGGGCCCTCGGGCACTGCCCGAGTTTCCAAATGGTCAGTCCGCCCCTGCCCACAGTTGATCTAGAGGAAGGCAAAAAAAACCAGAAAAGCATGATTCAGTTTGCTCCTGCAGGGAAGAAATTCCTTCCTTATCCCCCGAGAGGCAATCGGATATTCCCTGGATCAACTTTACCTATAAATGTTAGTAACCAGTTAGATTCTATGTAAAGAAAAAAAAATGTAAGAGCAATGTGCTGCTCAAACCTGGCAGCCAGAGCACTGGGTGTACTTGCAAAACAGTGTAATTTATGTGGTCTATCAAAGCCTTTCACTCCTCACTCAAGTTAACAAGTGTATCTTCAAAAGTATTTTCATCTTCTGACAACCACATTTATTCATAAAATCATACTTGGACCTGTACCTGAAGGAAATGAGATTTTTGTCCATCCTTCTATCTGTCTGTTCGATCATTTGTGAGCTCAATCATTATGTACACTCACCAGTTACTTTATTAGGTCCACCTTGCTAGTGTCAAGAAAATATCCCCCCCACCGTTATACCACCACCATTCTGAACCATTGATAGGCAGGATGGATCACAGCAGCCAGTCTGCCCATTCTCTTCTGACCTCTGACATCAACAAGGCATTTTCATCCACACAACTGCCACTCACTGCATATGTTCTCTTTTTCGGACCATTTTGTAAACCTTAGAGATGGTTGTCCATGAAAATCCCACTAGATCAGCAGTTTTTGAAATACTCAGACCAGCCCATCTGGCACTAACAGTCATGCCACGTTCAAAGTCACTTAAATCCCCTTTCTTGCCCACTCTGATGCTCGGTTTGAACTTCAGCAAGTTGTCTACACCACCTATAGATGCCTAAATGCATTGCGTTGCTGTCATGTGATCGGTTGATTAGCAATTTGTGTTACCAAGCAATTGAACAGGTGTACCTAATAAAGAGGCCGTTGAGTGTGTAATTAAGTTAATTTACTGAATGTTAATCCTTTCGGAATGGGGAGAAAATCCAATGTTGCAAGAACTAGTTAATATTCTGCTGTAGTGACTAGTTCACTTGTGCTTTTTCTACTCCACCTTCCTGATTTCCACACCTTTTTCTTCATTACAACCATAATTGCAATTAATTTATGGCCCATTCATACCACTGTGCTGTGGAAATGCATGTTACCTGCGTTGGTGCAATATGAAGGAGTTTTCATTGTGAATGACACCCCAATATACCTTTACAACGCAATAAACTACCTATTTATGCACAACTTAAAGAATAATGAAAGGCAAGACTTGTTTTTAAGTTAAGGATAGAGTGTAGAGGGGTTAGAACGCCTCTGAGTTTTTATTGCTGTCTTTGTCCCTATTGGGGAGATTCACCCTCTCTATTTGTCCTGTTTACTATTATTGAAGATTAAATAAAATCTAAAATTTTGGGTTGTCCCCAGAAAACTAATAGAAGGGAAATCTTTCAATGGGGACAGGGTTTTCCTCTCATTTCCTGTTTTGGCTATGGGACAGGAAATAATGGAAAATCTCCCCAATAGGACACAGATGGCAAAAAAAATGACAGGGTTTATAACTAGAGATGAGCGAATCGAACCAGGCGAACCGGAATTCGAGTCGAATTTCAGGAAATATTCGATTCGCGTCGAATCCGAAATTTTGCCTACTTCGGGTGCGCGAATCGAATATTTCCCGATCAGCCGGCAAAAGTGTCCCTGCAGTGAGCTCCGCTATTTCTGACAGTTCTCTGACAGAAGGAACACATGTTTAGCGGTTGAAACATTGTATCTATTAGTTTCCATTTAGGATACAGATGTTTCAACCGCTGTACATGTGAAGAAGCTGTCAGAGAACTGTCAGAAATAGAGGAACTCTGCACATACACTTTTTGCCGGCTTGGAATTATTCTTATTTTCATCCTACTTCTTCTTCTTCTTCTTCTTCATCCTCATCCTCATCCTCTTCTTCTGAGGATGAGGATGAAGAAGAAGAAGAAGTAGGATGAAAATAAGAATAATTCCAAGCCGGCAAAAAGTGTATGTGCAGAGTTCCTCTATTCTGCAGATACACTTAGAGGAGCTCTGCAGATACACTTAGAGGAGCTCTGCACATACACTTTTTGCCGGCTTGGAATTAATCTTATTTTCATCCTACTTCTTCTTCTTCATCCTCATCCTCATCCTCAGAAGAAGAAGAAGAGGATGAGGATGAAGAAGAAGAAGAAGAAGTAGGATGAAAATAAGAATAATTCCAAGCCGGCAAAAAGTGTATGTGCAGAGCTCCTCTAAGTGTATCTGCAGAGCTCCTCTAAGTGTATCTGCAGAATAGAGGAACTCTGCACATACACTTTTTGCCGGAAACCGCTGTATGGAGGGAATGTCCCAGAACTGTCAGAAATAGACTATTTATGACAGTTCTGGGACATTCCCTCCATACAGCGGTTGAAACCGCTGTATGGAGTGAATGTCCCAGAACTGTCAGAAATAGACTATTTCTGACAGTTATGGGACATTCACTCCATACAGCGGTTTCAACCGCTGTATGGAGGGAATGTCATAGAACTGTCAGAAATAGACTATTTCTAACAGTTCTGGGACATTCCTTCCATACAGCGGTTGAAACATTGTATCTATTTGTTTCCATAAATGGATCCATTTATGGAAACAAATAGATACAATGTTTCAACCGCTGTATGGAAGGAATGTCCCAGAACTGTCATAAATAGTCTATTTCTGACAGTTCTATGACATTCCCTCCATACAGCGGTTGAAACCGCTGTATGGAGTGAATGTCCCATAACTGTCAGAAATAGACTATTTCTGACAGTTCTGGGACATTCACTCCATACAGCGGTTGAAACATTGTATCTATTTTTTTCCATAAATGACATTCTGCAAATACACTTAGAGGAGCTCTGCAGATACACTTTTTGCCAGCTTGGAATTAATCTTATTTTCATCCTACTTCTTCTTCATCTTCTTCTTCTTCATCATCCTCATCCTCATAAGAAGAAGAAGAGGATGAGGATGAAGAAGAAGAAGAAGAAGTAGGATGAAAATAAGATTAATTCCAAGCTGGCAAAAAGTGTATCTGCAGCGCTCCTCTAAGTGTATCTGCAGAATGTCATTTATGGAAACAAATAGATACAATGTTTCAACCGCTGTATGGAGTGAATGTCCCATAACTGTCAGAAATAGACTATTTATGACAGTTCTGGGACATTCACTCCATACAGCGGTTGAAACCGCTGTATGGAGGGAATGTCATAGAACTGTCAGAAATAGACTATTTCTGACAGTTCTGGGACACTCACTCCATACAGCGGTTGAAACATTGTATCTATTTGTTTCCATAAATGACATTCTGCAGATACACTTAGAGGAGCGCTGCAGATACACTTTTTGCCAGCTTGGAATTAATCTTATTTTCATCCTACTTCTTCTTCTTCTTCTTCATCCTCATAAGAAGAAGAAGAGGATGAGGATGAAGAAGAAGAAGAAGAAGTAGGATGAAAATAAGAATAATTCCAAGCCGGCAAAAAGTGTATCTGCAGCGCTCCTCTAAGTGTATCTGCAGAATGTCATTTATGGAAAAAAATAGATACAATGTTTCAACCGCTGTATGGAGTGAATGTCATAGAACTGTCAGAAATAGACTATTTCTGACAGTTCTGGGACACTCACTCCATACAGCGGTTGAAACATTGTATCTATTTGTTTCCATTTGTTTTCATCTCCAAGGGCATTTAAATTAAAGGTACAGTGTTCTGCACTAATTTAAAGGCTCTCTGAAGCCTAGAAACCCTTTTAATAAGTTAAATTCGTAGCGAATTAATTCGCATCGAATCGAATTTCATACTGGAATTCGCCGAATCAGCCGAATCGAATTTTTGAGAAATTCGCTCATCTCTATTTATAACCCTTCATTCCTATATTCAAAATGGGAAAAAAGTTTGGCTATAGTTCTATTTTAATGTGCATTAACTACACTAAAATGGACTGCTTTGGTGTAAATGGTCCCTATTACAAATAACAAAAAAGTTAATATCAATTAAAAATAATATCAAGCTGGTTTGAAAAGCAGGTTTACAATGAGAAATCAACAATGTCATAATTTCCAAGCGTGGCTGATAATGGTGGGACTGGGACATACAGTAACTGCATTTACCTGAGCACTTTGAACTGCTATGGACGCCCCTTATTAGAAAGTTCTCAGGGGGATCAACTGATCACCCAAAATGGGACCTCCTGGAGAACTGCTTCTCCTGAGATATGTCCAATGTCTGTTTAGTTCATGAACATACATGTTCAGCAAAAGTTGGAGTACATGTTTATTCCATGATTGTTTATTTCAAAAATGTTCTGAGGAGGTTGGTTTTTCTAACCACTCTCTTAGGTGTACTTGGAAAAAGCAAAAGGTCTAGGTGTACATGAGTAAGTGCAGAGGGGAATACACACAATTGTGTCACCTTCCTACATAATCCTAGGTCTGGTCTCTTATATTTACGTATATTGGGATTCATTTATGCTAACCTAGGTTCAACTGTTATATTTGCTGGGTGTTTATACCTCTTGTTTGCCCTGTATTGTTCAAGATTCACACTAATCTGAAACAATAGTATAAATCCCTGTGGTCAACCAAGCGTAACAAAAGTCATTGGGTCAGAGCTATATGGATAGGTGTGTATTAAAATGATTGTATTTGCTGATTGCCAGGGATCAGTGTTTGCTTAATATTTGTCTTTTGCACAACTCTAGACATTGCACAGCACATGTCTTGAACAGAATCGTTATTGTGTTGCAATGACACATGCCATATCTGTAGAATACTAGTCGTAGGTGTCATTTGTATACAAAGTTAAACTACCATTTCTCATCAGCAGTATATAACAGTCTTGTGACTTCTATCAGTGTCCGGCTGAGCACTGGTTAATCTTGTAGGCGGAATCTTCATTTTCCTCTGACTGCCCTATGAGGCTGCACGACCCCTGACCTCTGTCTGGACAGCGCTGATTAGCCCCTGCGCCAATCACATGCACTCTCCCGAGAAAAAAAAAAAATCTCTAGCAATATACACCAAACTGAGCATGCTCAGCTTGCCACTTCTACTCTGTACTATGGCAGATGGATTGGGGACAGTAAAAGAAGGGGAGGATCAGAGACATCAGGATCTAATAGCCTTTTTACAAAATACGGAGAATTAACCCCTTAGGTTCCACAGTGAGTATAACAAGCAAGCTCTACTGCATATGCAGTCTGATTTTACTGTTGTGGGTTTAGTAACAGTTTAAGTTGTTGGCATGATACAGAAAAACGTAGATCAAAAAAGATACAAAAGATTTTGCATATCGACATGTCAAAGATATAACAATAGAACAAATAAACTCACAACAGTGTCTATGAAACAATACAGAGCCCATACAGCATGGTTGAGGGGATCAAGAAAAATGGAGTGTTTGCCTGACTCAGTTCTGAAGTTCCATCAGTCTGCTAAATTTAATGGCAGAAGGTACTCTAAGAGAGCTAAAAATAAAACAAAAACAAAGACAAAAAGGAGTATAGGGAGGGAAAAAGAGAAAAGGGCAAAAGCCGAAATAGACGTTAAGAGGGAAAATGCAGCCTGAGAGCTGCTTTGCACAGCTCCACAGCCCTCTAAGGGCTTTGGTCCCATTTCTAAAGAATTGGGAGTGTGCCACCACAGAGTGCCAGCATTCGTAATGGTAAATTAGGTCCAGATCAACCAGTCTGGCCCACTATATAATTGACAGAGAAAGTGTGGTCAGCCCAGTAAAACCAAATTGTTCCTCCTTGTCATTGGCCAAGGCTAGTATTTGTCCCTATATCGTAGGTTTTGGTGATTTTACGTAACCATGCACTCACAGGAGGCAAGGGTGTCTGCTGCCAGTACTAAAGAAAGTAAGCCTTGGCTGCACTGAGTAAGAGAATCATAAATGATCGTTTGTAGTGCCTAGAAGCAGGATGGAGCAAGTAGGCAGCAGGGTCATCCAGCTCCAGAATATGTGCGAGTACGTGCCTTCCTGCTTATGGCACAGCATAGAGGTGATGTTTGTGGGAAGATTTTTTTTTCCAAATTCTTTATGTAGACAACACCGCACTTACAGGGCAATTCAAATATATCCAGAATATACAAAACAGAAAGGGGTAACACCCCAAATGTGTACAGCGAAAAGGTACAGCTATAAGTATAAACAGTAGAAAATGCAAAATAAGCTTTCGTTCAAATTAGCCCCTAGGCCATAAAATGGGAACCAAGCAAGGGGTGTACTGCAGAATTTGATCTGACTGCATCTATGAGTGCCCAGGTCTGTCCGTTTTTAACAGAGTGTATTTAGGAGGGGGAGAAAAGTGGGGTGAACTCAGATGGGGAAGCTAGAATAGAAAGAAGGAGAGGGAGAGAGGGGGAGAGAGAGAGGAATACAAACAAAAAGGGGGGGGAGAAGGAAAAGGGGGGGGGGGATACCGGAGGAGGGAGGGAGGGATGGGGGTAGGATGTGTCAATCTTGCGAGGAAGCTACAAATAGGGTTTTCCCCATTTCAGAGGAAGTAAACATGTTCCAGACAAGCCAGTTTTTGCATAGGCTTCACGTCTGTTTTGCGCCGATAGTATCAGGTCCTCCATCTTGTTTACCTCTTCCACCTTCAATAGCCAGAGCGAGATGGGAGGGGATCGTATATATCTCTCCACCATAGGGCGATACATGATCTAGCAGAATTAAACAAATGGCGTAGAATCGATCTGTATATCCGAGACATGTAAGAGGAAGATTGCTGGGTCTTGGAAAGGGGACTGTAGACCTAAAGTTCCTTGAGAAGATTAGGTATAGAAATAATCGAGTTGATGAGCGAGAAAAGTATGTCGTCCACGTACGCAGGGACTTTGTATTGGGAGTCTCCAATTCGTATACCAGTGATATCCAGGTTACGTCTAATCCTCCAAAGAAATGGTTCAAGAAAAAGGGCAAAGAGAAGAAGGGATAATGGACAGCCCTGATGGGTACAATTAGAGATGGAGAAAGGCTTGGAGAGGAGACCATTTGCTTGCATTTGTGCCATCAGCATTGAGTATACACTGGAAAGCCACCTGGTCATCTTCTCTCCTATACTCACATGGCGCAGGACCATAACCGTGAAGCAACGTGGTCAAACGCCTCTTCTGCGTCCATACCCAGGAACACAGAAGGTGTCTTAGAGAGGTTGGCCCCATGTATTAAATTGAGGGCCTTGATGGTATTGTCGTGAGCTTCCCATGTTGGTATAAAGGTCAGGCAGGTGTGGCTTCTTTCTAAAGAAAACAAACTGTAAGTGTTTGTCCGCCATTTGTTTTGATGCACCTGTAATGTATTCATTTGATGTTAACTGAACAATATGTTGGGCTTTCATTTTTAGTTTTGACTTTACTATACCTTTAACTATTCAAGTATAGTTAAACAGGTAAGGAAGCCATGTTGTTTCTATATTTAGCTCTCACAGATTCCAGTTATTTGCAGCTAATACACTTGTTTAAAAGCAAACTAGTTCACACGTTACCATATTTAAAGGGCACTGTGTTTAAAAAGAGTATTCAGGAACAGGTAGCCTCAACTTGTGCTTCCCTTATCAGGCAGGAAACTGGGAACTATCAAAATATCATTATTGTTGGCTTAATAGTGCTAGTAAAAAGTTCAAAGGGATACTTTAGAAAATTAAACTTGTTGAAGGGTAGATTACAGAAAAGAACTCCAATCAGCTATGAGGGCACTGTTCCGAAAATTATTACACCTTTACTTACTAATAACAGCCACTGCAAAGAATTCTTTGTTCAAACCATTTGTTGCCTGGGCACTTTTTCTTACTTTGACTTGGTCTAACCTGCTGACAAGCTAAACAGTATGCTAGTTTCTATATAATTCAGAAACAGCAATGTAGAGAGATTGTTATCAAAACTACACTACATTGCCAAAAGTATTGGGACACCCTACCAAATCATTGGATTCAGGTGTTCCAATCACCTCCATGGCCACAGGCGTATACAATCAAGTACCTAGGCATGCAGACTGCTTCTACAACTATTTGTGAAAGAATAGGTCGCACTCAGGAGCTCAGTGAATTCAAGCGTGGTACCCCGATAGATTGCCACCTGTGCAATAAGTCCATCCATGAAATGTCCTTGCTGCTAAATATTCCACAGTCAACTGTTAGTGGTATTATAACAAAGTGGAAGCAACTGGGAACAACAGCAACTCAGCCATGAAGTGGTAGGCCATGTAAAATGACAGAGCAGAATCAGCACATGCTGAAGTGCACAGAAGTCAGCAACTGTCTGCAGAGTCAATAGCCAAAGACCTACAAACTTTGTGTGGCCTTTAGATTAGCACAACAATGTGTACAGAGCTTCATGGAATGGGTTTCCATGGCCGAGCAGCTGCATCCAAGCTTTACATCACCAAGTGCAATGCAAAGCATCTGATGCAGTGGTGTAAAGCACGCCACCACTGGACTCTAGAGCAGTGGAGACGTGTTCTCTGGAGTGATCAATCATGCTTCTCTGTCTGGCAATCTGATGGACGTGTCTGGGTTTGGTGGTTGCCAGGAGAACGGCACTTGCCTGACTGCATTGTGCCAAGTGTAAAGTTTGGTGGAGGGGGAATTATGGTGTGGGGTTGTTTTTCAGGGGTTGGACTTGGCCCCTTGGTTCCAGTGAAGGCAACTCTTAAGGCATCAGCATACCAAGACATTTTGGACAATTTCATGCTCCCAACTTAGAGGGGGAATAGTTTGGGGATGGACCCTTCCTCTTCCAACATGACTGCGCACCAGTACAAAGCAAGGTCCATAAAGAAATGGATGAGCGGGTTTGGGGTGGAGGAACCTGACTGGCTTGAGTCCTGATCTCAACCTGATAGAACACCTTTGTAATGAATTAGATCAGAGACTGCGAGCCAGGCCTTCTCGCCCGACATCAGTGCCTGACCTCACAAATGCGCTTCTGGAGGAATCGTCAAACATTCCCATAGACACACTCCTAAACCTTGCGGACAGACTTCCCAGAAGAGTTGAATCTGTTATAGCTGCAAAGGGTGTGCCAACTCAATATTGAACCCTACGGACTAAGACTGGGATGCCATTAAAGTTCATGTGCGTGTAAAGGCAAGCATCCCAATACTTTTGGCAATATTATTATTATTATTATACAGTATTTATAAAGCGCCAATAGTTCGCTCAGCGCTGTACATTACAAAGGGGGACAGAACATGTGACAGAACAATACCAATACAATGTGATACACGAGGGGTTCGAGGGCCCTGCTTTTTCGAGCTTACAATCTAGGAGATAGTGTATTACTTATTTAAAGTCCCCCCGGCACAGGGGTGGACTGACCATTTGGAAACTCGGGCACTGCCCGAGGCCCAGGGTCAGTAGGGGGCCCCATGAGATGCCCCTGGTACCTTTTTCATAGGCTTTTTTGAGTTTGGGCAAGGACACAGGGGCACCATGATCCCCTATTGCCCGGGGGCCCCATGAGTTATCAGTCCGCCCCTGCCCCGGCATCAAATGCAGTCATGTTTCCTTGGTAGATCCTTCATAAGGTAGAATTTAAAGTACTTTCCATGCAGCATGTCAGATTTTTCCCCACCATTAACCAAAATGGACATCGAATCCAGTCAATGCCAACATGTCACTAATGGCCTGTATGGGGAGAGAGGGAATGCTTGTGCAGTTATTGCTCCAACCACTCCTAATACCACCAGTGACAGTTCCTGGTGCAAGATGGACACAACCATTATCACGCCTAGAGATGCCCTCAGCTTGTGTCCTTGTTTCCTATCACGGAAGGAATTTTAGGCTTCCAGATTGCTTCCCACTTTAGAGCTGCTCTGACTGCTTGAGGGTAGGTCTGTACATGGATGGAAGGATGTGGTGGGGGAATCTGTGACAGCGTTAGGGTTAGTGAAGGTGGATCTGTGGATACATGGGAGGGTCAAGGCTATGACTGCATGGAGGGACAGTTGAGAATGTTTGTTTGTGGATTTGGCAGTTTGTTGAGAGAGATCTTTGATTTCAAGAGGATTATGCAGAGGAGTCTGGAAATACACTGAGGGGTCAGGGTATCTGAGAGCCAGAATGAGAAAAGTGTCTGTGGAGGCATTAAGGAGCCCTGGGAAAGGGATGCAAAAGAGAAATAAGTGGAGATGATGATCTGTGGATCCATTAGGCAACCTGATGTAAGCCCTGTGACTGCATTGGAGGACAGGTGAATGGAGTCTATGCCTGTTTTGGAAGGTGTCTGGCTGCATGAGGGGACAGGTCTCCTTAAATCAGTAAAGGTCTGCACCACTCTTCCAGTGTCAACCAGGGTAGAAAGGTACATTTTAAAGTTAAACCTAGTTAAGTTCCAATCAAGAGTCTCGGTATGACAGTATCCTGCAAATATCAGTGAGGCCCCTTTCATATTGGTGTGATGTGTTAACTAGAGATGAGCGAAGTATTCAAAAATTCGATTCGGCTGATTCGGCGAATTCGAGGAATAAATTCGATTCGAGGCGAATATATTCGCTGCAAAATTAACTTATAAAAAGGGTGTTTCTAGGCTTCAGAGAGCCTTTATATTAGTGCAGAACACTGTACCCTTAATTTAAATGCCCTTGGAGTCTGCTGGGGAAGAGAAATAATACTGTCAGTCAGTATGACATGCAGATGAGTGCCGTCGATCTTAGAATCACCGCACACTTCACTCATTTGGGCAGTCACGGGGCCAAAACCAGAGTGTAGAACCACAGTGTGGCGGTGGAGGCAGCAGCAATGGGAGGCCATACAGCACCCTATGACAAAATGGAACCCACCAGCAGTGTGAGGAGACCTGAAAGTGGCACATGGCAGAGTGTGGCGATGGAGACAGCAGCAATGGGAGGCCGTACAGGGACCCATGAGACACTCTGGACCTGGCAGCAGCATGAGGAGGCGGTACAGGGGCCCATGACAGATTACGGGCCTGGCAGCAGCATGAGGAGTTGGTACGGGGGCCCATGGCAGATTACGGGCCTGGCAGCAGCAATGGGAGGCCCGTAATCTGCCAGCACCCTATGACAAAATGGAACCCACCAGCAGTGTGAGGAGACCTGAAAGTGGCACATGGCAGAGTGTGGCGATGGAGACAGCAGCAATGGGAGGCCGTACAGGGACCCATGAGACACTCTGGACCTGGCAGCAGCATGAGGAGGCGGTACGGGGGCCCATGGCAGATTACGGGCCTGGCAGCAGCAATGGGAGGCCCGTAATCTGCCAGCACCCTATGACAAAATGGAACCCACCAGCAGTGTGAGGAGACCTGAAAGTGGCACATGGCAGAGTGTGGCGATGGAGACAGCAGCAATGGGAGGCTGTACAGGGACCCATGAGAGACTCTGGACCTGGCAGCAGCATGAGGAGGCGGTACGGGGGCCCATGGCAGATTACGGGCCTGGCAGCAGCAATGGGAGGCCCGTAATCTGCCAGCACCCTATGACAAAATGGAACCCACCAGCAGTGTGAGGAGACCTGAAAGTGGCACATGGCAGAGTGTGGCGATGGAGACAGCAGCAATGGGAGGCCGTACAGGGACCCATGAGACACTCTGGACCTGGCAGCAGCATGAGGAGGCGGTACGGGGGCCCATGGCAGATTACGGGCCTGGCAGCAGCAACGGGAGGCCCGTAATCTGCCAGCACCCTATGACAAAATGGAACCCACCAGCAGTGTAAGGAGACCTGAAAGTGGCACATGGCAGAGTGTGGCGATGGAGACAGCAGCAATGGGAGGCCGTACAGGGACCCATGAGACACTCTGGACCTGGCAGCAGCATGAGGAGGCGGTACGGGGGCCCATGGCAGATTACGGGCCTGGCAGCAGCAATGGGAGGCCCGTAATCTGCCAGCACCCTATGACAAAATGGAACCCACCAGCAGTGTGAGGAGACCTGAAAGTGGCACATGGCAGAGTGTGGCGATGGAGACAGCAGCAATGGGAGGCCGTACAGGGACCCATGAGACACTCTGGACCTGGCAGCAGCATGAGGAGGCGGTACGGGGGCCCATGGCAGATTACGGGCCTGGCAGCAGCAATGGGAGGCCCGTAATCTGCCAGCACCCTATGACAAAATGGAACCCACCAGCAGTGTGAGGAGACCTGAAAGTGGCACATGGCAGAGTGTGGCGATGGAGACAGCAGCAATAGGAGGCCATACAGGGACCCATGACAGATTACGGGCCTGGCAGCAGCATGAGGAGGCGGTACAGGGGCCCATGGCAGATTACGGACCTGGCAGCAGCAATGGGAGGCCCGTAATCTGCCAGCACCCTATGACAAAATGGAACCCACCAGCAGTGTGAGGAGACCTGAAAGTGGCACATGGCAGAGTGTGGCGATGGAGACAGCAGCAATGGGAGGCCGTACAGGGACCCATGACAGATTACGGGCCTGGCAGCAGCATGAGGAGGCGGTACAGGGGCCCATGGCAGATTACGGGCCTGGCAGCAGCAATGGGAGGCCCGTAATCTGCCAGCACCCTATGACAAAATGGAACCCACCAGCAGTGTGAGGAGACCTGAAAGTGGCACATTGCAGAGTGTGGCGATGGAGACAGCAGCAATGGGAGGCCGTACAGGGACCCATGACAGATTACGGGCCTGGCAGCAGCATGAGGAGGCGGTACAGGGGCCCATGACAGATTACGGGCCTGGCAGCAGCAATGGGAGGCCCGTAATCTGCCAGCACCCTATGACAAAATGGAACCCACCAACAGTGTAAGGAGACCTGAAAGTGGCACATGGCAGAGTCTGGCAATGAAGTCAGCAGCAATGGGAGGCCGTACAGGGACCCATGACACACTCTGGACCTGGCAGCAGCAAGAGGAGGCGGTACAGGGGCCCATGGCAGAGTGGCAAAGCGTAAGCAGCTTAAATTGAAGGCCATACAGAGGCCTATGTTAAAAATAATAACATGTTTGGGGCATGATTCATGGCGGATTTAGTCAGTTGTGTCAGGAACTGGTGGTTTGAAATCCAGAGTAATCCACGCCTGATTCATTTTCACAAACGTGAGTCTCTCCACACTTTGGGTGGACAGTCGTGTCCTCCGCGGAGTTACAATACCTCCTGCCGCACTAAACACGCGCTCCGATGCCACGCTACTGGCCGGGCATGACAGCCTTTCAAGGGCAAATTCAGCTAGTTCGGGCCAAAGGTCAAGTTTTGTTGCCCAGTAGTCAAGGGGATTGTCTACCTCGGTTGGCAGGGTGCTGTCCAAGTAGGCCCAAGCCTGTTGTTTGAGGTCCTGCTCCAGGTCCACCTGATGCTGCTGCTGCTGCGGCTGGTTAGTAGTTTCCTCACTGCGCTGGTGAAGAAAGCTACTCATCATCGACTGCAGACTGAGGCAGCCGCTGCTGGTGGAGCTGCCACTGCTCCTACCACCCCACCCCTCCCCTGCTGCCATGGCAGCGGAACGCGAGCACACAGGGCCCACAGTGTCTGAGGATGGACGTTGGCGCAGAAAGGCAGAGACCAACTGACTACATAGGTGGTTTTTATAGTACGTTATTTTGGCCTCCCTCTCAGCAGGTGTGAAAAAGGCCACCATTTTTGAACGGTAGCGAGGGTCCAACAAGGTGGACAGCCAAAAGTCATCCCTCTGTCTGATGGTTATTATTCGGCTGTCGCTACGCAAGCAACTGAGCATGCTATGGGCCATTTGTGCCAAGGAATGCGAGGGACTCCCTGCCTCCATCTCCACAGCATACTGCCACGGTGCGTCTGGGTCCTCTGTCTCCTCCTCCTCCTCTACCAGATGCTCCTGCTCCTCCACTCCTGTCCGCTGAGTGGAAAAACCACCCATTTCACTCAATAATTCCTGAGCACCAATGTCCTCCTCTACCTCCTCCTCTTCTTCCTGTCCTGCCCCCACAGGGGTCATGTGGCGTTGAGATCTGTGCGCCACGTCTACCGCACCCTGACCAGCCATTGTTAACAGCATTTGTTCCAGGACGTGCAACAGAGGAATGACGTCGTTCATCCCATAGTCCTGCCGACTCACGAATAGCGTGGCCTCCTCAAAGGGCCTGAGCAAGCGGCAGGTGTCACGCATGAGCTGCCAATGGCTGACATCTAAGTTACACAGGGGAGTACCTTTATCCGCTTGTAACATCAGGAAATCGGTGATGGCCTTTCGCTGTTCGTAAAGGCGGTCTAACATATGTAGGGTTGAATTCCACCTTGTTGCAACGTCCCAGATCAGGCGATGCTGTGGAATTCCGTTCTGCCGCTGCAGCTCAAGGAGGGTGTGCTTTGCGGTGTAGGAATGGCTGAAATGCATGCAAAGTTTACGTGACATTTTAAGGATGTCTTGCAGTGGGATGGTGGATTTTAGGAACCGCTTGACAACCAGATTGAACACGTGAGCCATGCATGGCGCATGGCACAACCTTCCTTGACGCAGAGCAGACACTATGCTCTTTCCGTTGTCGGTCAACATGGTTCCGATTTTCAGTTTGCGCGGAGACAGCCATCTGTCGATTTCTCTGTTCATTACACTCAGAAGTTCCTCCCCTGTGTGACTACGTTCGCCAAGGCATACCAGGTGCAGCACAGCGTGACACCGTTGCGCCCTGCACATGTGATATGCCGGTCGGGTAATGGGACTTGGCACGGGGGTGGCGGCTGAGGACACGGCGGAAGAAAAGGTGGTAGAGGCGGACATCTTTGCTGGACCAAGGACATGCAAATGTGGAGGCAAAAGCGGCGTGACCTGTCCAAGTTGCTGGTGCGGCTGTGCCGGCACCACGTTCACCCAGTGGGCCGTAAATGACATGTACTGTCACTGACCGTAGTTACAGCTCCACACGTCGGCGCTGCCGTGCACTTTGGCAGAGACCGACATGCTCAAAGACTGGCCCACCATCTCTTCTACATGTGAATGCAGGGCTGGCACTGCCTTATTGGCGAAGAAATGCCGGCTTGGCACTCTCCACCGCGGCTCGGCACAAGCCATCATTTCTCGGAAAGGTGCTGAGTCCACCACTTGGAAAGGGAGGGACTGCAGCACCAGCAACTTGGACAGGAGGACGTTTAGCTTCTGCACCGTCGGGTGCGTGCTCGCAAACTGTTGTCTCTTGGAAACGGATTCCAAGAAAGACTGCTGACGGAATCCGTGAAGAGGAGTAGCAGGAGAAGGAGCATCTGAACGAGCGGAAGATGCCAACGAGCGACAACTCCCCTCAGCAGAGGTGTTGGAGCCTTGACTGGCTGATAGAGGGCGATTGACGTCAGGTGACGGAGCAAGTAACGGAGCGGGTGATGGAGCGGGGGCTGGGGCAGGCAGAACCGCCGTATCTTTATCACGGTTTTCCCAGGCCACCGAATGGCGACGCTGCATATGCTGACGCAACGCTGTAGTCCCAACATGGGCCCCCTGGCCACGCTTGACTTTCTGGCCACATAGTCGACATACGGCTACGTTTACTTCCTCGGGCGGCTTGACGAAAAATTGCCACACCGCCGAGTAGGAAACTTTGCCCCCGCTACTCCTCACTGGCTGACTGCTATTTCCTCCATGCACACCGGCACCACTACTGGCCGTGGTGGTAGGCTGCAGTGGAGCTGGTGCTCTACTCCGTGGCCGTTTGCCTCCACTGACACTGCTGCGACCCTGCTGCCTCCTGGGCAACCCACCGACTGTTTTGCTCGCTGCCAAGCTGGCACCCTCTTCTCCTGATGATGCGGAAGCAATAGCCTGATGACGACGAGGCTGCCAAGTGCGATCAGCCTCATCATCATCAATTAGGGTCTCCGCCTCACTACTAGCCCCCTCGGCTGCGTGTGGGTCAGGAGACAGACCTGTCTCTAGACCGGCTACCGAGCCACTCTCCTCGCCAGTACTTCTTCGCCTGGCTGCTGAAGAGGCGGATGTCTCCCCCCGTTCCTGACCGCCCTCTGTTAGCTCTTCCTCATTGTACAGTGGGGCTGAGCCCACAGCATGCGATACTTCGCTTGGTGAGGGAACACCAAAGGACAGGGGCAGGTAGAGGACACGTGATTTCAGTGGGCTTGCTCCCGGGCCATGCCAACTAACGGTTGTGACTGACGTACCCACCGACCGTTGGCTGTAGGTGTCAGAGGTGACCTGGGAAGAGGAAGACGACCGAGCCAACCAATCGATGATGGCAGGGTTGTCGGTGGAGACACGACCGCTGGATGACACCGGGAGCACTGGCCTCTGGCTGCGACTAGTGCTGCCTCGACCCCTTCCTCTGCTGCCACGTCTGCTCGCTCCTGAAACATTGCCTCCTCTGCCACTCCTCTGCGTGTTGTCTGACATACTCTTTAATTCAACGATTCTGTGTCCTTGAGTAATGATTCTGTGTCCCTGAGTAATGATTCTGTGTCCCTGAGTAACAATTCTGTGTCCCTGAGTAACAATTCTGTGTCCCTCAGTAACAATTCTGTGTCCCTCAGTAACAATTCTGTGTCCCTCAGTAACAATTCTGTGTCCCTGAGTAACAATTCTGTGTCCCTCAGTAACAATTCTGTGTCTGTCCCTGAGTAACAATTCTGTGTCCCTGAGTAACAGTTCTGTGTCCCTGAGTAACAATTCTGTGTCCCTGAGTAACAATTCTGTGTCCCTGAGTAACAATTCTGTGTCCCTCAGTAACAATTCTGTGTCTGTCCCTCAGTAACACTTCTGTGTCCCTCAGTAACACTTCTGTGTCCCTCAGCAACAATTCTGTGTCTGTCCCTGAGTAACAATTCTGTGTCCCTGAGTAACAGTTCTGTGTCCCTGAGTAACAATTCTGTGTCCCTGAGTAACAATTCTGTGTCCCTGAGTAACAGTTCTGTGTCCCTGAGTAACAGTTCTGTGTCCCTGAGTAACAATTCTGTGTCCCTGAGTAACAATTCTGTGTCCCTGAGTAACAATTCTGTGTCCCTCAGTAACAATTCTGTGTCCCTCAGTAACAATTCTGTGTCCATCAGTAACAATTCTGTGTCTGTCCCTCAGTAACAATTCTGTGTCCCTGAGTAACAATTCTGTGCCCCTGAGTAACAGTTCTGTGCCCCTGAGTAACAGTTCTGTGTCCCTGAGTAACAATTCTGTGTCCCTGAGTAACAATTCTGTGTCCCTCAGTAACAATTCTGTGTCCCTCAGTAACAATTCTGTGTCCCTCAGTAACAATTCTGTGTCCCTCAGTAACAATTCTGTGTCTGTCCCTGAGTAACAATTCTGTGTCCCTGAGTAACAGTTCTGTGTTCATGAGTAACAAATCTGTGTCCCTGAGTAAAAATTCTGTGTCCCTAAGTAACGATTCTGTGGCCCTAAAGTCTCTTTGGCCCTAACTCTGTCCCTAATACAGAGAGGTCTGTCTCTCTTGAATGACCGGAGGCTAATGGGGAATTCTAAGATGGCCGCAATTTATAGCTCGACCATTACACAGTGCTGGCTGGCTGGCTGGCTGCTGATTGGCTAATGCGATCACATGTCATGAATGAATGCATTATGGATCAGCGCGCCTTGTCTGTGCGCCTTCCCAGAGATCCCCGCTCCGTCGCCACACATGTCGCCGCCATTTTTGGAAAATTTTGATTCGCGCATCCGAAGTCTGCTAATTTTCGGATTCGGCGCGAATCGAATATTTCCCAATATTCGAAACGAATTCCACTTCGCCATGTTCGATTCGCTCATCTCTAGTGTTAACATATGCTGTGTTAAGACTGAACATTCATTTGAAGGTGGTGCCAAGAAATTACAAAAAAGCGCCTGCACTATTTTTCCTGGGACAGTGCAATTCAACACATACAGTAGTAGTACGGTAATGGACATTGCAGTGAGATGCAATTCAGATGGATTGCTTTAGGGCACTAAATGGCACTTCAATGCACTAATGTACAGTATGCATGGTGCAGTACAATGTGTTTTGTAATGCAAAAGATGTGAAGGTGGCAAAAACATTCCCATAGATACAGAGAAAGTCAATAAAATAATGTAAACATTGGGGTGGATTTACTAAAGGCAAAATAGACTGTGCACTTTCCAAGTGCAGTTGCGCCCATTTTCCCCAGAGATGTGGTAAATGTGGTAAAGATTCACTTTGCAAAGAATACTCAAACAGGTGCAAGGAAAATAAACCAAACCAATAAACCAAAAAACAGCATTTTTGCTTGCCCATGTTTGAATGATGGAAATCAGCACATTTACTGCGCTCTGGGGTAAATTAGTGCAACTGTAAGCCATGTACTGGGGTGGGCTCCCCAGGATACAGTGAAGTCACGAACAAGGATAGCAACCCTGACACCAGCTTTTGTCACAACAGAATTTTACTTAGATGTGGCAAATAAACACAACCACAAATGCTGGAAACATACAATAAATTTACATACACCCAGCCCAAAGTCTGAGACCCTTGTGCTGCACAGCACGGCGCCTTCTGATGGTGAAGGTAGAAAGTGTAGTAATTTACCTACTGGCGGGCACAACTAAGCTGCCACACCTTACCTGTTATTACTCTAAAAGAACAGGAATCAGTGTAGGAGTGTATGGTATGGGCTAGCCTGTGGTGCAGCACAACAGCTTACAATCTTACACAAATCTACAGTATTCCCCCTCCCACAACTGGTCCTGTAGCATGTGCCTGAGTATTCCTTCTGAGCAAAACGCCAGTCTGGCTTGAGTTTGTGGGATTTTATCAGCTCTCCAATGTGAAAGGTCACTTTAAGTTGTGGAGTCCTTCCAATAATCAGTAACAACACTTGTGGCCTGACACAAACAGAGACCCTAACTAAGTAACTATAGGCCTGTCTCAGTCTCAAGGCGCCAACACTGAAATGAGGTGCGTGCACGATCTTACCGACCCGGGTCTGCTTTTCATCTGCTGGTGACTCTGAACAGAATAAATGTCTCTCCAACAAGCAGCAATCTCATCAGCATTCCTGGCAGCAATCTTCCTTTCTCTGAACAGGATCAGCGTCTTGAACACCATCAGCTTCACTTAGCTGCATTTCTGATTACGGAGGGATGTTCTCACACCTGGATGGTATCGGATTTTCAGCTCACACACAGCTCCATTCTCCAAAGCATGGCTGCTGTCTCTACTTCCTGTTCACTCAACTCCTGTGTGAAAACGCCACCTCTTCATGAATATAGACATATCTATGCAGTCTGAGGCTGTGTTAGAAAAACAGTGACATCTTGTGGCTAAACCGCAGAATGTCAGTCAAAACATTTGATTTACTCCAAACAGTGTTCAAACAATGAGAGCTGTTTCCCCATCTTACACAACTGCACTTGCAAAGTGCACAGTCTATTTGCCTTTTGTAAATCCACCCCATTGTGTCTAACAGGAAAATGATTATTGTTATGAAAAGCTACTACAGTCTTGTTTCAACAATAAACATCTCTATGGTCTCCCATACAAACCTTTCTGGCTAATGTTCATGTTCTACATTCTAAGACCACTTTTTCAGCTACTGCTGAATTTAGCAGTTGGCTTGAGCAGAAACTCTGTAAGGACATATAGGCAATATTCTAGAGACACTTTGACACATATGAGCACCCAACCCTTGAAAGGTGTCTTTAGTAAGGCTCTGTAACACCATACTGTGGGAACACTGTTTTATATAATGTAAGTAAAGGCGGCTATTGAATTTTGTTCATTTCACACTTAATTGACCAGAACAACTGAACAATTGACTTTTGTTGAAGGAGGTGGGTGGAAAATTTTTGGGTGCAGTTTACATTTAGATGCAGGCAATATTCAGGTATTCTGACAACCACTAGAGCCAGCTGTCACAATATAATAGCCATCAGAAATATTCATCTATCTGCGCTGTATAGCATGAATGGAGGGATCTGTGAGATTTTGTTAGTTAAGTCTGCAAGCTGAATGAAAAAAATCTATAAGTATATGGCTAGCTTAAGGCTCTGTTCACATCTGTGCGGGTCTATGTTCTGCATGTAGGCATATAAGCAATTGGATGTTAAATGTTTTATGTTGGTTAAAAATTTTCCATTGTTTTCTAGTTGAGCTCAGAGGTGGTACACCCTGAAAGGTAAGGGTTAACACTGCTGGCCGGGTTTTCCTGGGTTTTTTGGGAAAGCACTGCCCTCCTCTGGGGCAAACACATAAAAAGGGAGGAAACAACCTCTCAGGGGGCACTGTAGTAAGCAAGATGTCCAGAGGTATGGTTCCAGGTCTCCCCAGCTAAGGAAGAACATGCTGCTAAGGATACAAAATACTGCTTTGTAGCTAACTACCCCTTGCAGAAGCTCAGTTGGTGTTCCAAGGGTATGGACTCATGCTTGCCAAATGGACTCTAAGGACTCTCTCACCTATTTAAGCTATGACTACCTCATAGGGCAAAGAGGGGCATCAGGAAAATAACAGATGTGTATTGAACTCATCTTTGTTGAACTCATCATTTGTTATATTTAAACGACTTCAGTAAAAGAACATTTATTGTTATTCAACTTGGCCTAGTCTGAAGTTACTTGAGAACAATTTCTAGGGTGCATGCATGCACGGCCTATCACAAGAACAGGGCTTATTAGGGGACAAGACGAGTTAGATAGGATACAGTACAAAGGTCTAATGAGCATGAAGCTATTCAGAGGAGGCTATATTGCCATTGCTAATGACTACAGTACTATTGTCAAATGCATAAGCAGTCAGCCAGTTGAGAATTGGTGTGAGGTGGTGGTAGGCCTGGTAGTGAAGGAGCTTTTGTGCTTAGGCTTCTTCCCTAGTGATTGGAACCCCAATACTGGGTCCAATTTGTGGCATCCTAGGGACGCAGCCTGGAAGTCACAAAAAATGAATGAGGCCTTGTGAGAAGAATAAACACAGGTGTTATACAAGCAGGGGTGTATTTACCACAAGGCAAACAAGGCATTTGCCTAGGGTGGCATTTTTTCAGGGGGGGCAGCACTTCCCCTTGGAAGAAGGGATGGAAGAAGGGACACACGTGGCATGGGGACCTGGTGGGTTCCGAGTGATGCTGTGGGTTTCATGACACTGTATGCAAAGCCCGACTCTCGTTCCTAGGGATGTCTGGAGCTGTGAAGGTTAGTGGCTCTCTCTCTCTCTCTTGCCATGGGGGATGGTGGCTGGTGTATGGGGGGCAGTGGTAGTGGAAGGCTCGGGTGGAGGGCAGGGGTGTTTTTGGTCAATGTCAGGCTCTTTCTGCACAATTTTTGTGTTGCCTAGGGCAGCACAAAACCTAAATACACCATTGTATACAAGTGCAATGTATGAATTGATGTCACTGGTAGAGAGGTGATGGGCTAGCGGAGTCCTGTACAAAGTCAGTGGTGCCGGCACTACTAAAGTGAGAGAGTTATGAAGTGTATTGAGGAAATGTTGTCCATATGGTATACAGTGTAAAGAGTTAAAGAACTGTGGCATGGATTACTAGGAGATAATTATGCCGATGTGGAGAAGCATCAATTTTAAGTTAGAGTGAGCCTTAATGCCAGCCTTGGGTTAAATGGCAGTTTTACCCAGCCTTTGGGGGCACTTTCCCCGGGGTCCCCACATGGGCACAGTAAGCCCCACCCACAGGTTGCTCATTCATTTAATTGGGCTGCCCTACCCACAGAAATGCGGGGAAAAAAGAACCCAAGGGCTTTTTATTGCTCCACACTGAATTGCATAGTGCTGCAGCACCATGCAGTTTACCTTACATGTACACAATAATTAATGCAGTCCCACACATCTGCGAAACTGCAGCGTTTCTCTGCTGGTCAGGAATGCGATCAATTTTGCTCATGTTTCCCACCTGCACAGATTGGAACCTAGCCTACGAGTTCATTGGAAAATGAGAAGAAAAATATGTAAACAGATTCAGGAAAGATAAACCAAAAGATTACATAGCATGATTTCACCCTTCTTTATCTGTCCTGTCTTCTCAACATTGGATAATGGATAATGAATAACAAATATATCATTCGCCACAGAGTTCAACTTAGTCCAGAGTGATTTAGTTAAAGTGTTACTGAACCCACAACAGTAAAATCAGTCTGTATATGCAGTAAAGTATGCTTGTTATACTCACTGTGCAACCTAAGGGGTTAATCCTCCGTATTGGGTAAAAAGGATGCTTGATCCTAACTTCTCTGATCCTCCCCTTCTTTCAGTGCTCCTCTCTTATCTCCTGATAAGACATATTATGTAGAGTCACTCTGTACATGCTCAGTTTGATGTCATGGCTACAGAGTTTTTTTTTTCTTGGGACAGTGCATCTGATCAGCACAGGGCCAATCAGCACTGTTCAGACAGAGGTCAAGGGTTCTGCATCCTCTTAGAGCAGAATAAAAACTCCTCTTACAAGTTTTAACATGTGCTCTTCTGGACACTGATGTAAGTCACAAGACTGCTCTAACTGCTGATGAGAAAAGGTATTTAGCAGTTTATATATTAATACTAAGATAATTGCATTTCCATGTTGTGTGTACTATGGGAGATCAGATATAATGAATGCAGGGTCCTGGGTGTAGTAACACATTAAGCTGGTTATACACTAATAGATTTTTCATCCAGCCCACAAGTTGCGTTCACACCTGCGGATGCATCCGACAACCAGTTAGATGTGAGAACACTAGTAGGGGTTCCCAGAGATTAGCTAAGGGAGGCAGCCCCAAGCAGTGGGTGGCTTCTGGCTCTCAGAGCTAAACACAGCCACTCACATGTAATCGCTCATGCAGTGATCACATGCAAAAGATCGACCCTGGATGAAGACTGCCTGTGTCCAAGGCCATTCAATCACAGCTGGGGTTCTTGCATGTAATCAGTGGTGTCAATACGGCCTAAAAGATGTGTAGTATCGAGTATGGTGGAAAGCTACAGAAAAAGGAGTTGAAAGGGAGTGCTGGTGAGATTAGGGGGATTGTGCGACCTTGTCAAAGACACTGTTACTTTGTCTTGCGTGAACAGATGTTGTTACTGCATTTGCTTTCTTTTTCTGGCTTTTTCCCTATTATTTTTACCTAGTAATCCTACAAATAGCCACTTTCTGCCAATCCCTCCACTGGCTTCCGATCCCTAAGCAATAAAATAAAAGTTCAAAATCCCAACCGCTACATGCAAAGCCATGTAAAAACTCGGCCCTCAACTACATCACCAGCCCTGTCTTAAAATATTGCCCAATCTATCCACTCTGCTCTCCCAAGGTTCCCTCCTATGCTCACCTTCAAGACTTCTCCAGAGCCTCTCTCTCCCTCTGGAACTCTCTACCTCAAACTGTTTGGCTATCTCCCTGCCCACCTTTAGATGATCCCTGAAAGCTCCTCTCTTCAGTGAAGCCTATCCTGCTTAAACTTGAAGCGGAGGTCCAGTCAAAATAAAAGTCAGCAGCTACAAAAACTGTAGCTGCTGACTTTTAAAAAACAGACACTCACCTGTCCCTCAATCCTACTGTATCCTCACCAGGTTCACTGGCCGTCCTGTGTCTCCGGTGCAGGCATCTTTAGTGTGGGCACCAGCCTGTGACAGCTTGCAGCTTCACAGTCGATTGGCCACTGTGCAAGCGTCGGGCCTGTTACACGTCCCAGAAGACTACTGGGAGGCAAGGCAATCACAGTCGAAGTGGGAACGGGTACCTGTCAAATTTAAGTAACCCCTCCTCTCCACTCCCCAAAAGGTGCCAATCCTTAATGGAGAGTGGGGGACAAAGCCTTAAAGCAGAACTTCCCCTTTTGAGTGGAGCCCTGCTTTAGCAGGTGAACTTTTACTTTCACCATCAGTTCAGTTCTACACACTTTTTACCTGTTGTATGACTTGCCTCTCCTTGTTAGATTGTAAGCTCTCACGAGCAGGGCTCTCCTAGCCCTCCTATATTGTATTGTAAGGCCCCTTTCACATGGACGTTCCGATCAGGTCCGCCTGCCCGTTTTTTGAGGTGGACCTGATCAGAACCTCCATTCTCCTCTATGGAATTGCGGGTGTAAACGGACATGTGTCTGTTTAACCCGCCGACATCCAATCCGATTGTCAAGGTCCTACCTTTTCCCTGTGGTTATGTTACTTCATGTGCTGGTGTCCATCTTGGATTCTGCTGTGCATGATGGGAGCCCTTTTATGCCTTCAGGTTTCTGTGGTCCATCCTCCAGAGGGGTGTGGCTGATGACATATAAGCCTGTGGCCCGCACATGCTCTTTGCACTTGTGTCTTGTGTCTTTGTGTTGCTGTTACTCTGTTCTGACTCTCGTGACTCTCCTGGTATCTGATTCGGCTTGTCTTGACTATTCTTTGTATTCTCCTTTGATCTGACCCTCTGTTGCTGAACCCGGCTCGTGACCTGTGATTCTCGTCTGCTGTCCTGTACTGTTCTGTCCTGTTGTTGTTGACCCCGGCTTGTCTGACTACTCTTTTGTCTCTTCCACCAGCTACACGCCATTGGCGGCGGCCATTACCGCAGCTGAGGTGTCTCGGGGGCCGCGACCTGGTTCCTGGCTGCGTCAAGTCCATCCCCACCATCAGGGGCCCTGGTGAAGGGCAGCCTGGGACTTAGACTCCGCGCCCTGAGGGACTTCGCTCTGTGGGTGGTGGTTGTCATCAGCCAGTGCGTTACATTGTTAGGCCTGTCTGTCCGTTCCTCAGCTCCTGCCCTAACATTACACAAGTGCCATGAACCCTGACGGTGCAGGCACGCCTTCGCTCCCAATGCTAGTCGCCAGACTCGATCAACAGGATCACCTGTTGGATCAGTTCGCTCAGGCGTTGCAAACTCTGCTTGCACGCACCGCGCACCTTACTCCTGGTGTTATTAGGCCGGTTGTCGCTCCGGTGGTCGCTTCCGCTGCTGTTCCGCTTGCTGTGCCTACCGCCGCGGCTGATGCGGTACCCGCGGTGTCCAGAGGTATGACCGGTTCAGCCCCTCTTCCACAGCGCTTTGGGGGTGAGCCGAGTCAGTGTCGTGGGTTCCTCAACCAGGTGGGTATTTATTTTGAATTAATACCCCACGCCTTTCCGTCTGAGAGGTCAAAGGTGGGGTTCCTCATCTCACTACTCTCAGACAAGGCCTTGGCCTGGGCAAATCCCTTATGGGAGAGGAACGATCCGGTGATTCAAGATTTTTCTGGTTTTGTCGATGCCTTCCGTAGGGTATTCGACGTACCGGCTCGTTCCGCCTCGGCGGCCAAGCTGCTCATGACCATGCATCAGGGTTCACGGACCGTGGCCGAGTACGCTATAGAGTTTCGTACCCTGGCGGCAGAGGTCGGTTGGAACAATGAGGCTCTGGTGGCTGCGTTTTCCCATGGTCTTTCTGACTCATTGAAGGACGAGATTGCAGCTAAGGAACTGCCTGTGGTGTTGGAGGAGCTCATCTCTTTCCTGATCCTGATTGACACCAGGCTCAGGGAGAGGCCTTCACTCAAGGAACGCCTGCGGAGGCCTTCCAATCGACTGGCACCTGCGTTTTCTGTCCCACCCGTTCCTCCCTCTCCTCCCGCGCCTCCTGGGGATAGCTTGTCTGGTGGGGAACCCATGCAGCTGGGGTTTGCTCGCCTTTCCGAGGGGGAGCGGGCCGCTCGGCGTCGGGAGGGTCGCTGCCTGTACTGTGGCCTCGGTGGGCACTTTCGGCAGTCTTGTCCGGTCCGTCCGGGAAACGCTCGCACCTGAGATCATGTCGGGGACAGATCTTGGGTGGAGTTTCCTCGTCCCCGGCGTTCCGCAAGGATAAGCCACTGATCACCGTGGTCCTTTCTTGGACAGGGGGCTCGGTGACGGCCCAGGCGTTGGTGGACTCTGGGGCCGGTGGGTTGTTCTTGGACAGCTCGTTTGCTGCGCAGCACTCCATTCCCCTGCAGGCTCGTGCTGCCCCATTGGTTCTCGAAGCAATAGATGGCAGGCCCCTGCAGCCGCCGCAGGTTACCCACGAGACCCTGCCGATAGAGGTAGCCATTGGGGCTGTTCACAGGGAGTTGGCCTGTTTTCAGGTGATTTCTTCCCCACACTATTCGGTGGTTTTGGGGTATCCCTGGCTCCAGAGGCACAATCCAACCTTCAATTGGCAAACAGCCGAGATTCTCTCATGGTCTCCACAGTGTGGGGCCGGGTGCATCCGGGGGCCGGTTAAGGTATTGTGTGCCTCCTCGGACTCTGCGTTGCCCACCGACTATGGGGAATACCGGGACGTGTTCGATAAGGTACGCGCTGGTACCTTACCACCGCATCGTCCTTACGACTGCGCCATATCCCTGCAACCCGGGGCCACTCCTCCACGTGGCAGGGTGTACCCTCTCTCGGTTGCGGAGAATAAGGCCATGGAGGAGTACGTGGTGGATGCGCTTTCCCGGGGGCACATTCGTAAGTCTACTTCCCCAGCAGGAGCGGGGTTTTTTTTCGTAAAGAAGAAAGGTGGGGAATTGAGGCCCTGCATCGATTATAGGGGTCTCAATCGGATTACCATTAAAAATGCATATCCAATTCCTTTGATTTCTGAGTTATTCGACCGCCTTAAGGGAGCAACGGTCTTTACCAAACTCGACCTTAGGGCGGCGTACAACCTCGTACGGATCAGACAGGGGGATGAGTGGAAGACCGCGTTTAACACCAGAACTGGGCACTACGAATACCTGGTGATGCCCTTCGGATTGTGTAACGCGCCCGCGGTCTTTCAGGAATTCATAAACGATGTCCTTCGTGATTTGTTGCAGCAATGCGTAGTGGTTTACCTGGATGACATCTTGGTTTACTCTACCTCCATGGAGTCCCATGTCCAGGATGTTAAGCAGGTGCTGCAACGATTGCGTGAGAACGGACTCTTTTGTAAACTCGAGAAGTGCGAGTTCCATCGATCCCAGGTTGCCTTTTTGGGCTGCATAATTTCCGCGGAGGGATTTTCCATGGACCCTCAGAAGGTTGCGGCAGTTCTGCAGTGGCCTCGTCCCAATGGTCTTCGGCCCATTCAGCGCTTTCTGGGTTTTGCCAACTACTATCGGAAGTTCATCAGGAACTTCTCCACATTGGCAAAGCCTCTCTCTGACCTAACCAAGAAGGGGAGTAACCCTCACGAGTGGCCATCCGAGGCCATCAGAGCTTTCGAGGCTCTGAAAGCTGCCTTTGCTTCGGCTCCGATTCTTTCGCATCCCAATCCTGGGTTGCCCTTCGTCCTCGAAGTTGATGCTTCCGAGACGGGAGTAGGGGCTCTCCTGTCTCAGCGTCGGTCACCCGATGGACCCCTACTTCCCTGCGGGTTCTACTCCAGGAAGCTTTCCTCGGCTGAGTGCAACTACCAGATTGGAGATCGGGAGTTGTTGGTCATCATTCTGGCTCTCAAGGAATGGAGGCACCTGCTCGAGGGTTCCGCAGTTCCGGTCCTCATTCTTACCGATCACAAGAACCTGACTTATCTTTCGGAGGCCAAGAGATTGACACCCCGCCAGGCCAGATGGGCTCTGTTCTTGTCACGCTTCAACTATGTGGTTTCATATTTGCCTGGTTCCAAGAATGTCAGGGCTGATGCGTTATCACGGCAATACTCTGAGTTGTCCAGGGAGGACTCTGAGCCAATCTCACTTATACCTCCAGATCAGATCCTGGCTGCCATTCGCACCAGTCTGACCTCTCCCCTTGGGGAACAGATTTTGGCGGCTCAAACTGATGCTCCTCCCGGGAGGCCGGAGGGTAGATGTTTCGTACCCGAGGGATTGCGCACCCGCCTGCTGCGTACCTACCATAACGCCAAAACTGCCGGGCATCCAGGGAAGAACCAGCTGTGTTGGGTCGTCTCTCGCTTATTCTGGTGGCCAACCCTCCGTGCCGACATTGCCTCTTATGTAGCGGTATGTTCGATCTGTGCCCAGAATAAGTCTCCACGGCATCTCCCTTTGGGTCTTCTGCAACCCATTCCCAATGGGGAGCGTCCTTGGTCACATCTAGGGATGGACTTTATTGTAGACCTCCCGGTGTCTCGGGGTCATACGGTCATCCTCATGATCGTCGATCGGTTTTCCAAGATGTGCCATTGCATTCCACTCAGGAAATTACCCACAGCGCAGGAACTGGCCACGGTCTTTTCCAGGGAGATTTTTCGCCTGCATGGGTTACCTAAGGCGATTGTCTCAGACCGCGGGAGTCAGTTTGTGTCCAGATTCTGGCGTGCCTTCTGCTCCCAGTTGGGTATTAGTCTCTCCTTTTCATCAGCCTACCACCCGCAGTCCAATGGGGCTGCGGAGCGTTCCAATCAGGCCTTAGAACAATTCCTTCGGTGTTATATTTCAGACCATCAGGATGATTGGGCCGATCTCCTGCCGTGGGCAGAGTTTGCCAGGAACTCGGCGGTCAACTCCTCCACCGGGATGTCTCCCTTCATGGCCAACTATGGGTTTCAACCCGCGGTATTACCTGAGAGGTTCTCGCCACAAGACATTCCGGCTGTGGAGAACCATCTTGCTGCCCTGCGTTCTTCTTGGGGGCAGATCCAGAGGGCCTTGAGGGACTCAGCTCAGCGCCAGAAGTTCCAGGCTGATCGCAGACGGTTGCCCGCTCCTTCATACCAGGTCGGCGATCGGGTGTGGTTGTCTACTCGCAATCTCAATCTTCGGGTGCCCACACCCAAACTGGCTCCCCGTTTTGTCGGTCCTTTCCGCGTTCTCCGCAAAGTGAATCCGGTGGCCTATGCACTTGCCCTTCCGTCTGGGATGCGGATCTCCAATATCTTTCATGTTTCCCTGTTGAAACCTCTGATCTGCAATCGCTTCACTACCTCTCTTCCTCGGCCCCGTCCTGTCCGGGTTGACGGTCATGAGGAGTATGAGGTGAGCCGGATCCTGGACTCTCGATTGGTGCGCGGTCAATTACAGTTCCTGGTTCATTGGCGCGGTTATGGTCCCGAGGAGCGTTCCTGGGTTCCTTCCGCGGATGTCCATGCTCCTGCCCTCCTCCGCGCTTTTCATACCCGCTTTCCTCAGAAACCTTTTGTTGAGCCGCGGAGGGGGAGGGGCCCTTGAGGGGGAGGTACTGTCAAGGTCCTACCTTTTCCCTGTGGTTATGTTACTTCATGTGCTGGTGTCCATCTTGGATTCTGCTGTGCATGATGGGAGCCCTTTTATGCCTTCAGGTTTCTGTGGTCCATCCTCCAGAGGGGTGTGGCTGATGACATATAAGCCTGTGGCCCGCACATGCTCTTTGCACTTGTGTCTTGTGTCTTTGTGTTGCTGTTACTCTGTTCTGACTCTCGTGACTCTCCTGGTATCTGATTCGGCTTGTCTTGACTATTCTTTGTATTCTCCTTTGATCTGACCCTCTGTTGCTGAACCCGGCTCGTGACCTGTGATTCTCGTCTGCTGTCCTGTACTGTTCTGTCCTGTTGTTGTTGACCCCGGCTTGTCTGACTACTCTTTTGTCTCTTCCACCAGCTACACGCCATTGGCGGCGGCCATTACCGCAGCTGAGGTGTCTCGGGGGCCGCGACCTGGTTCCTGGCTGCGTCAAGTCCATCCCCACCATCAGGGGCCCTGGTGAAGGGCAGCCTGGGACTTAGACTCCGTGCCCTGAGGGACTTCGGTCTGTGGGTGGTGGTTGTCGTCAGCCAGTGCGTTACATTGTTAGGCCTGTCTGTCCGTTCCTCAGCTCCTGCCCTAACACCGATCCACCAAAAAGAGATGGATGGGGATCCAGGTTCCCTTTCGTCTGTTTAGATTGGGTAAGATGGAAACGGACAGGCGGTCCATTTTCATCCTACCGCCCATTGAGGAGAGCAAGCTGCTCTGTGTCTGTGAGAAAGCGAACCCGCTAAATGGGTCTGCGCCGTGTGAAAAGACCCTAACTGTATTGTATATTTATTTCTCCATGTTATCTATAAGGACAACCCTGACTGCTACACAGGCTGGACTTTAGAAATGTCTGGCTTTTTTTCATTGCATTTCTGGCGAGATCAACAGGTATTTCTGCACATGTTAAAAATGTTCTCAGCCTGAAAAGTGCAAATGAATGCAGCCACCACATCTAGGGACTGGTAAGCTAAAATATATCTCAATTTGACTTCGAATAATCCTCTTGCAGTCTCTTTACAAGAGAGCTCAAAGAAGAAGAGGAAGAAGCAGCATAATAAGCCAATCAATCGACATTGCAATGCCAGAAACATGCTGATAGAAGGTGAGAGCAAAGTGACAGAGAGATGAGTTCACCAATGTGCTGCTTTGCCTATCAGACACAAATGGGGAGGAGACCTATAGGTGAAAGTCAAACTACAGCACAAAAAGATCAGGTCCCTTCCCCTGCCTGTCATGACTGGCTATGTGTCAGAGCTGTGCAAACCTCAGGACTGGATGAACAAAAATATTAATCTTTTGTGAGCTAAAACACTATTTTGCCAAAAGTATTGGGATGCCTGGATTCACACACACATGAACTTTAATGGCATCGCAGTCTCAGTTCGTAGGGTTCAATATTGAGTTGGCCCACTATGTTATAATACCACTAACAGTTAACTGTGGAATATTTAGTAGCAAGGACATTTCATGCACAGGTGGCAACCTATCACGGTACCGCGCTTGAATTCACTGAGCTCCTGAGAGCGGCCCATCCTTTCACAAATGTTTGTAGAAGCAGTCTGCATGCCTAGGTGCTTGATTTTATACACCTGTGGCCATGGAGGTGATTGGAACACTTGAATCCAATGATTTGGAGGGGTGTCCCAATACTTTTGGTAATAGAGTGTATTTGTGTATTCAGCTACAACAGAAAATAAATAAAACAAGGGAACAAACAACTATGCAGTAAAGACACTCTGGTCACTTTGCCGAGCACATGACTTCTTGTTCAATTTTTTATTCACTTGAGGGTATACTGTATTTATGAAAAAAACAACAAAAAAAAAACTGCTGGACGAATGTTGCATGCATGTGACCAACCAAATGACTTTTGGCCATATTCTGCCTAATATAACTATTTCCTATAATCGTCAGCTCCATCTAATGGCTACAATGCAGTATTTTTCTAATTGGTTCATGTCCTCTGTACTGAAAAATAATTTCAGTACAGGATACTCTGAGCATTGTCTACAGACGTTTAGGAATGTGTATGGTCCTAAAATGGTCAAACAGAACATACGATTTAAAGTGGTTTCACTAGACCAGTGCTGGATTCATGATTCCAAGCCTTAGTTATATTTCCTTCCAGATTTATATGTGTTGTCTGTCACCGTTCCCTCACTTTTTAAATTTGGTATTCAGATAAATGTGGAACATTCATGTTACAATATTGTCTTTTCAACTTCCATATTTTTGGGGAGGGGGTCGAGGCGGAGAATGAGTGGGTGATTAGGGGAGCTGTCACTGCTCACGCTAATAGAACAGATGGCACTGCCACCCACTCACGCTGCCTGTCACAGCTTTGTATGCATCTTCTGCAGCATTGCCAAGGTGCATCAGACAAAAAAATTGGGCACACTTAACCCCTGCACTGCTACTGCACATATCCAGAAACATCCAGCAAACACTTCTGTGCTGATAGCATTCAGACATTTCTGTTATTGCAGCTTCTTCACAGTGCTTCTGGCAGCTCAATTCACTGCAAAAAAAAATATTGTGAGAGAACATACATTTTTAAGTCCCCGCATTACAGGTTGAAAATAAGTTCCTAATATGGCTGTAGAGATTTGCGATTCCAACATTTGCAGATGTGTCCATTGTTGACCTTAGCTGTATTGTCTAGAAAGGATGCATTTTCACAACACGCAGCAGTTAGAGGATGTTGCATGCAGGCTTATGATTGTGTCACTATCCTTACGTAAACCATTACAATTATTCTGGAAAAAAATGATGCAGTATTTATTTTGAAAATGTATGTATTGTATGGAGCTTACTTTTAAAGAAATTATATAAAAAAAAACAAATACTCCTGCAGGGGTCCAATACATATAGTACTTTTTCTTGGTCAAATCTGTCCCTCAGTTGCTAAGCAGTGTGGGCAGACAGTCCCCTGGCCCTGTCTGACAGCACTGTTAGAACGGAGACAGATTTGTGATCGACTCTGGCTCTGGATCACACAGTCTGTAGCACTGGTTGTCTATCAGCAGCTGCCTTTAGGCCTGGTTCACTATGATGTAATTTCAGATGCAACTTGGGTTGCACTGAATTGCATGAATAATAAAATTGTTTCCAATGGTGCCTGTACATGTCAATGAAGCACAGCTGCGATGCAATTTGGCAAAGGGTCCTGTGTTACTTTGATGTGATTTACAGTGCTATTTGGCCCCATTGAACATACAAACCACATCCAAAATGCAACCAAAGTCGCACAACATAACTGGGTCAAAATCGCATTACTGTAGTGTGAACTGAGCCTTATACATACAGTACAATGGATCACACAGAACCACAGCACTGAGTGTTCTTTCAATTTTTTTAATGAATGATCAATGATGCTGTGCTCTGTTATACACTGCGGTGACATTTAATTCATTAAGTATGGGCTTCGATTGTGTATATGTAAAAGCAGCCACTGATACTCACACAGAGCCACTGCACTGATTAATCTGTCACTATTATGAATGTACAATCAGTGCTGTTTGTTCATTCCTAAGAGTAAAACATCATTCAGAGTTGCTGCTCTGTGTAATGTATCTGCGTTACTTGTACACACACACACGGCATTGGCAGATACTTTACACAGAGCCGCAGCACCAAGTGATTATTTACTATTATGAATGAAAAGGCATCCCTGATTGTTCATTCATAATACTGACTGATCACTTGGCTTAAAGAGGGGGCATGGCTCTGTTTTGGCTGTACCTCCCCCCAGCAGGAACACCCATAATTTGGGCTTCAGAAAGGGGTGGACAACAGCCCCCGGGGTGCGCACCCGGCGATTTCCGTGATCGCTGTGTCCTACGGACACAGCTGATCACATGATGTAGTAAAAGGCCAGTCACAGCGGCTTTTTACCACGTGATCAGCCGTGTCCAATGACACGCTGATCACAGGGAAATGCAACTGCCGGTTCTCGGCTGCACTTTCCTCATGCTGTCAGAACGTGGGGAAAGTACTGCCGAGAACCGGCAGTTGTCAGAGCAGGGATCGGCACCGATCCTCAGGGCACTGATGATCAGTGCCCTGATGATCGGTGCACAGCAGTGCCACCCACCAGTTCCACCCACCTGTGCCCAGCAGTGCCGCCCACCAGTGCCACCCACCAGTTCCACCCACCTGTGCCACCCACCAGTGCCACCCAACTCTGCCCAGCAGTGCCACCCACCAGTGCTGCCAGTCAGTGCCCAGTGGTGCCAGTCAGTGCCCAGCAGTGCCGCCAGTCAGTACCGCCTATCAGTACCCATCAGTGCCGCCTATCCGTGCCACCTCATTAGTGCTGCCTATCCGTGCATCCTCATCAACGCACATTAGTAAAGGAGAAGAATTACCTGTTAGCAAAATTTTATAATAGAAACAAAGAAACCTTTTTTTTTTAATTTTTTGCACTTTTTTTTGTTTATAGCGCAAAAAATAAAACCCCAGCGGCAAGTAAATACCACAAAAAGAAAGTTCTATTTGTGAGAAAAAAATGATAAAAATTTCATATGGGTACAATGTTGCATGACCGCGTAATTGTCATTCAAAGTGCGACAGTGCTGAAAGCTGAAAATTGGCCTGGTAAGGAAGGGGGTATAAGTGCCCAGTAGACAAGTGGTTAAACTTACTTAGTTCCACTTTAAGCTGTCCCTCGCTCCCCATTAAGGAATGGCACCTTTGGTGAGCGGGGGGGGGGGGAATTTGACAGGTAGCCACTCCCACTTCTGCTGCAATCGCCTAGGCAATTGGAAACGGAAGTTGTCCTCCCCCCTCCCTCCCCGTAGTCTTCTGGGACACATTACAAGTCCCAGAAGACTACGAGCCATTCACAAAGCGCAACGCTTCTCGCGCTTGTGCAGTGGGCACCCGGCTGTGAATCCGCAAGTTGTCAAAGCCGGGTGCCCACACTGAAGATGCCAGTGCCAGGGAGAGAAGACGGCCAGTGAAACCAGCGGTGGTGAGGACATCACTGGACCAAGGGACAGGTAAGTGTCTATTTTAAAAGTCAGCAGGTACAATTTTTGTAGCTGCTGACTTTTTTTTTTTCTTCAGGTGGAACTCTGCTTTAAGTGCATTAACTTAGCCTCAAAACCTGTGTAATTAATAAGTGTTCGGTTTTAAAGCGATGAGCTGGCAACCCTAAATGGCAGATGCATCCCAGTTGATGATAGGTGATATAGTTCTCATATTGCGCATCTCTTTTTCACATAGCTCCTTTATTACCCCCTCCCAAACTGATTAAATCTGAACTTCAGGCAAGTATTGAAAAAATACACAAGTTATGTGTTCATTAAAAATATCTTAAATGTTTTTAAATTGAATTAGCATAAATCCCTGAATCTGTCTTGATATTAATCTCCTTTAATCCTCTGCACAGCCAGTGGCATTCCGGCTGGAGGATTACTGAGCCAGTCAGTGCTCTATTGCTTTGCATTGGGAAGCTTGCAGTGCTGGGGAGCAAAAGAATCGCCTCATCAGTGTGCAACTGCTGCTCCTTCATTGTCTAATCGGCAGGTGTGGCAGATCTTGGACCAGGCTATGTTTCTTACAGTATATATATATATATATATATATATAAAGTCAGGGCTTTCTTTCTGCCGGAACGCGGCGGTACTGCGTTCCGCCACCTTTTTCTTCTTGTCCCCGCTCACCGACTGCCTCTGCAGAGCTGACAAGCTATGCAGAGCAGCGAAAGTGACAGGTGCCGGACGCGGCTTGTTTATGTCATGCTTGCGCGTGCCCGGCACCTGTCACTGCCGCTGCTCACAGCCGGTGAGCGGGGACATGCACGCTTCACCCCCCCCCCTCTACCGCCAGCGTGTAAACATCGGGGGCGCGCGGCCACCCCCATAGGAAAGGTGTATCTTAGTACACCCGGCGGTGCGCGCTGACGTCATCACGCCCTCTGCTCGTCGATCCTACCATAGCGCGGATCGTCAGCATCAGGTAAGGAGCGGCGATACAATTTTTCTCGCTTTTCTTGCTAATGTGGGGGGGGGCAGTGTTACTCGCTATTCTTACTAATGTGGGGGGGGGGGCGGTGTTAATTCCATACATTTACTTTTATAGCCCCTCCCAAATTTTACTTGCATTCCTGTTCTCTAAAGGGGTGGTCCTAGGGTTTGATGGGGGCGTGGCCAGGTTTGGGTGGGGGAGTTCCACCACCTTTCCTCTGAGAAAAAAAGCCCTGTATAAAGTATCAAGTATCTATGAGTATTCAGGAAGGAGTTTGCCTAGATATCTATCTGTTCATACTTGTTTGACCTTTCGTAATTGAGGTCAAACCATAAGGAGAGTGCACACCCTGGGGCGATTACTGGTGCCTGTTCACATATACTACATTGCCAAAAGTGTTGGGACACCTGCCTTTACACGCACATGAACTTTAATGGCATCCCAGTCTTAGTCCATAGAGTTCAATATTGAGTTGGCCCACCCTTTGCAGCTATAACAGCTTCAACTCTTCTGGGAAGGCTGTCCACAAGGTTTAGGAGTGTGTCTATGGGAATGTTTGACCATTCTTCCAGAAGTGCATTTGTGAGGTCAGGCAGTGATGTCAGGCGAGAAGGCCTGGCTCACAGTCTCTGCTCTAATTCATCCCAAAGGTGTTCTGTTGGGTTGAGGCAGGCCAGTCAAGTTCCTCCACCCCAAACTGACTCATTCATGTCTATATGGACCTTCCTTTGTGCACTGGTGTACAGTCATATTGGAACAGGAAGGGGCCATCCCCAAACTGTTCCCACAAAGTTTGGAGCATGAAATTGTCCAAAATGTCTTGGTACACTGACGTCTTAAGAGTTCCCTTCATTGGAACTAAGGGGCCAAGCCCAACCCCTGAAAAAAAACCCCACACCATAATCCCCCCTCCACCACACTTTACACTTGGCCCAATGCAGTCAGGCAAGTACTGTTCTCCTGGCAACCACCAAACCCAGACATGTCAATCGGATTGCCAGACAGTGAAGCGTGATTCATCACTTCAGAGAGCATGTCTCCACTGCTCTAGAGTCCAGTGGCGGCATGCTTTACACCACTGCATCCAATGCTTTGCATAGCACTTGGTGATGTAAAGCTTGGATGCAGCTGCTCAGCCATGGAAACCCATTCCATGAAGCTCTGTGCTAATCTGAAGGCCACACCAAGTTTGGAGGTGTTTAACTATTGACTCTGCAAGCAGTTGGCATTTTCTGTGCTTCAGCATGCACTGACACCGGTCTGTTATCTTACGTGGCCTACCACTTCATGGCTGGGTAGCTGTTGTTCCCAGTTACTTCCACATTGTTATAATACCACTAACAGTTGACTGTGGAATATTTTATAGCAAGGACATTTTACAGACTGGACTTATTACACAAGTGGCAACCTATCACGGTACCACACTTGAAGTCACTGAGCTCCTGAGAGCGACCCATTCTTTCACAAATGTTTGTAGAAGCAGTCTGCATGCCTAGGGGCTTGACTTATCTGGCCATGGAGGTGATTGGAACACCTGAATCCAATGATTTGGGGGGGGTGTCCCAATACTTAGCAATATAGTGTAAAAATATATTTATTTATTTTCTGGTTTAGATAATGTAGGGAAGAGTTAAAACCTCTGTCAGGACATTTTTGCTGTCTGTGTCACATTAGAAAAACTTCCATCACTTCTTGCTTTAATGAGATCTCTAAAATGTTTCTATTTCCTTTACTTTTCTTTTTAGTTGACAATGGTTGCCAAGACAGGTAAAGCTCCCCAAGACTAAAAAATAAATAAAAATAAAATAAAAAATAAAATTAAACACGTAAAGTGTTACTGAAGTCTTTTTTTTCATTTGAAAATAACAAAATTTTATACTTACCTGCTGTGTGCAGTGATTTTGCACAGATCAGCCTGGATCCTCCTTTTCTCGGGTCCCCTAGTGGCACTCCTGTCCCCTCCCTTCTGTTGGGTGCCCCCACAGCAAGTAGCTTGCTATGGGGGCACCCGAGCAGGCGTGCTCCTGAGCTGCAGCTCTGTGTGTCCATTCACACACAGAGCCACGGCTCAGCCCCACCCCCTCCCTCTCCTGATTCGCTCACTGGCTGTGATTGACAGCAGCGGGAGCCAATGGCCTCAGCCAAGCTGGAACGAGTGTCCCCGGAGAACTGAGGCTGTCCTGGATATCGCTGGATCGAGACGGAGCTCAGGTAAGTGTTAGGGAGGCTGAGGGGGTCACTGCACACTGAATTTTTTTTACCTTCATGCAGAGAATGCTTGAAGGTAAAAAACCTTGAGCCTTTAGAACCAGTTTAAACCCCAGTATAGGTTCAGGGCCTGGTGTGATATTTAGCAGGATTGCCTAGATCACGAGTGGCTGAACAAAATGAAAAATCCCATGGCAAAGTAAACAGTTCACATAGATGTATTACAACCAAACATTTAGTTTTTTTTCTGGAGTTAAGTTTTAAAAGAAACCGTTAGCACTGATTCACACAGGAATGAGTTATGCATTCCTGTGCGATTTACATGCGATCCGGGTGCAGTGTGATTTAGGCCCATTCATTTGAATAGGCTGAAATCGTGCCGGACCGCACCAAAAGTAATGCATGTACTACTTTACAAAACACAAAGTATTACAAAACACAGTGTGTTGGCCTGCGCTGTATTGCATGGTACTGTAGTATTATGCGATCTGGCACAGGCAAACAAACTGCGTTTGGGGTGTCACTAGGTTAACATTGACAACCATTGCAAATTGCAAGTGCAGTGTGTTTTGAATGTGGTGTGGGAAACATGCACAGAACATGGGTTTCCTGCAGTACAATCTGGCGTGAACTGGCCCTTACTGAAAGAAATATGAGAGCCGCTATTATGGGCAACCGACCCAAATAAAGCTTACAGCAAGAGAAGTCAGAACTTCCTAAACTGCAAACTTTTTCTGAATCTGTGCCCTAAAAATGTTGAAGAGCAAGGAGTCCTTCAAAAAAGTATTTAAGGAAAATCTGAAACAATCTACCGTCCCATCATTCTCTGCATATTAGCTGAAATGTCAAATCTACACTGCCTTAGTGGCTGAAGATTATTAATGTCCTATTACTTGTACAGGGGTAAACTGGTGCAAGTGTTTAAACAGCAGGCAGAGGCCAGGCACAGTTCAGACTTGAGCATTTAACAGGATGAAGGTCCATTCAACAGGAGTCCCACCTACATTTTGCTATGCAGCTGTAGCTGGCCATCTCATCTGAGTATTTACTTGGTAAGAAGTCATCAGGAGAAGTTGGGACTGGACTTTTCTTAGAGAAAGACCATACTACAGAACTATCATAGGAGTGGAAATATTTTCTGCTCTACCCCTAGGGCAGTGTTTCTCAACTCCAGTCCTCGTGGACCCCCAACAGGTCATGTTTTCAGGATTTCCATTATTTTGCACAGGTGATTTGATCAGTTTCACTGCCTTAGTAATTACCACAGCTGTTTCATCTGAGGGAAATCCTGAAAACATGACCTGTTGGGGGTCCATGAGGACTGGAGTTGAGAAACACTGCCCTAGGGGAATCAAGGAGCTACTGCCTTAGGTTACGTTACACTAGCCCAGTGTTTCTCAACTCCAGTCCTCATGGACCCCCAACAGGTCATGTTTTCAGGATTTCCCTCAGATGAAACAGCTGTGGTAATTACTAAGGCAGTGAAACTGATCAAATCACCTGTGCAAAATAATGGAAATCCTGAAAACATGACCTGTTGGGGGTCCACGAGGACTGGAGTTGAGAAACACTGCACTAGCCCATGCTCTGAAAAGTGATGCACGATGTATCCTTTTTCAGAGAGCTACTAAGCAGACACTGTCAGGTGTTTAGGATGTGAGTGGCTTAATGCACTGCAAATATGACCCAAGCATTTGAAGTGCAGTTGTGAAGCATCTCTATTGACTTGGATGGCCAACTTTGAAAGGTGGTGGCGCCTGTCAACTTGACATGACATGGTAAATTTGCACAGGCATGTGAACACCCTTCTCCGGTTGTATTTTAGACTTTTTGCTGGTACAAGTTCACACAGGCTTCAGCTTGTATAAGATCAGTGTGAGCAGTGATCTTTTACAATGCAGCCATTCCAGAACCTTCACCTTTTTCTGCTGTAACCACTGGAGGGTCAACTTGGCCTTAAGCTTAGGGTCATTGCTGTGCTGGGAAGTCCAAGAGTGTCCCATGTTCAGCTGTCATGCAGAAAAAAGCAAATTCTCTGCCAGTAATTTCTGATAATATGCTGCATTTATCTTGCCATCAACTTTCACAAGTTTCCCTGTTTCTTTGGATCCCCCCAAAACATCAGTAAGCCACTACCATGTTTCATAATGGGCAGCACAGTGGCTAAATGGTTAGCATTTCCACCTGGCAGTACTAGGGTCATTGGTTCAAATCCCAGCCACAGCACCACCTGCCTGGAGTTTGCATGTTCTCCCTGTGCATGCACGGGTTTCCTCTGATTACTCCAGGTTCCTCATACACTCCAAAGACATGCTGGTAGGTTAATTGGATCCTGTCTAAATTGGCCCTCATATGTGTATGTATGAATGTGAGTTGGAGACTTTAGATTTCATGCCCCTTGAGGGTTAGGGACTGATGTGAATGTACAATATATATGTGTAAAGCACTGCATGAATTGACAGCACTATATAAGTACCTGTAATAATATTACATTTTCAGATGGGAATGTTAAAGAGAGATCCTAGGGGAAGTGCTAACTGCCACTTTGAAGCTTATTGGTAACTTGTTAAAGCGGTAATAAAGTACCTTTTACGATATAAAATAATCCCCTCCTGCAGGTTTATGTCATAATGCATACTAGGACATTATAACAGATTCGCCTACAAATGGATCTCTCTAGCACTGTGCTGTCACAGCTCCACGGTACTTCCATCTTCACCTGGTCTTCCTTCCAGGTTCAGAATATTCAACCGTTTGAATGGCTGGGCAGCAGTGATGTCACTCCTACACATGTGCACAGGAGTCACATTGCCATGGCATGCAGAGCAGGCTGTAAATGTGGTCTGAATTGCGCATGTACAGCGGCTCAGATCATATCCCAGCACTGACAGGCAGGGGTGAGATTTATAACAGAAGAGGTCCCTAGGGAAAAAAAAAAAACTCTGCCGGTCAGCAGATTTTGTATTTCCTAAGTTTACTACCACTTTAACCCTTTCGCTGCCAGGTCCATATGCTGTACAGACCTGACAGCGAGGGGTTTTATACACAATCCAATGGCTGCAGCGGCTGTGTAAAAAACTGACAGGCAGACACCTGCCTGTCACGTGGAAGCAGTCCGCTGGTGACAGTGCACCTCCGCAGGAACTCTCCCGCCATGTAACTGGGCTCCGCTTGCCCGTCTTTGAGCCTGGAGGGGAGCCATCGGGGGTGCTGGCGGGTGGAGGGGAGAGTGGACGAGCTCCCCTCACCTTCCTTGTGTGACCTGGAAGGCAACGTTCATGACGTCACTTCTGGGTCACGGCTGTCGCTTTCCAGGCTAGGATAGCCAGGGAAAGATGTATTGCAATGCAGTTTGCATAGCAATACATCTAATGGATCACTAAGGAGACATGCAGGGTCTTTTATTTTTTCAGCGGGCCTGATTGGACCTGTAGGTAGGCGGGTGTAAATGGACACAACTCCGTTTACACCCACTGATCCATAGTAATGCATGACCATCCAAACAGGTGCACCTGAAAAACCATCAGGTGGACCTGATTGGATTGCCTGTGTGAAAAGACACTAATGCAGGCCAAAAGATTAGCGATTTTTTTTTTTTTTTTTTTTTTTTTTTGCCGAATTATCGGCCGAATAAAAAAAAAAAAAAAAACGGCCGATATTCGTACCGTTAGTGGGGAAAAATGTTGGCTGTTTTTCTTAATTTTAAGAGATTTTGAAAATCGGCCAAGCTGGAAAATCTTGGGACGATTTGTTAGATCGGCCGATTTTCGCGGTAATTTTTTGTCAAATTGGCCGTTCTTCTGGCCCATTTGACAATAAATTGACTATGAAGAAAAAGAAGTAATAGAAGAAATAGATTTTGCAGAAGAAGAAATAGACTATCAAAAAGAATAGAAGAAAAGAGTAGAAGATGAAAAAGATTTTGCAGAAGACGGAGATGAAAAAAGTTGCAACATTGTATCTATTTGTATGCATTTTGGATACAGATGTTTCTATTCAAGTACAAATAGATGCAATGTTGTTTCTCCTCTTCTTCTTCTGCATAATCTATTTCTTCTGTCAAATATAATAGCGGGTCTCTATGCAGGGACACCGTTCTTGAATTAATTGACGGCCGTAGACGGGACTAAAACCCGCCAACTTTTTTTTTTAATCAGTGGCAACGTCGGCCGTCTGAACGACCGATTTACGATTTAATTTAAAAAAAAAAAAAAAATGGCCAATTTTGCCCATGTCTATGGCCTTCATTAGGCTCCTTTCACATCAAATCTGATTTTGAAATCGTGCAACTTACAGTGAAGTCGCACGATTTCAAAATCGAGTGAGATGCCGATTTCCTTGTGATTTGCAAGACATCTGACACAGATGTCTATGCAAATCGCAACAAAAGTAGTACATGTTCTACTTTTGAAATCGGTGCGGCTCTTACCAAGTCAGAACCTCACCGATATGACCGCTCTGATAGCGGACAATAGGGTGCGACTTGGCATGTGATTTGCAAGTCGCAGGTCATGCAAATCACATGCCAAGTCACATCCAGTGTGAACCAGCCCTAAAGACTCATTTACACTGGCAGTAGTCTTTGCTGCCCCTCTGAAAAGCAACCCATGGTGGACTGCTTTTCAGAGGGTGGTTGACATACAACAGAGAAGTGATACGTCGCCTCCTCACCACCTAGTTTAACCCTGAAAAGCCCACCATTGCATGTGATTGCAGGAAACTTGAATGGATTATATTGGGGGCTGTACTGCCTGCCAAACAGAACAAGGGTATAATTTTTCCTACAGCTGCAAAGCAAAGCTTTGCAGTTACAGCATGTGTGCAGCTCTATCTGGCTGCTGTGTTGGGTTAAGGGGATGGTAAAACCACCGCTAAGCCACTCATTTTTACAGCCCTCAGCTTCATGAGGAACCAAACCCTAAGGTTCTCCTATTGGCCTCTCTCACCAACCAGGAAGTAGTAAAAACAGGCAGTTGAACCACTTTTTTTTACCACTCCTCAACTGCACACCAAAAACTTAACATGCAGCTGGAGCATGCTGTACGGGATGATTTGCATCACATTAAATTTAACATGGCTTGCTTAGTTGATAGGCGGCACTGTCAGTCAAACTTGCCTATTCAAGCCACAGCTGCAAGACAAACCCTAGGCTTGTGGTTGTGGTACATTAATTCCGTTAATTTTCTTGGTTCAGCAAAGAAAAAAAAAGGCAAAAAAGAGGCATTTAGGAGGCAGCAAGATTGGCTCCTAAATGCCTGTAAACTGCTGTTTACCCGCCCTCCCGTCCACAGTATATTACTTTTGAGAGACTGCTACAGTGTGAATTAAACACTAGAGAAAGATAGGAACCTTTCTGAAGCTGCCATCCAGGTGTGTGAACAGAGGCTCTCCCAACGGGGAGTTATCTTCAAAACAGGCATTTATGAAAGAACAGACCCTGTTGTTCTGGACATTTTGTACTATAACTACTACTTAAGTTCTATTTTACTAAAAAGCTACTGAAGTCCAGGGCCAGATGTATCTTGATCTAGGGGTACAGTAAAAAAAAAAATGTCAGGGGGCATAATGTCAGCACTGTGTGTATGAGTCACTGATCACACGGTGTCATGACCTGGGAAACACTAATATGTATTAGTCCCTAGATTAGGGTGATTAAACAAAACAGATATCCTACCAGAGTCCTCCTTTACATCATAAATTCTCATCAGAGTCCTTCTTTACATCATGACTACTCATTAGAGTCCCACTTTACATCAGGTTCCCATCAGAGTGCCCCCTTACACCAGATGTCCCCATCAGAGTACCCCCATACATCCATGTTCCCATCAGAGTGCCCCCATACATCCATGTTCCCATCAGAGTGCCCCCATACATCCATGTTCCCATCAGAGCGCCCCCATACATCCATGTTCCCATCAGAGTGCCCCCTTACATCCGGTGTCCCCATCAGAGTGCCCCCTTACATCCGGTGTCCCCATCAGAGTGCCCCCTTACATCCGGTGTCCCCATCAGAGTGCCCCCTTACATCCGGTGTCCCCATCAGAGTGCCCCCTTACATCCGGTGTCCCCATCAGAGTGCCCCCTTACATCCGCTGTCCCCAAAGTGCCCCCTTACATCCGGTGTCCCCATCAAAGTGCCTTCTTACATCAGGTGTCCCCATCAGAGTGCCCCCTTACATCAGCATCCTCATCAAAGTGCCCCCTTACATCAGGGTCCTCATTGAAGTGCCTTCTTACACCAGGTGTCCCCATCAGAGTACCACCATACATCCATGTTCCCACCAGAGTGCCCCCATACATCCGGTGTCCCCATCAGAGTGCCCCCTTACATCCGGTGTCCCCATCAGAGTGCCCCCTTACATCCGGTGTCCCCATCAGAGTGCCCCCTTACATCCGGTGTCCCCATCAGAGTGCCCCCTTACATCCGGTGTCCCCATCAGAGTGCCCCCTTACATCAGCATCCTCATCAAAGTACCCCCTTACATCAGGGTCCTCATTGAAGTGCCTTCTTACATCAGGTGTCCCCATCAGAGTGCCCTCTTACATCAGTGTCCCTATTAGAGCCCCTCCTTAGATCAATTGTCCTCATAAGAGTGTCCCCTTACATACGATCAGTTATCTCCATCTGAGTGCTCCCTTATATCAGGTGTTCCAATCAAAGCGCCCCTTACATCAACTGTTTGCATTAAATTGGCCCATGGATCAGTAGATGCACTCTCATAGATCTGGGGGGGCATAAGTAAGATCTGGGGGGGCACAGCCCACCCAGGTCGCTCGGTAGTTCTGGGATTTGAGCTACCTCCTGTGACCAGAAAAAGAAGAGGCCTGTGTTCAGAATGGGAGCCTTGGACGGCCCTGAACTGAAGAATAAAAATGCATAAAACATGCATGTCAAAAAACTGTTAAAGTGCATGTAAAACCTCACCTTGTAAAACAACCCATTCAGTTTAAAATAGAAATGAAAGGCAAATCATGTGTATAGATATACAGGTGAAACTCGAAAAATTAGAACATCGTGCAAAAGTTCATTTATTTCAGTAATGCAACTTAAAAGGTGACACTAATATATGAGATAGACTCATTACATGCAAAGCAAGATAGTTCAAGCCGTGATTTGTCATAATTGTGATGATTATGGCTTACAGCTCATGAAAACCCCAAATCCACAATCTCAGAAAATTTGAATATTACATGCAGTCAATAAAACAAGGACTGTACACAGAACAATATAGGACCTCTGAAAAGTATAAGCATGCATATGTACTCAGTACTTGGTTTGGGCCCCTTTTGCGGCAATTACTGCCTCAATGCGGTGTGGCATGGAAGCTATCAGCCTGTGGCACTGCTGAGGTGTTATGGAAGACCAGGATGCTTCAATAGCAGCCTTCAGCTCTTCTGCGTTGTTCGGTCTCATGTCTCATCTTTCTCTTGGCAATGCCCCATAGATTCTCTATGGGGTTCAGGTCAGGCGAGTTTGCTGGCCAATCAAACACAGTAATCCCACGGACATTGAACCAGATTTTGGTGCTTTTGGCAGTGTGGGCAGGTGCCAAGTCCTGCTGGAAAATGAAGTCAGCATCCCCATAAAGCTTGTCTGTGGAAGGAAGCATGAAGTGCTCCAAAATCTCCTGGTAGACGGCTGCATTGACCCTGGACTTAATGAAGCACAGTGGACCAACACCAGCAGATGACATGGCTCCCCAAATCAACACAGACTGTGGAAACTTCACACTGGATTTCAAGCATCTTGCAGTGTGTGCCTCTCCATTCTTCCTCCATACTCTGGGTCCTTGGTTTCCAGATGAGATGCAAAAGTTGCTCTCATCAGAAAAGAAGACTTTGGACCACTGAGCAACAGACCAGGTCTGTTTTTCTTTAGCCCAGGTAAGACACTTCTGACGTTGTTCGTTGTTCAGGAGCGGCTTGACAAGAAGAATACGACATATGAAGCCCATGTCCAGGATCTGTCTGTGTGTGGTGGCTCTTGATGCACTGACTCCAGCCTCAGTCCACTCCTTGTGAAAGTCCCCAACACTTTTGAATGGCCTTTTCCTGACATTCCTCTCCAGGCTGTGGTCATCCCTGCTGCTTGTGCACCTTTTTCTTCCACACTTTTCCCTTCCACATAACTTTCTATTAATGTGCTTTGATACAGCACTTTGGAAACATCCAACTTCTTTTGAAATTACCTTTTGAGGCTTTCCCTCCTTATGGAGGGTGTCAATGATGGTTTTCTGCACAACTGTCAGGTCAGCAGTCTTTCCCATGATTGTGATTCCTGCTGAACCAGATTGAGAGACCATTTAAAGGCTCAGGAACCCTTTGCAGGTGTTATGGCCTAATTAGCTGATTAGAGTGGGACACTTTGAGCCGAGAATATTGCACCTTTTCACAATATTCTCATTTTCGGAGATTGTGGATTTCGGGTTTTTATGAGCTGTAAGCCATAATCATCACAATTATGACAAATCACGGCTTGAACTATCTTGCTTTGCATGTAATGAGTCTATCTAATATATTAGTTTCACCTTTTAAGTTGCATTACTGAAATAAATGAACTTTTGCACGATATTCAAATTTTTTGAGTTTCTCCTGTATATATAAAAAAACATTATAAACACCTTTTTTCCCTTTTTTATAAGTGATCACATACCTTCCAGTTCTGGAGACCTCACTTCCAAAAAGATATTGATAAAATATATCAAGAGTGACTTCAGGAACGTAACATGTACAGTTTGGAGGAAAGAAGGGAAAGGGGAGATATGACTGAAACCTTTAAATACATTCAGGGGGTGAATAAGGTTCAGGAGGGCAGTATTTTCAGCAGGAAACCAAAATCAAGAACACGGTGACATGACCTTAAACTAACTGGAGGAAAGTTCAAAACCAATCTCAGAAAGTATTATTTTACTGAAAGAGTTGTTGATGCTTGGAATAAACATCCAGCAGCAGTAGTGAGCCAGTCAACAGTAAGCAGCTTCAAACATGTGTGAGACAAGCATAGATCTATACTCAGACAAAAAAAGTTAACTTAATGAAAAAAAAAAAGCACACAAAACAAAAAACAAAAAAAAAGGGTCGGATTCAATGGACCACTTGATCTTTTTTTGCTGTCACTTTCCTATATTTTTCTGTTCTCCGCTGCATAAGGAGCTCAGGGAAGAGAAACAGCAGCACACTGATCTTCCCAGTGAATGGCTGTGCAGGGGGGTGGTGTCTGCAGAAGTCTGATCATTGGAGGAAAGCAGGCTGAGTTCCCAACACAGGCAGAAATCTGACCATGCTGTGCTCTCCTTCCTAGTGTAGTCAGTTTTTAATAGGAAAGCAGAGGGACTGGCAGGAACACCAGGGATTTCACACAAAGGAAGCAATAAAAAGAGAACAGGATACTTTTTCATACAAGTACATGGTACATCAGGCACATATCTGAAATATGAAATGTTGGATTTATAGTACATATTCTTTATCCATAAAACATCTACAGCAAGCACAGCAGGACAGTGACAGAACAGAGTTTAGAGAGGTGACAATATAAAAGTTTATAAAAAATGTGTTCCTAAAGATACTGTTTGGTTTAGTGGCTGGAAAAGTTGTGAAACCAACATTTACTGCAGGTGAACATGCATGCTTCCCTCTATGGAAAGGGGAGTCCTCCCTAGATACGAACATTCCCTAATCTCACTGTAAATGGCATGACCTGGTGAATGTTTTCTCATACTGTATGCAGGGCTGGTGCTAGACTATTTTGTTCTCTAGGCAAGATCAGCTACTTGTGCCCCCCCTCCTCCCCCCAAAACAAACAACTAGAAAATATAAAATCAACAAAGCATGAAACTGCTACTTTTTTTTAATTTGCAAAAATAAGTGCCATACAATGCCACCAGCACCAATATTAAAGACAAAATCAGTGTTACGGTCGGACTGTATCTGTGGCTGGAGGTGGCAGGGTGACAGTTGCAGTGAGTGGAGGATGATGGATTCACACTCTGACAGATCCCAGGCTGGCATTCCTCAGGCAATGGGGAGAGATAAAATGCTACACACACACACACACACACACACACACACACACACACACACACACACACACACACACACACACACACACACACACACACACACACACACACACACACACACACACACACACACACACACACACACACACACACACACACACACACACACACACACACACACACACACACACACACACACACACACACACACACACACACACACACACACACACACACACACACACACACACCACCCCCCCCCCACTAGAAGAGCAGGCTGTGGGATTGTGATGATGTCATCACTCACTGAAACATTGCCCATCTGATGCATGGCCGGCCAAGTCACACTCCCACAGACACAAGACATTGGAGTCAGACATTACATTCCTCCACAGATGCAGCTCTGCCTCCACTGGTGAGTGGGAAGACAAGGGCTGGTACCCCACAGTGATCAGCAGCTACTAGCCAGCTTGCAATAGGGGACTGAGTCTGAGAGGAACACTCAGCTACTATACTGGCCCCAGACACCCCGCATCTTCTTCTGTCCTCTTTACTCCCCTCCTCTCTGCTGCCCCTCCTCTCAGCTGTGCCCAGGTGCCCATAGGTGGCAGTGTGCCCTAGGCGGCTGCCTAGTGGAAGCACCAGCCCTGACTGTATGCACCTCTGTTCTAAAATAGGTCTATATAATCACTAAACAGCGTAAATACAGCCCACTCTTCTCCAATCGCAGAGGACGCCATTTTTGGAGAAATGTACGTCAGGCGGAGCTTTCTGTTATGTCACCTTGTTCCGGCTGGTGTTCTGATACCGTGGGAATTTTAAATGTTTACACTGCCTTTATGCACCTTATCTATGTAAGTGCAATACTTTTAATTATTAAATTCTTTGCTGGTTTGTCGGGTTGCACTATGAAGTTTTCTTCTTCTGTTTTAAACCTTTCCTTGCATGATGTGGGGAGCTGCATAATGGATTAATTCAAGTGAACCTGCAGTTGTCCATTCATCTCCTACATATGGCTAACTAGGGTGTCAGTGTGGGATCTGAACACCATCTGCTCATTTGATCTCTTGATTGGAGATTAAAGTGTATAGTAAGAGGCTGATTTTTTTGTGTCAAGCATTTGTGGACACCTATGCACTTTCCGTTGGAGGATTTCTTTAGCACACAGCACTGTGTTATTGGATTTTGGGACTTTTTATTATTTAATATATTAATGTGGACTTACATCATTTCAATGAATTGATGCAAATTTTTTATGTAGCAGCATTTATTTGATTGATTATTGTTTATGATTTTTTAGTGTAGAGAGCACTCATTTTTTCTATGTTTTTGTATCTTCTGGTGTTCAGGAAAAGAGTAGCTGAAGTTCACTAATTGCTTCACTGTTGTTTCAGAATCTATTTTTTTCACACATTTATTCACATATTGTATAGTTTGGGGCGTAGCGCAGGTTTTTTTCCCTTTTCTCTAAATACAACCCATGCCTCTTGTTTTATAGTACTGAAATGCCATACATGCTGCTCTTCAAATCGAGTATCAGTCAAGCATTTGAAACTGCTCATGCATTAGATTTCGATTGAAAATAAATGTGTGTGGGCAGTTGAGGATTAAGTTTGACTGTTTAAATAATAACTCTAGATCTTTTATCAAACGTTATGAAAACTTAGATGTCTCCTGGTATGCTATTACTGTACACAGACCATAAATGACATGTGGTTTTGAAGGGAGAGAGTACATAAATACGTATTCTTCAACATAGGATTATCTTACATTCCAGTAAAAGGTGTACCTGATGGAAAAGAACACCACACCCTTCAACTTGACCCACTCCAGTAAGTGCATAACACTGCTATATACAGGATAGCTGATGGTTGAGCTCTGCTGTGTATCAAATCCTCTTCCTGAGATATTACAGCATGGTGTTCCTGTTACTACTCCCCCCAGCTCTCCATTCTCTACTGTACTCAAAAAGTCATAGGGGCAGGGGCGGACTGACCATTTGGAAACTCGGGCACTGCCCGAGGGCCCGGGGTCAGTAGGGGGCCCCATGAGATGCCCCTGGTACCTTTTTCATAGGCTTTTTTGAGTTTGGGCAAGGACACAGGGGCCCCATGATCCCCTATTGCCCGGGGGCCCCATGAGTTGTCAGTCCGCCCCTGCCTGCTACTGACCAGTTTTTCACTGCTGTATCATTTATGGTCTTCCTAATGAGAACTTGGCCAGTGACAGCACAGTTGTGCATCAGCAAGAACAGCAGAAACCACAGCAAACTACTGGACAAATGCTTTCTGCCAGTCAAAAGAGGCCAATTGCTGCTTGTTGAAAAAGCATGGGTCAAGTTACTAGAAAAAAAAAAAAATTCCACAAAACTGGAATAAACAAGATTAGCACGCTGCTGTATGTATGTTAAGGTAATTTTTAAAAGAAAAAAAATAATTTCCACAGCCAAATATGCACTGCCAGTATTTGCAGTCACTGAAGCTGTCTGTGAAAATTGCATTGTTCCACAACACCACAACTTTAGGGCATCTCCCAGGCATGTTATTTAAAAGATTTGTGTATTTTCAATGTTGCCCTAGAAACCATATGCAAAGATCCTCTCCCTACTGTGTTGTATATTTTATAAAAAATTTTTTGGCAGTGTTGCATGTCTCTAATGGCAGTGCCCAGCTTCCCGTGCCTTTTTTGAACAGTTGTTCAGCGATTAGTCCTAAGCCCTGGCCAGAATTTAACAAGATTATATTTCCTATAGACATAATTAAGATTCACCTCAAATTTTGTAAAGGCTCAAGGTTTTTGTACCTTCAAGCATTCTATGCATTAAATAAAAAAAATCTTCTATATGCAACAGCCCCCCAATCCCCTCTCATACTTTCCTGAGCCCCATCGCAATCCGGCAATGTGCACAAGCTTTGGCTCTGCAAGGACTCTCTCTCCTCATTGGCTGAGGCAGTGGTGGGAGCCATATGTGATTTTGAGCACCCATTTCTGCTATAGGGCGGCGCAGAAGCTGTTATCTGCCGCCTGCCTGCCATATAAGGAAATGATGGGCGGGCAGTGGCTCTCTTGTTCTGGGAGGACATCATATGATGTCCTCCCACTCTAAACGCGCATGTGCACCCCGGCAATTGGTGGTGCACTGTGTCCCTGGGACACAGCGGATCACTGATCACAGTAAACAGCCAATGATGCAGGCTCTGTCATGAGATCAGCTGTGTCCAATCAAAGCTGATCACATGTACACAAGGAAATGCCAGTTATCAGTAGTCCTCTCCTCACGCTGACAGCACGCGAGGAGAGGAGAGCCGGTAAGCAGCATTCCTCAGAGGGGACATCTACACTGATCATCAGGGCACTGATGATCTGTGCCCTGATGATCAGTGTAGCCCCATCAGTGCCACCTGTCAGTGTTCATCAATGCCACATACCAGTGCACATCAGTGCATATCAATGCCGCATATCAGTGCCTACCAGTGCACATAAATGCCAGATATCAGTGCCCATCAGAGCTGCCTTTCAGTGCCAGTTAGTACTGCCTATCAGTGCCCTGCAGTGCCTCCTACCAGTGCCCTGCAGTGCCACCTAACAGTTCCAATCAGTGCCACCTATCAGTGCCATATATGAGTGCCGCCTTTCAGTGCCCATCAGTGATGCCTGTCAATGCTCACCACTGATGCCTGGCAATGCCCTTGTACACTGATCATCAGGGCACTGATGATCAATGTAGCCCAATCAATGCCACCTGTCAGTGCCCATCAATGCCACATACCAGTGCCCATCAGTGCACACCAATGCCACATATCAGTGCCTACCAGTGCACCTCAATGCCACATATCAGTGCCCATCAGAGCTGACATTCAGTGCCACCTATCAGTGTCAGTCAGTGCCACCTATCAATGCGCATCAGTGCCGCCTATCAGTGCCAGTCAGTGCCGCCTATCAGTGCCAGTCAGTGCCGCCTATCAGTGCCAGTCAGTGCCGCCTATCAGTGCCGCCTATCAGTGCCATATATCAGTGTCATGTATCAGTGCTGCCTTTCAGTGCCCATCAGTGATGCCTGTCAATGCCCATTAGTGCAACCTACCAGTCCTGTGATTCCTTGCTGAGCTGCCTGGAAGCAAAGGATTGCCTGGAGGAGAGCTATAGCCTTGTGGCCCTCTGTGGGTCGAGGTGGGGAGGTGAGCAGGCATTGCTGCCATTGGAGGATTCCTTTTTTTTGAGCACTAGAAGTGAAGATCACAGAGTGTTGTTTTCACCTTATTGCATGGACTTTTTTTGTTCATTTATGGACACATTTTTATATTTAATTATCACAAGATATAGTGGATTTAATATTTAATAGTTCGATGTATGGTTTGTCACAATTAATTATTAATCACGTAAATTTGATTGAGAATCACAGTTTATGAATTTCTATTTTATAGGTTGTCACATGTATTATAGATAGTATTATCTTATTTTTTGAATATTATAATCACAGATTTCGATTTTGCATCACTGTTTTATTTGTATTATTACGGATTTTTATTTCGTATCACTGATTGATTTGAAGAATAATTAAGGGCATAGGAGTTTTTATATTTTATTTATTATTTATTTATTTTTTATCATGGATTTATTTATCTTTATGAGGTATTTTTTTGTTTGATATATCTTTTTGTATGTATAGATATCCCACAGATGGTTATATATTTTCATTGGAGTATACGGAACTTAGATTTTTTTTGGATAATATTATATTCATTGTGTGTGCATATAGGGATTTATTTTAGCGCTTCACTATTTTGGTGTTTGGTACTCTATTACTTATTGGTTAAGGCAGAGTGATAGCAGCTGTTAGGATAGGGACTCATCCATATTAAGCGCAGGAGGATATTCCCATTTTTTGCCACCTATCAGTGCCATGCAGTGCCGCCTACCAGTGCCCTTCAGTGCCACCTGACAGTTCCAATCAGTGCTGCCTATCAGTGCCAGTCAGTGCTGCCTATCAGCGCCATATATGATTGTTGCCTTTCAGTGCCCATCGGTGATGCCTGTCAATGCTCACCAGTGATGCCTATCAATGCCCATCAGTGCCGCCTGTCAGTGCCTCCTGATCAGTGCCCCCTATCAGTGCTCATCACTGCAGCCTCATTAGTGCACATCAGTGAAGGATAAAAATTACTTATTTACAAAATTAAAAAAAAAAAAATGTCCAAAATTTTCAGGCTTTTTTAGGTTATTTAGCAAAAGATAAAAAACCCAGTGGTGATTAAATACCACCAAAAGAAAGCTCTAACTGGCTCAAAAAAAAATTGTACAAATTTTGTTTGGAAGCAGTGTTGCATGACCGCGCATAGTGTACATAGTGTAACCTGTTCAAATGTGATTAACATATTTAAAAATTTCAGAGTGCATCTGCAAGTCATAGAAAATAATATAGGCTATAATATATAGGTTATAACAGTAAAGATCAATAAGCATAACATACTACAAGCCAGAGTTGTAGCAGCAATAACCGTATTGTAAACTACGTAAAAATAGGTAGTAAAGGAGGGATTGAAGGGGTAAAGGGGGGGGGGCAAACTTATATTAACCGTGAACTAAGCGACACTCATGAATTAAATAGAGTCGGGCCCGACACAGAAGGACATATGATATCCAGGGCCACCCAGAATCAGGGGCCAAGAGAAAAACAAGGAAGAGAGCAAGAGAAAACAGTATCAGGGAGCCTAGCAGGGAACCCAGGGCCATCAATGCCTATAGCAGTGTGAAGGTTTAGGGGGACATGGAAGGATGAGCGTATTGTGTCCATGGGGCCCAGGTTTTTAGGAAGAAAGAAGAACGCTAGTTAGCTTTTTGCTGATAAAAAAAATTGTCTAGATGACGATGGACTTCCCCGAAGGAAACAAACTGTTGTTTCCAAGCTTTTTTGATAGTTTCTTTCGCTGCTAGTTGAACATACAGTATGTAGTCAGTTTAAATTGGGATCTCATGAGGTCTGGGGTTTTCAGATGCAATAGGATGTATCAAGGAGCAGGACATTTTTAATAACGGAAAATAGGCTGAAATGTACTAGAGAAAGAAAGCACAGACAGGTGTTTTGCTAAAAGAATCAGAAGACCACAGATGACACAACACTGCAATATAGGCCAGCATGTAGGACAATGTTAAATAGCAAGGTTAGGCCCAAACTGATCAGAGAGCACAGGCAGAAGCTTTACTACATGGATTAGGAAAAGGATACAGCAGTGTAAATTTGGCCACTAGTAGTACAGTTTTAAACAGGCATAATATGGCAAAATGTACTAGAAATAATCCGTGCAGGCAGGCAGGCAGTATACAACTGTCCAGCAACAGGATAATTTTAATAAAGAAATGGTGCTGGAGCAGTTAAGTCTGAAATAAAGATCTTATTACCATAAAAATCTCAAAATAAATGAAAGCCCCAATATACCACCCCCTGAAATGAAAGCTTTTTTTTAAGGGAAGCCTTGAAGAAGAAAAAATTGATTATGGATGGTCTAACATTTAAACGTGACTACTGAACATTAAACAACCACAAAGTAAACAAAGGACAAAAAACTTTGATTGCCCAAAGATTTAGCAATCAGAATTAAAAGTACACTTAGCTAAATGGTCCCAATATCTCTCTATACAGTTTGCCAGCTTTCCCAACAACAACTTTCAATTCAATGACTGACTGTTCTGTGCCCTCCTTATATCCTATAGTGAGGGGACTAGCTTGACCCAGAGATCCTTATTGGCCCTTCTAGGTTCCTTGGCCATAGGTCCAAGGATATGCAGTGCATTATGGTTTAAAAAATGTCCACTGACTGAATCACCAAAGTCACTTGAACGCTGAATCTGATTGCCTTAGACTCATGAATCTGAATCTCATCCCTGTTGAAGAACATAAACCCTTTGAAGCTCATTCGTTGATGAGTAGTTTTCCCATTAAAACCCAGAAACTAATGAAAGGGCACTTATCTGCATTTATCTTCAGAGACAGCATGGGGTTTATTTACTAAAGCTGGAGAGTCCAAAATCAGACTCCCTTCTGCATAGAAACCAATCAGCTTCTAACCTCAACTTGTTCAATGAAGCTTTGGCAATGAAACCTGGAAGCTGATTGGTTTCTATGCAGAAGGGAGTCTGATTTTGGACTCTCCAGCTTTAGTAAATAAACCCCCTTGTGTCTGTAGATTCTGCCCATCACCCTTCGCTGCACCTGCATTTAGAAAGACAGAGGCAGCAGAAGCAATTATTTGGACTACTGGGACTCTCATTTTCCCTAAATTCCAGCTTCACTAGTTTTGTTTCAATTGTCAAACCCCAGAAATGTGTACTATGTACAGTATGTGGCCTTCATCTAAATTAATTGTTTTAGAATAGGTGATGTGAAGATTACAAGTTGAATGGCAAATGGCAGGACATAGGCAGCATGTGGGGCTTTCTTTATACTGGGCAGAAGATGAGAGCCCCATGTACATCCATGGCCCATGATTAGAGATGAGCGAATCGAAGTAGGCGAAGTGGAATTCGAGTCGAATATTGGAAAATTTTAGATTCGCGCCGAATCCGAAAAATAGCCTACTTCGGACGCGCGAATCGAAATTTTTCCTAAAATGGCGGCGGACATGTGCGGCGACGGAGCGGGGATGTCTGGGAAGGCGCGCAGACAAGGCGCGCTGACCCATAATGCATTCCTTAATGACATGTGATCGCATTAGCCAATCAGCAGCCAGCCAGCACTGTGTAATGGTCGAGCTATAAATAGCGGCCATTTTAGAATTCTTCATTTGCCTCCAGTCATTCAAGAGAGGCAGACCGCTCTGTATTAGGGACAGAGTTAGGGCCACAGAAACGTTACTTGGGGACAGAGAAACGTTACTTAGGGACAGAGAAGCATTACTCAGGGACACAGAATTGTTAATGAGGGCCACAGAATCGTTACTTAGGGCCAAAGAAACGCTAGTTAGGGCCACAGAATTGTTACTCAGGGACAGACAGAATTGTTACTGAGTGCCAGAGAATTGTTACTTAGGGCCACAGAAATGTTAGTTAGGGCCACAGAATTGTTACTCAGGGACAGACACAGAATTGTTACTGAGGGCCACAGAACTGTTACTTAGGGCCACAGAAACGTTATTAGGGCCACAGAATTGTTACTCAGGGACAGACAGAATTGTTACTGAGTGCCAGAGAATTGTTACTTAGGGCCACAGAAACGTTAGTTAGGGCCACAGAATTGTTACTCAGGGACAGACACAGAATTGTTACTGAGGGCCACAGAAACGTTAGTTAGGGCCACAGAATTGTTACTCAGGGACAGACACAGAATTGTTACTGAGGGCCACAGAATTGTTACTGAGGGCCACAGAATTGTTACTTAGGGCCACAGAATTGTTACTCAGGGAAAGACAGAATTGTTACTGAGTGCCAGAGAATTGTTACTTAGGGCCACAGAAACGTTAGTTAGGGCCACAGAATTGTTACTCAGGGACAGACAGAATTGTTACTGAGTGCCAGAGAATTGTTACTTAGGGCCACAGAAACGTTAGTTAGGGCCACAGAATTGTTACTCAGGGACAGACACAGAATTGTTACTGAGGGCCACAGAATTGTTACTTAGGGCCACAGAAACGTTACTCAGGGACACAGAATTGTTACTGAGGGCCACAGAACTGTTACTTAGGGCCACAGAAACGTTAGTTAGGGCCACAGAATTGTTACTCAGGGACAGACACAGAATTGTTACTGAGGGCCACAGAATTGTTACTTAGGGCCACAGAAACGTTACTCAGGGACACAGAATTGTTACTGAGGGCCACAGAACCGTTACTTAGGGCCACAGAATTGTTACTCAGGGACAGACACAGAATTGTTACTCAGGGACACAGAATTGTTACTGAGGGCCACAGAACCGTTACTTAGGGCCACAGAAACGTTACTCAGGGACACAGAATTGTTACTGAGGGCCACATAACCGTTACTTAGGGCCACATAATTGTTACTCAGGGACAGACACAGAATTGTTACTGAGGGACACAGAATTGTTACTGAGGGCCACAACCGTTACTTAGGGCCACAGAATTGTTACTCAGGGACACAGAATTGTTACTGAGGGCCACAGAACCGTTACTTAGGGCCACAGAATTGTTACTCAGGGACACAGAATTGTTACTGAGGGCCACAGAACCGTTACTTAGGGCCACAGAATTGTTACTCAGGGACAGACACAGAATTGTTACTGAGGGACACAGAATTGTTACTGAGGGCCACAGAAACGTTAATCAGGGACAAAGAATTGTTACTGAGGGCCACAGAACCATTACTTAGGGCCACATAAAAGTTAATCAGGGACACAGAATTGTTACTGAGGGCCACAGAACCGTTACTTAGGGCCACAGAATTGTTACTCAGGGACAGACACAGAATTGTTACTGAGGGACACAGAATTGTTACTGAGGGCCACAGAACCGTTACTGAGGGCCACAGAACCGTTACTGAGGGCCACAGAACCGTTACTGAGGGCCACAGAACCGTTACTGAGGGCCACAGAACCGTTACTGAGGGCCACAGAACCGTTACTGAGGGCCACAGAACCGTTACTGAGGGCCACAGAACCGTTACTGAGGGCCACAGAATTGTTACTGAGGGCCACAGAATTGTTACTGAGGGCCACAGAACCGTTACTTAGGGCCACATAAACGTTAATCAGGGACACAGAATTGTTACTGAGGGCCACAGAACCGTTACTTAGGGCCACAGAATTGTTACTCACGGACAGACACAGAATTGTTTCTTGAGGGACACAGAATTGTTACTGAGAGCCACAGAACCGTTACTTAGGGCCACGTAAACGTTAATCAGGGACAGACACAGAATTGTTACTGAGGGACACAGAATTGTTACTGAGGAACACAGAATTGTTACTGAGGGCCACAGAATTGTTACTTAGGGCCACAGAATTGTTACTTAGGGCCACAGAATTGTTACTGAGGGCCACAGAACCGTTACTTAGGGCCACAGAATTGTTACTTAGGGACACAGAATTGTTACTGAGGGCCACAGAACTGTTACTTAGGGCCACAGAATTGTTACTCGGACAGACACAGAATTGTTACTCAGGGACACAGAATTGTTACTGAGGGCCACAGAACCGTTACTTAGGGCCACAGAATTGTTACTCAGGGACACAGAACTGTTACTGAGGGCCACAGAACTGTTACTTAGGGCCACAGAATTGTTACTCAGGGACACAGAATTGTTACTGAGGGCCACAGAACTCGTACTTAGGGCCACAGAATTGTTACTCGGACATACACAGAATTGTTACTCAGGGACACAGAATTGTTACTCAGGGACACAGAATTGTTACTGAGGGCCACAGAACCGTTACTTAGGGCCACAGAACCGTTACTCAGGGACACAGAATTGTTACTGAGGGCCACAGAACTGTTACTCAGGGACACAGAATTGTTACTGAGGGCCACAGAACTGTTACTTAGGGCCACAGAATTGTTACTCGGACAGACACAGAATTGTTACTCAGGGACACAGAATTGTTACTGAGGGCCACAGAACCGTTACTTAGGGCCACATAAACGTTAATCAGGGACACAGAATTGTTACTGAGGGCCACAGAACCGTTACTTAGGGCCACATAATTGTTACTCAGGGACAGACACAGAATTGTTACTGAGGGACACAGAATTGTTACTGAGGGCCACAGAACCGTTACTTAGGGCCACAGAATTGTTACTCAGGGACAGACACAGAATTGTTACTCAGGGACACAGAATTGTTACTCAGGGACACAGAATCGTTGAACTAAAGAGTATGTCAGAAAACATGCAGAGGAGTGGCAGAGGAGGCAATGTTTTAGGAGCGAGCAGACGTGGCAGCAGAGGAAGGGGTCGAGGCAGCACTATTCGCAGCCAGAGGCCAGTGCTCCCGGTGTCATCCAGCGGTCGTGTCTCCACCGACAACCCTGCCGTCATCGATTGGTTGGCTCGGTCGTCTTCCTCTTCCCAGGTCACCTCTGACACCTACAGCCAACGGTCGGTGGGTACGTCAGACACAACCGTTAGTTGGCATGGCCCGGGACCAAGCCCACTGAAATCACGTGTCCTCTACCTGCCCCTGTCCTTTGGTGTTCCCTCACCAAGCGAAGTATCGCATGCTGTGGGCTCAGCCCCACTGTACAGTGAGGAAGAGCTAACAGAGGGCGGTCAGGAACGGGGGGAGACATCCGCCTTTTCAGCAGCCAGGCGAAGAAGTAGTGGCGAGGAGAGTGGCTCGGTAGCCGGTCTAGAGACAGGTCTGTCTCCTGACCCAGACGCAGCCGAGGGGGCTAGTAGTGAGGCGGAGACCCTACTTGATGATGAGGAGGTTGATCGCACTTGGCAGCCTCGTCGTCATCAGGCAATTTCTTCCGCATCATCAGGAGAAGAGGGTGGCAGCTTGGCAGCGAGCGAAACAGTCGGTGGGTTGCCCAGGAGGCAGCAGGGTCGCAGCAGTGTCAGTGGAGCCAAACGGCCACGGAGTAGAGCACCAGCTCCACTGCAGCCTACCACCACGGCCAGTAGTGGTGCCGGTGTGCACGAAGGAAGCAGCAGTCAGCCAGTGAGGAGTATCGGGGGCAAAGTTTCCTACTCGGCGGTGTGGCAATTTTTCGTCAAGCCGCCCGAGGAAGTAAACGTAGCCGTATGTCGACTATGTGGCCAGAAAGTCAAGCGTGGCCAGGGGGCCCATGTTGGGACTACAGCATTGCGGCAGCATATGCAGCGTCGCCATTTGGTGGCCTGGGAAAACCGTGATAAAGATACGGCGGTTCTGCCTGCCCCAGCCCCCGCTCCATCACCCGCTCCGTTACTTGCTCCGTCACCCGACGTCAATCGCCCTCCATCAGCCAGTCAAGGCTCCAACACCTCTGCTGAGGGGAGTTGTCGCTCGTTGGCATCTTCCGCTTGTTCAGATGCTCCTTCTCCTGCTACTCCTCTTCACGGATTCCGTCAGCAGTCTTTCTTGGAATCCGTTTCCAAGAGACAACAGTTTGCGAGCACGCACCCGACGGTGCAAAAGCTGAACGTCCTCCTGTCCAAGTTGCTGGTGCTGCAGTCCCTCCCTTTCCAAGTGGTGGACTCAGCACCTTTCCGAGAAATGATGGCTTGTGCCGCGCCGCGGTGGAGAGTGTCAAGCCGTCATTTCTTCGCCAAAAAGGCAGTGCCAGCCCTGCATTCACATGTAGAAGAGATGGTGGGCCAGTCTTTGAGCGTGTCGGTCTCTGCCAAAGTGCACAGCAGCGCCGACGTGTAGAGCTGTAACTACGGTCAGGGACAGTACATGTCATTTACGGCCCACTGGGTGAACGTGGTGCCGTCACAGCCGCACCAGCAACTTGGACAGGTCACGCCGCTTTTGCCTCCACGTTTGCACGTCCTTAGTCCACAAAAGATGTCCGCCTCTACCACCTCTTCTTCCGCCGTGTCCTCAGCCGCCACCCCCGTGCCAAGTCCCATTACCCGACCGGCATATCACATGTGCAGGGCGCAACGGTGTCACGCTGTTCTGCACCTGGTATGCCTTGGCGAACGTAGTCACACAGGGGAGGAACTTCTGAGTGTAATGAACAGAGAAATCGACAGATGGCTGTCTCCGCGCAAACTGAAAATCGGAACCATGTTGACCGACAACGGAAAGAACATGGTGTCTGCTCTGCGTCAAGGAAGGTTGTGCCATGCGCCATGCATGGCTCACGTGTTCAATCTGGTTGTCAAGCGGTTCCTAAAATCCACCATCCCACTGCAAGACATCCTTAAAATGTCACGTAAACTTTGCATGCATTTCAGCCATTCCTACACCGCAAAGCACACCCTCATTGAGCTGCAGCGGCAGAACGGAATTCCACATCATCGCCTGATCTGCGACGTTGCAACAAGGTGGAATTCAACCCTACACATGTTAGACCGCCTTTACGAGCAGCGAAAGGCCATCACCGATTTCCTGATGTTACAAGCGGATAAAGGTACTCCCCTGTGTAACTTCGATGTCAGCCATTGGCAGCTCATGCGTGACACCTGCCGCTTGCTCAGGCCCTTTGAGGAGGCCACGCTATTCGTGAGTCGGCAGGACTATGGGATGAACGACGTCATTCCTCTATTGCACGTCCTTGAACAAATGCTGTTAACAATGGCTGGTCAGGGTGCGGTAGACGTGGCGCACAGATCTCAACGCCACATGACCCCTGTGGGGGCAGGACAGGAAGAAGAGGAGGAGGTAGAGGAGGACATTTGTGCTCAGGAATTATTGAGTGAAATGGGTGGTTTTTCCACTCAGCGGACAGGAGTGGAGGAGCAGGAGCATCTGGTAGAGGAGGAGGAGGAGGAGACAGAGGACCCAGACGCACCGTGGCAGTATGCTGTGGAGATGGAGGCAGGGAGTCCCTCGCATTCCTTGGCACAAATGGCCCATAGCATGCTCAGTTGCTTGCGTAGCGACAGCCGAATAATAACCATCAGACAGAGGGATGACTTTTGGCTGTCCACCTTGTTGGACCCTCGCTACCGTTCAAAAATGGTGGCCTTTTTCACACCTGCTGAGAGGGAGGCCAAAATAACGTACTATAAAAACCACCTATGTAGTCAGTTGGTCTCTGCCTTTGTGCGCCAACGTCCATCCTCAGACACTGTGGGCCCTGTGCGCTCGCGTTCCGCTGCCATGGCAGCAGGGGCGGGGTGGGGTGGTAGGAGCAGTGGCAGCTCCACCAGCAGCGGCTGCCTCAGTCTGCAGTCGATGATGAGTAGCTTTCTTCACCAGCGCAGTGAGGAAACTACTAACCAGCCGCAGCAGCAGCAGCAGCAGCATCAGGTGGACCTGGAGCAGGACCTCAAACAACAGGCTTGGGCCTACTTGGACAGCACCCTGCCAACCGAGGTAGACAATCCCCTTGACTACTGGGCAACGAAACTTGACCTTTGGCCCCAACTAGCTGAATTTGCCCTTGAAAGGCTGTCATGCCCGGCCAGTAGCGTGGCATCGGAGCGCGTGTTTAGTGCGGCAGGAGGTATTGTAACTCCGCGGAGGACACGACTGTCCACCCAAAGTGTGGAGAGACTCACGTTTGTGAAAATGAATCAGGCGTGGATTAGTCTGGATTTCAAACCACCAGTTCCTGACACAACTGACTAAATCCGCCATGAATCATGCCTCAAACATGTGCCACTTTCAGGTCTCCTCACACACTGCTGGTGTGTTCCATTTTTTGTCATAGGGTGCTGGCAGATTACGGGCCTCCCATAGCTGCTGCCAGGCCCCTAATCTGCCATAGGCCCCTATATACCGCCTCCTCATGCTGCTGCCAGGTCCAGAGTCTCTCATGGGTCCCTGTACGGCCTCCCATTGCTGCTGTCTCCATCGCCACACTCTGCCATGTGCCACTTTCAGGTCTCCTCACACACTGCTGGTGTGTTGAATTTTTTGACATAGGGTGCTGGCAGATTATGGGCCTCCCATAGCTGCTGCCAGGCCCCTAATCTGCCATAGGCCCCTATATACCGCCTCCTCATGCTGCTGCCAGGTCCAGAGTCTGTCATGGGTCCCTGTGCGGCCTCCCATTGCTGCTGTCTCCATCGCCACACTCTGCCATGTGCCACTTTCAGGTCTCTTCACACTGCTGGTGTGTTGAATTTTTTGACATAGGGTGCTGGCAGATTACGGGCCTCCTATAGCTGCTGCCAGGCCCCTAATCTGCCATAGGCCCCTATATACCGCCTCCTCATGCTGCTGCCAAGTCCAGAGTCTGTCATGGGTCCCTGTACGGCCTCCCATTGCTGCTGTCTCCATCGCCACACTCTGCCATGTGCCACTTTCAGGTCTCCTCACACACTGCTGGTGTGTTCAATTTTTTGACATAGGGTGCTGGCAGATTACGGGCCTCCTATAGCTGCTGCCGGGCCCCTAATCTGCCATGGGCCCCTGTACCGCCTCCTCATGCTGCTGCCAGGTCCACAGTGTCTCATGCCATGTGCCACTTTCAGGTCTCCTCACACTGCTGGTGTGTTGAATTTTTTGACATAGGGTGCTGACAGATTACGGGCCTCCCATAGCTGCTGCCAGGCCCCTAACCTGCCATGGGCCCCTATACCGCCTCCTCATGCTGCTGCCAAGTCCAGAGTCTGTCATGGGTCCCTGTACGGCCTCCCATTGCTGCTGTCTCCATCGCCACACTCTGCCATGTGCCACTTTCATGCTGCTGCCAGGTCCACAGTGTCTCATGCCATGTGCCACTTTCAGGTCTCCTCACACTGCTGGTGTGTTGAATTTTTTGACATAGGGTGCTGGCAGATTACGGGCCTCCCATAGCTGCTGCCAGGCCCCTAATCTGCCATGGGCCCCTATACCGCCTCCTCATGCTGCTGCCAAGTCCAGAGTCTGTCATGGGTCCCTGTACGGCCTCCCATTGCTGCTGTCTCCATCGCCACACTCTGCCATGTGCCACTTTCAGGTCTCCTCACACTGCTGGTGTGTTCAATTTTTTGACATAGGGTGCTGGCAGATTACGGGCCTCCTATAGCTGCTGCCAGGCCCCTAATCTGCCATAGGCCCCTATATACCGCCTCCTCATGCTGCTGCCGCCAAGTCCAGAGTCTGTCATGGGTCCCTGTACGGCCTCCCATTGCTGCTGTCTCCATCGCCACACTCTGCCATGTGCCACTTTCAGGTCTCCTCACACACTGCTGGTGTGTTCAATTTTTTGACATAGGGTGCTGGCAGATTACGGGCCTCTTATAGCTGCTGCCAGACCCCTAATCTGCCATGGGCCCCTGTACCGCCTTCTCATGCTGCTGCCAGGTCCACAGTGTCTCATGCCATGTGCCACTTTCAGGTCTCCTCACACTGCTGGTGTGTTGAATTTTTTGACATAGGGTGCTGGCAGATTACGGGCCTCCCATAGCTGCTGCCAGGCCCCTAATCTGCCATGGGCCCCTATACCGCCTCCTCATGCTGCTGCCAAGTCCAGAGTCTGTCATGGGTCCCTGTACGGCCTCCCATTGCTGCTGTCTCCATCGCCACACTCTGCCATGTGCCACTTTCAGGTCTCCTCACACTGCTGGTGTGTTGAATTTTTTGACATAGGGTGCTGGCAGATTACGGGCCTCCTATAGCTGCTGCCAGGCCCCTAATCTGCCATAGGCCCCTATATACCGCCTCCTCATGCTGCTGCCAAGTCCAGAGTCTGTCATGGGTCCCTGTACGGCCTCCAATTGCTGCTGTCTCCATCGCCACACTCTGCCATGTGCCACTTTCAGGTCTCCTCACACACTGCTGGTGTGTTCAATTTTTTGACATAGGGTGCTGGCAGATTACGGGCCTCCCATAGCTGCTGCCAGGCCCCTAATCTGCCATGGGCCCCTATACCGCCTCCTCATGCTGCTGCCAAGTCCAGAGTCTGTCATGGGTCCCTGTACGGCCTCCCATTGCTGCTGTCTCCATCGCCACACTCTGCCATGTGCCACTTTCAGGTCTCTTCACACTGCTGGTGTGTTGAATTTTTTGACATAGGGTGCTGGCAGATTACGGGCCTCCTATAGCTGCTGCCAGGCCCCTAATCTGCCATAGGCCCCTATATACCGCCTCCTCATGCTGCTGCCAAGTCCAGAGTCTGTCATGGGTCCCTGTACGGCCTCCCATTGCTGCTGTCTCCATCGCCACACTCTGCCATGTGCCACTTTCAGGTCTCCTCACACACTGCTGGTGTGTTGAATTTTTTGACATAGGGTGCTGGCAGATTACGGGCCTCCCATAGCTGCTGCCAGGCCCCTAATCTGCCATAGGCCCCTATATACCGCCTCCTCATGCTGCTGCCAAGTCCAGAGTCTCTCATGGGTCCCTGTACGGCCTCCCATTGCTGCTGTCTCCATCACCACACTCTGCCATGTGCCACTTTCAGGTCTCCTCACACTGCTGGTGTGTTGAATTTTTTGACATAGGGTGCTGACAGATTACGGGCCTCCCATAGCTGCTGCCAGGCCCCTAATCTGCCATAGGCCCCTATATACCACCTCCTCATGCTGCTGCCAAGTCCAGAATCTCTCATGGGTCCCTGTACGGCCTCCCATTGCTGCTGTCTCCATCGCCACACTCTGCCATGTGCCACTTTCAGGTCTCCTCACACTGCTGGTGTGTTGAATTTTTTGACATAGGGTGCTGGCAGATTACGGGCCTCCCATAGCTGCTGCCAGGCCCCTAATCTGCCATAGGCCCCGATTTACCGCCTCCTCATGCTGCTGCCAAGTCCAGAGTCTCTCATGGGTCCCTGTACGGCCTCCCATTGCTGCTGTCTCCATCGCCACACTCTGCCATGTGCCACTTTCAGGTCTCCTCACACTGCTGGTGTGTTGAATTTTTTGACATAGGGTGCTGGCAGATTACGGGCCTCCTATAGCTGCTGCCAGGCCCCTAATCTGCCATAGGCCCCTATATACCGCCTCCTCATGCTGCTGCCAGGTCCAGAGTCTGTCATGGGTCCCTGTACGGCCTCCCATTGCTGCTGTCTCCATCGCCACACTCTGCCATGTGCCACTTTCAGGTCTCCTCACACTGCTGGTGTGTTGAATTTTTTGACATAGGGTGCTGGCAGATTACGGGCCTCCCATAGCTGCTGCCAGGCCCCTAATCTGCCATAGGCCCCGATTTACCGCCTCCTCATGCTGCTGCCAAGTCCAGAGTCTCTCATGGGTCCCTGTACGGCCTCCCATTGCTGCTGTCTCCATCGCCACACTCTGCCATGTGCCACTTTCAGGTCTCCTCACACTGCTGGTGTGTTGAATTTTTTGACATAGGGTGCTGGCAGATTACGGGCCTCCTATAGCTGCTGCCAGGCCCCTAATCTGCCATAGGCCCCTATATACCGCCTCCTCATGCTGCTGCCAGGTCCAGAGTCTGTCATGGGTCCCTGTACGGCCTCCCATTGCTGCTGTCTCCATCGCCACACTCTGCCATGTGCCACTTTCAGGTCTCTTCACACTGCTGGTGTGTTGAATTTTTTGACATAGGGTGCTGGCAGATTACGGGCCTCCTATAGCTGCTGCCAGGCCCCTAATCTGCCATAGGCCCCTATATACCGCCTCCTCATGCTGCTGCCAAGTCCAGAGTCTGTCATGGGTCCCTGTACGGCCTCCCATTGCTGCTGTCTCCATCGCCACACTCTGCCATGTGCCACTTTCAGGTCTCCTCACACACTGCTGGTGTGTTGAATTTTTTGACATAGGGTGCTGGCAGATTACGTGCCTCCCATTGCTGCTGCCAGGCCCGTAATCTGCCATAGGCCCCCGTACCGACTCCTCATGCTGTGACGTTGCAACAAGGTGGAATTCAACCCTACATATGCTAGACCGCCTTTACGAACAGCAAAAGGCCATCACAGATTTCCTGATGTTACAAGCGGATAAAGGTACTCCCTGTGTAACTTAGATGTCAGCCATTGGCAGCTCATGCGTGACACCTGCGCTTGCTCAGGCCCTTTGAGGAGGCCACGCTATTCGTGAGTCGGCAGGACTATGGGATGAACGACGTCATTCCTCTGTTGCACGTCCTGGAACAAATGCTGTTAACAATGGCTGGTCAGGGTGCGGTAGACGTGGCGCACAGATCTCAACGTCACATGACCCCTGTGGGGGCAGGACAAGAAGAAGAGGAGGAGGTAGAGGAGGACATTGGTGCTCAGGAATTATTGAGTGAAATGGGTGGTTTTTCCACTCAGCGGACAGGAGTGGAGGAGCAGGAGCATCTGGTAGAGGAGGAGGAAGAGGAGACAGAGGACCCAGACGCACCATGGCAGTATGCTGTGGAGATGGAGGCAGGGAGTCCCTCGCATTCCTTGGCACAAATGGCCCATAGCATGCTCGCTTGCTTGCGTACCGACAGCCGAATAATAACCATCAGACAGAGGGATGACTTTTGGCTGTCCACCTTGTTGGACCCTCGCTACCATTCAAAAATGGTGGCCTTTTTCACACCTGCTGAGAGGGAGGCCAAAATAACGTACTATAAAAACCACCTATGTAGTCAGCTGGTCTCTGCCTGTCTGCGCCAACGTCCATCCTCAGACACTGTGGGCCCTGTGCGCTCGCGTTCCGCTGCCATGGCAGCAGGGGAGGGGTGGGGTGGTAGGAGCAGTGGCAGCTCCACCAGCAGCAGCTGCCTCAGTCTGCAGTCGATGATGAGTAGCTTTCTTCACCAGCGCAGTGAGGAAACTACTAACCAGCCGCAGCAGCAGCAGCATCAGGTGGACCTGGAGCAGGACCTCAAACAACAGGCTTAGGCCTACTTGGACAGCACCCTGCCAACCGAGGTAGACAATCCCCTTGACTACTGGGCAACGAAACTTGACCTTTGGCCCCAACTAGCTGAATTTGCCCTTGAAAGGCTGTCATGCCCGGCCAGTAGCGTGGCATCGGAGCGCTTGTTTAGTGCGGCAGGAGGTATTGCAACTCCGCGGAGGACACGACTGTCCACCCAAAGTGTGGAGAGACTGACGTTTGTGAAAATGAATCAGGCGTGGATTAGTCTGGATTTCAAACCACCAGTTCCTGACACAACTGACTAAATCCGCCATGAATCATGCCCCAAACATGTGCCACTTTCAGGTCTCCTCACACTGCTGGTGTGTTCCTTTTTTTGTCATAGGGTGCTGGCAGATTACGGGCCTCCCATAGCTGCTGCCAGGCCCCTAATCTGCCATGGGCCCCTATACCGCCTCCTCATGCTGCTACCAGGTCCAGAGTCTCTCATGGGTCCCTGTACGGCCTCCCATTGCTGCTGTCTCCATCGCCACACTCTGCCATGTGCCACTTTCAGGTCTCCTCACACTGCTGGTGGGTTCCATTTTTTGTCATAGGGTGCTGGCAGATTACGGGCCTCCCATAGCTGCTGCCAGGCCCCTAATCTGCCATGGGCCCCCGTACCGACTCCTCATGCTGCTGCCAGGCCCGTAATCTGTCATGGGCCCCTGTTGTCGCTTGTTGGCATATTCCGCTCGTTCAGATGCTCCTTCTCCTGCTATTCCTCTTCACGGATTCTGTCAGCAGTCTTTCTTGGAATCCGTTTCCAAGAGACAACAGTTTGCGAGCACGCACCCGACGGTGCAGAAGCTGAACGTCCTCCTGTCCAAGTTGCTGCTGCCAGGCTCGTAATCTGTCATGCGCCCCTGTACCGCCTCCTCATGCTGCTGCCAGGTCCAGAGTGTGTCATGGGCCCCCGTACCGACTCCTCATGCTGCTGCCAGGCCCGTAATCTGTCATGGGCCCCTGTACCGCCTCCCCATGCTGCTGCCAGGTCCAGAGTGTGTCATGGGTCCCTGCACGGCCTCCCATTGCTGCTGCCAGGCCCGTAATCTGCCATGGGCCCCCGTACCGACTCCTCATGCTTCTGCCAGGCCCGTAATCTGTCATGGGCCCCTGTACCGCCTCCTCATGCTGCTGCCAGGTCCAGAGTGTGTCATGGGTCCCTGTACGGCCTCCCATTGCTGCTGTCTCCATCGCCACACTCTGCCATGTGCCACTTTCAGGTCTCCTCACACTGCTGGTGGTTTTCATTTTTGTCATAGGGTGCTGTATGGCCTCCCATTGCTGCTGCCTCCACCGCCACACTGTGGCTCCACACTCTGGTTTTGGCCCCGTGACTGCCCAAATGAGTGAAGTGTGCGGTGATTCTAAGATCGACGGCACTCATCTGCATGTCATACTGACTGACAGTATTATTTCTCTTCCCCAGCAGACTCCAAGGGCATTTAAATTAAAGGTACAGTGTTCTGCACTAATATAAAGTCTCTCTGAAGCCTAGAAACACCCTTTTATAAGTTAAATTCGCAGCGAATATATTCGACTCGAATCGAAATTTTTCCACGAATTCGCCGAATCAGTCGAATCGAATTTTTGAATACATCGCTCATCTCTACCCATGATCTAAGGGGATTTCACAAAAATATAGGAAGTACAATGAAGACTACCACAGGTATCTGAAGGTACCACAAAGTATAGCCCTTAGAAATGTTTTCAGCCAGGTCAGGTTCTCATTACAGGGTACTTTTTTGAAGATCTCTTCGCTATGTACATAAAGTCAACTAATGCAAGGGAAAATGTAAATTGAAATAGCCTTTTTTAGATCAAAAGTAACAGCATACACATAAATTGGAGCTTCATGTCTTTGCAGACAGGTGATTGATTTGCAGTTTTAACCCTTAATAAGTGTTTATTCCATGCGATATTCAGTCAGGACGTGCATAGCTATTGATTTTTATAATTTCCTCTTGGCAGGTCACTCATGGAAAGTTTTGCAAACAGGGCTGATATGCTTTCTCTTCCCTAGCAAGTTTGCCCAGTAACCAACGTCAGTCTAAATAAGACTCCATTCACATTAGCACATCTCAACAGTCGCACAATTTCCAGTGAGACTTTGATGTAACTCGTGGTGGGACTTTGATCCAACTTTACACTCAGTGGACTCAAGTTGCATCAAAAGTCGTAACCAAAGTAGTGCAGGAACTACTTTCAAGTCACTGCGACTTGAAATCGCACATATTTGAATAGTACTCATTGGAAAACATGGGGTGTGACTTTGGACCCCAAAGTTACATGGCAAGTCACACAAGTGTGAATGGACTCCAAGACCAGCCACACAACAGTGTTTTAGCTCTAGACCACATGGCCGAGTGTTACTTGACATAAGTTTGTATGTAGAAAAAAAAAAGCTACAAAGCTAAATGCAGCATAAGCTGTTAGCACATACCTGTCAGTAGACCCAGAGACTGTCATATAAGTGGTGGTGGTGGTGGTGGTGGTGGGGGGGTACCGATGCTTATGCAAATAGCAATATGGGCAGAGGGGAATCACTATGATGAAGGGTTCTTCATTAGCAGGTATGTGTTGAGAAAACAACCAGCCACCTGATATGGTGTGTAGCAATGTAATTTAAAGGTTCACTATAAGTGGCAGCATAACATAGTAACACAGAGTTTTTTTTTGTGCCCACTGTCCGTGTTGTACTAACATTGATGCCAGCTTCGCTTGAAATTGCTGCACTCTATATTAAAGGAAGTAAGCCAAAGGCCTTAAATAGTGACAGCTACAGATATATTCCACCCTTGTCTGAGATGATGGAGCCATAATATCGTCTGATGTATTTAAATACCAGAGTGACATTTCATATTCCTTTTTCTTTGGTGAAAAATGCTTTATTGAACTGCTTGAGAGATTTCTCCTACTATTGTGTGGTTAATTGTGTTTGTTTTTCCAGATGAAAATCAGAAAGATTTATAGTCTTTTGTTGAAGAGAACATTTTGCTATTTAATAACAGGACGGACCAAAGTTAAACTGCTTCCAAATCAAGCCTCTTTTAAAATGGATTTTTGTGCCCTGTTTGACGGCATCGCTGGCACCCTCTGAGTCAGGGGATGGCCAGGAAACCGCTGCCAGCTTCAAGTAGTGACTGCCTAATCATGCTGCAAGAACTCAGCTTAGGCCCAGTGTCTCTGCACTTCTCCTGCTTTATAAATGGTAACACGGGCACAAAGGGAGAGCTTAATGAAATAAACCAATAGGTCCATGGTGGGGCAGAATAACAGCTATCTGTATAGAGTAAAGCATCATTATAACTGTTATTACAATTACATTTATAGAGGGATGATGTGTATTTTCAATACTACTTTTGTATTCCTCCATTCACAGCGCCATGCAGAGTCGCCATCTCATAATAGGATTTCTGTCCATTGTACTGGTTGCACTTGCTTTGTTCTTGGGATTGTTTTTTGGACTGCGTTCGAACCCCGGGGAGACTACCCTGAGCACACAGATCTATGGAAAAGCAGCTGTAGCTACAGATGCTGGAAAATGTTCTGAGATTGGAAGGTGAGTTTGAGGAATCTCTATCTATCTATCTATCTATCTATCTAGAAGTTTACCTTGGGGGGAGTTCAAGAGGTAGGTTGAAGCTAGGGTTCCCGCCTCATCCCTATAAAACCTAACACATATTAATTACACAGGTTCTGTGGCTGATTAAGGTGTAATTAATGTGTTTGGTGTTAAAGGGATCAGGTGGCCACTCTAGTTGAGGCTCAGCCTGTACCCCTCTAGATCATTAAGCAGCAAGTATTTACTCCCATAGTAATTTACTGAAGCACATAGTTGCCTTTATCTGCAGTACACTAACCCAATATTGCAAATTGTCCAAACCCCCCCTCGTGTCCTGCAAACGTCCCACCAGGCTGAGGGCTGTTGCAAAGGCAGATGGAATGCAAGGTCATCATTTTATCCTACTGAAAGGAGGTGCCTGTGAGTTTTCAGAGTACATTGGAAATTATAGAAGTACAGCCAAAATCTCGGTGGGCAAAAATTTTAAGATAGGAGTTAAATATGCAAATGCATAAGTAAGTTATGTATAGTTTTCCAAATTATTGAAAAGCCCTTTTAGAAAATGCCAAGTCCCAGGCATTCCAGAAAACAGATCCCATGTCTGCATGTAGTCTTTTGTGCATTGTTTTCAACTGTTTGTGATTTTGTTATTGTGAATTTGCATATTGTCGATATAGGCTAAATGTCTTATCTTGGTTTTGGAAACAGTGGAGAGGTGTGAGGACTGGTAATGGGTTTTATTGCGTGACCCAGACAAGAAATTAAAGTAAATGCCAAGTCCATACTTAGTTTTTAAAAAGGTCGGGAAGTGTTAGAAAATGTGTCCAGTTTGTACTGCTGTCTAGGGCTCTAATGGAGTCCTGGATAGCAGTAAAATCCTGACAGCACCCTTAGCCTCCCCGCACCATCCAAAAAAAAAGTTTGGTTTGGGCACACACTTTAAGGCAGCCTTTCTGAACCTTTTCAATGCAGAGGAACCATTAAAATAACTTTGCAGTCTCAGGGAACCCCTGGCTATATCTACAACTCATGATACATTAGTGTGATGGTCAGAAGGAAGAATGCTCCTTCTACTTGTGGTCATTGGGAAGAATTACGCTCTTTATGGGTAACTAAAACAATCAATGGTGTCAGTGGGGACTTGTCTGAGAGGCAGAAATTGCTCATGTAACCACTAGCAACCTCTGGTGGAACCCTGGTTGAGAAACCCTGCTCTTTGGTAACAAGCATCACAGATACAGGAAGACACTAATACAACAAACATCTTCCTCACTCTACTCAAAATATATTTTTGTTACTGTTGCATTTGAGAGATGTTCTATTGCTTCTCCTCATTCCCTGATATCACTTGCACTTGAAACTTTCTGCCCTTTCAAAGAATGATTGTTTTCCAAGTATGGAGCGGTACATACATAGGAATTTATGACTGCTTTATGGGTGACACAGGGAGATGTTTATCATTATTGTGACATTCTGAATGTTTCAGTTTACTGCATAAAAGCACAGAGGAATTATTGGTATGCTTATTATATAATAAAAAACTATTCTTTTTCTTGAAGAGACCCTGTCAGCATCTTTTCATAAGATGGGAAGTAATAAACATTAACAACAGGTATACATTAGGTGAATCAAGAGAACAGCAAATACTGTGACTGAAAGCAATATAACTCACTTTTACAATCAGGCTGCTTTCAGGGGATTCCAACTGTGAATAACCCCAAGAGCAGAGACAAACACTTAAATGGCAACCTCAAAGTGGATTTAACTCCTCTACATAAATTCGGCTCTATGATGGCCAAGCAGGAGGAGACCAGATGAGTGACTCTCTGTTGTGTCAAACTTCTCCCTTCTAACCCCTGACACCGCAAGCCCAGTAGGCAAACACTGTACCCAACTGATGCCTAACAGCTACTTTCCAAGGTAAAGCTATGCACTCACACACCATGCAATATAGAGGCCTGAATACGCATGTGCGTGCCCGTATGGCACCAGTAACTTCAGTCTCTTGGTAACAGGATGAATCTTGGGGTCTTCAGCTAGCCACTTTCGTTGGTGCCCTTAAACTCCTATAGTAAAGTATAATTGTAATCCCGTGGCAGTATTTGTATAGCATAGCAAATACTGTGTCTGTTTAGCAGGGCCATCTACACAACCCAGTGCCTGGTGAGTATGGGCAAAGTGTAATGTCTCTGTATGTGTGCAGTGTTCCTGTCATCTGCCAGTGGGCAAAATCCCTCTCACCAGATCCTGTGACTAAGGCCCAAACGATCGTCCTGGAAATGACAGGCTCCTCTGGTCACCTCACGACGAGCACTTCTGTATTGTAGGTCCACATCTCTCAGTTTGGATGTTCCCCTGACTGATGCAGATATGTCAGCATGCTGTGAACTGACCCCATGCACTCCTCTGCTAGGTCCAGACTGTTACTTTGCCACATGCAGGCTGCCTCCCCTCAGGAAAAAGCAAGATGGAATCCTTCACTCTGCTCTCCCTAAGCATTTGAAGTTCTATTTCTTTATTAGCCTATCAGGCTGTTTCTGTTCAAGACTGCATATTCCACAATGCTTTTCAGCTGCACTTCCTGCTTAAGAAAGTCCCTGTCATTGGCTCCTTTAATGGCTCTTCTGATTGGCTCTCTCTCTATACAGTCTGAGAGGAGAAAGGAGGGGCTGAAATCCCTCACTGCCTTGTCCGTGTTCAGTGCAAGTGTCAGGTTTCAAAAGAGATGCCAGTCAGCAGATAGGATTAATTTCCCCTGCTACATGTATGTACAGTTGCAAGAAAAAGTATGTGAACCCCTTGGGATTACGTGGAGTTTTGCATGAATTGGGCATAAAATGTGCTCTGAACGTCATCAAAGTCACAACAATAGAAGAACACAGTCTGCTGAACATAATACTACACAAACATTAGATGTTGCCATGCTTTAATTGCACATAACATGTAAACATTCACAGTGCAGGGAGGAAAAAGTATGTGAGGCCCTAGCTTAATGACTTCTCCCAGAGCTAATTGGAGCCAGCAGTGAGCCAACCTTGACTCCAATCAGTGTGATGATATTGGATGTGTTGCTGACAGCTGTCCTGCCCTTAAAAAACACACACCTGTTTTGGGTTTACTGGTTTCAAGAAGCACTGTCTGATGTGAACCATGCCTCGCAGAAAAGAGCTCTCAGAAGACCTACAATCAAGAATTATTGACTTGCATAAAGCTGGAAAGGGTTACAAAAGTATCTCCAAAAGCCTTGATGTTCATGTGTCCACGGTAAGACAGACTGTCTACAAATGGAGAAAGTTTAGCACTGTTGCTACTCTCCCTAGGCGTGGTCGTCCTGTAAAAATGACTGCAGGAGCACAGCGCAGAATGCTGCATGAGGTAAAGAAGAATCCCAGAGTGTCAGCTAAAGACCTACAGAAATCTTTGGCACATGCTAACATTTTTGTTGACACATCTACAATAAGGAAAACATTAAACAAGAATGGAGTACATGGGAGGACACCACGGAGGAAGCCATTGTTGTCCAAAAAGAAGATTGCAGCACGTTTGAAGTTTGCAAAAGAGCACCTGGATGTTCCACAGCACTACTGGCAAAATATACTGTGGACAGATGAGACCAAGATTGAGTTGTTTGGGAAGAACACACAACACTATGTGTGGAGAAAAAAAGGCACAGCACACCAACATCAAAACCTCATCCCCACTGTGAAACATGGCGGAGGGAGCATCATGGTTTGGGGCTGCTTTGCTGCCTCAGGGCCTGGACAGATTGTTGTCATTGATGGGAAAATGAATTCCAGAGTTTATCAAGACATTTTGCAGGAAAACGTACGACCATCTGTCCGCTAACTGAGGCTTCGCAGAGGATGGGTGATGCAACAGGACAATGACCCAAAGCATACAAGTAATTCAACAAAACAATGGCTGCAACAGCACAGAATACGCCTTCTGGAGTGGCCCAGTCAGAGTCCTGACCTCAACCCTATTGAAATGCTGTGGCATGACCTTAAGAGAGCGATTCACACCAGACATCCCAAGAATATTGCTGCACTGAAACAGTTTTGTGAAGAGGAGTGGTCCAAAATGACTCCAGATGGTTGTGCAGGTCTGATCTGCAACTACAGGAAATGTTTGGTTGAGGTTATTGCTGCCAAAGGAGGGTCAACCAGTTATTAAGTCCAAAGGTTCACATACTTTTTCCTCCCTGCACTGTGAATGTTTACATGTTATGTGCAATTAAACCATGGCAACATCTAATGTTTGTGTAGTATTATGTTCAGCAGACTGTGTTCTTCTATTGTTGTGACTTAGATGACGTTTAGAGCACATTTTATGCCCAATTCACGCAAAACTCCACGGAATCCCAAGGAGTTCACATACTTTTTCTTGCAACTGTATGTTATTTGCCTGTAAAAGCCTAACTTGTGTAGACACCCAAAAGCCGTGAGGCTGCTACTTGGCACCACCATCTTGAATCTGAGATCAGCAGCCCCAGCAGAACCAGAGCACTTGCTCAAGGAACACTCTGTAGCGGGAGTCAGCAACCAGAAAATTGTGATCTACAAGTAGATCTCGGCCAGGTGATTGGTAGATCATGGTTAGGGCTTGATAACCAACCATCCCAGAGCATCAAGCAGAGGGACTGCTTGTAAAGTTGGAGCTGTAGTAGGGAGTAAGAGCCTCATAAGTTGATGTCTCCTCTGTAGTGCTGGCTCCTACACCCTGTCATGGATGGTGGGAGTAGCACCTGCTAAGCATGATCCATTCAAGTGAATGATGCCGCTCTGCAAGTGCCCTGCAACCTTGTGCAGTACAATAAACAAGGGGTTAAACAGGCAGTGATGCGTTGTTTCTCACCACCTGCTCTAACCCCTTGGACCAAGCAGAAGCATGCAGTTGCTGGGCACTTGCAGAGTGGCCCCATTTACTTGAATGGGTCTCGATTGACAGGTGGTAGCACCCACCAAAAGCAACAGGGGGTGTAATTCCTGCTGGTTCATGTGTACACCTTTGGCTACTGCCTCAGCAGCTAAAGGGGCTAAGGATTGGGGATGGTAAGACCGTGACACAACTGCAGGGTTTTACCACCCCCTAACTTTACATGTGAAAGATTGCTTCTGCCAGATGCAACTAAGGACGCATTCACAAGTGCAGCAGGCACTGCTTCTCCTCTGCAAAGGGATCCAAGTGTGTTTGACAGGTGGTGAGGAGGTGATATGTTACCTCCTCGCCACCTGATTTAAACCCATGATTGCTGTGCAATGCACACCATTGCGACATGGTAGTATGGCAATTAGAGGTTTAAATCAGGTGTGAGGAGGTGACACTTTGCACGTAGATCTTTGACTTCTTCCATGTTGTTCAGGTAGATCTCCACCTTTTTAGACCCCTGGTCTATAGTAATTATCTTTCACTCACTCATTCATTCACATAAACCTTTATGTGTGGGGAACAGAGAATCTGGGCCAGCACAGAAAGTAATAAGACACTGTCAGAATAGGAGAGGGTTATGACATGCAAAGAGAATGTGGTTGTGTTAGGAAATTGACTCTTCCTATAGAAGTCACATTTACTAGCAATGGTACCAAGTGAAAAAAAAAGATACAAATGTGGATTAGTTTGTTGGTACCCTTCTATGCAAAATTAAACTACAATTTTTTTCTGAAATAACTTGAAACTGACTAAAGCAATTTGGCATCCATCATTGTTTATTTCATATTTAATGAAAATCAAACTTTGATTTTGAATTTTGATTCAACAGACTGTTTTAAATGATAAAACAAATAAAAATATAATGGACAGAAATGATTGGCCCCTAATCTTTAGAGTTAATCATTGTAAACAATTGATTTCTATAGCTCTCATTGAGCTATCACCATTCTCCACCTGCCAAAAGGTTGTTTGGCACACTCTTGAACAAACTACTTCAGCTGTGTCAGGTTTGAAGAATGCCTTTGCCAAACTGCATGTTTCAGCTCTTTCCATAGATGTTCAATAGGATTCAGATTGGGCACATAGAAGGTCACATTAAAATAGTTCAGTGTTTTGTTCTTTGCCATTCTTGGGTCTTTTAGTTGTGTGTTTTAAATCATTATCCTGTTGGAAGTAACATAACATGAGGTGGTTTAGATGCATGCTGCTCTTGCACTTTTTTTTTTCAACAATGCAGAGTGTACTTCAAACAAAAGGCAGCTCTAGGAACTGATGGTCAGTAACAATTGAATGCTCCCCTTTGAGCACCCCAAGCCTACAAGTTGATGAATAACAAATGGCAGAGCATAGGGAGGGGGTGGCTGTACATTGGACAGAAGTAGGGTGCCCCAAGTACAGCCTGGGTTCAGGATCTAAGGGGGTTTCACAGGGACATAGAAATAGATATGAACACTACCACAAGTATGTCAAGGTACTACATGGTGCAGCACCTAGAAATGTTCTAGACAAGGTCAGGTTGCCAGGTCAGTACATCATTTGGACCTGATAGCAGGGGGATTTATACTCACTCTGGTGGCTGCAGCCATCAGGCTTGTGTATAAAACGGACAGGCAGACTCCTGCTTGTCAAGTGGAAGCAGGTGGGTGGCTGCGCTTCCACATGTAATCATGGGCTACACTTGCCCATCTGCAGGCCTGGCGCCGACATGGCACATGCCATTGGGTGGAGTCCACTCTCCTCCCCTTCTTGCTGTGAGCCGGAAAGCGATGTGCATGACGTCACTTCTGGGTCAACCCTGTCACTTTTGCACATCTGCATTGCAATAAATTCAGTGGAGCCCAGAGGTGACATGCAGGGTCTTTAAGACCCTGGATGTTTCATTAAAGAGAACCTGTTACCTAAAAATCATCACATAGTGTCCCCTATGTGATGAAAAAAAAGAGGTTATGCCCCCCCACCTCCACATATATGCATGTATGAACGTAAACTCACATGCCAGGGGCGCCTACGCATGAAAATGTTCATTCTGGTATACATGTTACATATCGCCATGCACGCCGGAGTGTGAGCGATAATTCTAGCACAAAAGCCCCTCCTAACACTAATCCGATGACTTGTAGGGGCTTTTCAAGTATTGCCATTTCGCACACAAATTTAAGGTTTGACATGTTGGGTATCTATTTGCTCAGTGCAACCTCAACTTTTATATTTTACCAAAACTTGTGTAATGTGTATGTTTGCCCTAAAATTCACTTTAGTGTGTTTTTTACTGAAATTTTGCATTTCTTAGACCTCTGCGTGTGACAAAAAATTGGAACTACCACTATTTTATTCTCTAGGGTGTCTGCTTTCAGGAAAAATATAATGTTTGGGAGTTTTCTGTAATCTTCAGGGTACTTTGTAGACTCTGCAGTATGTGCATCAGATTAACAAATGAAAAGTGGAAATTTCAAAGAAGCTTTTATTAGAAAGTCAATATTGTTGAATACTGAGTTGGCCCACCCTTTGCAGCTATAACAGCTTCAACTCTTCTGGGAAGATTGTCCACAAGGTTTAGGAGTGTGTCTATGGGAATGTTTGACCATTTTTCCAGAAGTGCATTTGTGAGGTCAGGCACTGATGTAAAACGAGAAGACCTGGCTTGCAGTCCTGCTCTAATTCATTCCAAAGGTGTTTTATTGGATTGAGGTCAGGACTATGTGCAGGCCAGTCAAGTTCCACCACCACAAACTTGTTCATCCATGTCTTCATGGACCTTGTTTTGTGCACTGGTGCGCAGTCATGTTGGAAGAGGAAGGGGCCATCCCCAAACTGTTCCCACAAAGCTGGGAGCATGAAATTGTCGAAAATGTCTTGGTATGCCAGCGTCTTAAGAGTTCCCTTCAATGGAACTAAGGGGCCAAGCCCAACCCCTGAAAAACAACCCCATACCATAATCCCCCTTCCACCAAACTTTACACTTGGCACAGTGCAGTTAGGCAAATACTGTTCTGGCAACCACCAAACCCAGACATGTCCATTGGATTGCCAGACAGAGAAGTGTGATTCATCACACTTGGCACCCAGTGGCAGAAACCGCAAAGCAACCTTAAAACAGAACCAAGCCTCTTCCATATTTCACATGGAGATCTTTTTGAAAGCTTAATTTTTTTCATCTGTAAACATAGAACTGATGTGATTTCCCAAAATGTTTTAGTTTTGTCTTTTCTGTCCAAAGGACATTTTGTCAGAAGGATTATGGCATGTCAGATTGCCTTTAACACATTCCAGTTTAGCTTTTTAATGTTTTCTTTTCAACAGTGTAGTCTTCCTTGGTCTTCTTCCTTCTACTGTTGTTCAAAAAGCATTTGACACACCTTTTCTTAGAGTTCAGCTTGTATCTCTTTGAAAATGTTTCCTTCTGTTCAATCTGGGGTTGATTTTCCTATTTCAGCCATGTCCAGGGAGGTTGGCTACACTTCACACTATCTTTCTGTTTAACACGGGGTTGATTTTCCTCTTTCAACAATGTCCAGGAAGGTTGGTACACTTCCATGGCCTTAAACGCCTTGCTAAAATTTGAAGATGTAGTCATAGGAACATCATGCTGTGTGAAAATGGTCTTACAGTCATTACATTCAACAAACTGGTATATAATTTTCTTTCAGACCTCTTCAGATCTTCTCTTTTGCTTTCTCTGGTCCATGTTCAGTGTGGAGCACACAATGTACCAAAAAGCAGAGCAAATCACTTTTTTCCATTTGAATGGCTGAATGACAACATGAATAAAGACATATGTAATACTAATTAAAGAAAATAGTTTGTTTGAAATGTCCTTATGATCCCATTATTTATAATCAATTCTAAGGGTACCAACAAATCTGTCCAGACCATTTTAGAATACCTGTACAATAGGCAATAGATTATCTATTTTCACACTTTCTTTGTTTTACTCTATGACATACTAAAGGCATGTCATTGGCTGCAAGCTCTGATCGAATGCTGGCTTTCCAGCATGACTGTTCAAAAAAGAGGAGTACTCGCTTACCGAAATTCATCCGGTTCCTGCTGAACCCACTGAATTTTGGTACATGTGTACTGGGCTTTGGGCAAAACTGAATCTCACACCAGCAGATGCAGTTTCAGTGGATGCAGCTAGTTTTATTTTAAAGATTGCAGTTTTACAAAAATTAATTCAGACAAACAAAACATATAGCCATCTGGCACTGAATAAAGAATTCAGATTTTTCAGTATGAAATATTATAAGCTTTGCTTTTGAAAGACTGATTTCTGGGAATTGGTTTGATGTCCATACTGATATGTCAGTTATTCAATTACTGATGGGCAAGGAGGCTGTAGCGGTAGAGTAGAGAAATAAACATTGGTGTTGACAGCATAGAGATTATATTGGAAACCATGCAAGGTTATCAGCTGAGCAAGTGAAGGATTGTAGATAAAGAATATAAGGAGTAAGTGCCTTAGGAGATCTCTACAGAAAGAAGAAGAGGAAAGGAGGAGGTAGAGATGTAGGTGACACTGAAGGAGCACTTAGGTAGGAGTACCAGGAAAGAGCAGAGTTTAGGAGGCCAGGGGAATGGAGTTTGTAGCCAGATACTTAATTAACAAGTTATGACAGTTTGCAATGACTCTTTACACTATCACTGAACTGATATGCTGATTAGTCTTACTGTCTGCCTCCTGCCAGCAGGGGGAGCTGAGAAGTCAAGGAGCTCCAAAGACTTCTATGCTGCCAGCAGTCAAATGTAGAAAATGAAGTTGAGGAAGGTAGGCATATTGTGGACCTCTGTTGAAGTGTATTTCCCAGAGGGGGAATGCCAGCAGGAAGGGAAAGAGTTGCATTTTCTCAGGCTGTAGAGAACACAGCATTCTCTTGCCATGAAGGAGCCTGGAGAGTGCACATTACTATCCAGTGTGCACCACCATTGCTGCATAATGGTGGACTGAACAGATTTAGAAGTTCTGAGTCCAGATTTGACAACAGCCAGAGTCACCTGGGTGCAGAGCAGAGAGTGGATATATCCCTGTGAGTGGCTGGATGGTGAGCTGCAATATCACTGGTGAGCTGCAGCTGTGGGGATTTACTATCTGCTGCTAGACAGACTGAGCCCTTTAGGTACTGACAATACAGCCAATTAGTAGCCTTATTGCTACCTGAAGGCTTGACTAGGACTATTCTCATATGCTCCAACGGTACAATTGGGCCCCAACTCTAGCCAGCTGAAGAGTTAGGACTGAATACTTTGTTACATAGTTACATACTGTCCCTTTACAGCTGCTACACAGAGACCTTTACTTATTTCCTATGCTAAATGATACCTTTCAGGGGACATTGCACCATACCCTAGCCATTCTCCTAGAGTGCACTCTAGATTAGTTCTAAAATTATTATTCACATTGCAGTTAATGCTTGTATGCACTGTTTATTGCTGACTTTGCTGATTCATGAGTTAATTCTGGTCTAGAGGTACATAAATATATTTTAGGTTACTTTAGCATAGTGATTATACTGTCCAGCAGATTGTGTTTGAACCTACCTTCTGTATGCTCATTTATGCACAAACTACTATCTGTAGTACTCCACACATACCAATACATGGAGTTAGTTTACCACTAAACAGTCTTGTATTGTCTATTTCCTGATACTATTTCACAGTCAAGTTAAAGGTGTGCACACGTGTTTTCCTATAAGTGCATGCAGTAACTTTCACTCAACCAGGTATGCCAGAGGGGCTGAGGTTGTCCTTAAACAGAGAACCCAAATTACCAAGCTACTTCTTCAGGGGTAGTGCTACAAATGTTTGAGGAGGAAGAGGTGGTCAGCTGTGTTGAAGGCGACAGAAAGGTCTAAAAGTATAATAAGTATTGTGTTAATAAGTCATTTGTAAGTTTTAGAAGGGCAGTTTCTGTGGAGTGTTGTGGGCCAACGCCAGACTGTAAGGCGTCTAAAAGGTTATTAGTAAGGTAGCAGCTCAGGCGGTTGTAGTTTGGAAGTGAAAAGTTGCAGTGTTGGCAGTGGGAGATGTAAGTATAAGCTTATTTCTTTATTTTTTGAGTATTATAAATGCATTATTCAGGTGTGATGATAGTAAAATACAAGCACTGTAAGTTCATGATGCAGCAAACCTGATGCTGAACTTTCTGATGCTAAAACTCCCCAAAACAACCAAGCGTTAAACTCTAACCTAAAGAGCAAAATTGCCATAATCCTGCGTTTTAAAGCTGTAGGTAGAGAAAAATATGTTGATCTGACAGAAATCCTAACTTTATGGTTGGAATAAAAACAGTGTTTTTTTGTGCATTTAAATCTCAGTTGGTGTTGTCATCTGAGGCTGTTGGACTACAGAACTCGATCTATCCTGTACACCTCTCTATCCCACGCCATGTGCATACATCAGTTGCTTTCCCAGCAAAACACTGCTTCTGTCTTGACTTCCAAAAGTGTGTCCATACACTGTGTGAATGGAAAGGGCTTTTGGTAGAGGTAGTTCTGAGGGAATAGTTATGTGTGTAGAAACTGAGCTCTTAGCAGCTGCCCCATAGGTATTTTAAAAGCCAAGTGATGATATCACAGGGAATAATAAAAACAGTTTTTAACTACAGGAACAAGATACAAGAACAAATTTGGGGAAATGCTCTACGGGGCAAGAGAGGTTTGGGGGTGAATGTGGGTAATGCCTAGACTCACACTTTATAAAAACAGCATTTGATTTTTTTTAAAGTATTAGAGATTCTGTATATAGCCCTACAGAATGGACAGTGCACAGTCCACATGTGTTTATCTGCTGCTTATCTGCAAACATGAAACAGGAACTTTATTATAGAGAAAAGACCTAGAGTTTAACCATAGATGCAGCTACAAACTTATAAACACTGCCATCTACTGGTTGAAGAATACATCTCTACTGAATACTGATGTAGCTGTTATACAAAATTACATGAACATTGTATTTCAACACAAAGGATATGCAAAACACTTTCAGAAAACTGCAGATATGCAGAACACATTTGTCAGTGCTTTCAGTACTTACTGACTAAGCTGTAACTGCTTCTAAATATGTACTTACTATATTACTTGTCGTTTCTGTGGAGTGTTGTGGGCCAAAAATCAGGGAATGTAATTTTCACCAAACATTCTCTGGTGGAGAATCGATCACTGACATTTACAGTACATGAACATGGAAGATTATCCTGCCAACAATGTTTGCTCAATGTCAGATTCACTGCTTTATAAATATGCCCCTTAAAATGATTCTTTAAATTCTAAAATAACCTCTGATGTAGCAAGTTCCTGCAAACAACCTATACACGTTTATTTAAATAGGGTTTCTACTATTTAAACCCTAGGCTTATCCAAACTGTTAGGTAAAAATTAAAAAAAAAATGATGTGAACAAGCAGCTTGAGGTGATGGCAGCATATGTACAGTAATATTCTTATTGTCACTGGCTTGTGACAGACCATTGCAGGGGAGCAAGTCTTCTGGCTTTGAAACCTGTAAATTGTCACGAGTAAGAACATTGGGTAATAAAATGCTAATTGGCAACCATAGCAATAATACATTTTATATCTTGTTACAGCTTAATTTAGTTTACAACATCGATTGGTATATAATAATTTAGTAATGCTTTATAATATTTTGGAAATAGCAGTGTATAAACTGGGTTTCCCCTTCATGTGTTCAATCCAAGGAATATTGATATGTTTTTGAAATTTTTGGCTGTCCTACTCCAGAAGGCACCTCATTCATCCAGGCAACTTCTCCCATAATGTAAATTAAATGTAATTATGGGACTGTAATGGCAGTGACAGATGAGTGGTCCTGAGGACCCAGATGTACAAATGTCATAATTAGCATCTACTCTGAAATATTCCATAATTAAAATTTTTGAATTGTAGCCCTCTTTGTCCCCAAATTGTCCCCAAACAGGATATTGCACCAAATTTGTAGCTAAATAAGCGAACCAGAACCTTTTGCTAAGTGAAACAGTGGGTTTGATAATAAAGTTGGCAGTGTCCCTTAGGACAGGGCCTCTGTGAACAGCAGGTGATTCCATTCCTGTGAAATTACCCAGTAATCGAATCAAATTATGCAAATGAACCACTGTAACAAGTGTATAACACTAACAGTAAGTATATAGATGCACTTCAGTATGGAGATATTACAAGCTTTATAGGACTAAAAATTAATAATAGTACAAACCGGAAAAGGACCCAACAAAAGTTCAGGTGGGATTGTGTACATATGCCCAGTGATGAATTAGGAGTGCAGAAAGAGGAACTGAGGTGTATGGAAGGGATGGCATTAGGACACAGTGTAGGGAGACAGTCCACAGTGTAGCAATGGGCACAGCACTGATAAACAGTCCATGGAGTAGCAATGGGCACAGCATGGATAGACAGTCCATGGAGTAGCAATGGGCACAGCATGGATAGACAGTCCATGGAGTAGCAATGGGCACAGCATGGATAGACAGTCCACGGAGTAGCAATGGGCACAGCATGGATAGACAGTCCACGGAGTAGCAATGGGCACAGCATGGATAGACAGTCCACGGAGTAGCAATGGGCACAGCATGGATAGACAGTCCACGGAGTAGCAATGGGCACAGCATGGATAGACAGTCCACGGAGTAGCAATGGGCACAGCATGGATAGACAGTCCACGGAGTAGCAATGGGCACAGCATGGATAGACAGTCCACGGAGTAGCAATGGGCACAGCATGGATAGACAGTCCACGGAGTAGCAATGGGCACAGCATGGATAGACAGTCCACGGAGTAGCAATGGGCACAGCATGGATAGACAGTCCACGGAGTAGCAATGGGCACAGCATGGATAGACAGTCCACGGAGTAGCAATGGGCACAGCATGGATAGACAGTCCACGGAGTAGCAATGGGCACAGCATGGATAGACAGTTCACGGAGTAGCAATGGGAACAGCATGGATAGACAGTCCATGGAGTAGCAATGGGCACAAAATGGATAGACAGTCCATGGAGTAGCAATGGGTACAGCATGGATAGACAGTTCACAGAGTAGCAATGGGCACAGCATGGATAGACAGTTCACAGAGTAGCAATGTGCACGGGGAGTTTGGAGGTAGCTATATGGTCCAGCAAGGGGAAATGATCCTAAAAGTGGTGCTACGGCACAGCAAGGGAAGGTAGAATAGCACAGCAAGGGTTAAGTGTCCATGGAGAGGAAATTGGGCACAGCAAATGTGAAGCACTCCCCAAGGCAACAATATGACATGGCAATGGCAAATGATCCTCAGAACTGCATCATAGCACAGCAAGGGTTGGTGATTAGAGATGAGCGAAGTATTCAAAAATTCGATTCGACTGATTCGGCGAATTAGTGGAAAAATTTCGATTCGAGTCGAATATATTCGCTGTGAATTTAACTTAAAAAAGGGTGTTTCTAGGCTTCAGAGAGACTTAATATTAGTGCTGAACACTGTACCTTTAATTTAAATGCCCTTGGAGTCTGCTGGGGAAGAGAAATAATACTGTCAGTCAGTATGACATGCAGATGAGTGCCGTCGATCTTAGAATCACCGCACACTTCACTCATTTGGGCAGTCACGGGGCCAAAACCAGAGTGTGGAGCCACAGTGTGGCGGTGGAGGCAGCAGCAATGGGAGGCCATACAGCACCCTATGACAAAAATGGAAACCACCAGCAGTGTGAGGAGACCTGAAAGTGGCACATGGCAGAGTGTGGCGATGGAGACAGCAGCAATGGGAGGCCGTACAGGGACCCATGACACACTCTGGACCTGGCAGCAGCATGAGGAGGCGGTACAGGGGCCCATGGCAGATTACGGGCCTGGCAGCAGCATGAGGAGTCGGTACGGGGGCCCATGGCAGATTACGGGCCTGGCAGCAGCAATGGGAGGCGGTACAGGGACCCATGACACACTCTGGACCTGGCAGCAGCATGGGGAGGCGGTACAGGGGCCCATGACAGATTACGGGCCTGGCAGCAGCATGAGGAGTCGGTACGGGGGCCCATGACACTCTGGACCTGGCAGCAGCATGAGGAGGCGGTACAGGGGCGCATGACAGATTACGAGCCTGGCAGCAGCAACTTGGACAGGAGGACGTTCAGCTTCTGCACCGTCTGGTGCGTGCTCGCAAACTGTTGTCTCTTGGAAACGGATTCCAAGAAAGACTGCTGATGGAATCCGTGAAGAGGAGTAGCAGGAGAAGGAGCATCTGAACGAGCGGAATATGCCAACAAGCGACAACAGGGGCCCATGACAGATTACGGGCCTGGCAGCAGCATGAGGAGTCGGTACGGGGGCCCATGGCAGATTAGGGGCCTGGCAGCAGCTATGGGAGGCCCGTAATCTGCCAGCACCCTATGACAAAAAATGGAACCCACCAGCAGTGTGAGGAGACCTGAAAGTGGCACATGGCAGAGTGTGGCGATGGAGACAGCAGCAATGAGAGGCCGTACAGGGACCCATGAGAGACTCTGGACCTGGCAGCAGCATGAGGAGGCGGTACAGGGGCCCATGGCAGATTACGGGCCTGGCAGCAGCATGAGGAGTCGGTACGGGGGCCCATGGCAGATTACGGGCCTGGCAGCAGCAATGGGAGGCGGTACAGGGACCCATGACACACTCTGGACCTGGCAGCAGCATGGGGAGGCGGTACAGGGGCCCATGACAGATTACGGGCCTGGCAGCAGCATGAGGAGTCGGTACGGGGGCCCATGACACTCTGGACCTGGCAGCAGCATGAGGAGGCGGTACAGGGGCGCATGACAGATTACGAGCCTGGCAGCAGCAACTTGGACAGGAGGACGTTCAGCTTCTGCACCGTCTGGTGCGTGCTCGCAAACTGTTGTCTCTTGGAAACGGATTCCAAGAAAGACTGCTGATGGAATCCGTGAAGAGGAGTAGCAGGAGAAGGAGCATCTGAACGAGCGGAATATGCCAACAAGCGACAACAGGGGCCCATGACAGATTACGGGCCTGGCAGCAGCATGAGGAGTCGGTACGGGGGCCCATGGCAGATTAAGGGCCTGGCAGCAGCTATGGGAGGCCCGTAATCTGCCAGCACCCTATGACAAAAAATGGAACCCACCAGCAGTGTGAGGAGACCTGAAAGTGGCACATGGCAGAGTGTGGCGATGGAGACAGCAGCAATGAGAGGCCGTACAGGGACCCATGAGAGACTCTGGACCTGGCAGCAGCATGAGGAGGCGGTATAGGGGCCCATGGCAGATTAGGGGCCTGGCAGCAGCTATGGGAGGCCCGTAATCTGCCAGCACCCTATGACAAAAAATGGAATACCCCAGCAGTGTGAGGAGACCTGAAAGTGGCACATGGCAGAGTGTGGCGATGGAGACAGCAGCAATGGGAGGCCGTACAGGGACCCATGAGAGACTCTGGACTTGGCAGCAGCATGAGGAGGCGGTATAGGGGCCCATGGCAGATTAGGGGCCTGGCAGCAGCTATGGGAGGCCCGTAATCTGCCAGCACCCTATGACAAAAAATGTAACACACCAGCAGTGTGAGGAGACCTGAAAGTGGCACATGTTTGGGGCATGATTCATTGCGGATTTAGTCAGTTGTGTCAGGAACTGGTGGTTTGAAATCCAGACTAATCCACGCCTGATTCATTTTCACAAACGTCAGTCTCTCCACACTTTGGGTGGACAGTCGTGTCCTCCGCGGAGTTGCAATACCTCCTGACGCACTAAACACGCGCTCCGATGCCACGCTACTGGCCGGGCATGACAGCCTTTCAAGGGCAAATTCAGCTAGTTGGGGCCAAAGGTCAAGTTTCGTTGCCCAGTAGTCAAGGGGATTGTCTACCTCGGTTGGCAGGGTGCTGTCCAAGTAGGCCTAAGCCTGTTGTTTGAGGTCCTGCTCCAGGTCCACCTGATGCTGCTGCTGCTGCTGCTGCGGCTGGTTAGTAGTTTCCTCACTGCGCTGGTGAAGAAAGCTACTCATCATCGACTGCAGACTGAGGCAGCCGCTGCTGGTGGAGCTGCCACTGCTCCTACCACCCCACCCCTCCCCTGCTGCCATGGCAGCGGAACGCGAGCGCACAGGGCCCACAGTGTCTGAGGATGGACGTTGGCGCAGACAGGCAGAGACCAGCTGACTACATAGGTGGTTTTTATAGTACGTTATTTTGGCCTCCCTCTCAGCAGGTGTGAAAAAGGCCACCATTTTTGAACGGTAGCGAGGGTCCAACAAGGTGGACAGCCAAAAGTCATCCCTCTGTCTGATGGTTATTATTCGGCTGTCGCTACGCAAGCAACCGAGCATGCTATGGGCCATTTGTGCCAAGGAATGCGAGGGACTCCCTGCCTCCATCTCCACAGCATACTGCCATGGTGCGTCTGGGTCCTCTGTCTCCTCCTCCTCCTCCTCCTCTACCAGATGCTCCTGCTCCTCCACTCCTGTCCGCTGAGTGGAAAAACAACCCATTTCACTCAATAATTCCTGAGCACCAATGTCCTCCTCTACCTCCTCCTCCTCTTCCTGTCCTGCCCCCACAGGGGTCATGTGGCGTTGAGATCTGTGCGCCACGTCTACCGCACCCTGACCAGCCATTGTTAACAGCATTTGTTCCAGGACGTGCAACAGAGGAATGACGTCGTTCATCCCATAGTCCTGCCGACTCACGAATAGCGTGGCCTCCTCAAAGGGCCTGAGCAAGCGCAGGTGTCACGCATGAGCTGCCAATGGCTGACATCTAAGTTACACAGGGAGTACCTTTATCCGCTTTTAACATCAGGAAATCTGTGATGGCCTTTTGCTGTTCGTAAAGGCGGTCTAACATATGTAGGGTTGAATTCCACCTTGTTGCAACGTCACAGCATGAGGAGTCGGTATAGAGGCCCGTGGCAGATTAGGGGCCTGGCAGCAGCTATGGGAGGCCCGTAATCTGCCAGCACCCTATGTCAAAAAATTCAACACACCAGCAGTGTGAGGAGACCTGAAAGTGGCACATGGCATGAGAGACTGTGGACCTGGCAGCAGCATGAGGAGGCGGTATAGGGGACCATGACAGACTCAGGACTTGGCAGCAGCATGAGGAGGCGGTATATAGAGGCCTATGGCAGATTAGGGGCCTGGCAGCAGCTATAGGAGGCCCGTAATCTGCCAGCACCCTATGTCAAAAAATTCAACACACCAGCAGTGTGTGAGGAGACCTGAAAGTGGCACATGGCATGAGACACTGTGGACCTGGCAGCAGCATGAGGAGGCGGTATATAGGGGCCCATGGCAGATTAGGGGCCTGGCAGCAGCTATGGGAGGCCCGTAATCTGCCAGCACCCTATGTCAAAAAATTCTACACACCAGCAGTGTGTGAGGAGACCTGAAAGTGGCACATGGCAGAGTGTGGCGATGGAGACAGCAGCAATGGGAGGCCGTACAGGGAACCATGAGAGACTCTGGACCTGGCAGCAGCATGAGGAGGCGGTATATAGGGGCCTATGGCAGATTAGGGGCCTGGCAGCAGCTATAGGAGGCCCGTAATCTGCCAGCACCCTATGTCAAAAAATTCAACACACCAGCAGTGTGAGGAGACCTGAAAGTGGCACATGGCATGAGACACTGTGGACCTGGCAGCAGCATGAGGAGGCGGTATATAGGGGCCCATGGCAGATTAGGGGCCTGGCAGCAGCAATGGGAGGCCCGTAATCTGCCAGCACCCTATGTCAAAAAATTCTACACACCAGCAGTGTGTGAGGAGACCTGAAAGTGGCACATGGCAGAGTGTGGCGATGGAGACAGCAGCAATGGGAGGCCGTACAGGGACCCATGAGAGACTCTGGACCTGGCAGCAGCATGAGGAGGCGGTATATAGGGGCCTATGGCAGATTAGGGGCCTGGCAGCAGCTATAGGAGGCCCGTAATCTGCCAGCACCCTATGTCAAAAAATTCTACACACCAGCAGTGTGTGAGGAGACCTGAAAGTGGCACATGGCAGAGTGTGGCGATGGAGACAGCAGCAATGGGAGGCCGTACAGGGACCCATGAGAGACTCTGGACTGGGCAGCAGCATGAGGAGGCGGTATAGGGGCCCATGGCAGATTAGGGGCCTGGCAGCAGCAATGGGAGGCCCGTAATCTGCCAGCACCCTATGTCAAAAAATTCTACACACCAGCAGTGTGTGAGGAGACCTGAAAGTGGCACATGGCAGAGTGTGGCGATGGAGACAGCAGCAATGGGAGGCCGTACAGGGACCCATGAGAGACTCTGGACCTGGCAGCAGCATGAGGAGGCGGTATATAGGGGCCTATGGCAGATTAGGGGCCTGGCAGCAGCTATGGGAGGCCCGTAATCTGCCAGCACCCTATGTCAAAAAATTCTACACACCAGCAGTGTGTGAGGAGACCTGAAAATGGCACATGGCAGAGTGTGGCGATGGAGACAGCAGCAATGGGAGGCCCTACAGGGACCCATGAGAGACTCTGGACCTGGCAGCAGCATGAGGAGGCGGTATATAGGGGCCTATGGCAGATTAGGGGCCTGGCAGCAGCTATAGGAGGCCCGTAATCTGCCAGCACCCTATGTCAAAAAATTCAACACACCAGCAGTGTGTGAGGAGACCTGAAAGTGGCACATGGCATGAGACACTGTGGACCTGGCAGCAGCATGAGGAGGCGGTATATAGGGGCCCATGGCAGATTAGGGGCCTGGCAGCAGCTATAGGAGGCCCGTAATCTGCCAGCACCCTATGTCAAAAAATTCTACACACCAGCAGTGTGTGAGGAGACCTGAAAGTGGCACATGGCAGAGTGTGGCGATGGAGACAGCAGCAATGGGAGGCCGTACAGGGAACCATGAGAGACTCTGGACCTGGCAGCAGCATGAGGAGGCGGTATATAGGGGCCTATGGCAGATTAGGGGCCTGGCAGCAGCTATAGGAGGCCCGTAATCTGCCAGCACCCTATGTCAAAAAATTCTACACACCAGCAGTGTGTGAGGAGACCTGAAAGTGGCACATGGCAGAGTGTGGCGATGGAGACAGCAGCAATGGGAGGCCGTACAGGGACCCATGAGAGACTCTGGACCTGGCAGCAGCATGAGGAGGCGGTATATAGGGGCCTATGGCAGATTAGGGGCCTGGCAGCAGCTATAGGAGGCCCGTAATCTGCCAGCACCCTATGTCAAAAAATTCTACACACCAGCAGTGTGTGAGGAGACCTGAAAGTGGCACATGGCAGAGTGTGGCGATGGAGACAGCAGCAATGGGAGGCCGTACAGGGACCCATGAGAGACTCTGGACCTGGCAGCAGCATGAGGAGGCGGTATATAGGGGCCTATGGCAGATTAGGGGCCTGGAAGCAGCTATAGGAGGCCCGTAATCTGCCAGCACCCTATGTCAAAAAATTCTACACACCAGCAGTGTGTGAGGAGACCTGAAAGTGGCACATGGCAGAGTGTGGCGATGGAGACAGCAGCAATGGGAGGCCGTACAGGGACCCATGAGAGACTCTGGACTTGGCAGCAGCATGAGGAGGCGGTATAGGGGCCCATGGCAGATTAGGGGCCTGGCAGCAGCAATGGGAGGCCCGTAATCTGCCAGCACCCTATGTCAAAAAATTCTACACACCAGCAATGTGTGAGGAGACCTGAAAGTGGCACATGGCAGAGTGTGGCGATGGAGACAGCAGCAATGGGAGGCCGTACAGGGAACCATGAGAGACTCTGGACCTGGCAGCAGCATGAGGAGGCGGTATATAGGGGCCTATGGCAGATTAGGGGCCTGGCAGCAGCTATAGGAGGCCCATAATCTGCCAGCACCCTATGTCAAAAAATTCAACACACCAGCAGTGTGAGGAGACCTGAAAGTGGCACATGGCATGAGACACTGTGGACCTGGCAGCAGCATGAGGAGGCGGTATATAGGGGCCCATGGCAGATTAGGGGCCTGGCAGCAGCAATGGGAGGCCCGTAATCTGCCAGCACCCTATGTCAAAAAATTCTACACACCAGCAGTGTGTGAGGAGACCTGAAAGTTGCACATGGCAGAGTGTGGCGATGGAGACAGCAGCAATGGGAGGCCGTACAGGGACCCATGAGAGACTCTGGACCTGGCAGCAGCATGAGGAGGCGGTATATAGGGGCCTATGGCAGATTAGGGGCCTGGCAGCAGCTATAGGAGGCCCGTAATCTGCCAGCACCCTATGTCAAAAAATTCTACACACCAGCAGTGTGTGAGGAGACCTGAAAGTGGCACATGGCAGAGTGTGGCGATGGAGACAGCAGCAATGGGAGGCCGTACAGGGGCCCATGAGAGACTCTGGACTTGGCAGCAGCATGAGGAGGCGGTATAGGGGCCCATGGCAGATTAGGGGCCTGGCAGCAGCAATAGGAGGCCCGTAATCTGCCAGCACCCTATGTCAAAAAATTCTACACACCAGCAGTGTGTGAGGAGACCTGAAAGTGGCACATGGCAGAGTGTGGCGATGGAGACAGCAGCAATGGGAGGCCGTACAGGGACCCATGAGAGACTCTGGACTTGGCAGCAGCATGAGGAGGCGGTATAGGGGCCCATGGCAGATTAGGGGCCTGGCAGCAGCAATGGGAGGCCCGTAATCTGCCAGCACCCTATGTCAAAAAATTCTACACACCAGCAGTGTGTGAGGAGACCTGAAAGTGGCACATGGCAGAGTGTGGCGATGGAGACAGCAGCAATGGGAGGCCGTACAGGGACCCATGAGAGACTCTGGACTTGGCAGCAGCATGAGGAGGCGGTATAGGGGCCCATAGCAGATTAGGGGCCTGGCAGCAGCAATGGGAGGCCCGTATTCTGCCAGCACCCTAGGTCAAAAAATTCTACACACCAGCAGTGTGTGAGGAGACCTGAAAGTGGCACATGGCAAAGTGTGGCGATGGAGACAGCAGCAATGGGAGGCCGTACAGGGACCCATGAGAGACTCTGGACCTGGCAGCAGCATGAGGAGGCGGTATAGGGGCCCATGGCAGATTAGGGGCCTGGCAGCAGCAATGGGAGGCCCGTAATCTGCCAGCACCCTATGTCAAAAAATTCTACACACCAGCAGTGTGAGGAGACCTGAAAGTGGCACATGGCAGAGTGTGGCGATGGAGACAGCAGCAATGGGAGGCCGTACAGGGACCCATGAGAGACTCTGGACCTGGCAGCAGCATGAGGAGGCGGTATATAGGGGCCTATGGCAGATTAGGGGCCTGGCAGCAGCAATGGGAGGCCCGTAATCTGCCAGCACCCTATGTCAAAAAATTCTACACACCAGCAGTGTGTGAGGAGACCTGAAAGTGGCACATGGCAGAGTGTGGCGATGGAGACAGCAGCAATGGGAGGCCGTACAGGGACCCATGAGAGACTCTGGACCTGGCAGCAGCATGAGGAGGCGGTATAGGGGCCCATGGCAGATTAGGGGCCTGGCAGCAGCAATGGGAGGCCCGTAATCTGCCAGCACCCTATGTCAAAAAATTCTACACACCAGCAGTGTGAGGAGACCTGAAAGTGGCACATGGCAGAGTGTGGCGATGGAGACAGCAGCAATGGGAGGCCGTACAGGGACCCATGAGAGACTCTGGACCTGGCAGCAGCATGAGGAGGCGGTATATAGGGGCCTATGGCAGATTAGGGGCCTGGCAGCAGCAATGGGAGGCCCGTAATCTGCCAGCACCCTATGTCAAAAAATTCTACACACCAGCAGTGTGTGAGGAGACCTGAAAGTGGCACATGGCAGAGTGTGGCGATGGAGACAGCAGCAATAGGAGGCCGTACAGGGACCCATGAGAGACTCTGGACCTGGCAGCAGCATGAGGAGGCGGTATATAGGGGCCTATGGCAGATTAGGGGCCTGGCAGCAGCTATGGGAGGCCCGTAATCTGCCAGCACCCTATGTCAAAATATTCTACACACCAGCAGTGTGTGAGGAGACCTGAAAGTGGCACATGGCAGAGTGTGGCGATGGAGACAGCAGCAATAGGAGGCCGTACAGGGACCCATGAGAGACTCTGGACCTGGCAGCAGCATGAGGAGGCGGTATATAGGGGCCTATGGCAGATTAGGGGCCTGGCAGCAGCTATGGGAGGCCCGTAATCTGCCAGCACCCTATGTCAAAATATTCTACACACCAGCAGTGTGTGAGGAGACCTGAAAGTGGCACATGGCAGAGTGTGGCGATGGAGACAGCAGCAATGGGAGGCCGTACAGGGACCCATGAGAGACTCTGGACCTGGCAGCAGCATGAGGAGGCGGTATATAGGGGCCTATGGCATATTAGGGGCCTGGCAGCAGCTATAGGAGGCCCGTAATCTGCCAGCACCCTATGTCAAAAAATTCTACACACCAGCAGTGTGTGAGGAGACCTGAAAGTGGCACATGGCAGAGTGTGGCGATGGAGACAGCAGCAATGGGAGGCCGTACAGGGACCCATGAGAGACTCTGGACCTGGCAGCAGCATGAGGAGGCGGTATATAGGGGCCTATGGCAGATTAGGGGCCTGGCAGCAGCTATGGGAGGCCCCTAATCTGCCAGCACCCTATGTCAAAAAATTCTACACACCAGCAGTGTGAGGAGACCTGAAAGTGGCACATGGCAGAGTGTGGCGATGGAGACAGCAGCAATGGGAGGCCGTACAGGGACCCATGAGAGACTCTGGACCTGGCAGCAGCATGAGGAGGCGGTATATAGGGGCCTGGCAGCAGCAATGGGAGGCCCGTAATCTGCCAGCACCCTATGTCAAAAAATTCTACACACCAGCAGTGTGTGAGGAGACCTGAAAGTGGCACATGGCAGAGTGTGGCGATGGAGACAGCAGCAATAGGAGGCCGTACAGGGACCCATGAGAGACTCTGGACCTGGCAGCAGCATGAGGAGGCGGTATATAGGGGCCTATGGCAGATTAGGGGCCTGGCAGCAGCTATGGGAGGCCCGTAATCTGCCAGCACCCTATGTCAAAAAATTCTACACACCAGCAGTGTGAGGAGACCTGAAAGTGGCACATGGCAGAGTGTGGCGATGGAGACAGCAGCAATGGGAGGCCGTACAGGGACCCATGAGAGACTCTGGACCTGGCAGCAGCATGAGGAGGCGGTATATAGGGGCCTATGGCAGATTAGGGGCCTTGCAGCAGCTATGGGAGGCCCGTAATCTGCCAGCACCCTATGTCAAAAAATTCTACACACCAGCAGTGTGTGAGGAGACCTGAAAGTGGCACATGGCAGAGTGTGGCGATGGAGACAGCAGCAATGGGAGGCCGTACAGGGACCCATGAGAGACTCTGGACCTGGCAGCAGCATGAGGAGGCGGTATATAGGGGCCTATGGCAGATTAGGGGCCTGGCAGCAGCTATGGGAGGCCCGTAATCTGCCAGCACCCTATGTCAAAAAATTCTACACACCAGCAGTGTGTGAGGAGACCTGAAAGTGGCACATGGCAGAGTGTGGCGATGGAAACAGCAGCAATGGGAGGCCGTACAGGGACCCATGAGAGACTCTGGACCTGGCAGCAGCATGAGGAGGCGGTATATAGGGGCCTATGGCAGATTAGGGGCCTGGCAGCAGCTATAGGAGGCCCGTAATCTGCCAGCACCCTATGTCAAAAAATTCTACACACCAGCAGTGTGTGAGGAGACCTGAAAGTGGCACATGGCAGAGTGTGGCGATGGAGACAGCAGCAATGGGAGGCCGTACAGGGACCCATGACAGACTCTGGACCTGGCAGCAGCATGAGGAGGCGGTATATAGGGGCCTATGGCAGATTAGGGGCCTGGCAGCAGCTATGGGAGGCCCGTAATCTGCCAGCACCCTATGTCAAAAAATTCTACACACCAGCAGTGTGTGAGGAGACCTGAAAGTGGCACATGTTTGAGGCATGATTCATGGCGGATTTAGTCAGTTGTGTCAGGAACTGGTGGTTTGAAATCCAGACTAATCCACGCCTGATTCATTTTCACAAACGTGAGTCTCTCCACACTTTGGGTGGACAGTCGTGTCCTCCGCGGAGTTACAATACCTCCTGCCGCACTAAACACGCGCTCCGATGCCACGCTACTGGCCGGGCATGACAGCCTTTCAAGGGCAAATTCAGCTAGTTGGGGCCAAAGGTCAAGTTTCGTTGACCAGTAGTCAAGGGGATTGTCTACCTCGGTTGGCAGGGTGCTGTCCAAGTAGGCCCAAGCCTGTTGTTTGAGGTCCTGCTCCAGGTCCACCTGATGCTCCTGCTGCTGCTGCTGCGGCTGGTTAGTAGTTTCCTCACTGCGCTGGTGAAGAAAGCTACTCATCATCGACTGCAGACTGAGGCAGCCGCTGCTGGTGGAGCTGCCACTGCTCCTACCACCCCACCCCTCCCCTGCTGCCATGGCAGCGGAACGCGAGCGCACAGGGCCCACAGTGTCTGAGGATGGACGTTGGCGCACAAAGGCAGAGACCAACTGACTACATAGGTGGTTTTTATAGTACGTTATTTTGGCCTCCCTCTCAGCAGGTGTGAAAAAGGCCACCATTTTTGAACGGTAGCGAGGGTCCAACAAGGTGGACAGCCAAAAGTCATCCCTCTGTCTGATGGTTATTATTCGGCTGTCGCTACGCAAGCAACCGAGCATGCTATGGGCCATTTGTGCCAAGGAATGCGAGGGACTCCCTGCCTCCATCTCCACAGCATACTGCCACGGTGCGTCTGGGTCCTCTGTCTCCTCCTCCTCCTCCTCTACCAGATGCTCCTGCTCCTCCACTCCTGTCCGCTGAGTAGAAAAACCACCCATTTCACTCAATAATTCCTGAGCACAAATGTCCTCCTCTACCTCCTCCTCTTCTTCCTGTCCTGCCCCCACAGGGGTCATGTGGCGTTGAGATCTGTGCGCCACGTCTACCGCACCCTGACCAGCCATTGTTAACAGCATTTGTTCAAGGACGTGCAACAGAGGAATGACGTCATTCATCCCATAGTCCTGCCGACTCACGAATAGCGTGGCCTCCTCAAAGGGCCTGAGCAAGCGGCAGGTGTCACGCATGAGCTGCCAATGGCTGACATCGAAGTTACACAGGGGAGTACCTTTATCCGCTTGTAACATCAGGAAATCGGTGATGGCCTTTCGCTGCTCGTAAAGGCGGTCTAACATGTGTAGGGTTGAATTCCACCTTGTTGCAACGTCGCAGATCAGGCGATGATGTGGAATTCCGTTCTGCCGCTGCAGCTCAAGGAGGGTGTGCTTTGCGGTGTAGGAATGGCTGAAATGCATGCAAAGTTTACGTGACATTTTAAGGATGTCTTGCAGTGGGATGGTGGATTTTAGGAACCGCTTGACAACCAGATTGAACACGTGAGCCATGCATGGCGCATGGCACAACCTTCCTTGACGCAGAGCAGACACCATGTTCTTTCCGTTGTCGGTCAACATGGTTCCGATTTTCAGTTTGCGCGGAGACAGCCATCTGTCGATTTCTCTGTTCATTACACTCAGAAGTTCCTCCCCTGTGTGACTACGTTCGCCTGGACCTGGCAGCAGCATGAGGAGGCGGTATAGGGGCCCATGGCAGATTAGGGGCCTGGCAGCAGCTATGGGAGGCCCGTAATCTGCCAGCACCCTATGTCAAAAAATTCAACACACCAGCAGTGTGAGGAGACCTGAAAGTGGCACATGGCATGAGAGACTGTGGACCTGGCAGCAGCATGAGGAGGCGGTATAGGGGCCCATGGCAGATTAGGGGCCTGGCAGCAGCTATGGGAGGCCCGTAATCTGCCAGCACCCTATGTCAAAAAATTCAACACACCAGCAGTGTGTGAGGAGACCTGAAAGTGGCACATGGCAGAGTGTGGCGATGGAGACAGCAGCAATGGGAGGCCGAACAGGGACCCATGACAGACTCTGGACCTGGCAGCAGCATGAGGAGGCGGTATATAGGGGCCCATGGCAGATTAGGGGCCTGGCAGCAGCTATGGGAGGCCCGTAATCTGCCAGCACCCTATGTCAAAAAATTCTACACACCAGCAGTGTGAGGAGACCTGAAAGTGGCACATGGCATGAGAGACTGTGGACCTGGCAGCAGCATGAGGAGGCGGTATAGGGGCCCATGGCAGATTAGGGGCCTGGCAGCAGCTATGGGAGGCCCGTAATCTGCCAGCACCCTATGTCAAAAAATTCAACACACCAGCAGTGTGTGAGGAGACCTGAAAGTGGCACATGGCAGAGTGTGGCGATGGAGACAGCAGCAATGGGAGGCCGTACAGGGACCCATGAGAGACTTTGGACTTGGCAGCAGCATGAGGAGGCGGTATATAGGGGCCCATGGCAGATTAGGGGCCTGGCAGCAGCTATGGGAGGCCCGTAATCTGCCAGCACCCTATGTCAAAAAATTCAACACACCAGCAGTGTGAGGAGACCTGAAAGTGGCACATGGCATGAGAGACTGTGGACCTGGCAGCAGCATGAGGAGGCGGTATAGGGGCCCATGGCAGATTAGGGGCCTGGCAGCAGCTATGGGAGGCCCGTAATCTGCCAGCACCCTATGTCAAAAAATTCAACACACCAGCAGTGTGTGAGGAGACCTGAAAGTGGCACATGGCAGAGTGTGGCGATGGAGACAACCCACCGACTGTTTTGCTCGCTGCCAAGCTGCCACCCTCTTCTCCTGATGATGCGGAAGCAATAGCCTGATGACGACGAGGCTGCCAAGTGCGATCAGCCTCATCATCATCAATTAGGGTCTCCGCCTCACTACTAGCCCCCTCGGCTGCGTGTGGGTCAGGAGACAGACCTGTCTCTACACCGGCTACCGAGCCACTCTCCTCGCCACTACTTCTTCGCCTGGCTGCTGAAGAGGCGGATGTCTCCCCCCGTTCCTGACCGCCCTCTGTTAGCTCTTCCTCACTGTACTGGATGACACCGGGAGCACTAGCCTCTGGCTGCGAATAGTGCTGCCTCGACCCCTTCCTCTGCTGCCACGTCTGCTCGCTCCTAAAACATTGCCTCCTCTGCCACTCCTCTGCATGTTGTCTGACATACTCTTTAATTAAACGATTCTGTGTCCCTGAGTAACGGTTCTGTGGCCCTCAGTAACAGTTCTGTGTCTGTGCGAGTAACAATTCTGTGGCCCTAAGTAACAGTTCTGTGGCCCTCAGTAACAATTATGTGTCCCTAAGTAACGGTTCTGTGGCCCTCAGTAACAATTCTGTGTCCCTGTGTAACAATTCTGTGTCTGTGCGAGTAACAATTCTGTGGCCCTAAGTAACAGTTCTGTGGCCCTCAGTAACAGTTCTGTGTCCCTGAGTAACAATTCTGTGTCTGTGCGAGTAACAATTCTGTGGCCCTAAGTAACAGTTCTGTGGCCCTCAGTAACAGTTCTGTGTCCCTGAGTAACAATTCTGTGTCTGTGCGAGTAACAATTCTGTGGCCCTAAGTAACAGTTCTGTGGCCCTCAGTAACAATTCTGTGTCCCTGAGTAACAATTCTGTGGCCCTAAGTAACGGTTCTGTGGCCCTCAGTACCAATTCTGTGTCCCTGTGTAACAATTCTGTGTCTGTGCGAGTAACAATTCTGTGGCCCTAAGTAACAGTTCTGTGGCCCTCAGTAACAGTTCTGTGTCCCTGAGTAACAATTCTGTGTCTGTGCGAGTAACAATTCTGTGGCCCTAAGTAACAGTTCTGTGGCCCTCAGTAACAGTTCTGTGTCCCTGAGTAACAATTCTGTGTCTGTGCGAGTAACAATTCTGTGGCCCTAAGTAACAGTTCTGTGGCCCTCAGTAACAGTTCTGTGTCCCTGAGTAACAATTCTGTGTCTGTGCGAGTAACAATTCTGTGGCCCTAAGTAACAGTTCTGTTGCCCTCAGTAACAATTCTGTGGCCCTAAGTAACGGTTCTGTGGCCCTCAGTAACAATTCTGTGTCCCTGTGTAACAATTCTGTGTCTGTGCGAGTAACAATTCTGTGGCCCTAAGTAACAGTTCTGTGGCCCTCAGTAACAGTTCTGTGTCCCTGAGTAACAATTCTGTGTCTGTGCGAGTAAGAATTCTGTGTCTGTGCGAGTAACAATTCTGTGGCCCTAAGTAACGGTTCTGTGGCCCTCAGTAACAGTTCTGTGTCCCTGTGTAACAATTCTGTGTCTGTGCGAGTAACAATTCTGTGGCCCTAAGTAACAATTCTGTGTCCTTGATTAACGATTCTGTGGCCCCAAGTAACAGTTCTGTGGCCCTCAGTAACAATTCTGTGTCTGTGCGAGTAACAATTCTGTGTCTGTGCGAGTAACAATTCTGTGGCCCTAACAGTTCTGTGGCCCTCAGTAACAATTCTGTGTCCCTGATTAACGTTTCTGTGGCCCTAAGTAACAGTTCTGTGGCCCTCAGTAACAATTCTGTGTCTGTGCGAGTAACAATTCTGTGTCTGTGCGAGTAACAATTCTGTGGCCCTAAGTAACAGTTCTGTGGCCCTCAGTAACAATTCTGTGTCCCTGATTAACGTTTCTGTGGCCCCAAGTAACAGTTCTGTGGCCCTCAGTAACAATTCTGTGTCTGTGCGAGTAACAATTCTGTGTCTGTGTGAGTAACAATTCTGTGGCCCTAAGTAACAGTTCTGTGGCCCTCAGTAACAGTTCTGTGTCCCTGAGTAACAATTCTGTGTCTGTGCGAGTAACAATTCTGTGTCTGTGCGAGTAACAATTCTGTGGCCCTAAGTAACAGTTCTGTGGCCCTCAGTAACAGTTCTGTGTCCCTGAGTAACAATTCTGTGTCTGTGCAAGTAACAATTCTGTGTCTGTGCGAGTAACAATTCTGTGTCTGTGCGAGTAACAATTCTGTGGCCCTAAGTAACGGTTCTGTGGCACTCAGTAACAGTTCTGTGTCCCTGATTAACGTTTCTGTGGCCCCAAGTAACAGTTCTGTGGCCCTCAGTAACAATTCTGTGTCTGTGCGAGTAACAATTCTGTGTCTGTGCGAGTAACAATTCTGTGGCCCTAACAGTTCTGTGGCCCTCAGTAACAATTCTGTGTCCCTGATTAACGTTTCTGTGGCCCCAAGTAACAGTTCTGTGGCCCTCAGTAACAATTCTGTGTCTGTGCGAGTAACAATTCTGTGTCTGTGCGAGTAACAATTCTGTGGCCCTAAGTAACAGTTCTGTGGCCCTCAGTAACAATTCTGTGTCCCTGATTAACGTTTCTGTGGCCCCAAGTAACAGTTCTGTGGCCCTCAGTAACAATTCTGTGTCTGTGCGAGTAACAATTCTGTGTCTGTGCGAGTAACAATTCTGTGGCCCTCAGTAACAGTTCTGTGTCCCTGAGTAACAATTCTGTGTCTCTGCGAGTAACAATTCTGTGTCTGTGCGAGTAACAATTCTGTGGCCCTAAGTAACAGTTCTGTGGCCCTCAGTAACAGTTCTGTGTCCCTGAGTAACAATTCTGTGTCTGTGCGAGTAACAATTCTGTGGCCCTAAGTAACAGTTCTGTGGCCCTCAGTAACAGTTCTGTGTGCCTGAGTAACAATTCTGTGTCTGTGCGAGTAACAATTCTGTGTCTGTGCGAGTAACAATTCTGTGTCTGTGCGAGTAACAATTCTGTGGCCCTAAGTAACGGTTCTGTGGCCCTCAGTAACAGTTCTGTGTCCCTGTGTAACAATTCTGTGTCTGTGCGAGTAACAATTCTGTGGCCCTAAGTAACAGTTCTGTGGCCCTCAGTAACAATTCTGTGTCTGTGCGAGTAACAATTCTGTGTCTGTGCGAGTAACAGTTCTGTGGCCCTCAGTAACAATTCTGTGTCTGTCCCTGAGTAACAATTCTGTGGCCCTAACTAAAGTTTCTGTGGCCCTAAGTAACAATTCTCTGGCACTCAGTAACAATTCTGTCTGTCCCTGAGTAACAATTCTGTGGCCCTAATAACGTTTCTGTGGCCCTAAGTAACAATTATCTGGCACTCAGTAACAATTCTGTCTGTCCCTGAGTAACAATTCTGTGGCCCTAATAATGTTTCTGTGGCCCTAAGTAACAATTCTCTGGCACTCAGTAACAATTCTGTCTGTCCCTGAGTAACAATTCTGTGGCCCTAATAACGTTTCTGTGGCCCTAAGTAACAATTCTCTGGCACTCAGTAACAATTCTGTCTGTCCCTGAGTATGAATTCTGTGTCCCTAACTAGCGTTTCTTTGTCCCTAAGTAACGATTCTGTGGCCCTAATTAACAAATCTGTGTCCCTGAGTAATAGTTCTCTGTCCCTAAGTATCGTTTCTCTGTCCCCAAGTATCGTTTCTGTGGCCCTAACTCTGTCCCTGTCCCTAATACAGAGCGGTCTGCCTCTGTTCAATGACTGCAGGCAAATGAAGAATTCCAAAATGGCTGCTATTTATAGCTCGACCATTACACAGTGCTAGCTGGCTGGCTGCTGATTGGCTGATGCGATCACATGTCGTTGAGGAATGCATTATGGGTCAGCGCGCCTTGTCTGCGCGCCTTCCCAGACATCCCCGCTCCGTCGCCGCACATGTCAGCCGCCATTTTCGGAAAAATTTCGATTCGCGCGTCCGAATTAGGCTATTTTTCGGATTCGGCGCGAATCGAAATTTTTCCGATATTCGACTCGAATTCCACTTCGGCTACTTCGATTCGCTCATCTCTATTGGTGATCTTCAGGACAGTATAATGTCATGGCAAGAGTTTAAGCATCCATGGAGAGAAATGATGGCATAGCAAAAGGGAAACCGTCCACAGGACAACAATAAGGCATGGCATGGTGAAATGATCCCAGGGTGGTAGCAAAGGGAAAGAAAAACGTGTTCAGGAACTTGTACTGAGGACATCAGACAGCCCCACGCTGCTGTTGAGGTGGTCTGGGTGATGGCATGCTGCTTCAGAAGGGTCTGTGGAGGAAAGTCCTTGGGCAGGTGTCTGCTGGGTCTGGAATGAGAGTAAGAGAAGTGCTAGGCACCATGGCGACAGACTCTGCCCCCTTCCAGTGTAGCCACATCAGACGTGTAGCCAGGGGCAAGCTCTGTCTCCAGCGAGGCACAGCACGGGAAGAGAAGCATGCCATGAGTTGCTAGATCCAGGCTCTGGGGGAAGGAAGACTGCAGCCAGTATGAAGGAATCTACATACTGGCTGCAGCAGGAGGTTGCCTGGCACCTCACACACAGGAGATGAGGAGTGTCGGGAGCTGTGTGTGAGGTGCCAGGTATTTGCAGCTTGTTTCCCCACATGTATGTGGTGTGGGGTCGTTGGAGACATGCAGGGGGGAAGCCGGGTGCTGTGACACCTGTGTATTTATAGTTAGTAATAGAGATACCTCTAGATGAAGGTTGCAACAAAGTTCAATTGCAGGGGCCCCTGAGGATGATTGCAATGAGACATTAGTCCTGGTGTCAGAGACCTGAAGACGAGATCAGCAATGATGGGGAGATCCTCCATCTACTGTCCAAATAGTCTGGTACGCAGCTTCTCTCCGATACTGTGGTGCAGCACTGGAACTCAGAGTCAGACTCTACGTCTTAGTCCCTAGTAGTTTCTAATCTATAATACAACCAGAACTCTAACTACCAGAAGTGGCAGTTGGATGCCTAACCTGGTGCTAGCCTATGCTGGTTATTGAGCCATAAGCCAAAAACTACAGTAGCTATAGAATCCAAGACCATAAGGGTCAGGGTTAACTAAAATAAGAACTGCATATAAACTCTATTGAAATACAGTTCAGCTACTAATATGGGTGATGTCTACACGCACACAGTAGCACAGACCTAGTTGTCTGCCACTGTGCATGTGAGATAATAACAATAGGACAGAGATGCTTCTGTCATGTGTGTGTGTGTGTGTGTGTGTGTGTGTGTGTGTATATATACACACACACACAGAAGCTATGGGCATGGATAGTAATCTGTTACACATAGCAGTGTTTGCCTAGTAATCCCAATATTCTGGTCTGGGTTCAGCAACTGCTCCCTTTCTGTCTCTTCATCTCTCTATCTTTCTGCCTTCTCCTGAGGTTTTCTGACCCAGCAACCAGAGACAGGAAGTGAGGGATATAAAAAAAAAAACCTTGATAGCACAGCTACTTACAAATACAGACAACAGAGAGCAGCAGACCCTTCCAGAACCATGTTTAGGTGACTAATCCTACTAGATTTACCGTGTACAGACACAGTCAAGCCCCCCCCCCCCCCAACAAAGTGTAGACCAAGTTTGACATTATACTAAAGGACAGGTACCCATCAGTATCCTAAGGCTGTGCCCAGCTTCTGGATCAGGTTTTAGCCTCACTGGACATTCTGCACAACCTGAAAGTTTATTCGAACTTTAAAAGGTAGGTGTTACTACTGAGAACTTTGCTTTTTACGATAGAGGATGGGCACTGGAGGTAGTGCAATAAAGGTGTGTTATCTTTTAATAACTAAGGAGATAAGCTGCGTTAGATATTAAGTGGTAATTTATTATTCGAGTCAGCCCCCAACAGCCCTAAATCACAGTTTTGCATATCAAAGTGATACAGGCTAGTTAGAAAATCTCACCCAACTGCTATTATTTTATCCATGAGATAAGCTGGGACTGTCTGTGTATTTCTATAAACCTCTCTCCTTTATTGTCTAATATTAATGTCACTTTAAGCTTTTCAACGTAACAGTTTACTTAAAAAAACAGTGTAAGACGGTTTGATTACCTTCAATTGTACGCCCCTTGAGGGTTAGGGACTGATGTGAATGTACAATATATATGTAAAGCGCTGCGTAAATTGAAGGCGCAATATAAGTACCTGTAGTAATAATAATAATTACAGCTAATATCTGACCTATCACAAATGTTTATGGCCATGTTTAAATCTATAACGGAATTCTAATGCTGCTGTTCCTTCTACCACCATCATTTAAGGAGTCCACTCACAGGGAGCTGCTACTTAGTGTTTATCACCATGACAAATAATAATATGCTAAATTATAATAGTGAGGCACTCCTTACTTCAAAATATAGTGCAATAAATATAACCACCTCAACAATGCTAGAAAAAATATTACCTAAAACAAAAAGAAACTATGCAGTGTGCCTAACATGTTACATGAACTTACAATGTCTGTCTCATTTCATGTGCAGATAAATATCACATGCATACAGTGAATATCTCTTTAAGTGTACTCATACATTACGTAAAAAAAAAATATATATTCTATTGTGTAAATATCACAATGATATAAAGTCCCAACAAGTGAAAATCCCGTGATGCATTAAAACATTTTCATTGTGACTTTAAATCTTCATTACAAATATGAACAAACATCACCGCTGTGCACAGATGGATGTACCCTCAGCTTAGGTGATGGACCTAACTGTATAATACAGAGGTCAAGCAGCACCTATAATGTGTCCCAAAGCACACTTCCATTGCTTTTAATCAGAATTCTAATCCTCCATTTCAACATGCCAGATTGTTCCTTAATCAGGCACTCAGAGAACAAAAGTAGATGGGAACTCCATAGTGTAAAACCATATAATCTATCTGAAAATGGAAGACACTGTCAGCTTTCCAACATCTGGGCAGTGATGGTACTTTACAGAGAGTCTTTTTTTTTTCAGTTAGGCCTAAACCGGAGGTAAACCCAATTTACAGAGAATTAAATTCAGGAGAAGTGAATGGTCATTGTGCAGAAGCCTGAATCAGAGCCTAAATATCATATGTACAAATATGGCTGCCCCATGTACTGTACATATATTGACAACTGATGCATGGACAAAAGGTTAACAGCATTAGGTAGGGAGAGTGAGACCCCCTCCTTCTATTGGCTAATCAACAAGTTTCAAGATTTCATACCATTGCAAAACTATTGAAATACATGCTTTAAATACGGTAGTTACATCAGTAATTCCTTTACAATTGGTTGATGTCAGATTCACTGATTTATCAATATGGTGAAAGTACGGCTAATCCCCCTTAAATACAGTACTTATAGTGGTTCTAACACTTTAAGTGCTTTTTTTTCTTTATCTTAATGCATTGTATATATTAAGGAAAAAACAGTATGTGCTGCAGAATCCCCCCTCCCCCCCTTATTCTTACCTGAGACCGATCTGATCCAGTGATGTGCACGAGAGCAGCGGCTGTCACTGCTGTCTCTCTCCTCGCTGGGCAGTTTGATAGCAATGGGAGCAAATGACAATATCCATCAAATGCTGTAACTAGGGAGTGGGGTGGGGCCAGGTTTGTACACCAATAACTGCTTCCCAACCATGTTATAGCCAAAAGACAGCTACAGCATAGTTATCTAGTTCTGGGAGGGTGTCCATGGATGTCTTCCCAGGATCCCGCCCCCCGGAATGCCCCCAGGGCATGCATCAGGTGCGCTCTGTGGACACAGCTGATCACAGATCAAGGTAAAGGGCCAATTACAGCAGCGCTTTGCCATGTGATCAGCTGTGTCTAATCACAGCTGTTCACATGTAAACAGACTTGCCAGTTATCAGTAGTCCTTTCCTCACACGCTGTGTCTGTGTGAGGAAAGGAAAGCTGATAACAGGCAAGACTGTCAGTACATGCTTACAATGATAATCAGTAGAGATGAGCGAATTATTCAAAAATTCGATTCGACTGATTCGGCGAATTCGTGAAAAAATTTTGATTCGAGTCGAATATATTCGCCGCGAATTTAACTTATAAAAGGGTGTTTCTAGGCTTCAGAGAGCCTTTATATTAGTGCAGAACACTGTACCTTTAATTTAAATGCCCTTGGAGTCTGCTGGGGAAGAGAAATAATACTGACAGTCAGTATGACATGCAGATGAGTGCCGTCGATCTTAGAATCACCGCACACTTCACTCATTTGGGCAGTCACGGGGCCAAAACCAGAGTGTGGAGCCACAGTGTGGCGGTGGAGGCAGCAGCAATGGGAGGCCATACAGCACCCTATGACAAAAATGGAAACCACAAGCAGTGTGAGGAGACCTGAAAGTGGCACATGGCAGAGTGTGGCGATGGAGACAGCAGCAATGGGAGGCCGTACAGGGACCCATGACACACTCTGGACCTGGCAGCAGCATGAGGAGGCGGTACAGGGGCCCATGACAGATTACGGGCCTGGCAGCAGCATGAGGAGTCGGTACGGGGGCCCATGGCAGATTACGGGCCTGGCAGCAGCAATGGGAGGCCGTACAGGGACCCATGACACACTCTGGACCTGGCAGCAGCATGAGGAGGCGGTACAGGGGCCCATGACAGATTACGGGCCTGGCAGCAGCATGAGGAGTCGGTACGGGGGCCCATGACACACTCTGGACCTGGCAGCAGCATGAGGAGGCGGTACAGGGGCGCATGACAGATTATGAGCCTGGCAGCAGCAACTTGGACAGGAGGACGTTCAGCTTCTGCACCGTCGGGTGCGTGCTCGCACACTGTTGTCTCTTGGAAATGGATTCCAAGAAAGACTGCTGACGGAATCCGTGAAGAGGAGTAGCAGGAGAAGGAGCATCTGAACGAGCGGAATATGCCAACAAGCGACAACAGGGGCCCATGACAGATTACGGGCCTGGCAACAGCATGAGGAGTCGGTACGGGGGCCCATGGCAGATTACGGGCCTGGCAGCAGCAATGGGAGGCCCGTAATCTGCCAGCACCCTATGACAAAAAATGGAACACACCAGCAGTGTGTGAGGAGACCTGAAAGTGGCACATGGCAGAGTGTGGCGATGGAGACAGCAGCAATGGGAGGCCGTACAGGGACCCATGAGAGACTCTGGACCTGGCAGCAGCATGAGGAGGCGTTACAGGGGCCCATGGCAGATTAGGGGCCTGGCAGCAGCTATGGGAGGCCCGTAATCTGCCAGCACCCTATGACAAAAAATGGAACACACCAGTAGTGTGAGGAGACCTGAAAGTGGCACATGGCAGAGTGTGGCGATGGAGACAGCAGCAATGGGAGGCCGTACAGGGACCCATGAGAGACTGTGGACCTGGCAGCAGCATGAGGAGGCGGTACTGGGGCCCATGGCAGATTAGGGGCCTGGCAGCAGCAATGGGAGGCCCGTAATCTGCCAGCACCCTATGACAAAAAATGGAACACACCAGCAGTGTGTGAGGAGACCTGAAAGTGGCACATGGCAGAGTGTGGCGATGGAGACAGCAGCAATGGGAGGCCGTACAGGGACCCATGAGAGACTCTGGACCTGGCAGCAGCATGAGGAGGCGGTACTGGGGCCCATGGCAGATTACGGGCCTGGCAGCAGCAATGGGAGGCCCGTAATCTGCCAGCACCCTATGACAAAAAATGTAACACACCAGCAGTGTGAGGAGACCTGAAAGTGGCACATGGCAGAGTGTGGCGATGGAGACAGCAGCAATGGGAGGCGGTTCAGGGACCCATGAAACACTGTGGACCTGGCAGCAGCATGAGGAGGCGGTACAGGGGCCCATGGCAGATTAAGGCCTGGCAGCAGCAATGGGAGGCCCGTAATCTGCCAGCACCCTATGACAAAATGGAACCCTGGGCTGGGGCAGGCAGAACCGCCGTATCTTTATCACGTTTTTCCCAGGCCACCGAATGGCGACGCTGCATATGCTGACGCAACGCTGTAGTCCCAACATGGGCCCCCTGGCCACGCTTGACTTTCTGGCCACATAGTCGACATACGGCTACGTTTACTTCCTCGGGCGGCTTGACGAAAAATTGCCACACCGCCGAGTAGGAAACTTTGCCCCCGCTACTCCTCATTGGCTGACTGCTACTTCCTCCGTGCACACCGGCACCACTACTGGCCGTGGTGGTAGGCTGCAGTGGAGCTGGTGCTCTACTCCGTGGCCGTTTGCCTCCACTGACACTGCTGCGACCCTGCTGCCTCCTGGCAGCAGCAATGGGAGGCCGTACAGGGACCCATGACACACTCTGGACCTGGCAGCAGCATGAAGAGGCGGTACAGGGGCCCATGGCAGATTACGGGCCTGGCAGCAGCAATGGGAGGCCCGTAATCTGCCAGCACCCTATGACAAAAAATGTAACACAACAGCAGTGTGAGGAGACCTGAAAGTGGCACATGGCAGAGTATGGCGATGGAGACAGCAGTAATGGGAGGCTGTACAGGGACCCATGAGAGACTCTGGACCTGGCAGCAGCATGAGGAGGCGGTACTGGGGCCCATGGCAGATTAGGGGCCTGGCAGCAGCAATGGGAGGCCCGTAATCTGCCAGCACCCTATGACAAAAAATGGAACACACCAGCAGTGTGAGGAGACCTGAAAGTGGCACATGGCATGAAACACTGTGGACCTGGCAACAGCATGAGGAGGCGGTACAGGGGCCCATGGCAGATTAGGGGCCTGGCAGCAGCTATGGGAGGCCCGTAATCTGCCAGCACCCTATGACAAAAAATGGAACACAACAGCAGTGTGAGGAGACCTGAAAGTGGCACATGGCATGAGACACTGTGGACCTGGCAGCAGTATGAGGAGGCGGTACAGGGGCCCATGGCAGATTAGGGGCCTGGCAGCAGCTATGGGAGGCCCGTAATCTGCCAGCACCCTATGACAAAAAATGGAACACACCAGCAGTGTGTGAGGAGACCTGAAAGTGGCACATGGCATGAGACACTGTGGACCTGGCAGCAGCATGAGGAGGCGGTACAGGGGCCCATGGCAGATTAGGGGCCTGGCAGCAGCTATGGGAGGCCCGTAATCTGCCAGCACCCTATGACAAAAAATGGAACACACCAGCAGTGTGTGAGGAGACCTGAAAGTGGCACATGGCAGAGTGTGGCGATGGAGACAGCAGCAACGGGAGGCCGTACAGGGACCCATGAGAGACTCTGGACCTGGCAGCAGCATGAGGAGGCGGTATAGGGGCCCATGGCAGATTAGGGGCCTGGCAGCAGCTATGGGAGGCCCGTAATCTGCCAGCACCCTATGACAAAAAATGGAACACACCAGCAGTGTGAGGAGACCTGAAAGTGGCACATGGCATGACACACTGTGGACCTGGCAGCAACATGAGGAGGCGGTACAGGGGCCCATGGCAGATTAGGGGCCTGGCAGCAGCTATGGGAGGCCCTTAATCTGCCAGCACCCTATGACAAAAAATGGAACACACCAGCAGTGTGAGGAGACCTGAAAGTGGCACATGGCAGAGTGTGGCGATGGAGACAGCAGCAATGGGAGGCCGTACAGGGACCCATGAGAGACTCTGGACCTGGCAGCAGCATGAGGAGGCGGTATAGGGGCCCATGGCAGATTAGGGGCCTGGCAGCAGCTATGGGAGGCCCGTAATCTGCCAGCACCCTATGACAAAAAATGGAACACACCAGCAGTGTGAGGAGACCTGAAAGTGGCACATGTCAGAGTGTGGCGATGGAGACAGCAGCAATGGGAGGCCATACAGGGACCCATGAGAGACTCTGGACCTGGCAGCAGCATGAGGAGGCGGTATAGGGGCCCATGGCAGATTAGGGGCCTGGCAGCAGCTATGGGAGGCCCGTAATCTGCCAGCACCCTATGACAAAAAATGGAACACACCAGCAGTGTGAGGAGACCTGAAAGTGGCACATGGCATGAGACACTGTGGACCTGGCAGCAGCATGAGGAGGCGGTACAGGGGCCCATGGCAGATTAGGGGCCTGGCAGCAGCTATGGGAGGCCCGTAATCTGCCAGCACCCTATGACAAAAAATGTAACACACCAGCAGTGTGAGGAGACCTGAAAGTGGCACATGGCAGAGTGTGGCGATGGAGACAGCAGCAATGGGAGGCCGTACAGGGACCCATGAGAGACTCTGGACCTGGCAGCAGCATGAGGAGGCGGTACAGGGGCCCATGGCAGATTAGGGGCCTGGCAGCAGCACTGGGAGGCCCGTAATCTGCCAGCACCCTATGACAAAAAATGGAACACACCAGCAGTGTGAGGAGACCTGAAAGTGGCACATGGCATGAGACACTGTGGACCTGGCAGCAGCATGAGGAGGCGGTACAGGGGCCCATGGCAGATTAGGGGCCTGGCAGCAGCTATGGGAGGCCCGTAATCTGCCAGCACCCTATGACAAAAAATGGAACACAACAGCAGTGTGAGGAGACCTGAAAGTGGCACATGGCATGAGACACTGTGGACCTGGCAGCAGTATGAGGAGGCGGTACAGGGGCCCATGGCAGATTAGGGGCCTGGCAGCAGCTATGGGAGGCCCGTAATCTGCCAGCACCCTATGACAAAAAATGGAACACACCAGCAGTGTGTGAGGAGACCTGAAAGTGGCACATGGCATGAGACACTGTGGACCTGGCAGCAGCATGAGGAGGCGGTACAGGGGCCCATGGCAGATTAGGGGCCTGGCAGCAGCTATGGGAGGCCCGTAATCTGCCAGCACCCTATGACAAAAAATGGAACACACCAGCAGTGTGTGAGGAGACCTGAAAGTGGCACATGGCAGAGTGTGGCGATGGAGACAGCAGCAATGGGAGGCCGTACAGGGACCCATGAGAGACTCTGGACCTGGCAGCAGCATGAGGAGGCGGTATAGGGGCCCATGGCAGATTAGGGGCCTGGCAGCAGCTATGGGAGGACCGTAATCTGCCAGCACCCTATGACAAAAAATGGAACACACCAGCAGTGTGAGGAGACCTGAAAGTGGCACATGGCATGACACACTGTGGACCTGGCAGCAGCATGAGGAGGCGGTACAGGGGCCCATGGCAGATTAGGGGCCTGGCAGCAGCTATGGGAGGCCCGTAATCTGCCAGCACCCTATGACAAAAAATGGAACACACCAGCAGTGTGAGGAGACCTGAAAGTGGCACATGTCAGAGTGTGGCGATGGAGACAGCAGCAATGGGAGGCCATACAGGGACCCATGAGAGACTCTGGACCTGGCAGCAGCATGAGGAGGCGGTATAGGGGCCCATGGCAGATTAGGGGCCTGGCAGCAGCTATGGGAGGCCCGTAATCTGCCAGCACCCTATGACAAAAAATGGAACACACCAGCAGTGTGAGGAGACCTGAAAGTGGCACATGGCATGAGACACTGTGGACCTGGCAGCAGCATGAGGAGGCGGTACAGGGGCCCATGGCAGATTAGGGGCCTGGCAGCAGCTATGGGAGGCCCGTAATCTGCCAGCACCCTATGACAAAAAATGGAACACACCAGCAGTGTGTGAGGAGACCTGAAAGTGGCACATGGCAGAGTGTCGCGATGGAGACAGCAGCAATGGGAGGCCGTACAGGGACCCATGAGAGACTCTGGACCTGGCAGCAGCATGAGGAGGCGGTACAGGGGCCCATGGCAGATTACGGGCCTGGCAGCAGCAATGGGAGGCCCGTAATCTGCCAGCACCCTATGACAAAAAATGGAACACACCAGCAGTGTGTGAGGAGACCTGAAAGTGGCACATGGCATGAGACACTGTGGACCTGGCAGCAGCATGAGGAGGCGGTACAGGGGCCCATGGCAGATTAGGGGCCTGGCAGCAGCTATGGGAGGCCCGTAATCTGCCAGCACCCTATGACAAAAAATGGAACACACCAGCAGTGTGTGAGGAGACCTGAAAGTGGCACATGGCAGAGTGTGGCGATGGAGACAGCAGCAATGGGAGGCCATACAGGGACCCATGAGACACTGTGGACCTGGCAGCAGCATGAGGAGGCGGTACAGGGGCCCATGGCAGATTAGGGGCCTGGCAGCAGCAATGGGAGGCCCGTAATCTGCCAGCACCCTATGACAAAAAATGGAACACACCAGCAGTGTGAGGAGACCTGAAAGTGGCACATGTTTGGGGCATGATTCATGGCGGATTTAGTCAGTTGTGTCAGGAACTGGTGGTTTGAAATCCAGACTAATCCACGCCTAATTCATTTTCACAAACGTCAGTCTCTCCACACTTTGGGTGGACAGCCGTGTCCTCCGCGGAGTTACAATACCTCCTACCGCACTAAACTCGCGCTCCGATGCCACGCTACTGGCCGGGCATGACAGCCTTTCAAGGGCAAATTCAGCTAGTTGGGGCCAAAGGTCAAGTTTCGTTGCCCAGTAGTCAAGGGGATTGTCTACCTCGGTTGGCAGGGTGCTGTCCAAGTAGGCCTAAGCCTGTTGTTTGAGGTCCTGCTCCAGGTCCACCTGATGCTGCTGCTGCTGCTGCTGCGGCTGGTTAGTAGTTTCCTCACTGCGCTGGTGAAGAAAGCTACTCATCATCGACTGCAGACTGAGGCAGCCGCTGCTGGTGGAGCTGCCACTGCTCCTACCACCCCACCCCTCCCCTGCTGCCATGGCAGCGGAACGCGAGCGCACAGGGCCCACAGTGTCTGAGGATGGACGTTGGCGCAGAAAGGCAGAGACCAGCTGACTACATAGGTGGTTTTTATAGTACGTTATTTTGGCCTCCCTCTCAGCAGGTGTGAAAAAGGCCACCATTTTTGAACGGTAGCGAGGGTCCAACAAGGTGGACAGCCAAAAGTCATCCCTCTGTCTGATGGTTATTATTCGGCTGTCGCTACGCAAGCAACCGAGCATGCTATGGGCCATTTGTGCCAAGGAATGCGAGGGACTCCCTGCCTCCATCTCCACAGCATACTGCCACGGTGCGTCTGGGTCCTCTGTCTCCTCCTCCTCCTCTACCAGATGCTCCTGCTCCTCCACTCCTGTCCGCTGAGTTGAAAAACCACCCATTTCACTCAATAATTCCTGAGCACCAATGTCCTCCTCTACCTCCTCCTCTTCTTCCTGTCCTGCCCCCACAGGGGTCATGTGGCGTTGAGATCTGTGCGCCACGTCTACCGCACCCTGACCAGCCATTGTTAACATCATTTGTTCCAGGATGTGCAACAGAGGAATGACGTCGTTCATCCCATAGTCCTGCCGACTCACGAATAGCGTGGCCTCCTCAAAGGGCCCGAGCAAGCGCAGGTGTCACGCATGAGCTGCCAATGGCTGACATCTAAGTTACACAGGGAGTACCTTTATCCGCTTGTAACATCAGGAAATCTGTGATGGCCTTTCGCTGTTCGTAAAGGCGGTCTAACATATGTAGGGTTGAATTCCACCTTGTTGCAACGTCACAGCATGAGGAGTCGGTACGGGGGCCCATGGCAGATTACGGGCCTGGCAGCAGCAATGGGAGGCCCGTAATCTGCCAGCACCCTATGACAAAAAATGTAACACACCAGCAGTGTGAGGAGATCTGAAAGTGGCACATGGCAGAGTGTGGCGATGGAGACAGCAGCAATGGGAGGCCATACAGGGACCCATGAGAGACTGTGGACCTGGCAGCAGCATGAGGAGGCGGTACTGGGGCCCATGGCAGATTACGGGCTTGGCAGCAGCAATGGGAGGCCCGTAATCTGCCAGCACCCTATGACAAAAAATGGAACACACCAGCAGTGTGAGGAGACCTGAAAGTGGCACATGGCATGACACACTGTGGACCTGGCAGCAGCATGAGGAGGCGGTACAGGGGCCCATGGCAGATTAGGGGCCTGGCAGCAGCTATGGGAGGCCCGTAATCTGCCAGCACCCTATGACAAAAAATGTAACACACCAGCAGTGTGTGAGGAGACCTGAAAGTGGCACATGGCAGAGTGTGGCGATGGAGACAGCAGCAACGGGAGGCCGTACAGGGACCCATGAGAGACTCTGGACCTGGCAGCAGCATGAGGAGGCGGTATAGGGGCCCATGGCAGATTAGGGGCCTGGCAGCAGCTATGGGAGGCCCGTAATCTGCCAGCACCCTATGACAAAAAATGGAACACACCAGCAGTGTGAGGAGACCTGAAAGTGGCACATGGCATGACACACTGTGGACCTGGCAGCAGCATGAGGAGGCGGTACAGGGGCCCATGGCAGATTAGGGGCCTGGCAGCAGCTATGGGAGGCCCGTAATCTGCCAGCACCCTATGACAAAAAATGGAACACACCAGCAGTGTGAGGAGACCTGAAAGTGGCACATGGCAGAGTGTGGCGATGGAGACAGCAGCAATGGGAGGCCGTACAGGGACCCATGAGAGACTCTGGACCTGGCAGCAGCATGAGGAGGCGGTATAGGGGCCCATGGCAGATTAGGGGCCTGGCAGCAGCTATGGGAGGCCCGTAATCTGCCAGCACCCTATGACAAAAAATGTAACACACCAGCAGTGTGAGGAGACCTGAAAGTGGCACATGGCAGAGTGTGGCGATGGAGACAGCAGCAATGGGAGGCCGTACAGGGACCCATGAGAGACTCTGGACCTGGCAGCAGCATGAGGAGGCGGTATAGGGGCCCATGGCAGATTAGGGGCCTGGCAGCAGCTATGGGAGGCCCGTAATCTGCCAGCACCCTATGACAAAAAATGGAACACACCAGCAGTGTGAGGAGACCTGAAAGTGGCACATGTTTGGGGCATAATTCATGGCGGATTTAGTCAGTTGTGTCAGGAACTGGTGGTTTGAAATCCAGACTAATCCACGCCTAATTCATTTTCACAAACGTGAGTCTCTCCACACTTTGGGTGGACAGTCGTGTCCTCCGCGGAGTTACAATACCTCCTGCCGCACTAAACACGTGCTCTGATGCCACGCTACTGGCCGGGCATGACAGCCTTTCAAGGGCAAATCCAGCTAGTTGGGGCCAAAGGTCAAGTTTCGTTGCCCAGTAGTCAAGGGGATTGTCTACCTCGGTTGGCAGGGTGCTGTCCAAGTAGGCCCAAGCCTGTTGTTTGAGGTCCTGCTCCAGGTCCACCTGATGCTGCTGCTGCTGCTGCGGCTGGTTAGTAGTTTCCTCACTGCGCTGGTGAAGAAAGCTACTCATCATTGACTGCAGACTGAGGCAGCCGCTGCTGGTGGAGCTGCCACTGCTCCTACCACCCCACCCCTCCCCTGCTGCCATGGCAGCGGAACGCGAGCGCACAGGGCCCACAGTGTCTGAGGATGGACGTTGGCGCAGAAAGGCAGAGACCAACTGACTACATAGGTGGTTTTTATAGTACGTTATTTTGGCCTCCCTCTCAGCAGGTGTGAAAAAGGCCACCATTTTTGAACGGTAGCGAGGGTCCAACAAGGTGGACAGCCAAAAGTCATCCCTCTGTCTGGTTATTATTCGGCTGTCGCTACGCAAGCACCCGAGCATGCTATGGGCCATTTGTGCCAAGGAATGCGAGGGACTCCCTGCCTCCAGCTCCACAGCATACTGCCACGGTGCGTCTGGGTCCTCTGTCTCCTCCTCCTCCTCCTCTACCAGATGCTCCTGCTCCTCCACTCCTGTCCGCTGAGTGGAAAAACCACCCATTTCACTCAATAATTCCTGAGCACCAATGTCCTCCTCTACCTCCTCCTCTTCTTCCTGTCCTGCCCCCACAGGGGTCATGTGGCGTTGAGATCTGTGCGCCACGTCTACCGCACCCTGACCAGCCATTGTTAACAGCATTTGTTCCAGGACGTGCAACAGAGGAATGACGTCGTTCATCCCATAGTCCTGCCGACTCACGAATAGCGTGGCCTCCTCAAAGGGCCTGAGCAAGCAGCAGGTGTCACGCATGAGCTGCCAATGGCTGACATCGAAGTTACACAGGGGAGTACCTTTATCCGCTTGTAACATCAGGAAATCGGTGATGGCCTTTCGCTGTTCGTAATGGCGGTCTAACATGTGTAGGGTTGAATTCCACCTTGTTGCAACGTCGCAGATCAGGCGATGCTGTGGAATTCCGTTCTGCCGCTGCAGCTCAAGGAGGGTGTGCTTTGCGGTGTAGGAATGGCTGAAATGCATGCAAAGTTTATGTGACATTTTAAGGATGTCTTGCAGTGGGATGGTGGATTTTAGGAACCGTTTGACAACCAGATTGAACACGTGAGCCATGCATGGCGCATGGCACAACCTTCCTTGACGCAGAGCAGACACCATGTTCTTTCCGTTGTCGGTCAACATGGTTCCGATTTTCAGTTTGCGCGGAGACAGCCATCTGTCGATTTCTCTGTTCATTGCACTGAGAAGTTCCTCCCCTGTGTGACTACGTTCGCCAAGGCATACCAGGTGCAGCACAGCGTGACACCGTTGCGCCCTGCACATGTGATATGCCGGTCGGGTAATGGGACTTGGCATGGGGGTGGCGGCTGAGGACACGAAGGAAGAAGAGGTGGTAGAGGCGGACATCTTTGCCGGACCAAGGACGTGCAAACGTGGAGGCAAAAGCGGCGTGACCTGTCCAAGTTGCTGGTGCGGCTGTGACGGCACCACGTTCACCCAGTGGGCCGTAAATGACATGTACTGTCCCTGACCGTAGTTACAGCTCCACACGTCGGCGCTGCCGTGCACTTTGGCCGAGACGGACATGCTCAAAGACTGGCCCACCATCTCTTCTACATGTGAATGCAGGGCTGGCACTGCCTTTTTGGCGAAGAAATGACGGCTTGGCACTCTCCACCGCGGCGCGGCACAAGCCATCATTTCTCGGAAAGGTGCTGAGTCCACCACTTGGAAAGGGAGGGACTGCAGCACCAGCAACTTGGACAGGAGGACGTTCAGCTTTTGCACCGTCGGGTGCGTGCTCGCAAACTGTTGTCTCTTGGAAACGGATTCCAAGAAAGACTGCTGACGGAATCCGTGAAGAGGAGTAGCAGGAGAAGGAGCATCTGAACGAGCGGAAGATGCCAACGAGCGACAACTCCCCTCAGCAGAGATGTTGGAGCCTTGACTGGCTGATAGAGGGCGATTGACGTCGGGTGACGGAGCAAGTAACGGAGCGGGTGATGGAGCGGGGGCTGGGGCAGGCAGAACCGCCGTATCTTTATCACGGTTTTCCCAGGCCACCGAATGGCGACGCTGCATATGCTGACGCAACGCTGTAGTCCCAACATGAACCCCCTGGCCACGCTTGACTTTCTGGCCACATAGTCGACATACGGCTACGTTTACTTCCTCGGGCGGCTTGACAAAAAATTGCCACACCGCCGAGTAGGAAACTTTGCCCCCGATACTCCTCACTGGCTGACTGCTGCTTCCTCCATGCACACCGGCACCACTACTGGCCGTGGTGGTAGGCTGCAGTGGAGCTGGTGCTGTACTCCGTGGCCGTTTGCCTCCACTGACACTGCTGCAACCCTGCTGCCTCCTGGGCAACCCACCGACTGTTTTGCTTGCTGCCAAGCTGCCACCCTCTTCTCCTGATGATGCGGAAGCAATAGCCTGATGACGACGAGGCTGCCAAGTGCGATCAGCCTCATCATCATCAATTAGGGTCTCCGCCTCACTACTAGCCCCCTCGGCTGCGTGTGGGTCAGGAGACAGACCTGTCTCTAGACCGGCTACCGAGCCACTCTCCTCGCCACTACTTCTTCGCCTGGCTGCTGAAGAGGCGGATGTCTCCCCCCGTTCCAGACCGCCCTCTGTTAGCTCTTCCTCACTGTACAGTGGGGCTGAGCCCACAGCATGCGATACTTCGCTTGGTGAGGGAACACCAAAGGACAGGGGCAGGTAGAGGACACGTGATTTCAGTGGGCTTGCTCCCGGGCCATGCCAACTAACGGTTGTGTCTGATGTACCCACCGACCGTTGGCTGTAGGTGTCAGAGGTGACCTGGGAAGAGGAAGACGACCGAGCCAACCAATCGATGACGGCTGGGTTGTCGGTGGAGACACGACCGCTGGATGACACCGGGAGCACTGGCCTCTGGCTGCGACTAGTGCTGCCTCGACCCCTTCCTCTGCTGCCACGTCTGCTCGCTCCTAAAACATTGCCTCCTCTGCCGCTCCTCTGCATGTTGTCTGACATACTCTTTAATTAAACGATTCTGTGTCCCTGAGTAACAATTCTGTGTCTGTCCCTGAGTAACAATTCTGTGTCCCTGAGTAACAATTCTGTGTCCCTGAGTAACAATTCTGTGTCCCTCAGTAACAATTCTGTGTCTGTCCCTGAGTAACAATTCTGTGTCTGTCGCTGAGTAACAATTCTGTGTCCCTCAGTAACAATTCTGTGTCCCTCAGTAACAATTCTGTGTCTGTCCCTGAGTAACAATTCTGTGTCTGTCCCTGAGTAACAATTCTGTGTCTGTCCCTGAGTAACAATTCTGTGTCTGTCCCTGAGTAACAATTCTGTGTCCCTCAGTAACAATTCTGTGTCCCTGAGTAACAATTCTGTGTCCCTCAGTAACAATTCTGTGTCCCTCAGTAACAATTCTGTGTCCCTGAGTAACAATTCTGTGTCCCTGAGTAACAATTCTGTGTCCCTCAGTAACAATTCTGTGTCCCTCAGTAACAATTCTGTGTCTGTCCCTGAGTAACAATTCTGTGTCTGTCGCTGAGTAACAATTCTGTGTCCCTCAGTAACAATTCTGTGTCCCTCAGTAACAATTCTGTGTCCCTCAGTAACAATTCTGTGTCTGTCCCTGAGTAACAATTCTGTGTCTGTCCCTGAGTAACAATTCTGTGTCCCTCAGTAACAATTCTGTGTCCCTCAGTAACAATTCTGTGTCCCTCAGTAACAATTCTGTGTCTGTCCCTGAGTAACAATTCTGTGTCTGTCCCTGAGTAACAATTCTGTGTCCCTAAGTAACGTTTCTGTGGCCCTAAGTAACGTTTCTGTGGCCCTAAGTAACGGTTCTGTGGCCCTCAGTAACAAATCTGTGTCTGTCCCTGAGTAACAATTCTGTGTCCCTGAGTAACAATTCTGTGTCCCTAAGTAACGTTTCTGTGGCCCTAAGTAACGTTTCTGTGGCCCTAAGTAACGGTTCTGTGGCCCTCAGTAACAAATCTGTGTCTGTCCCTAAGTAACAATTCTGTGGCCCTAAGTAACGTTTCTGTGGCCCTAAGTAACGGTTCTTTGTCCCTCAGTAACAATTCTGTATCCCTCAGTAACAATTCTGTGTCTGTCCCTGAGTAACAATTCTGTGTCCCTAAGTAACAATTCTGTGTCTGTCCCTGAGTTACAATTCTGTGTCCCTAAGTAACGTTTCTGTGGCCCTAAGTAACGGTTCTGTGGCCCTCAGTAACAATTCTGTGTCTGTCCCTAAGTAACAATTCTGTGGCCCTAAGTAACGTTTCTGTGGCCCTAAGTAACGATTCTGTGGCCCTAAGTAACATTTCTGTGGCCCTAAGTAACAGTTCTGTGAGCCCTCAGTAACAATTCTGTGTCCCTCAGTAACAATTCTGTGTCTGTCCCTAAGTAACAATTCTGTGGCCCTAAGTAACGTTTCTGTGGCCCTAAGTAACGTTTCTGTAGCCCTAAGTAACGTTTCTGTGGCCCTAAGTAACGTTTCTGTGGCCCTAAGTAACAGTTCTGTGGCCCTCAGTAACAATTCTGTGTCCCTCAGTAACAATTCTGTGTCTGTCCCTGAGTAACAATTCTGTGTCCCTAAGTAACGTTTCTGTGGCCCTAAGTAACGGTTCTGTGGCCCTCAGTAACGGTTCTGTGTTCCTCAGTAACAATTCTGTGTCTGTCCCTGAGTAACAATTCTGTGTCCCTAAGTAACGTTTCTGTGGCCCTAAGTAACGGTTCTGTGGCCCTCAGTAACGGTTCTGTGTTCCTCAGTAACAATTCTGTGTCTGTCCCTGAGTAACAATTCTGTGTCCCTAAGTAACGTTTCTGGGGCCCTAAGTAACGGTTCTGTGGCCCTCAGTAACAATTCTGTGTCCCTCAGTAACAATTCTGTGTCTGTCCCTAAGTAACAATTCTGTGGCCCTAAGTAACGTTTCTGTGGCCCTAAGTAACGTTTCTGTGGCCCTAAGTAACGATTCTGTGGCCCTAAGTAATGGTTCTGTGGCCCTCAGTAACAATTCTGTGTCCCTCAGTAACAATTCTGTGTCTGTCCCTAAGTAACGTTTCTGTGGCCCTAAGTAACGATTCTGTGGCCCTAAGTAACGTTTCTGTGGCCCTAAGTAACGTTTCTGTGTCCCTAAGTAACGTTTCTGTGTCCCTAAGTAACGTTTCTGTGTCCCTAACTAACTTTTCTGTGTCCCTAAGTAACGTTTCTGTGTCCCTAACTCTCTCCCTGAATACAGCCAGGTCTGCCTCTGTTGAATGACTGGAGGCAAATGGAGAATTCTAAAATGGCCGCCATTTATAGCTCGACCATTACACAGTGCTGGGTGGCTGGCTGCTGATTGGCTAATGCAATCACATGTCATGAATGAATGCATTATGGGTCAGCGCGCCTTGTCTGCGCGCCTTCCCAGACATCCCCGCTCCGTCGCCGCACATGTCGTCGCCATTTTAGGAAAAATTTCGATTCGCGCATCCGAAGTCTGCTAATTTTCGGATTCAGATTTCCTAATATTCGAAACGAATTCCACTTCGCCTAGTTCGATTCGCTCATCTCTAATTATCAGTGCCCTAATTATCCATGCAGCCTCATCAGTGCCCAACAGTGCAGCATATAAGTGCCCAAAAGTGCTGCCCTATCAGTGAAGCCTTATCAGTGCCCATCGGCGCATCCTCATCAGTGCACATCAGTGCAGTCCCATCAGTGCCCATCAGTGCAGACTCATCGGCGAAGTGAAGAAGAAAAATGACTTATTTGCCAAATTTTATAACAGAAACTTAGAAAAACGTTTATTTTTCAAAATGTTGTCTTTTTTTTGTTTGTTGTAGCAAAAATGTAAAAACTCAGTGGCGAATAAAGACCGCCAAAAGAAAGCTCTGTCAAAAAAAAGAAAAAAAAATTTCATATGGATACAGTGTTGCATGACCACGAAATTGTCATTCAAAGTGCTACTGCACTGAAAGCTGCAATATCAGCTTTTATCAGCTCAATATGAATCACCAAGTGCAGCCTGTAGTTGAACATTCACCTGTAGTTGTCAGTAAGAGTGATAAATAAATGTAGTGTTGTTGTCAAAGAGTACAAACTAATGCTACAGTTAAAATACTTATCATACCTGTACTACCTCTTCACAGGGCCACTGAAAGCCCACAGAAATGTCCTGTGCAAATGTTAATTGTCTGAAGGTTGGTATTTGGATTGGCATATTCCTAACTTGTTTGCATCCATAGCAATGCTTATAAGAAGCAGCCCAGACTTCCTACTTTATCAGTCTCTAGATCAGGGATCTTCAAACTTTTCAAACAAAGGGCCAGTTTACTGTCCTTCAGACTTTAAGAGGGTCAAGTTGTGACCATTTAGGGTAAAAATGTTCTTGGCCCGGCATCAGTAAAATTAAACATGGCTTCAGGGTTGGTGGTCAGTAGGAGGAAGAATAGTGCCCCATCCTTGCTATCAGTGGGAAGAATAGGGCCCCATCATTTGTATGAGTGGGAACAATAGTGCCCCTTCGTTTGTATCAGTGGAAAGAATAGTTCCCCATCCTTGGTATCAATGGGAAGAATAGGGCCCCATCCTTGGTATCAGTGGAAAGCATAGTGCCCCATTGTTTGTATCAGTGGGAAGAATAGTGCCCCATCCTTGGTATCAGTGGAAAGCATAGTGCCCCATTGTTTGTATCAGTGGGAAGAATAGTGCCCCATCCTTGGTATCAGTGGAAAGCATAGTGCCCCATTGTTTGTATCAGTGGGAAGAATAGTGCCCCATCCTTGGTATCCGTGGGAGGAATAGTGCCCCACCGTTTGTAGCAGTGGGAGGAATAGTGCCCATTGTCAGTGTCGGTATCAGAGGGAGGTATAGTGTCCCAAGGGCCAGATAAAGGCTGCTTCCAGCCCTTGGGTCGTAGTTTAGAGACCCCTGCTCTAGATGGTTGGAGTTTGGGAGGGTTTTGGTAGTGCTTCAGACAACCAGCTGCTCACTGAACAAATATGATGTGTTGTAGAAGTTCTGAAGTTTGCTTAGAACGTATGAGGTAGAGGAAGTATCTCCATTGCAGTGTTGCCACCAAGTCAGTAGCTTTTTCTTCTGTTCTGCAGAACTACTCTCCTCATTGTTGAGAATTTGCCAGTTCATTATCCATAACACTGGTGCTTTGTTTAAAAGGCAACTGCCCAGTTTTATTTGTTGGCTTGTAATAAATAAGGGTCCTTGGAGGTATGCAACAGGTCAGCCACCTAATCTGTACAGCTGGCACAGGAAAAGTTTAGCATTTCTCCCTACCCCCGGGAAAGGGAGACAGTTCTCAACAGTAAACGGAAGATGCAACTCTTTAACGTGAGCCTGTATGGAAGAAATGTGGGTGTCAATATAAAAAAAATTGCTCAGCTTACTGAACCCTCACTGAAAAAAAGATCCATTATTGAAAACTGGTTTATGAAGCACAAGTGACATAGCATGCCGTGTGTTTCAGACCACCCAAGCCAGGGCCCTTTCCCAAGGAATGTAAGAGCCTTCATTGCTGACCTATTTTTAGGTATAGGCTCCAGGACTGTCATCCTGTCACAATATGGGTAACAAACCAAGAAAAGGCATGCGATATAAGAAATGTAAGACTTCAATGCCTATATGCTTGTTTTGGGTAAATGACTCACTAGGCAGTGAATTCATGATCAAAATGAAATCACTGAAGCCTGTACATTTAAAAATCAAATCCACTGTTGCAGGTTCTCATTCAGTAAAAAAAAATGTTTCCAGTGTTTCAATACACAGGAAATGCAATCCTGTTTATTTTAGATTTGATCGATAAGATTTACACCTCAATAAAAAGGAAGTATTAATGTAACACTCTGTGCCATGTACAGTATTTGACAAACAAAAGTTTATAAGTGGGGGCCATACAGAGAAGTGTCTTGGCATGTTAAGACCAAAGTCATCAAAGCATGCACTCAGCATTGTTCAGCCAAGTTTACTGATAACACATGCTTTGAAAATGTCTAACAAAGCAAAAGATAAAGGCTTTTTTCTGGGGCTCCACTCAGTTGAAGCAAGAGGCCATAATGTTTTTGCAAAGAATATTTGATACACTATATTGCTAAAAAGTGTTGGGACACCTGCCTTTACACACACATGTACGTTAATGGCATCCCTGTCTTAGTCCATAGTGTTCAAGATTGAGATGGTCCACCCTTTGTAGCTATAACAGCTTCAACTCTTCTGGGAAGGTTGTCCACAAGGTTTAGGAGTGTGTCTATGGGAATGTTTCACCATTCTTCCAGAAGAGCATTTGTGAGGTCAGGCACTGATGTCAGATGAGAAGGCCTGGCTCGCAGTCTAGCAGAGTGCACTGGTGTACAGTCATGTTGGAACAGGAAGGAGATTTAGATACACTAAACAATTGAAGTCCAGCTTTCACTTTATAAGCAGTTACAGCAAAACATTTTTTTTCCTTTTGGGATAAAGGTTTTGCAAAACTAAATAAAAGCTGATCATTGCAAGCATCCGTCAGTGGTAAATGCAGCCATCACAGCTAAGAATTGTTAACCTGCAATATAATAAATATTGGCTTTTTGGATTAATACCACTTTAATTCCTATAGTGTTGGAATGTTTGTCTTCCTGTTATTCTGTTGTCTTTCACTTGTACAATACTGTGCAGAAAGCTTCCAGAAATAGAAATGTTAATAGTTTATTTTTATTAATTACCAAAAAAAAAAAGTAAATGAACAGAAGAGAAGTCGAAATCAAATCAATACTTGGTGTTATCACCCTTTGCCTTCAAAACAGCATCAGTTCTTTTACGTACACTTGCACACAGTTTTTGAAGGAACTCAGCAGGTAGGTAGTTGCAAACATCTTGGAGAACTAACCACAGATCTTCTGTAGATGTAGGCTGCCCCAAAACCTTCTGTCTCTTGATGTAATCCCAGTCAGACTCTATGATGTTGAAATGCTGTACATCTTCCGATGTCAAAGAAAAGTAAACATGATGTGTCTTCCACTGCCTGCATTAAATTTTCTTGGTTGACCACTACATCTACTGTCCTCAACATTGCCCGACCAATGGTGTCCTCAATGCCATACCATCAGGGAGGCGTGTGATTGACCCCATAGGATAATGACCCCAAACATACAGCCAATCTCATTAAGAACTATCTTCAGCATAAAGAAGAACAAGGAGTCCTGGAAGAGATGGTTTGGCCCCCACAGAACCCTGATCATCAAGTCTGTCTGGGATTACATTAAGGCCAGGCTCGCAGTCTCACAGTGTGCACTGGTGCACAGTCATGTTGGAACAGGAAGGGGCCATCTCCACACTGTTCCCACAAAGTTGGGAGCATGAAATTGTCCAAAATGTCTTGGTATGCTGATGCCTTAAGAGTTTCCTTCACTGGAACTAAGGGGCGAAGCCCAACCCCTGAAGAAAAACCCCACACCATAATCCTTCCTTCACCAAACTTTACACTTGGAACAATGCAGTCAGACAAGTACCGTTCTCCTGGTAGCCGCCAAACCCAGACACGTCCATTGGATTGCCAGACAGAGAAGCGTGATTTGTCACTCTAGAGAACATGTCTCCACTGCTCTGGAGTCCAGTGGTGGCGTGCTTTACACCACTGCATCTGACGCTTTGCATTGCACTTGAGGATGTAAGGCTTGGAGGCAGCTGCTCAGCCATGGAAACCCATTCCATGAAGCTCTTTATGCATTGTTGTTCTGCTAATCCTAAGGCCACACGAAGTTTGGAGGTCTTTAACCACCTTCCGCCCGCCATATAGTACAATGACGGGTGCAAGGTGGTTCTCTTGTTCTGATAGGATGTCATATGACGCGCTTCCATTCTCACCGCGCATGCGCGGCTCAGGGAGCACGCAGCGCGGCGATCGTCGGTGCACTGTGTCCCTCGGACACAGCAGATCATGGAAAGAGCTGAAGATGTCGGCTCAGTCATATGATCAGCTGTGTCCAATCACAGCTGATCACATGTAAACACGGAAATGCCGGTTATCGGCATTTCTCTCCTTTCGAGCTGTCACACTGACAGCTCGAGAGGAGAGGAGAGCCGGTAATCGGCTTTCCGTGGAGGGGACATATACACTGATCATCAGAGCACTGATGATCAGTGTGCCCTGATGATTAGAGTGGCCCCAGAAGTGCCACCTGTCAATGTCCATCAGTACCAGCAGTCAGTGCTCATCAGTGCCACGTGCCAGTGCCACATCAATGCCACATATCAGTGCATACCAGTGCACATCAGTGCCCATCTGAGCTGCCTTTCAATGTCACCCATCAGTGCCAGTCAGTGCCACCTATCAGTGCCACCTATCAGTGCTAACAATCAGTGCCACCTATCAGTGCCAGTCAGTGTCACCTATCAATGCGCATCAGTGCCGCCTATCAGTGACAGTCAGTGCTGCCTATCAGTGCCGTCTATAAGTGCCATATATCAGTGTCATGTATCAGTGCTGCCTTTCAGTGCCCATCAGTGATGCCTGTCAATGCCCATTAGTGCAACCTACCAGTGCCTCCTCATCAGTGCCACCTATCAGTGACCATCAGTGCAGCCTATCAGTGCCCATCACTGCAGCCTCATTGGCGCACATCAGTGAAGGAGAAAAATCACTTATTTACAAAATTGTAAAACAAAAACTAAGAAAAAATGTTTTGCATGACCGCGCAATTGTCATTCAAAGTGTGACAGCGCTGAAAGCTGGAAATTGGCCTGGGCAGGAAGGGGGTATAAGTGCCCTGTAGGCTAGTGGTTAGCTATTGACTCTGAAGACAGTTGGCGACCTCTGCGCACTGTGTGCTTCAGCATGGGCTGACCCCACTCTGTCATTTTACATGGCCTACCACTTCATGGTTGAGTTACTGTTGTTCCCAGTTGGTTTCACTTTGTTATAATACCACTAACAGTTGACCGTAGAATATTTAGTAGCAAGGAAATTTCATGGATGAACGTATTGCACAGGTGGCAACCTATCACGGCACCACACTTGAATTCACTGAGCAACCCATTCTTTCACAAATGTTTGTAGAAGCAGTCTGTATGCCGAGGTGCTTGATATTATACACCTGTGGCCATGGAGGTGACTGGAACACCTGAATCCAATGATTTGTAGGGGTGTCCCAATACTTTTGACAATATAGTGTATGTAATTATTTGTCTCTGATCACCCTATGTACAAAGTCCTCTGAATAAAGGCAGATCTGTATCTATTTACAAGATGGGGTTTTATGTATTGGTAATGCTTGTACCTTTCTCAATGTATTTTCATTATGTAGCCTCTAGAACTACTCAGTCTACCTGTGTTACTGTTCACTTACAAAGAATTATTTAGGGGTTCTTTGCATCGCTCTCTATCTATCTATCTATCTATCTATCTATCTATCTATCTAACACCTTTCTGAGCTATATCCCTAAAAATGTTTCCTGAGTCCTAGATAAAGGATTATTTGCAGTGATTCACTTGTATTGTACCAGTCAAATGTACACAATGAATCACTGGTATTGCTGCATATTTGTTTTCTAAGTATAACTAATCATAACAGAGTGTTCTCTTTGACTCTTATTTATAGGGATGTTCTTAAAGATGGTGGAACAGCAGTTGATGCTGCTATTGCTTCATTGGTGTGTGTTGGACTCTTGAATGCTCACAGCATGGGAATTGGAGGAGGGGTGATTCTTACTATATATGACCCTACAACAGGTGAGAAATACAGGAATATTAATTGCGAGAATGCATTCTACAGGATTAACAGTTGGAGAGGACACCTTTAGGGAGGTGATTATAGATTATATCTTAATGCTCAGAAAAGCAAAACTTCATTCCACAGTGTCTCTATATAGTATTTACATCTGGAGCTATACTCCACTTTAAAGTGGTTGTAAAGGCTCAAGGTTTTTACATTAATGCATTCTATGCATGAAGGTAAAAAACCTTTTGTGTGCAGCAGCCCCCCAGCCCCCCCAATAGTTACCTGGGCCACATCTCAATCCAGCGATGTACATGAGAACCTCAGCTCTCCAAGGTTTCTTCCTCCTCATTGGCTGAGATAGCAGCAGGAGCCATTGGCTCCCACTACTGTCAATCACAGCCAGTGAGCCAATGAGGAGAGCGCAGGGGTGGGGCATAGCCACACTCCATGTGTGACTGGAAACACAGAGCAGTGGCTTGGGAGCAAGCCTGCTCTGGTGCTGCCATAGCAAGCAACTTGCAGGAGGGAGGGGTCAGGAGCACCAGCGGGGAAACTGAGAAGAGGAAGCTCAGGGGAAAAAAAATCAGCAAATCTGCCTTTAATATCCCTTTAAACTTGTTAAGTAAAACTTCTGCTCAAGGGCAGACACCACTGGACCAAAGCTTATGGCTGATCAGTACCAACTACCATTGTACTGTTCAGTTAAAAAGTCTCAGTGGCCATTGGGAACTATCTTCTTGGACAACGATTTAAAAGTTGGTGAGAGATTAGCCATAAGGGCAATAAAATTACATCAGAGAGAGGCACAATATTTTCTTTTCTGGGTAACAAAAGCAACATCTAGTGGTGTCTAAGTTTTGCAAGAATTTTTTGTTTGAAAAGTTTAAAATCGATTAATGTTCAATTTAAATGAGAACCAGAAGAAAGGAGGTGTTATCAAGAAAACATTTAGGCAGAGCTCAGGTCAAATATAGATATAAATGCCTCCCAAAAACAAGATGGACATGTTTTAACACAACGTTTGCAGACAAAAGACATACCCCTGACACTCCCCCAGTTACACAAACCATAAAGAATGAAAGTAGAAGAAATCCTAAGTCTAACTATTCTTAAAAATGTTCCCATCCCCCCTCATCCTACCTATCATGTGATCTTGCAGCTGAACAATATTTGGGAATTCTGGGAGCTGTGACATCACCCAAAGGCTCCCATAGTGCAGCCATTGCCAGCATTCCCTCCCATCTCCTGCAGCATCCACTCACTGACATGGGAGACGGAGCTGCAGGATCATGTGACCAAATTAAAAATAGTTAAGTATTTCGATTTTATAAAGTGATGCTGAAGGTAAGAAAGAGAAAAAAAATTAAAATGTCATACTTACCTGTTCTCTTGTTTTGCACAGAGCATCCCTGATCCTGCTCTCCTCCCCCCTACTGAGTGCCCCCTGAGCAAGCTATAAGTCCCATAGAGTACAGCTTGGGCAATGGCTTCCGCTGCTGTGTCTCAGCCAATGAGCAGAGAGAGAAATGGGGGCAGGCTCGCTCCTGAGCCACTGCTGTGTGTTCATTCACACGCAGAGCACTAGGAAGAGGCCCTGGAGAGCCTCTGCTCTTGCGCACATTGCTAGATCGAGATCAGGTTCAGGTGAGTATTGGGCTGAAAGGGGAGCTTCACACTGAAAGTTTTTCACCTTCATGCACAGAATTTATAAAGGTAAAAAACCTTCTGCCTTTAGAAACATGTCATACAGATTAGGCCATATTGGTAGAAAGAGAGGGGAGCACATTTCTTTAACAATAGTTAGACTTATGCAGGCCATAGATGGGTCGAAAATTGGCCGATTTTTCGGCCGAAAATAAAATCGGCCGATTTTCGGATCGTTAGTGGGCTATTTGTTCAGCCGTTTTTCGGTATTTTGGCAGATTTTTTTTAGTTAAAAGTTGGAAAAAAAATCGGCCGATTTTGCCGATCGGCCGATTTTCACGGCAATGATGGGCAAATCGGCCAATTTTTTACCGATAAAAAATCTGCGCATGAGCAGTGACCTGCAAGAGGAAGACAAAAAGAAGAAGAGGAAGAAGAAGAGGAAGAAGAAGAGGAAGAAGAGGAAGAAGAAGAGGAAGAAGAGGATGATGAAGAAGAAGAGGATGATGATGAAGAAGAGGATGATGATGATGAAGAAGAGGATGATGATGATGAAGAAGACGAGGATGAGGATGAAGAAGAAGAGGATGAAGAAGAAGAAGAAGAGGATGAAGAAGAAGAGGATGAAGAAGAAGAAGAAGAAGAGGATGAAGAAGAAGAAGAAGAAGAAGAAGAAGAGGATGAAGAAGAAGAAGAGGATGAAGAAGAAGAAGAAAAGGATGATGATGAAGAAGAAGAGGATGATAATGAAGAAGAAGAAGAAGAAGAAGAGGATGATGATGATGAAGAAGGAGAAGAGGATGAGGATGAAGAAGAAGAGGATGATGATGAAGAAGAAGAAGAAGAGGATGATAATGAAGAAAAAGAAGAAGAGGATGATGATGAAGAAGAAGAAGAGGATGAGGATGAAGAAGAAGAAGAGGATGATAATGAAGAAAAAGAAGAGGATGATGAAGAAGAAGAAGAAGAGGATGATAATGATGAAGAAGAAGAAGAAGAAGAAGAATAAGAAGAGGATGAAGAAGAAGAAGAGGATGATAATGAAGTAGAAGAAGAAGAGGATGATGAAGAAGAAGAAGAGGATGAAGAAGAAGAAGAAGAAGAAGAGGATGAAGAAGAAAAAGAAGAAGAGGATGAAGAAGAAAAAGAAGAAGAGGATAAAGAAGAAGAGGATGAAGAAGAAGAGGATGAAGAAGAAAAAGATGAGGATGAAGAAGAGGATGAAGAAGAAGAGGATGAAGAAGAAGAGGAAGAGGATGATGATGAAGAAGAAGAAAATGATGAAGAAGAAGAAGAAGAGGAGGATGAAGAAGAAGAAGAAGAGGAGGATGATGAAGAAGAGGAGGATGATGATGAAGAAGAGGATGATGATGATGATGATGAAGAAGAGGATGATGATGAAGAGGATGATGATGAAGAAGAAGAAGAAGGAGGATGATGAAGGAGGATGATGAAGAAGGAGGAGGAGGAGGATGATGAAGAAGAAGAAGAAGAAGGAGGATGATGAAGAAGAAGAAGAGGAGGAGGAGGAGGATGAAGAAGAAGAAGGAGGATGATGAAGAAGAAGAAGAGGTGGAGGAGGAGGATGAAGAAGAAGAAGAGGATGATGATGAAGAAGAAGAAGAAGAGGATGATGATGATGAAGAAGAAGAAGGATGAAAAATAAGAGGAATTCCAGTACAGCATAAAGTGTCCCTGCAGAGAGCTCTGCTATTTCTTTGACAGTTCCTTGACATTTATAGCGGTTGCAACAATGTATCTATTTGTTTCCAAATAAAAACATCTGTATCCTAAATGGATACAAATAGATACATTGTTGCAACCGCTATAAATGTCAAAGGACTGTCAAGGAAATAGCAGAGCTCTCTGCAGGGACACTTTTTGCCGGCTGTAGACGGGATGAAAATCGGCCGATTTTTTTTTTTTTACCATTGCTGGTAACGTCGGCCGCTTGAACGACCGATTTTTCGTTTTTTAAAAGAAAAATCGTCCGTTTTTCTCCCCGTCTATGGCCTGCATTAGGCATTTCTTTCACTTGATTCCAATGATTACTTACACTTCACCAGTTTTCCTTTATACTGGCTTTTAAAAATAACAAAAGCAATAATGTTGAGGCTGGATTACAAATTGAGTGTAGTAATGCATCTTTTGTAGGTAAATAGTAAATTTTTCTAAAGCTCTATATAGCAAATCAAAAAGAAGGGCATTTATGGAGAAAAAAGGGACAAAGTAATTTGGTTTTAATAGTGGGACGGTTGGGAGCTGTGAATAAATGTAGGTAAGGTCACTTACATACTACTATACTTGAACATAAATGTACACCAACTACTGTGAAAAACATATCTTTATTAACCGCTTCTGCGACACCCTATAGCAGAAATACTGCTTCAGGGCGGCACAGGTGCACAAAATCACGTATATATACGTGATCCTACAATTGCAGGTAGGGGGCGCACGCACACCGCCGTTTGCTGCCTTGGCCATCAATCACCAGGTCCCGGCTGGTGATTTCTCGCCAGCACCCGGTGATCACTGAGTATCTCTGAAGGGGGAGAGACCTGTGTATAAACAATACAGATCTCTCCCCTGTCAGCTCCTGCACACTGCTTTGTGTGGCTCTGCATAGCAGAGCCATACAAAGCAGTATGATTACAGTAAAAGACAGCACACTTAGTAAAACACACACAGCACACAGTTAACTCTTTGATCGCCCCAGATGTGAACCCCTTCCTGCCCAGTGCCATTAGTACAGTGTCAGTGCTTTTTATTAGCACTGATCACTGTATTGGTGTCACTGGGGATGTCAGAATGCCTGCCGCTGTCCCGCAGTTCCGCTATAAGTCGCTGATTGCCGTCACTACTAGTAAAAAAAAAAAAAATTCCAGTATCTATACTGCCATTTGTAAACTCTATAACTTTCACGTAAACCAATTATCCAAATTCAAATGTACACGTATTGGGATTTTTTTTTTAGCAAAGACATGTAGCAGAATACATTTTGGCCTAAACTTATGACAAAATTTGATTTTTTAAAATTTTTTTACTGGACATGTTTAATAGCAAAACGTCAAAAATATTTGTTTTTTTCTCAAAATTGTAAATACTTTTTTGTTTATTGCCCAAAAAATAAAAAATGCACAGGCTATCAAATACCATTGAAAGAAATCTCTATTTATTTATTGGGAAAAAGAATATAAATTTAATTTGGGTGCAGTGTTACATGACCACACAATAGTCAGTTAAAGTAACGCAGAGCCGTTTCACAAAAAATGGCCTGGTCAGGAAGGGGGGTAAATCCTCTGGAGGGCAAGTGGTTAATAAGCCATAAAAAAATAAAGACTCACTGCTGGGACCCAATGTAAGCATGATTAGTAACATTCATATTTACAGTATCTTAGTTCTAAAATGATTCAGAATTAAAGTCTTTATGTGCTCTGTAATTGAATTGATAAAATTACAACCAGCTGATAATTGCAGCCTCAGTCAAAGCACAAAGTCCTCTGTAATAATTGCCCACATAATCCATAAATATCTTTGTGCCATATCTACTGGTGATTATCAGCAGAGAATATAATTAAACTCTGTCCACATGACTGATTCTGACTGAACGAGCAGTTCCAGACTAAATGCAAATTCCTCCACTGTCAATGCTTGTTAGGCTTATTATTATAGCTTTAAATGACCACGAGGCTGCCAGCAGCATGGAGTCAAGCTTCAATCACACAGCAGTATAAACTTATTATGCGGCATGCCCTTGACTGTATAAAAGCAATCATTGTGCAGCAGACCCTCTTAATAGTAAAGTATTCAAAAGTGCCAAAGGCATAAATATGGGGATTACCATTCGTCCATCCAAGTTATAAAGGAATCTGTGACAATATAGACCTATAGTGCTTTAGATTATTAAGAAAGTTTCAGGCTGTAGACCCTTCAACCATTTAAATAAATCAAACATGGGAGACGAATAAAAGTTAATACAAAGCATAAAGAGACAGATAACACAGGAAAGTAGCAGAGTAGCATGAATAATAGGTTGAAAAAGGATGTGAGAAATTATACACAGACAAAAGATAAAGCTAATAAAGGAAAGGTAAAAAAAAAATTGAAAAAAAAATTAAGATTTCTCTTTCCTGTGTATTTTTTAATTGTTTCATATTTTTCTTACCGAGCTTCCGCTAACAAACGGTTTGACATGTTAACCAACGTTTGGATGATTTCATTAGGATATTCTTTCTATGATTCCATTTTACACAATTAAGTAATTGTCCCAATTGATATGAATTGCTAAAGTCTAATTGCTTGGAATATAGTGTACATATAAAGCAGCATTAATCCCAAAATGTGATGTATTGCTACTTACCAATCATTAGATGTGGTGGCTGCATATGTTTTTTTAGGCTCTTTCCTCATGTTTTCACCTGGTGATCTGACCAGTAATATGCCTCCTGTATTAAAGTGCCTATACTCTGGAAAAATGAGCATACCTTTAGACACCAGCATTGTTAAACAAAGGGGGAGTGTTAGATGTACTAGCAGATTTAGATACACTAAACAATTGAAGTCCAGCTCTCACTTTATAAGCAGTTACAGCAAAACATTTTTTTTTCCTTTTTGGATAAAGGTTTTGCATAACTAAATAAAAGCTAATCATTGCAAGCATCCCTGTCAGTGGTAAATGCACCCACCACAGCTAAGAATTGGTAAGCTACAATATAATAAATAGTGGCTTTTTGGATTAATACCACTTTAATTCCTATAGTGTTGGAATGTTTGTCTTCCTGTTATTCTATTGTCTTTTCACTTGTACAATAATGTGCAGAAAGCTTCCAGAAATAGAAATGTTAATTTAGGTTTATTAATTACCAAAAAAAAAAGTAAATAAACAAAAGAGAAATCAAAATCAAATCAATACTTGTTATGACCACCCTTTTACCTTCAAAACTGCATCAATTCTTTTAGGTACACATGTACACAGTTTTTGAAGGAACTCAGCAGATAGGTTGTTCCAGACATCTTGGAGAACTAACCCAACACCTTTTTATTTGGATGTAGGCTGCCCCAAATCCTTCTGTCTCTCCATGTAATCCCAGACAGACTCAATGATGTTGAAATGCTGTACATCTTCCGATGTCAAAGAAATGTAAGCATGATGTGTCTTCCATTGGCTGCATTATATTTTCTTGCCTGGCCACTGCATCTACTGTCCTCAACAACGCCCGACCAATGGTGTCCTCAATGCTGAGAAATACAGGCAAATATTTATTCATCATGCCATACCATCAGGGAGGTGCGTGATTGGCCCCAAGGACAATGACCCCAAACATACAGCCAATGTTATTAAGAACTATCTTCAGCATAAAGAAGGAAAAGGAGTCCTGAAAGTGATGGTGTGGCCCCCACAGAACCCTGATCTCAACATAATCAAGTCTGTCTGGGATTACATGAAGAGATGGAAAATCTGTGGTTAGTTCTCCATGATGTTGGATCAACCTACCTGCTGAGTTCCTTCAAAAACTCTGTGCACGTGTATCTAGAAGAACTGATACTGTATTGAAGGCAAAGTGTAGCCATACCAAATATTGGTTTAATTTCTTTTTTGTTCATTTCTTTTTTTTAATTTGTTTACTCATTTTGTTAATTTATAAAAATAAACTATTTACACTTCTATTTCTGAAAGCTTCCTTAATTTACAGAGTTTTTGCATGCATGCCAAAAACTTTTGCACACTACTTTTGCACAGTAATGTGAATTTTGTTCATATCTTACTTGTTATTTCACAAAACTTATAAATAAACATTTAAGTAAAAAAATACATTATACCTGTTAGATAAATTACATAAATAAATAATGGTTAGCACTTCCACCTGGCAGTACAAGGGTCATTGGTTCAAATCCCAACCACGACACCACCTGCCTGGAGTTTGCATGTTCTCCCTGTGCCTGCGTGTTTTTTTCTCTGGGTACTCCTGTTTCCTTCCATACTCCAAAGACATGCTGGTAGGTTAATTGGCTGCTGTGTAAATCGACCCTAGTATATGTATGTATGAATGTTAGGAACTTTAGATTGTACGCCCTTAAGATTTAGGAACTGATGTGAATGTACAATATATATGTAAAGCGCTGCATAAATTGATGGTGCTATAGAAGTACCTGTAATAAATAAAATAAATAGTTCATCATGCAATGATAGCAGCCAGTGCATTGTCTATAAATGCAGCACTGGTCATGGCTGAAGACAGGAGAGCTTGCTGGAAGCTACTGGCTTCTACTGACGATCCTGATGGCAGGAAACAACATGGGAAAAAAAGGGTATTGGCTATTAAGATCAGTGTTTAGGGAACAGGGAGGGTGGCTGCTCTTCCGATTTGAAATATTGTAAACTATAGATTATAAACTTAATACCAATTTGTACCAGACAGCATTAATCTTCATAGTTTACTGGCAGCCGTTTTCAGTGTGAACTGTGAGAACCTCCTGTCATCATGGAAATGGCACAATAAAAGCTAAACAATCAATCCTTCTCAAACAAAGTACTTGTTCTAGAGTTCAACAGAAATGATGAAATCTAGCTATGCAAACAGAAACGAAAGTAACTATTAAAAAGGCTTAAACTGTATATAAAGCCAAAACATTTTATTTTTGGATAGAATGAAGTGTTTAAACCCCTGCCAGTTTATTTTTTGCTGCTTGTGTCACATTGGGGAGATATTTCTTTACTTCCTGTTCTGGAGATGAAACAGGAAGTGAACTGAAATCTCTAAAATGAGGGGAAATCCCCCCTTAGACCTTTGTGACCTAAACAGGTGTTCCTGTTCTGCTCCATGTTCGTGTAATTTTTCTATGTTGAATTGAACTGCATTAGGTTCTCATTATTCTGCAAAAATACCAAAACGTTCTACACACAAGATTTAATAATTGATCTGCATGCAGGTGTAATCAATAAAACTATCCATAATACAGTATAGAAAGTGCAGCACTCTATAAAAATACACAATAAAAGAAAGTACAAAAAATGTGCAGTATACAGAAAGCAACTGAAAATGAAATCTAAAAACTGTGATAAATAAGTGAAATAACAACATTACAATATATAATCAATAATGTCCAAAATAATCTGTGATAAAGTTCACACAAAAGGCCCCTTTCACATGGGGTGGAATCTGCTTTGCTCAGCAGGTGATCTGTCTGCTGACCCCCCCCCCCCCCCCTGCGTAGAGCAGAGGAGCCGGATGACAGGTCCATGTCCTCTCAGTTTATGCAGAGTGGACATGGACACGGCCCTCTCTGCTCCTATGGGCCATCCAGTCTGATCCACCTAGATGGGGTGGGGTTATGGATGGTTCCCCTTCAGTTTTTTTTAGTGGACCAGATCAGAGGTAGGTGGGACAGAAGTCGGTTTATACCTTCCGCTCCATAGAGGTAAATGGAGGGTCCGCTCAGGCTCACCTGAAAAACTGACAGGTGGATTCGATCAGACCAATCGATTGAAAGGGTCCAGAGAGCTGAATAGCCTGTGATTAGCAAGTGCAGTCATAACCATGTAGCCATACACCATTGATATTTTCTAAAATGATCAGTAATAAAGTCCCAACAAAAAAACTAATAAAATGGGGTATTTGTGATAAAGTTTGCTGAAAATATGTTGTATTAATAGTGAATACAATCTACTAAGGTGACACCTCCACCAGTAATCGCCCCAGGGTGTGCTCTCGCCAGGGGATGACTGAATATTTGGAAACTCGGGCACTGTCCGAGGGCACAGGGTCAGTAGGGGGCCCCATGAGATGCCCCTGGTACCTTTTTCATAGGCATGGGCAAGGACACAGGGGCCCCTGTTCCCCTATTGCCCGGGGCCCCATGATTTGTCAGTCCGCCCCTGGCTCTCGCCTTATGCTTTGACCTCCATTTCGAAAGGTCAAACAAGTATGAACAGATAGATATCCAGGCAAATTTCTTCTTGGATACTCAAAGATACTTGCTACTTCAAGATAATGGAGGTTCTCTCCCATTACTTCCACATAACACTTAGTGCTGCATGGGTTGATCAGTCAACGAAAATAAACCTCTTATCTCTGCAGCACTGTGTTTACCAGAGGCTCAAAGAAAAAATATATTTAATAGTTTTCCCACTGCTAAAAAGCTATTTGATTGAAAAGCAGTTAAAATATTTTTACTTGGGCTTTATCACTGACCATTTTGGATATTAACAGTGGTGTATGGCTACATAGTTATTATTGATTTTTTAAATCACAGGCTACTCAGCTCTTTTGTGTGGACTTTATCACAGATTTTTTAGAACATTATCAATGATCCATTGTAATATTGTTGTTTTTGTACTTGTTTATCACAATTTCATTTTCAGTTGCTGTACACTGCACATTTTTAAAGTGTTTTTTTGTGTGTTTTTTTTTTTACTTTTATAGTTTAGTTTTATACAGTGCAGCACTTTTTATATATTGATATCATTTTTCTGTAGAATGCTGCCTTCTAGTGGCAGTTTTTGGACCACTGCAACTTTGTTTACAGTGTGATATTGGTAACTTCCTTTGTTTTCTCCTCCTGTTTACTGTTGGATGCTTTTGTCCTAACTAAGGTGTCCTTTTATCATGCAGTGGTAAATGACTGCTGGTCAGTTCTCTAGCATTCTCAGAGGAGACAGTTCTCCTCTGAAAGCCTTTTTATGAAGTGGTGTAGATCGCTTCTCCTAATGAGGAGAGAAGCAATCTACAAACGCTTTGAACGCTAGAAAACGGCTGCTGTAAGAGATCAGTCAAACACTGTTTACTAAACAGCGGTAAATTACCGCTGCTTCATTTGCGGTTCCCCCGATTCTCCAGCTCTGGCCTGGAGAATCTGGAGGGAGAACACAGATCGCCAGTGAAGGGCTGACATCGCTCCTTCATACACTGGCAGTCTGTGTGCTGAGATGATCAGCGAAGAATATATTCTCCACTGATCATCTCTGTATCCTAAACCACTAATGATCGGAGATCAGCAACGATACTCAAGATCACCGCTGATCTCCATTTCATAGAAGGACACCTATATTCTTTCCTCTTCTTCAGTGATCCTTCACTCAGTGTTCATTACTCACTGAGAATAGCTTCAGGAAAGTCATTCTCTTCTTACACGTCATAAGACTGTAAAACCTCATCTGTACTGCAATTGTCTGAAGTAAAATTTCCTTGGATTCAACTTCTGTGTCTTATTGATTAGTTAGGCTACATGTGGATGGTGCCAAGTCAGCGGGTGACTATACTATTCAAACAGACTGGGTCTAAGGAAGTATGTCAATTCATAAAGCGGCATTTGAAACAGAACAGTTAGAAGACACATATATAAAGCCTATATACTGTCTGCTGCAACTGTTGTGAAGTTTCACCTGTGCCTCAGTAGGCAAATGGTCTTGTCTGCACCCTGTGTGAGCACATGCTGCATTACAGATTGTGAGATATGCTTGAAGTATAACTAAAGGCAAAATGTTTTGTTTTAATTTTGGATAGAGTAGAGAGGGATTAGAACCCCTGTCAGTTTTTATTGCTGTTTGTGCCCCCTGTTAAAAGAGATTCACCCCCTCTATTTGTCCTGGTTACCATTATCATTGAAAGTAGAAGTTAAAGAACATCCCAAACTTTGGGTTGTCCCCAGAAAAGTAATAGAGGGGAAATCTTCCAATGAGGATACTAGTTCTGGTAACCTGGGGGTTCACAAGGGATTCTCTTAAGTTGGAAGGATTTTCTCCAACTTCCGTTTTGGCTAAGGGACAGGAAGTGAAGGGAAATCTCCGAATGAGATACAGATGGCAAAAAAAAAATCTGACGGGTTATAACCCTCCCTTGCTCTATCCAAAATGAAAAGAAAAAAGTTTTTCCTATAGTTCTACTTTAAAAGCAGCTGGGGTCAGATTACATTCTACAACATTTTCATGCACTTGTGTTTTTTGTGTACCAGATTTGCTTGGAGAAGTACAAGGATTGTTGTTTCTAGAATTAACTATTAAAACTACTGTGCCTCGACAGACTGATTTCTGCTCTGCACAAACACCTGCTTTCTGTATGTAGCACTACCCCCTAGCTGGTGCTGATGAATTTGGGTCCCCCTTTAGTCCTGCACAGCCAATCAGCATTTTCCACACAAGCTTTCATCCATAGGCAGAAATCAGGGCTTGAGCATTGGTTTTGTTATTTTATTGAGGGGATTAAACTTGGATGGGGTAAGGGGTGTATATAATGTCCAAGGGAACCAAACTCTGAGGACAACTTCCCAAACTAATCACAGCTTCTCTATCACATTCTTTGTTGGAGGGCTAGCCAGCAGCTCCAGTTGTACTACCCAGGACCAGGGGTGGACTGACCATTTGGAAACTCTGGCACAGCCCGAGGGCCTGGGGTCAGTACAGGGCCCCATGAGATGCCCCTGCTACCTTTTTCATAGGCTTTTTTAGGTTTGGGCAAGGACACAGGGGCCCCATGATCCCCTATTGCCCGGGGGCCCCATGAGTTGTCAGTCCGCCCCTGCCCAGGACCTTAGATGAACTCCTCTTCACCCAACAATCTGGAGACTCGGATATTGTGAAACAAATATTTGAAAATCTCTCTGATCTGTGGTATAGAACTACACAATGTATATTTGCTACTGATGAAACATGTAATGATGCAAAGCAGCTAAGTAGTACAGAGCCTTTGAAAGCTATAAAAGAGCCTTTAAAGCCTTTGAAAGCTATAAAAGATTGTCTAAAAAAAATTATTCTCTTCTATTAACTATCAATACAGCAGAGTCTCTGCAAGAGGTAGAAAGCTAAGAAAGGCACTTGTTATCTATCAGTAAATGGTCTCCAAATATGCAAAGTAAAATATCAAAACTGCATGAAAGTGCATCCTGCCACTCTATCTGCTTAAGGCAATCCAAGACATCTTACAGATCACTAAGTTCTCACTCACAGCAATCATCACAAAGATTCTGCTCTCAGCAATCTTTGCTGGTTATTTAACATATAATGGCCTTATCTGAAGTAAAAGAAGCTAAAGCGGAAGCTTATTGCATTGATAGGGAACTGCTCAAGTACAAGCCGCTAAAGTACAAGCAGCTCAAGCACAATCTCAACCACAGGTAGCTAATGTACAGGCTTAGGCCCAAGCACTAAGTGCAAGGATTCAAGCAAAGCCTGAAGCAGAAACAAAGGCTGTACAGGCTGAGACCAAGTCCTCCAAAAAAAAAGGAAAGGAAGCAGCAGCTTTAGCCAAGCTCAGTGTTTTGGAACAAGCTGCTGGTGGAAGAAGTCTTCTTTTGACAATTTCAGATTACTCTGCAAGACGGACCTAATCCCAAATAAGAACAATCGGCATTCAAGTGCACTGGACGCTTTAAACCCTGTACACCAATCCATAGAACATTTAGCAGCAGGAGAATCTGCAGCGATTAGCCATACAGGTCACCCTGGCACAACAGACACTTCTCTACCTCCAGAGTCACTACCACCCTTTTCAACAAATCATGTGCCATCACAGACCATTCTAAATCCAGCTAACCAAAGCATCTCAAAACCTCCTGAAACTGGTCACACTGTTCTTGAGACTCGAACCATGAGCCCTCCAGATGTCAAACCTTCACTTCCCCTGAACCAATCTGCTTCTCCATTCTTTCCTCCAACACCTAAACACCAAGTATTGGATACCACCATGTCTAGCAACAGCGAGGGAACACCTGTCACGACAAGGGCTCAAGGAACTGATATGCAACCTTAAACATACATGACCCGCAGAGAACTAATTAACACCAGCCTTAAGAAGTTCAAAGATCATCCAAAGAAATACACTACCTGGAGATCCACCTTTAAGACAGTAGTCTCAGCTCTCAGTTCTCATAAGAGCTCAGCATCCCACCTTTTCAAGAACTAGATTTGCTAATCAGATGGTTAGGTCCTCAGTCAATGAACTGTGTTAAGAGACTATAAACTGTTCATATCCATGAACCAGATAAAGGCCTTAATTTAGCTTTGGAAAGAGTAGAGCAAACTTATGGAGGCTCTGAAGTTATCAAGCTTGCTTTGTTGAAGAGGCTGCAGAACTTTCTGAAACAATCCACCAAGGACCACACATCCCTCACCAAACTTAGCACCTATCCTATCACCAAGGAAGACCTACATCTACCAGGCCTTAGCTGCTTAGACACTGCACATGGTGTTAATGCAGTTGTAGCAAAATTACCATACAATATCTAAGATAAATGGGCAATCCAATTACGACTAAGGCCCAGAATTTGTGGGGCTGAAATGCATTATTCTTTACACTGGATGAATTCTTTTTATATCTTGATGGATTATGAATAACGAATTGCAATTTTACTTTATACTATGTGGGTGCTGGACTTTCACTTATCTTATGGCTTTCTACGGTATGTACAACATTGTCCTGGCATAGACTGCTTATTTGTTTGCTCGTCCTATAGGTAATAAAATCAAAGGTTTGCAGCACCATAACCTTTCTATTTAGAAATGGGCAATAGTGGGTTTTGGTACCAGAAACAGCATAAGGTCTCCTTTCCACCTTTCTCCTGCTTTTCAAAGTTCATAAAAAACTTAAGCTGGCTATACATTAATAATTTTTTTCATTCAACCAGCAAACTGAATGAAAAAAATTACCCGATTCCCCTATCCACAAAGGGTAGATTGACTTGTACAACCAGCCTGCCTATACATGGATCAAAATTCAGACAGTCCCTGCTGAACTGGCTGAGTTTTGATCTATGTATGGCTTCCCTTAGCCAGAATTCATAACAATCCCAGTTTCTCAATTGTTGAAGCAAGCATTCTTAGCCCTACAACGCCAAGATAAAACCTTAACACTAAGTACAGACTCTAGAAATGTTGTTTCCATTAGAAAAACAGGAGTTATACACACTACTAGCAGCAACTGTGAAGAAAGGAGAAATGATCCAAACTCCTAGTTTCTCACATCCATGCCACACCCTCTCAGAAAATGTTGCATGTTCAAGGGAAAGCCCTTCAAAGAACTCCAAGGACTTTCTAAAGAACCACATTTGCTTCAGATTTTATACATCCACAGAGCACTTTACTAGCGACTAATTAGCTACAGTTAATTGCTCAGAACATGACATCAACAGGCACGTATCAGCCTTAAATCAAGGCCCCTTTAAGAAAGACTCTATTTCCATTGAAGATCTTGCACCCATGTCAGATCATGGCAAGGAGAGCAATGAGCAGTCACCTCCAGCAATCATATCTAAATATAGTGAGCTATGCCACAGAGAACTTATAGAAATGCTAAAATTTGTCTGGTGAAGGTGTTTCCTTAGGCATAACCAGTGAAATATGTCCAGTTGTACGCTGTTTTAAATGACCAAAGCAGCCATTTGTTTCTTTGACATATTGAAAGAAACAAGAGAAGTACTGTCCTACACCCTGCACACATGTTCTGGCATAGTAGAAACCACAAGAAGTATTGCCCCTGCTGGAGAATTCATTGGGGTCAGTTCACTATTTGTTACCACATGCAGTATGAGGGTCACGTGATTCATTTATTGGAAATATTACATGAGATAATAAAAGAATCAATTCATCAAAGTAAAATATAGAATGTGAGGTAAATATCACACAATTGTTAAAATAGTGAGATAAATACAGCAACAATACAATTCAATACAAGAGGGTTACAAGGAGCAGGGCCCTCCTAACCCTCTTGTATTGAACTGTATTGTTGCTGTATTGTCTTCCGTTATATTGTAAAGTACTGAGCAAACCACTGGCGTTATATAAATCCTGTATGATATTAATAATAATAATAAATACCACAAAAAAAATGAGATAAATAATTAAAGTCAGTTAATTAAAAAGCACAGATATTTGTTATTTATCACCTGGTGTTTGCTGGCGGTCTTTTAGAAATGTACAAAATAACAATTAGAGGAAGCCTGCACTGACCAGAAAGTGAAAAGTATACAATGTATCAGTGTGAAAATGTTTTCCCTCTGAGTTTAGCAATCAAAATAAATGGTAACATTTCATCAGAGAGGAATCATTTTGCGAATGAAAGTACATTAGTATGTTTTTATAGTTTCACAATATTGCTGTATGCCTTCTGGTGCAGGGTTGGCCTGCAATAAAAAAAGCTTGCAAAAAACCCCACAAAAATTGACGCAAAATTTAAGCGCTCATTATTCCAAAACATAGATATTGAACATATTTGGTAAATATTGCATGTTTTTTAGTGAACTGAATACTTTTGAGGTAAATATCACATGAGTTATTTTAACTAAAAAATGCATGCGGTATTTACAGTATCTCTTAGTGAATTGACCCGATTATCTCAGACATATAAGGGACTGAAGGAATTTATCTTCCTGCACTCATCGAGTGCAATCAAATACTTAATGACAGAGAGGCAATCCCTGCAATGCAAGATGCTTGTTACTTGTATAACTTTAAGGTTTCTAGAGTAGCCTACATTTCACCATAGGAAGATAATGCCAAAATCAAGCTTCTGTTGGTAAGAGAAACCCCAATGGTCCACAAGGAACAAGAGCAGCACACAGGTAATCTTGGAAATGATCCTTGTGTCCTAAAGACCAAATTAGAATGGGCCTTTATCGGTGCTTCTCGCTCCAGTAGGAAACAGTTCATGAAGTATTAAATCCAAACATTTATTATATTGCAGCTTACCAGATTTGTTGGCTGCAGTTGTTTTCTTTTTTTTAGACTTTCCTTCTTTTTATTTTCACCTGGTTTTCACCTGATGATCTGGCCAAGAAGTCTGTTGGTTTTCAAAAGGAATAGCTGTGCTGATGTAGCAGTTAGAGGCTGAGACTTGCTATTTACAGCAGAACTTCACCCAAATAAGAGAATTTTTGCTGTTCCTCCTCATCCCCACTCCTCTGTCAAAATTAACATTTTTTTTTGGGGGGGGGGGGGTACCTGATTCTGTCTGGTACCCATTCCCACTTTTGCTCCAACCACCTAGGCCTAAAAAGAGCCTAAAAAAAAAACAAATTGAGGCACCACATCTAATGATTGGTAAGCTGTAATCTATTACATTTTTGGTTTCGGGTTTAATACTGCTTTGTGCATGTTTGTAAAGCAATTGTTGAGAGAATCCAAGAAATCCCCTTCATCTCTCAAAATCTGTGCTATTGGAGATCAAAAAGGACGACCGCCCAGCCAATGAGACTTTCTGAGAGTGATCAAGTCTACATTAGAGAATAATCTCACAGCAACTTCAGTGAAAAGATATCTCAAAATACTACTGACAGCAACAAGACAGAACTTGGATGTCCAGAATCTACTAATGTCATGATGCTTCATGACAATGATAATGTCCTTCAATTCATGGACTGTGCAACTAGTCACCATCTATTTCAGTAGAACTGAGTTGATCGTGGTGAGCCAGCTATAAGCTCAGGCTGGTCCTTTCATCAATGGAACTGAACCTGGCAACTGCAAAATACTAATGTTGCTTCACATGGAGAGTCCCAGTGAGAGCCTTGAGGACTTTGATTTTTCATCACTCCAAAGGAGATCTGGCCTAAGTCTGCAATTAACGTGCAAATTTGTCTATGAAGAATCAAGTTGGCATGTTAGACAGTTTGAGCAACACATTAAGTCTTGCTGGCAGTCAGCGACCTAGGAGATTTATCCAAGTCTTCCACCCCAGTTCATAAATGGGAGCATCCTCTACTTTACAGATTGAGAACCAAGCCTCCTGGGGACAGAGTCATCCAAAATTCCTTTGAGTCAGCAAGAGAGACTTTTTCAGGTATCAAGACTGCAATGTCAAAATATTCCCAGTTTTCACCTTGTGTTTTTTGAGACTTGGGACACACTTGTGTGTATATGTGTGTTGTGACAGTCTAAGGCCCTGTCATGGTGTTAAAAGGCATTCTGGGACAGGTTTTGGAGAGAACAGTTACAATGATGGTACAGGTGTGTGCTGGGTCCCACCCTCCCGAGGGTCTGTATGTGAGCAAGGGAGTAGAGAGGTGTGTATGTCTGCACCATGCTGTCTGGAACAGGACAGACAGAGGCCCAAGCCTGAGAGATGGCACATTTTTAGGGAAAGTGGCCTAAAAATGCATATCTGGTGTGGACTGAACTCAATGTGAAGAACTACCAATGAGCTAAACAACCCCCAAGTTGATGTAATGGTGGAGATTTACTAAAACTGGTGCACTCAGAATCTGGTGCAGCTGTGCATGGTAGCCAATCAGCTTCTCACGCTAGCTTGTTCAATTAAGCTTTGACAAAAATAAAAACCTGGAAGCTGATTGGGTTCTATACAGGTCTGAACCATGCAGTCTCCCTAAATAACCCCAGTGTGTGTGTGTGTATATACAGTGGGGGATCGAACGTTTGGGCACCCCAGCTAAAAATTTGTATTAATGTGCATAAAGAAGCCAAGGAAAGATGGAAAAATCTCCAAAAGGCATCAGATTACAGATTAGACATTCTTATAATATGTCAACAAAAGTTAGATTTTATTTCCATCATTTACACTTTCAAAATAACAGAAAACAAAAAAATGGCGTCTGCAAAAGTTTGGGCACCCTGCAGAATTTATAGCATGCACTGCCCCCTTTGCCAAGCTGAGACCTGCCAGTGTCATGGATTGTTCTCAATCATCATCTGGGAAGACCAGGTTATGTCAATCTCAAAGTTTTTAAATGCCCAGACTCATCTAACCTTGCCCCAACAATTAGCACCATGGGTTCTTCTAAGCAGTTGTCTAGAAAACTGAAACTGAAAATAGTTGACGCTCACAAAGCTGGAGAAGGCTATAAGAAGATAGCAAAGCGTTTTCAGATGTCAATATCCTCTGTTCAGAATGTCATTAGGAAATGGCAGTCATCAGGATCAGTGGAAGTTAAAGCAGGATCTGGAAGACCAAGAAAAATATCAGACAGGACAGCTCACAGGATTGTGAGAAAAACAATTCAAAACCCACATTTGACTGCACGATCCCTCCAGAAAGATCTGGCAGACACTGGAGTTGTGGTACGCTATTCCACTATAAAGAGATACTTGTACAAATATGGTCTTCATGGAAGAGTCATCAGAAGAAAACCTCTTCTACGTCCTCACCACAAAAATCATCGTTTGAACTTTGCAAATGAACATATAGACAAGCCTGATGCATTTTGGAAACAAGTTCTGTGGACCGATGAGGTTAAAATTGAACTTTTTGGCCGGAATGAGCAAAGGTACGTTTGGAGAAGAAGGGGCACAGAATTTAATGAAAAGAACCTCTGTCCAACTGTTAAGCATGGGGTTGGATCAATCATGCTTTGGGGTTGTGTTGCAGCCAGTGGCACAGGGAACATCTCACGAGTAGAAGGGAAAATGGATTCAATAAAATTTCAGCAAATTTTGGATGGTAACTTGATGCCATCTGTGAAAAAGCTGAAGTTAAACAGAGGATGGCTTCTACAAATGGATAATGATCCTAAACACACCTCGAAATCCACGGGGGATTACATCAAGAGGCGTAAACTGAAGGTTTTGCCATGGCCTTTACAATCTCCTGACCTCAACATGATTGAAAATCTATGGATAGACCTTAAAAGAGCAGTGCGTGACAGACAGCCCAGAAATCTCAAAGAACTGGAAGACTTTTGTAAGGAAGAATGGGCAAAGATACCTCAAACAAGAATTGAAAGACTCTTGGCTGGCTACAAAAAGCGTTTACAAGCTGTGATACTTGCCAAAGGAGGCAGTACAAGATATTAACTCTGCAGGGTGCCCAAACTTTTGCAGACGCCATTTTTTTGTTTTCTGTTATTTTGAACGTGTAAATGATGGAAATAAAATCTAACTTTTGTTGACATATTATAAGAATGTCTAATCTGTAATTTGATGCCTTTTTGGAGATTTTTCCATCTTTCCTTGGCTTCTTTATGCACATTAATACAAATTTTTAGCTGGGGTGCCCAAACTTTCGATCCCCACTGTGTATATATATATATATATATATATATATATATATATATATAAATAATTGTGGATTTCCAATCCCACAGGGGTTTTACCCCTTCACCAATTCACCTAAAACAAAGTTTTGACTAGATACATTCTGATTGAGGGCAATGTTAAATATTGGTGCAGCGCTAGATGTTGAACAGAAAACCGAATGTATGTCTTATAGACGCATGTATGAAACAAATGCGTTATGCATATATATAGTAAACATCAATAGTGACAGGAGTAATCTGGAAGTGAACAAATAAATAAGTATATGAATGTTCATGAAAAACGCATGATCATGACATGCGTAGAAGTAGTATCCAAATTATCTTTAGGTCAGGTGCAATCTTCTAATTACTTGTATACAGTCCCAGAATGTTATTTCTCCTTGGGATGAAGTAATGAATATACAGAGTGCGCACTTACCAGATGCGCTAATGAAAAGCGCGTTGTGTAATATACTCCTGATGTGCAGGGGTCCCTCAAGTATGGTCAGAGGTGCAGCCTGGCGGTGGGTGGTCTTCCTCAAAGTGCCGAGGTATAATGGTCCGTATTGATAGCCTAAACTCTTCAGGGTGCTGGAACACCAACTGGAAGTGGTGCTGGGGGATTTAAGGTGCTCAATGCAGAGCAAACATTAGGAATATCCCATAGTGTAGTATTATAAAGGTGCTTTTACTAATATTAAAGGTTATGTTTAAAAAACGTACAAAAAACTGCAGTATATATGACAGTGCCACAATAAGAGTCACATATGTAATGCACATGAACAACTGACCAGCTGGAAATATGAAGTGGCCGTCGGATCCCCATGATCCGACAGCTTGACGTCAACGGCTTACAAGGGCTCCTCTTTAACGCATTTCGAACTCAGCATTCATTTTCAAAAGGGGTAGAGCCCTTAGGGAACAACACTGATATTCCCAATATTCCCAACATTCCCAATAGATTCCCAATAGAAAACTGAAAAACACACATTGTTAGAGATTTCTGGGCTATCTTATTTAATTTTCTGTAAAACCATTATAAAAGTCCTGCTTTAGAATGCTTTTTATATCCAACATGATATGACCACTGAATATGATTATAGTAGATTTTTTTTTTCTTACAGGAAAAGCTGAAATAATAAATGCTCGAGAGATCGCACCATTGAATGCCAGTGAGGGAATGTTTGGGAATAGTACTGCATTGTCACAAAAAGGTGAGGATGAACAAATGATCCAAGACGCTACAGTACACAGCTCTGCACAAGCTCTAAGCTCTGGGGGAAATTCTCTTGCAAACAGACTGTTCATTTTACAAAGAGTTTAGTGAATGAAGTGAGGCTCTGTTGACTTCCATTATTCAATTACACGCAAGCAAAAATAGTATATTGGAAGCACTTGTGACCTGTGCTCAGATACTACTACATAAATACCAAAAATGCTAAAAAATATGCTAGAAAATGGAGCTGCTACTTCTAAAAAGGTATTGACCTTTGGATTAAATATTATAGCAATAAATGGCTGACCAATTAAATGTGCAAATACCTCAAAATATACATGTCAATAAATTCATGTGATGTGCTCTCTCTAACAATATTCTTATAAATTACTCCATCATCATAATTGTGTGAATAAATAATTAATTGATTTAAATTAATATAGTCTCTTGATGTGCAAACATGCAGTAATTCTTCATAATGTTAAATGAATCCTTAGTGCTCCCCTCCAGTGGTCTCACTTACTCACCAGCTCCCGTGGACTTTTATGAGAACAAGAGTCTATCGCGCTTGTATGTTAGGCTCATCTGGGATTTGTAGGCCTCCTGTGGGTCCAATCTATATTCTGATCCTCAGTTGTCGGCTTCCCATTCAGGAGTATAAACTCCTCATAAGTTTGTATATAGAGATAAAGGGGGCCCACATAGTGAAATACCGTTTATTTAAATTAAAGAGAAAAACGTGTTCCGCTCACATGTATTGACTGATTAAGAAGCACACAAACACCAGACCAGAAGTAGCTCACTGGCGTGCGTTCCACCGACTGGATGTGATGTCACCAATGGCTCCCACCTGATGTGTTTCGTCCCTCCCACTGGGCATTCTCAAAGGCTAGAATCCGTGGTGACTGATGGCTCATGTATACAGGATCTTCACCTACTCCACTCAATACACCCTATGATGTAATTTCCGCTTCCTCATTCCTCTATCTTAATATTGCAAGCTGGGTGTACATATAACAATAGCAATCTTTATCCTGTGTCCATCTTACATCTCCAATACTTAAACAAATTATACAGTGTAAACAATTCTACAAAATATAAAACCAAATTAACATTACATAAAATTTTACATAAAACAAATAAATAAATAACATATACATTAAACAGCCTATGATTCCTATTCTCCTGCTTACTTATTCCCCCTAGTGGTGAAATTACATATGAGTAAACTGCACAATTAACCCTGTTGGTTTCATTCACCCTACATTTGGAATACATGTCCTACTGATTGTTAGTTATCATTAAAAATTTGAGATAAAGCAATTGACATCAATATCTACATTTAACCCCCTCAGCACCATAGTTCCGAGCTGATAAATCCATTGGGATTCATTTTAAGAAATAGCTTGTTTCATATTTATTCCCCGCCAATGTTTTTCAACTCTATCTATGCCGCAGAATTTTAATTTATTTGGATCCCTGTTATGATAAATCCTAAAATGATTTGACAAACTATGTTGGCGGAACCCCATTTTGATATTGTTAACATGTTCCCTTAGCCTAGTTTTCAGTTCTCTGGTGGTTCTTCCTACGTACTGTAGTCCGCATTCACATTCTAGTAGGGTAAGTGACATACGTACTGCTGGACGTTATGAATTTTTTTATTCCATATCTCTTCCCAGTGGTATTAGAATGAAATTGTATAGTTTTCTTTGAATCCATTCTACAAGTTCTACATGTTAAACATTTTCCTCATCTAAAAAAACCCGCTTGGTCCAAAAAGGTTATCTTCCTCATAGGAGGGTCAGGTATATTCTTAGCTAATTTATTTTTCAAATTTGGAGGTCTACTATAAACAAATTTGGGTTGTTTTGGGAATATCCTTGCTAGAATTTGATCTTTTTTTAAGAATTGGCCAATGTTTTTTCATCGTTCTGTCCATCTGTTTATATTGTCTATTATATTCTGTACAGAATGTAATCCCATAATCTCCTTTTTCTTTATTTTGTTTTGTTTTTAACAGATCTTCTTTTCATGTTTTTTACTGCCCCTTTAATCCTTTCCAACATAATGGAATGTGTTTTGGTGTACTTGTCCCCTAATGCTTTGGGAAAATGGCGCCCGTGCACTGCACATGCGCGGACGCCCTGATTGTATAAAAAGAGATGAATCAGACGTCTGACGATAGGCACACCACTTTTGAAAACATGCTATTGCACGAAACGCGTTGAGCCCTAACGTCGTGACGTCACGCCGCCGGAGCTGCACGGAGGTCCGGCGGCCATTTTGGAGAGTTGCTGTACAGTTACAGGAGGTTTTTTGTGCACCTTATCAATTCTATTTCAAATACTTTGGAAACTTTTTTACAATTTGTCTTATTGAATTATGTGGATGATAATCCTTAATATATGAAAGCTTAAAAAAGTACTACACTATAGGGCTTTTTCATATATTGCCTGGCTCTGAGCCAACTGCTCTTGGAGACCCCCAGAGGAAGTGTGGCTGCATGAGAAGCTGGTGTCCAGAAGAGTGATCCTTGCTCCTGGCTGGCTGTTCCACTTAAAGGGGCCCCTGCAGAGTTATATTGGTTCAATGCACATTATCTATGTGCATCTGGTGAGTGTGCATTTTATACATTGCTGCACAGAGTCACATCACAAGGATTATCATTATGAGAATTACTTATGAAGATGGATTTTAACCACTTGCTATTGCTGACTTTCCTGAGTCAAGCCTGCATGCTTTTTCACGCATTTTTACTCATTAAGACTGTGCTATTATATTTCTCATTTGTGCACCTTAATTAGCGCCATACTCATTTGGTGGTTTTAATGCACAGAATGTTTACATACCTTGTCATATTTTAGCAATGCACCTTTTTATATATGTATTTGCTCTTACTGGGTTTTTAGGATATCCTATGTCGGTGCAATTTGCTGTTATTTATATAATTTATTTAATAATTTTATTCACTTCATACACATTGAGCACTCACTGTACTTATTTTTATTTTAATTACATATTTGAATTCCATATTTGTTTATATTGATTTCAGTTAGAAACTTTTTTAGTGATTCTTCTGACCCTTCCCATATGAGGAATATATCATCAATATACCTTTTATAGATTAGTAGCTCCTTTCTTGGTGTTTTGTATATTTTTCAGCCTCCAACTTACTCATAAATATGTTCCCTACTGTGGGGAAATACTTAGCCCCCATAGCTGCTCCCCTTTTTTGGCCATAGAAGCAATGATTATGCCAGAAATAGTTGCCTTTCATGGCTAATGCTAATACATTTGTCAAAAATGCTTTCTTTACAGGCCAATTCTACAGCATCTAGAGCAGCAATGGGCAAACTACGGCCCGCGGGCCGTCTACGGCCCGGCGGACCTTTTAATCCGGCCCGCGGAGCTAGGTTCCCGCTAGGCTCCTCTCACAGTCCGCCCTGAAGACCGGTGTAGCATGAAAATCTGTCTCCTATGAGGATCTGTCCCCCTCGATGTATCTGCGCATGTGCCGGAGATCGCCGATTGGCTGCTAATGCCTGAAACTGGCACATGCGCAGATACGTCGAGGGGGACAGATCCTCATAGGAGACAGATTTTCATGCTACACCGGAACGGCGCAGGAACACGGCGAGAGGAACGCGCGGAGCAAAGGTAAGTGAATTGACACAGGGGGGACTTGGGGACTTAATATGGGGGATGAATTACTATAGGGGGGATGAATTACTATATGGGGGATGAATTACTATGGGGGATGAATCACTATGGGGGATTAATTACTATATGGGGGATTAATTACTATGGGGGATGAATTACTATGGGGGGTGAATTACTATGGGGGATGAATTACTATATGGGGGATGAATTACTATGGGGGATGAATTACTATATGGGGGATGAATTACTATGGGGGATGAATTACTATATGGGGGATGAATTACTATGGGGGATGAATTACTATGGGGGATGAATTACTATATGGGGGATGAATTACTATGGGGGATGAATTACTATATGGGGGATTAATTACTATGCTTACTATGGGGGAATATTACTATACTTACTATGGATGACACATACACATCATTCATCTACTCTTGGTCCGGCCCCCGGGTCCAATATATGAACCCATTGCGGCCCTCAAGTCAAAAAGTTTGCCCACCCCTGATCTAGAGCATGCTTCTGCTTAATATTGGTATATAATGATTCTACATCAATACTGGCTAGTATGCAATTTTTATTTTTTTTTTTCTTCCTTAGTAAATTGATAAGTTCTTTGCTATCCTTAATATATGATGGAAATCCCTGAGCTATAGGTTGCATTAAATAATCCAAATACTCTCACATTAGAAAATGTAATCAATTCCATTGACAATTGGTCCACTGGGGGATTCTCTAAATTTTTATGCATTTTAGGAACCTGATATATTATTGGCGTTTTGTGTACCTCTGGTATTAAATACTTTACTTCCTTTTTATCCATGATTTCCTCTTTCTGTACCTTTTTTACTAATTTTGTTAGCTTGGCCTTTAGTTTGTTTCCATGGTACCCTTTAAGTCTCTGATATGTATCCTTATACATTATTAATCGATTAAGTTCCCTTGAATAGTCCTCTTTACTCAAGATGACTATCCCCCCCCCCCTTTATCCACAGGTCTAATAACTATATTTTTCTTCTTTCTAACTCCTCCAGTCCCCGTTATCTTTTTATTGCCTATGTTGGGTTCTATATTGATATTCTCGACTTCTTGCGTCATCATTGACCTAAACACCTCTAAATATTGGTTATTGCTGGACTTGAGGTTAAATAGAGATTGATTTATCAGTACATTATGTTGATATTGAGTTTCCAAACTTTCTTGTTTATCTGTTCTGTTAGCGAAATATTTTTTGATGTCCAATTTCCTAATGAATTTATGTAGGTCCATGTAGACCTTGAAATTTTTCATATTTTTGGGTGGGGCATATTTTAATCCCAATTTTAACACCTGTTTTTTTTCTGTGGTAATATTCACCCCACTTAAGTTAAATATGCCTGAACTTAATTCTCTCTGATTTCTTTTTCCTCTGACCCCCTCTGCATCCTCTATATTTGTTCTTCCATCTCCTTGTGTGTGTTCCTGTTGTATCGGATATCTGTTCTGTATAGGTCTCCAATATTGTGGGGGTCTTCTTGGGGGCCCATGATAGCCTCCCCTGCCCCTTGGTTTCGAATTGCCAGAGGTCCCCCATGGAGAGGCAAATCGAGACCAAGGGAAAGCAATGAAAGTAATAGGTTTAATTGTGCAGCTTACTTATTACATGTAATTTCACCACTAGGGGGAATAAGTAAGCAGGAGAAAAGGAATCATAGGCTGTTTTATGTATATTTTATTTATTTTATGCAAAATGTTATGTAATGTTAATTTGGTTTTATATTTTGTAAAATTGTTTATACTGTATAATTTGTTTAATTGGACTTGTAAGATGGACACAGGATAAAGATCGCTATGGTTATATGTACACCCAATTTGCAGTATTAAGATAGAGGAATGAGGTAGAGGAAATTACATCATAGGGTGTACTGGGTGGAGTAGGTGGAGATCCTGTATATATAAGCCATCAGTCACCATGAACTCTAGCCTGTGAGAGTGCCCAGTGGGAGGGGTGAAACACGTCAGGTAGAGCCATTGGTGACATCACATCCAGTCAGTGGAACGCACGCTTCTGGTCTGGCGTTTGTATACTTTTTAACCTGTCAATACATGGAGTGGAACAAGATTTTCCCTTTACCTTAAATAAATGGTATTTCACTATGTGGGACCCCTTTTTCTCTCTATATACAATCTTATGAGGAGTTTATACTCCTGAATGGGAAGCCAACAACTGAGGATCAGAATAAAGATTGGACACGCAGGAGGACTACAAATCCAAGATGAGCCTATCTAACACACAAGCACAATAGACTCTTGTTCTCATAAGAGTTCAAGGGAGCTGGTGAGTAAATGGGATCATCTGAGGGGAGCACTAAGGATTCGTTTCACTTTATGAAGAATTACTGCACGTTTGCACATCAAGAGACTATATTAATGTAAATCAATTACTTATTTATTCACACAGTTATCATGATGGAGTAATTTGTAAGAATATTGTTAGAGAGAGCACATCACATGAATTTATGTATATTTTCAGGTATTTGCACGTTTAATTGGGCAGCCCTTCATTGTTATAACATAGTTATTATTTTGGTATTTATGTAGTAGTATCCGAGTGCAGGTCACAATTGATTCCAATATATTATTTTTGCTTGCATGCATATTTTGAGGTATTTGCACGTTTAATTGGGCAGCTCTTAATTGCTATAACAAAATATTTTTTTTTTTTCTGGCACGTGATTGAGTATTCTTTGCAAAGTGACATTTCACCACATTCACTAACCTCACTAAAATTCCCATGCAAACTGAACAGTCTATTTGCCTTTAGTAAATCAACCGCATTGACAATTTAAAAAAAAAAAAATGAATCCTTAGTTCTCAATAAACCCCAGTATGTCAGTATGACTAAAGAAGGACATTTCCTATTCTGTTTTACTGGTCAGACAAAAGCAGCAACAACAAATGACTTTTTACCACTTTGCCAGGGAAAAAACACTGACCTGAAAAGCGTTTAAGTACCCACCTACCTAATGTGCTTGCCACTTTTTCCCATTGAGTGCTTAAGAAAATACTTGTGACAAAATGCATGTTCCCCATTATTATTATTATTATTATTACTACGAGTTTATATAGCGCCAAAGGGTTTGCTCAGCGCTGTACAATAGGGGGGACAATACATGGCACAGTACAACAACAACAAACAACGTACGAGGGGTAAGAGGGCCCTACTCTTACGAGCTTACAATCTAGGAGGGAGGGGGTAAAGGTACAGTAGGAAGTAGATGTGCTCAATTTGATTTACTCAAAGTTGGTCATAATATTTGGGAAGGACTAGTAATAATAAGTAATAGTAAATGTGGCATTAAATCAATTTTCAGTAAAAGCATATTTTATGTGGTTTTTTAATTTTAAAATAAGCTTTTAGCTGTCACAGTAAAATTATTCATATGTATCTAAGGTCACAATTTGCTCTGTTCTAGCCCTAGGGCACATAAAATGAAAAATTAAAATCAATGTGCTCACAATAGTTATTAGTGTAATAATGATGCTAGCATCCATCAAGCAACTTTTGACACTTTTGTCCCCAATCTGGAGATTACTTTGCAGAACAGGGAAACTAAAGCTGGTTCTCTGTGCTTGTGTGAAATTTGACTAAGGCTAGGTTCACACCTATGCAGTTTGTGTTTGATCTGTTTCCGCAGTGCCTTTTGAGGCGCATTGTTGCACATGCGTTTTTCCCGCGTTTTTTAATGCGTTTTTGTGTTTAACTTTTTTTTCTTGTTGCTAGGCAAATTCAAACATAAGATGCAAAACGCAGCAAAAATGCATTACATGCTTTTCTGTAGCATTTCCATTTTAAGTCTATAGAACCAAAAACAACTTTTTGCATTTAAAAAAAGTTCCTGACCCTTTCCAAGAAATGCACCGGGTGAAAACGCAGAGATATGAACCTGTCCCATAGGAAATCATGTTAAATGGACTGTAGTGCATTTCTACAAAATGCTGCAGAAAACTTAGGTGTGAACCTAGGGTAAGGGGAGTGTTGAATGTAGTTACATAATTTGGTTGAAAGACAATACTTGTGCATTAAAGTGATTGTAAAGGCATATTTAAGTAAAAAAATTTTTATACTTGCCTGCTCTGTGTAGTTGCTTTGCACAGACCACCCCCAATCCTCCTCTTCTCGGGTACCCAAGCAACGCTCCTAGCCCCTTCCTCCTGCCAATTTCCCCCACAGCAGGCAGCTTGCAATGGGAGCACCCAAGCAGGCTTGCTCCCAAGCTGCTGCTCTGTGTGTCCATTCACACACAGTCATGGCTCGGTCCAGTCCCCCACTCTCTCCTCATTGGCTCACTGGCTATGATTGACAGTAACAGAAGCAAATAGCTCCCGCTGCTGTCTCAGCCAATGAGGAAGCAGAGACCCGGGACAGCCAAGGCTCTTGTGCACACCACTGGATCGAAATGGGGTTCAGGTAAGTGTAAGGGTGGGCTGGGGGGGTCTGCACACAGAAGTTTTTTTACCTTCATGCATAGAATGCATGAAGATAAAAAACCTTGAGCCTTTTACAACCACTTTAGGTCCAATCAAAAGATAGATATTAAAAACCTGTATCCTCAGAACTGAAAACCCACAGTTGATCCATAAGAAAGCTCATACAAAGTGTAGTGCAGTTTCCTCCTCATCCACCAAAGCAGGGAAAGGGTAGCTGAAATTCGCTGTGTCACCACTTTATCATTTGGGCGCATTCTAACTTCCTCTTACTCTAGACCATTTCATGTGGCCCTCACACCTCTCCTGCAGCTTCGGCACCCTCTCATCTCTGCCAGCACCTTGTCTCAGCAGTCAGCAGCAGACAGGAGGATATTACTCGGCTGCCAGATCCTGCTCTTTTCTGTGCAACCATGGTGAGGCACATCTCTGCTCCTCCCCTTACCTCCGCAATCGGCAGCAGAGAGGAGGACAGAACTCCTCCTACTGATCCTGTGCCTCTCTGCACAGCTGAAGCACTCCCCTGTCTCCGCCTCCCCTGATCTCAGCATTCATCAGACTGCCAGCTGACTCCAGCCCTCCTCTGGTCCTCCTCCAGACCCTACACTTTTTGCTTCCCAGCTCCGCTCCCAGATTCTTCCTGACAGGAGCACAAGATAAGAGGATGCACTGTAATGTAAGGGAGAGTGGGGGGCCTATGACTTCTGATAGTGGGGAGGGGTGCTTTGGACATCTGCTTACAATTATTCGCAAACTGCTAGTATCTTCCAAAGTACACACACTGCTGGTATCATCCAAAGAGTAGATACATTTCTAAAGTCTTTCAGATATAAGTGGCCCTTTGACGGCAACCATGATCCCGATGGGGCCCGTGATGAAATTGATTTTGACACCCCTGTTCCAGAGCAAATCAGTGAGTTTAGTTTGTTGGGGGGGTTGTTATTAGGAAGCACTTTCACCTCACCCTGGTGATCCTGGCAATAGCACAGTTACTGGGCAGCACAGTGGCTAAATGGTTAGCACTTCCGCCTGGCAGTACTAGGGTCATTGGTTCGAATACCAGCCACGGCACCTCCTGCCTGGAGTTTGCATGTTCTCCCTGTGCCTGCGTGGGTTTCCTCCGGGTACTCCGGTTTCCTCCCACACTCCAAAGACATGCTGGTAGGTTAATTGGATCCTGTCTAAATTGGCCCTTGTATATGAATGTGAGTCACGGACCTTAGATTGTACACCCCTTGAGGGTTAGGGACTGATGTGAATGTACAATATATATATGTAAAGCGCTGCGTAAATTGACAGCGCTATATAAGTACCTGGAATAAATAAATAAATACTGTCTTAGGGTGACAATGCATACACCGAGTAGAGAATAGTTATATGATTAGATAACATTGCATTACTTGAGTTACATTTCTTTCCTTTACTTCTGTATTTTAGATTTAATCTGCTAGTCAGTTACAGTGAGAAGAACACGAATTCACAATTGTATATTTTACAATTGCAGACATCACTTTTCTATGCTTGTCAGGATGGGATCTGGCACCTGCCAATATTTCTGGGGAAGAGGATAGGCCTCAACACAGGATATTTATGAAATACTGCTTGATATAGCCTTTCCATGAGCTCCATATAGCAGTGACACTTCATGACCTAAGCCTTTTGACCTTGGTTTTCATAAAGGAAAGCAACAGCCTACTAACATGAATGAAATCAAGAACAATCCTTGTGTTGCTCATTTGCATTCTGAGTTTAATGTGTTAAACAGAAATGGATCACGTTATACAGATAATTACTTTCTTTATAGTGGCAGAGCAGGCCACATGGAAAAGCGCATAAATTTGTATTAAGAATTTCCATTACTAACAAAAAGAATACTAAACAGAGAAAATGAATGTCAGAATAAACACAAAACTGAACAAAGATAGCATAAACCAAGTATCACTAACCTACGCAAAAAAGGACAAGAGGACACAAAACACATGTTGCATTCCGAGTTTAATGTGAGCTTGTTGGTATTAGTCACCAAAAGTCACACTACAAATCATTAGAGCTACCCCTAGCCACAGCCTAGTAGTAGCATTACTGAGAGGTTTATTCATTTTCTTGCAAAACTTACTTGCTACACTATTGTGTTCCACAGGTGGATTGTCCATAGCAGTACCAGGAGAGATTCAAGGATACAAGGTAGCACACGATCGACATGGCAAGTTGCCATGGAAACGTTTGTTTGAGCCGAACATTAAATTGGCAAGAGAAGGATTTCCAGTTGGCCTGGGCCTGTCTCAGGGCCTGTCTTCTGCAAAGGCTCATATTGAGTCAGACAAGTCACTATGGTAAGGAGCATCATATGGTAACTTGCCTACAGTCCTAATTGCACACCTTATTGTTTGCTCTGCTACCCCTTTCAAACTTTTGTTGTACTTATTACATTATTTAAATTTTGTATAGCTCATTCATAATTTTACTTGCATTATTTATGCCACTTATCTTGATTTATAAGGTCAGAATTCCCTCCTCCTTTTTGCACAATAATGCCTCCCTTTAATACCATTTTAAGGTCCCCTTTTATGTTGACATTGGATGTTGTTTACAGCGAACTGTGCCTATTGCCTTTATATTCTGTCCTGGCCAAGGGCAGACTGACACCTCATGGGGCCCCCGGCCAATATGGGATCATGGGGCCCCTGTGTCCTTGCCCACACTTAAACCCAAATGGTCAGTCCGCCCCTGGTCCTGGCATAATTTTGTAATCCTACCCACACTGTGTATGGGTAACTTGATGCCTAAAAACTTGTGTTCCCAATCTTGGAATTATGCCACCAAGGAACTCGCTAGGTCCCCTATCTGCTTGTCTGAAACTATAGGAAATAATCATATCTTATTATGCACATTTTTTTTAGCTGTGCAGATTAGCTTCATTCTAGTTTAATACCAACTTCACTTCGTTATGTTGAATAAAAATATTCCTGTCCATAGAGTTTTGTAATACAAATGACTAAGCATTTTTTTTACCTTAATGCATTCTCTACATTAAAGTGGTTTTAAACCCCAAAAAATACAAATTAAACCGAACATTGCATCTAACTCGGCAGTGCAGCAGAACTCTACTAACTTCAGTTTGGCCAGGAAAAGTGCATCGTGTCATATGCAATCCTCTCCACTCTTCTACAGTAAAAAAAATTCCAACACCTGAGTAAAAAAGGGTGTCGCCACGCCCCCTCTCCTTTGAATGACAGACTTAATCAGGAGGCTCATGCATGATCATGAGTGAAGGGGGTGTGTCTTACACAGCCGCAGCCTGAGCATGGAGCCCACATTGTCACTTGCTCTCCGCTCCTCTCTCCCCTGGACCTGCAGCACTACCATCCAACAGTCTTGCCGGGCATTGAAAGTGACCAGCCAATGTGCGCGCTGCAAAGCTGTGCTAGGGAGAATGCTGGGGGTGTGTACAGCTGGGATGGGAGTCTAGTGACATCATGACTTTGCCTCCTGAGCTCAGGGCAATGTCCACTCCCACAGACAGGGAGATATTCAGCGAGCTGAAACAGGCAAAAGACACAAAAACTGAAAACAAATAATACACTTGTCATGTTCATTCTACAAACTGTAAGGAGATGTGAGTGTTTGAAATTTGTTAGACATTGGGTTTACAACCACTTTAACCACTTCCCGTCCGGCCCATGTAGATAAATGACCGAAGGGAGCACTGCCGAAACGGGTGGACATTTCTAAAAAAAAATGTGAAAACATTTTTTGAAAAATTATACTTTTTGGTTATAAACTAATTTGGGTTATTTTTTATTTTACTAAAAAGATAGATGAATACATTTTGGCCAAGATTTATGAAGAAAGATTATATGCAAAATTTTATAAGAAAAACACTTTTTTTTTTTTTCAAATATTGGACTTTTTCATTTATATAGCACAAAAAAAAATTCCCAGTGGTGAATAAATACCACCAAAATAAAGTTTTATCTGTCTCAAAAAAATGCTAAAAAAATTAATATGGGTGCAGTGTTGCATGACCGCACACTTGCCATTCAAAGTGTGATAGCACTGAAAGCTGAAAATTGGCCTGGACTGGAAGGGGGTGAAAGTGTCCGGACATAAAGTGGATAGGGTAGAACATGTCCCAGTGCTTTTACATGTCGCAGTGTCTCTAGTGTGTCAAAGCTCAAATGTATTGCAATATCACTGCCACGCCATTGCGTTCTTCCACTGTGCTTCAGATGCATAGGGATACTTGGGACAGCACTCAAAAGGAAGGGGGGGGCGGGAAAGGATATTGGCTTGAACACAAAAAGGCTTGTTTTCACTGCCCAGCAGGAGCACATAAGCAGAGGTGTTTCCACCTTTTTTTTTTTGCACTTATTGAAAAATATAACAAAACACTTTTAATGGTATATATAAAAGACCAAAAGATAGCAGATAAAAGAAGATTATTGATGAGGTTTTCATATACTTTAAAGCAGAACTTCACTCAAAGGGGAAGTTCCACTCTTCCACCCAAAGGGGAAGTTCCACTCTTCCACCCAGGGGTGGACTGACCATTCGACCGAGCGCCCGGGGTCAATAGGGGGCCCCATGAGATGCCCCTGGTACCTTTCATTGGCTTTTTCATAGGCTTCTTTGGGTGTGGGTGAGGACACAGGGGCCCCATGATCCCCTATTGGGGGCCCCATGAGTTGTCCACCTGTCACGTACCTGATGGGAGACTGAATTGACGAGGTTGGCCTCACTTGTGTCACTAATCCTGAGCCCACTGAGGTTGGAACAGAGGGCGTCTAAGGACTAGGGGGACAAGAGCACCAGGATTTTGCTTGTGGCTCTTGCAGATGATGACCTTGGTAAGCAGGATATCCACTGATTTGGATACTGTAGAAATAGACCAGGCAGGTACAGTGGATTGTCAGATGCACAGCAGAGCCAGGTTTGCAGCCAGGACACAGGACTGGAGCAGAGTCGTAGGATAGCCAGGGTCATAACAGTCTGGCACGCGATACAGGATCAGGAGGAAAATGCCAAAGTCAGGAACAGAGCCGAAGTAAGGAACTGGGGGGCAGAAGAGAACTCGGAGTCCGGTCAGGAACAAGCCGGGTCAGCACCAAAGGAATCGCACAGGAAACAAGCAGGACACAGGGGAAAGCTGAAGACCAGTCAGCACTGAATCAGCACCGAGGTGCTCTTTAAATAGTCCGCCCAGCGCCGACAGGCGTGCCTGGGTCCTAGTACCTGCCTGGTGCCGTCATTGGTGACAGGCGCTCCTGGGTCCTAGTGCCCGCCTGCCTGTATGCCTTGTCGGGATCCTGCGCCTGTGCACATTCATGCGCTGTGGCGATCTTCTTGTTCCCTGATACTGCCCCTGCTTCCACCCCACCTCCTCCTTCACATTTGGCACCTTTTTTTTGGGTATGGGGGAGCGGGTACCTGGTTTTGACAGGTACCCACTCCCCCACATGCAATGGGAACGCCTTGGTGAAGTTCAGCTTCCCATCCTTCCTCTGCAGCCTTGTGGGACATGTCACAGGTCCCAGGAGACTGCAGGACCATTCAGGTAGCACAGTGTAGCTAAAGCATATGCAGTGGATAGCCAGCTAGGAAGCCACAAGCAGTCACAGTTTGCTGCCCACAGTTAGTATGCCACTGCCAGGGACTGAAGCCTGGTGAGAAAACTAGCCAGGTGAGGACAGTGCTGGGGTAGGCGAGTGTCCTATTATTAAAAGTCAGCAGCTGTAGTTTTTGTAGCTACTGACTTTTAATTTTTCTAACCAGGACTGAAGAACCGCTTTAAGCCTGCAGGTTTTTCATAGGAAGGCAGATATTTTACAATCTTAAAAAAAGTACCACACTGTCCTTTCCTGCCCAGTGTGGTCAGTTTTTAATAGGAAAGCAGAGTAACTGGCAGGGACACCAGGTATTTCACAGAAAGGAAGTAAAAGGGAACATAATACTGTTTCATACAAGTATATGGTACAACAGTCACATATCAGGAGTTTAAAATGTTGTGTTTACATATTCTTTAAGCCTTCCATCCATGTTAAGCATTGTGATGGCCTGACTTACTTTCATTTCCAAGTTGGTTCTATTGCACTTAGTAACCACGTGTATTTTATACCTTGCAATATACCTAACTCTGATGGTTTAAGTGTAACCTCCATTAGGGGGAGAGTCTGTCTCCTGACCCTATTTAAGTATCACTTTTTGTGTATCTATGCTGGACTTTTAATAAACTTTATTCTCTAAAAAAAACATTGAATAGTTTAGATCAGGGTTTTCCAACTGGGGATGCGAGGTGGAATTTCAGGGCATGAGACAGAGTGGCTTGTGTCCCTTAGTGACCATTTACAAGTCATCACTCAATCAACTGCCAATGTCCTTTGAGCAATGGTGGTAGATGGTCATTTTGCGTAGATAGTAGTCTCAGTGTTTTTTAATCAAGCATTAAGAATAACAGAATTAACATACACTGTATAAGTAAAGTAAGTAACTGATAGTCAGAGTATTGCTATTAAAATAGTTATATCACAATATCTGACTTACTCAACGAATATAGTTTCACTCATAAATTCATGAATGTATATTGTTTAAGTCATACATTTTGATGGATATTTTGCTGCTGGAGACCTAAAGATTTCAGAAAAATGGATCATGAATCCATATTCCTACAATTTGGAGAAAATGTCAGAAGTTGGATTTCTGAAGGAAGCTATTTTCAGACAAAATGAGCTCTTTAAATACAATTTAATAGCATTAGGAGGAGTTTTGATGTGCAGCACTGGGTATGTACTCAAGACTTGGTGGAAAAGCACTTAATGTCTCAATTTCATTTTCAACCTGGATTCAGCTGTCTTTTGTCAATCAAGACCAGGGGCAGACTGACAACTCATGGGGCCACCGGGCAATGTGGGGATCATAGGGCCCCTGTGTCCTTGCTCAAACTCAAAAAAACCTATGAAAAAGGTACCAGGGGCATCTCATGGGGCCCCCTACTGACCCCGGGCCCTCGGGCAGTGCCCGAGTTTCCAAATGGTCAGTCCGCCCCTGATCAAGACAAATCTCGGAATCACCTGAATCCTGAGGCAGATCACAGTCGGCAAGAAAGTTCCACGTTTAGACAAAATTGTGAATAAGAGGCAGGAGCAAAGAAGTCAAGAGTTTTATGTTCACAATTGGGACAGATTTTACCATTTTTACCATTTTTTCAGAATAAATTGGAGATCTAATTACTCGGTTTATATCTACATCTTATGCAATGAGTTAACAGCATATTTTTTTAAGTGCAATTTGTTCATCAACAGTATTGTATGTGGTGCAATTTGTGGTTTACAAATTAAAAATTGGACTTCATCCTCCATTGTGAAAACTCTTGTAGGGGGTATAAACATTAATTAAACATTTCCTAGGTGTGGGTCATAGTAAAGTTTGGAAAGATATAAAGTTAATGTTATGTCAGATTGTGACCTACATTATATTGTGATCCTTATGGCAGATCTTGTGGGCAACTTTTCCACATTTTACAGCTCTTAGTAAGAAAATATTTTCAGTTGCAAAGAGTGGTTTTTTGAGAGTGCCCTCATGTCTTTTGTGTGGGTGGAAATTCAAAGTTTTACTATCTTTACTAGAACAGGGGGGTAAGGATAAATTCTCCAATGGAGACAACTGTTCTGGTAACAACTAAGGGATCTAAAAAGATTTCCCTTCACTTATGGGAGATTTCCTCTTTTGTCTCCAGGACAAAAACGTTAGGGGTAATCACCCAGTGCCACACAGATGGTAAATAACTATTCAGTTTGTGAGGTTTCCCTATACATACCTCCACTGCCAAGAGATTAAATCATTTATGTTGATATAATTTATTTAGGCCAGCCACATTTAAAATATGTCTTTTCCTTTTATGCCAACTCCCAACAGTGAAGTGTTTTGTGACGCACAGGGGAAGGTACTGGAAAAAGGAGATATTGTAAAGTTGCCTAAACTGGCAGATACGCTACAGATCCTGGCAGATGACCCTGAGGCATTCTACAGTGGTCAATTAGCCAAGCAAATCATCAAAGATATTCAACAAGCAGGTAAGGTCAGGCTGTGTGAAGTAGTTGGGATCTCTGTGTTTATGTGAGATGTCTCCGAATTTCTGTTTTTCACCCACAATGCAAATATATATATAAATATAAAACATTTGTAATTCTGTACAGCCAATATTGCAACTTACATAAAATTCTCCGCACTGCACAGCCAGATAGATGATGCACATAGTTCCTAATTAAACAATTGACTCACCTGGTTCCACAATTTAGCTTCCTGTGTCACTTTTCCATTTACAGTCTGTTCAATAAATCAAATAAATCAGCATTATCACCTCTCTCTAAAGAACAGGGAAAATACATAAAAGGTTTAAAAAAAAAAAACTGCACTTTAAAACTCAGTGTAAGGCATTGAACATGCATGTGCAATTAACATACTGTACATTTGTGCATTGTGTTTCATAATGTAGTGTTTTTATGCATGTTGACTTGCATTTTCATTTTCTCCATTGGACAGTGACAGGTTTCTGGAAGGAATTAAATACTAACAACTATATAGCTTTACTTTCAGTTGTGTTGGGTTTGCATTAGTTCATCAGTGTTACTTTAAAATGCAGACAGGTTGCATTTTAATGCAACACACATGTACATAACATTGTTGTATGGATGAGGCACACAAACCATTGTTTTATGTGTACCCTTGCAGTGGTCTGCACTGATCCAGTGTGGAAAATTGCAGGTCACTGGTGTGGACAAGTCCTTAAGCTAACATCAAAATCAGTAAAGCTAAACTACGGAGTAGCAAAATTGACTTTTTATAGACTAGCAGAAGTGTGTGTATGACAAAGGATGGGAGAATTACAATTCAGTAAAAGTGCAAGCATATATGTATTTCAGTTTTGTATTTAGATGTTTGCCAAGTGTTACATTTTAAATCTCTTTCCAACTGACTTTACTGTATGTGTGACTGACGTGGGGATCTGTATGACTGTAGTAGTAAATTGTTTATCGTCGCAGAACTGATGGAAATAGTTGTGGTCATTGTTAATTAGAAACAATTCCTTTCTTGCCCCACACCCCTCCCCAAAAATGCATTGATAATACAATGTACTTACATGAACTCAAGTGTAACCAAAATATTAGTAATATATAAATTACAATTCATAATGGATCATCTGTGGTTCTTGTCCCAAGATAATCTCAAAGAACTGCAGAAAATATTTGTTAGGCAGACTTTGAACCATCACTGAAATAGATAAAATCAGTTTAATAAATATTTAAAAAATAGTATACTCTAATAATCCATGCTTATAGTGTTACTAAACCCAGGACCCTGCATTCACTATATCTTGTTTCCCACAGTACACAGAACATGGAATGCAATTATTTTAGTAAATATAAACTGCTAAATACCTTTTCTTCACCAGTTAGAGCAGTCTTGTGACTTCTCTCAGTGTCCAGCAGAGCACTAGTTAAATCTTGTAGGAGTAGTTTTCTCCTCTGACTGTCATATGAGGCTGCATGACCCTTGACCCTCTGTCTGAACAGTGCTGATTGGCTCCGAACTGATCATAGGCACCCTCCCAAAGAAAATAAAACATCTCTAGCAATACACACTAAACTGAGCATGTGCAGAATGACTCCTAGAGCTCTGTACTATCAGCAGATGGATTGGGGACTGTGGAAGAAGGGGAGGATCAGAGAAGTCAGGATCAAACAGCCTTTTTACACAATGCAGATGATAAACTTCTTAGTTTCCACAGTGAGTATAACAAGCATGTTTTATTGCATATACAGACTGATATTACTGATGTGGGTTTAGTAACACTTTCAACTAATATAAGGTCACACAATATTGCCCTCAATCAATTAAAAACTAATTATAATTTCAAGCAGGACCCTGCATTCTATATAACTTAATACATTGTAATCCATTTGATTCCAATCTACCAAAAATGTTTCAAATTCATACATTAAATATGTAAGATATAAAGGATAAGGAGGATAAGAGCATTAACATGTGTATATAGTAAACACAAAGTTCTTATTACCAAGAAATACTTAAAGTAATGTAGGAGTTTTATCAAAAACTCAATAGCCAAAATGTAAAATAGGTCAATCCATGTATATATTAGCAGGGAAGGTAAATGTAGACACACAAGAGTTGACCATCAAGTATTAAGGCTGGAACATGCAGTGTTGCCCAGCTCAAATCGAACCAAACCACACTGCCACCTATAATTGTGCTGACATGGAACCAACACAGTTATAGATGGTAGTGTAGTTTGTATGTATCTAATATGATATGAATTTAAACATTTTTTTGGGATATTGAATTACTGTATATTGAGTATTGAGGGCCCTGCTTGAAATTATAATTAGTTTTAATGGCTTATGGGTAATATTATGTGTGACCTTATAGTAATTTAAGCATGGTTTCAAAAAAATATATATTTTTTTTATATTTATTGATCTTTATTAAATAAGTATTATCTATGTCAGTAATGATTTGAAGTCTCTAAAAAATATTTTCCCCCAGTTCTCCTTTATTATTTTCTGAGGAGTATGTCAGCATTATGTTAATAAAAAAAAAATTGAACAAAATGAAATGCTGCCAAATTGACCTAGTGATTTCAGTTACAAGCCCAGTGTGTCAATTAATACATAATTGAATGTCTTACATAACTTTATTACACTCTGTTACAGGTGGCATAATTACAGAAGAAGATCTGAAAAATTATAAAGCTGAAATTAGCGAGACTCCACTTCGATATCAACTTGGTGACTTCACCCTAATCAGTCCTACGGCTCCCTTGAGTGGTCCTGTTCTTGGCCTTATTCTTAACATCCTGAAGGGTAAGACTCTGCCTAAGAAAGTTCTCTGCTCTAGTAACTTATCTGTAACAGCATCTGCTAATTAGCGTTTGGCATAAAACCACAGTTAATCCCTACTGACAAGCAGACACTGTATTGTAAAAAAACATGTGCTGCCATTAAAGAGTATTGCATAATACTGTAGTTATGTAAAAACTGACATTGGACTTAATATTTTTTATTTGTATCTTTCCTATTTTGTACAGGTTTTAATTTTACAAGCGAAAGTGTAAAACCTGCATCTCTGGGACTCACTTACCACCGCATTGTAGAAGCATTCCGCTTTGCTTATGCTAAGAGAACATTACTAGGGGATCCTAACTTTGTCAACCTAACAGAGGTAACATACCAATCTGCCAACCCAATTAATTTTTCAGGGCGTTACAGAATAGCTGTAAAGTTACATGGCTTGTTGAGAAACGATTGAGAAATATATGTCCTCTCTTCATTTTTGGCTGAAGGTTAAATAAATGACCACTGATACACAGTCATGTAACTGTGCAATGGCCTGAACCCATCATAACCACTTAATGGCAACGCATTCTGTTTGCCTTCCGACAAAAGTGTCTTAATGGTCTGTTATAAAGCTGACCTCTAGGCAGATATACAAAAATTAATTAATGCAATTTTGTAATCATTAATACATAATTGAATGTATTTTTTAAATTAAGGCAATGTAAGTATCTGAATTTGACTTGGTATCTTACTGTCTGCTGTACAGCACAGCTCAGAGAAGAGAATCAACTTGGGTACATTCAATCGATTAACTTGGGTACATTCAGCCTGCCTATACATGGTTTCAATCTTAGCTGGTCTCTGCTGAACCGGCCGAGATTCAAACTGTTTATGGCCGGCCTTAGTTGGCTGCAAGTAGAAGTGATTGGAACCACAATGTCAAGTATAACTTGAACATTTTGTTCCAAATGTTATATACCAATCAGCCATAACATAATGGCCACCCACCATAACCATTGAAGGCATGGACCACTCTAGACCTCTGAAGGTATGCTGTTGTATCTGGCACAAAGCTGTCAGTAGTAGATCCTTTAAGTTCTGTAAATTACGAGGTTTTAAATTACGAGAATTTAGAAGGCAAGTCAACACCTTAAACTTGTTGTTGTGCTTCTAAAACCATTCTTGAATTCATCAGATCAGGCAACCTGCTTCCATTGCTCCGTGGTCCAGTTCTGATGCTCACATGCCCATTGTAGGCTCTTCTGGCTGTGAATATGGGTCAGCATGGGCACCGTGACTGGTCTGCAGCTACGCAGTCCCATACACAACAAACTTATGCACTGTGTGTTCTGACACGTTTCTATATGGACCACCATTAACATTTTCAGCAATTTGAGGTAGAGTAGCTCTTTTAATTGATCGCACTACACAGGCCAGCCTTCACTCCCCACGTGCATTGATGAGCCATGGCCACACGTGACCTTGTCGTCGGTTTGCAGGTTTTCCTTCCTTGGTCCACTTTTGGTAGGTCCTTACCATTGCAGACCAGGAACATCCCACAAGTGCTTCAGTTTTGGAGTTGCTCTGAACCAGTCACCTAGCCAGTACAATTCGCCCCTTGTCAAAGTTGCTCAAATCCTTATGCTTGCCCATTTTTTCTACTTTGAATACATCAACTTCAGGGACAACATATTTACTTGCTTCCTTATATATGCCACCCATTGCAACAAGATAATTAGTGTTAGTTACTTTACCTGTCAGTGGTCATAATGTTATGGTGGTGTATATTTCAACACAATTCATTAATGTTTGCTTATCAAAAATTGCATTTTGTGTTCTGCGATGGTTTTGCAGTCATCTGTGATAAACGAGGTGGTATCAAAAACTTATAAGACTATTTTTGTAACATGCCAACAGATGGCAGCACAAGGCTTCACACAGAGTCACAGGGAGCACAGAGCTTCATAAGTAAGTGTGCCAAAAGACAATGTCCTGTGTATATCAGGAGCTGTGCAACTGGTGCTATTTTAACCACGTGCGTTGCCACATCTGCTATTTCATCATGGCCAGCAAGTTAGAACAAAGAGGTCATTGAAGGTCTTTCTGATCTCTCGTCGTCTTCCAGTGATGTTCTTCCGCTCTTGAAGCCTGCGTGCCATTCAAAACACTTCGAACAACTCATTGTCAAACGTCTCTGTGGTAGATTTGCCTAGTTTCAAGCAGAATTTCACATTTTCTCTTTGTTCTAACTTGCTGTCCATGATGAAATAGCAGACATGTGCTGTCACTGTTGGAGTGTTACAGAAGTAGTCTTGAAACCTTTTGACACTACCTCAAATATATACTTCATTTGATATTCTTATGGGCAATGAACCATATGACCTATGTTAAGGGCTGCGTTATATCTACCAAGGTACTTTCTAATAAGGATTTTATACTCTGTAATAATAAAATGTTTTGCCATATGTGCCCAAGACAATTAGGTTTAGGTCGTTTTGCATTACTTTGTTGCATATATATTATACATACATTTTGTGCATACACATGAAGCCGGGTACTCAGTAACATCCATTGCGATAATTCTTTATTGACTACATAGCAGAATACAGTAATAGTTTCAGACAAAGCCATACACACTGTAATTCAATGCAATGCTATGTGTTATCGTATGTACTCTCCAGAGCCTCAGGATATGCACAGCCAAAAGGGAAGCCAAGGGTATCAGGTCAGCGAAAACCAAAGGAAATGCTTCAGGGGTGCAGCCCTCCTCAGACGGGGAAATCAGCCACTGGATAAATAGAAAACAGGTGGCGCACACACCTAGTGCATTATCCAAGGTTTATTGTAAAGAGTAAAAAATAATAAAAACATACTCACAAACGAAGCATGTATCTAAAAAGCATAGAAAAATGACGATGGCCACAACGGCAGGCAAGGTGTCCTCACTGTCAGTGCGGTCAAATGGCTGACGCATTTCGGGGACGTATCCCTTTCCTCAGAGCTAATGACCAGCCTCTGATGCAGATGTGTAATGAATGGAAAGTGGGAGCCTTGCTGGTGATGCCACATGGCACCACCTGTTTTCTCTTTATCCAATGCTATGTGTTACATACCTGGATAGTGAGCCTGACGTGAAGAGGCAGGCCTCCCGTACAACTCCGGCTCCAGGACAGCTGATGGTGAGAGAGAGGCCACAAGGGCATGGTGGGGTATGAGTGCCTGTGATCAGTCCAGTCAGAGCTGATAAGCAGATGAGCTGCAGGGTGGGTCGGAGGCAGAGAGCAGGATTCCGATGCAGTCGTGCTGGATGGATGGATTACCGAGAGGTGCGTTCTGAGGATGCAGGGTCAGACTAGTCTGGTTCAGTATTGGTCGGGCAGATCAGGCTTAAGCGGCAGGAGGAAGAGTAGTCGGGTCACAGGCCAGGTCAGCAGTAAAAGATCAATTAGACAGGAGCGGAGACAGAAGGGTAAATCCAAGGCAAGCCAGAGTTCAGGGCAGGTAGCGGTCAAGCGGAGGTCAGGAACAAGCTGGTTCGGTATCAGAAGACAATCACAGAAATCAGGGAACACAAGCAAGGGTAACACCATACGGCAATGGGACATCTACTGCAGCCAGTTTAAGGCCTTTCCTGACACTGTGAGTAAAGCTTAAGCCGAAATGCGTTAGTGTGTTATTACCATATCCTGCTATGTAGCCAATAAAGAATTGTCACAATGGATGCTACCGAGTAGCTGGCTTCTTTGTATCAGAGGATTATTGCTATATTTCAAAGGCGTCTGGGCCAGAGCACTGGATTCCAGTCTCTCAGGTAATTTGCGGTTGAACGTTTTTTTCTTTGTTGGTATCTAGGTTGTATCGTGCACAGGGCAGTTAATCTTCTAAGTTAGCTAATAAAATGCATCATGTGTTAAAGCTGTCTGTTCCTTTAGCAAAATTAAAAGCAGCACGATTGGTCCTTGTCAACTATACATTTACTCTTTTACCTGTTAGGGTTTCACATTTATCCCTTCTTCTCTCCCTTTAGGTGATAAAGAATTTGACTTCAGATTTCTATGCAGAGAGTTTGAGACAGAAAATCACAGATAATACCACTCACAACTCTGATTACTATGAGCCCTTATTCTATGTTCCAGACAACCATGGCACTGCACACTTGTCAGTTGTAGCAGAAGATGGAAGTGCAGTATCGGCCACAAGTACCATTAATCTATAGTAAGATATGGAATCATACAAGGGTAACACTTTTGTGATCAGTACTGGTTTATGATGGGGACAGGTAGTGCTATTGATTATGTTGTCTCTACACACACATGGTTGCTATGTAAAATAAAATATATTTTAAAATGTAATACTCCTTGAAAAGAAAATTATAGGATACCATTTTCCACATTTCTGTTACACTTAAATTTCATGTACTAAATGAACCTCAATTCCATTAGTTGTCTGTTCTGTCCTTATTCGGATTTTGTTGTTTGGCTTTTGTTTCCAAACAAATGACTGTAGTTGCTTGGTAAGTGATTGTGTTGTTCCACGTTTGTGGCTTGTTGTCAGAGCTATGTGGAAATGAGCAATATTACAGAGTGGAGACTGTAAGGGGAATTTTTTCCCTATGGTATCCTTTGGTGTCTCAGAGGAACTAGTCTGCCTGGACACTGCAACCTCTGGTGACCATGGGCAGCTATCTTGGCATGGGACCTTATAAAATAGGGTAACCCCGTCATTCAGGAGTGCCTGGACTGAGTTGTAGGTTAAAGACCAAGACCCCAATTGTTAGGGAGAGTGTATAGCGCATGGTAAGGTTTCTGACAAGTAGGATCAGAACAGGGATAACACCTGCATTGAAAAAGCATTCTGGTATCTGGATTAGGAACATGGGGCTCTTCCTAGCAGCATTACAGTGCCATCCCAGTACACTGCCAACAACCACTCCTCCAGTGGAAGCCATCCTCTGGAAATATAGGTCCATGCCTGTTAGCTTTGTATAAACACCAGCTGCTCTATTGCTTTATATCAGTGCCTACAAATACTGGTATTATTCAATACTGCTATTTCTTATTTAATATACAAGACAGCTATAACATCAATGACTGGTTTGGTTTCTCCCTAAATGGATACTCCAGGCCTGGGCATGACATGTCCTCAAAATTTTCCAGATCGCAATCCATTGAGTATCTGTGGGACGTGCTGGAAAAACAAGTCTGATCCATGGAGACCCCACCTCGCAACTTGCAGGACCTAAAGGATCTGCTACTGACGTCTTGGTGCCAGAATCGACAGCATACCTTCAGAGGTCTAGTGGTGTCCATATCTCTATGGGTCAGGGCTGTATTAGTGGTAAAAGGGGGGCCTACTCTATAATAGGTGGGTGGTCATAAAGTTATGGACAATCAGTGTATATAATATTGGGAGATGTAAAAAGTTCCCTTATAAGGCACCTGTTAAAACAAGAGGGGACAGTAGAGCAACGTATGTCATTGCAAGTATTCAATCATATTTGAGTTGCTCTTAATATCTTTCAGCTACTGGGAGAAAAAAAATTTCAGAGCAGATATATTACTGTTGCAATAAGACCTTAAACACAAAAGGTATACGAGAGGTAGCCACATGAAGGAACTTTGCTGAGGATTGTGGAAGATCTGCCTTTTTTCTATAAAGTTGGTAAACTCAGTAAAGTTTGCTTAAGCTCTGTGGGATAAGATTGGATTTGTTGGTATTGATAATATTGCAAACTGTGATGCTAGTGGGACAGATGATGCTAATGAAGGCACAGTTTGAGCAGATGAAACAGAGAATTGTCAAGAGAGACACTTGTCAAGACCATGTATATATTAGCAGCAAAAATTATGCATTTGAACAAAGCAAGGTTCTTTTGCAGTCTGTGTCTACCTCTCTTAGGTTTCAAATAACTCCATAACTTTTTGTTTCAGCTTTGGATCTAAGGTGCGCTCTAATGTCACAGGGATCATCTTCAATGATGAGATGGATGATTTTGGATCACCTTTTATAATCAATGGATTTGGGATCCCACCTTCACCGGCTAATTTTATCAGAGCAGGTACATTTTAAAAACATACATGGATAAAAAGCATAATAAAACAGAATGAGTTCTGAAAAGTATTAATTACTTTTCTTCTACCACTTTGGCAGGGAAAAGACCCCTCTCCTCTATGTGCCCCTCCATCATTTTGGATAAGAACAATAAAGTGCATATGGTTGTTGGAGCCTCCGGAGGAACTAAGATCACAACAGCAACAGCACTGGTGAGTCTCAAGCAGCACACACAATACCTATATATATTAAAGCTAGGCATACAGTATACAGCTATAAGGGGCACAAGGCAGGTTTGCCCCTTGTCCCCCCTCCTTTTGACATTTGACAAATGCAACGCTTTAGAAGCACTACCCATGGGCACATAAATGAACAAATAGGCCTATATGTCAATGGTTAATTAATATATCTCTGTGATGTAGGCCCATCCTTGTCCCTGGCCCGTCAGCTATTGAAGAATTTGGTGACACCTGGGCCTTAAAATTAACTGAACAAAATCTGTCTTGAAGGCATTAGCATCTAGAGCTCCTCCGATCACCTCAGTCACCTCTGGCCATTGTGCTTTCCTTTAAATATCTGGGGATTGTAATGACAAAAGACCATTCCCAGGCCATCTCAGAGAACAACAGTCCACTAACGCAATCTATTAACGGTAAACTGCAGGTGTGGTCTAAGTTGTCCCTATTTGTCGTAGGCAGAATCAACTTAATTAAAATGTTACTTTTGCCAAAATATGACTATATACCTACACATATACCCTTAACAGAATGAAAATCCTTCAAGAAACTTAATTCTCTATTCTCTTCCTTTGTATGGAGTACAACTAGACTTAAATTGAAACAGCCATACTACAAAGGCCTAAAGAGGAAGCTAGCATGGCGCTGCTGAAATGTTTTATATTACTTTGTGGGGTAGCTGAAACACCTAATCACACTTGTAGTCATCATTCTTGTAGTTCCCCATAACTCAGACATAGAACATGTTCTTACGACCAACTGGTGTTGATATTCCTGGAAGCCCCTAATTTATTCCTCCGCAAACACCACCTATCCATCTAGAAACTGGACATATCTGTGTGTTTTGAGGTGAAACGCCTCACTTCATTTCAAGACCTCTCAGATAATGCTATTTTAGCACCACTTAGAGCGATTCCACATACTGCATTATGAAAATCTCATGGGATTGTAACATCTTGCAGACAATTACCAGGAGAGAACAATTAACCTATTCAATTACAGAAGAGACACAATTTACCCAGTCGTTTTTTCTGTAGATTCCTACAACTGCACCATGACTTGAAGGCTCAATTCAGGGACCTGAATAAACTCATTGAATACCCACTAATTAACTTACTGTTAAAATCACAAGGCCCCCAAAAGTTAATACCCACTCTCTATTCCCACTCGCTGCACACTAAACTGGGTAAAACTATACAGTGGAATGGGATGATTTATGCTTCTCGCATATGTTAATTTTACCAGCAATCAATAATAAATACTAATAAATAATAATAAATAATAAATACTGCAGTATTGATAAGGAGTTTTTTGTTTTTTTTTGGTAAGGGTATATATGCCTTACATTATAGAAGTGTACACTGAATGGTCACTTGGATTACTTTATTCACAGAGTGACGCACTATCACGGTTTTACACAGTGTTCACATTTTCACTTTAATTTTCACGGTTTTTGAAGTTGCACAGTGCATTTGATATATGGGTATGATATTGAATTTATTAAGTTAATGTACTACATGAGTTTTCTTTCTTTTTGAGGTACATACTTTCCTTTTGGGAGCCATTGGAGGGGCTCGATAACAAAGGATCTGAAAAGTTGCATTTTTTTGGATACAAAGTTTGGAGTGACTTTATTTTTGGACACGAGTGACTTATAATTTTGATAATAATTTTTGTTTTATTATCAATCATTTTATTTTATTTATTTTTATATATTTGTTGGATATTTTTGGGATCATTGATTATATGATTTTTGGGTTCATCTGTTTACGTATTTAGGGATATTTATTTAACATATTAGAGTTATATTACTGGGTCAGAATTGTTTTATTTTCCATCATAGGTCATTATGAATTCACTCTGGTTTGGTCATGATATTGAGAAATCAGTGGAGTTGGCGAGAGTGCACAATCAGTTATTCCCCAATGACACCACAATAGAAGAGACCATGGATCCGGTAATTTATATCCTTCAAATATTACCTACAGTACATACAGTTGTGCTCAAAAGTTTGCATACCCTTGGAGAATTGACAATATACAGTACCATTTTTAACCACCTTCCGCCCGCCATATAGTACAATGACGGGCGCAAGGTGGTTCTCTCGTTCTGATAGGACGTCATATGACGTCCTACCATTCTCACTGCGCATGCGTGGCTCAGGGAAAGACCTGAAGACGTCACGCTGACAGCTCGAGAGGAGAGGAGAGCTGGTAATCAGCTTTCCGCGGAGGGGGCATGTACACTGATCATCAGGGCACTGATGATCAGTGTGCCCTGATGATCAGTGTGGCCCCAGAAGTGCCACGTGCCAGTGCCCATCAGTGCCACGTGCCAGTGCCCATCAGTGCCACATAGTGCATACCAGTGCACATCAATGCCACATATCAGTGCCCATCTGAGCTGCCTTTCAATGTCACCCATCAGTGCCAGTCAGTGCCACCTATCAATGCCTATCAGTGCCGCCTATCAGTGCCAGTCAGTGCCGCCTAACAGTGCCTGTCAGTGCCGCATAACAGTGTTGTCAGTACCGCCTATCAGTGCCTGTCAGTGCTGCCTATCAGTGCCATATATCAGTGCCATATATCAGTGCTGCATTTCAGTGCCCATCAGTGATGCCTGTCAATGCCCATCAGTGCAACCTACCAGTGCCTCCTCATCAGTGCCCATCAGTGCCACCTATCAGTGTCCATCAGTGCAGCCTATCAGTGCCCATCACTGCAGCCTCATTAGCGCACATCAGTGAAGGACAAAAAGCACTTATTTACAAAATTGTATAACAAAAACTAAGAAAAAACATTTTTTTCAAAATTTTCAGTGGTTTTTGGTTTGTTTAAGAAAAAATAAAAATCCCAGAGGTGATTATACACCACCAAAAGAAAGCTCTATCTGTCTTAAAAAAAAAAATGATAAAAATTTCATATGGGTACAATGTTGCATGACCGCGCAATTGTCATTCAAAGTGTGACAGCGCTGAAAGCTGGAAATTGGCCTGGGCAGGAAGGGGGTATAAGTGCCCTGTAGGCTAGTGGTTAAAGAAAACCTGAGTGAGCAGGCAAAAAACATTTCTTATATTTTTTATGGGGTTCATATTCAACTGTAGGTCATAACAGAATGGCACAATCATAAAACAAAAAATGGCAACAAATAAACAAATGAAATTATGACTGTTTAAAAGTCTGCCTACCCTTAGTTCTTAATACTGTGTATTGCCTTCTTTAGCATCAATGACAGCGTGCAGTCTTTTGTAATAATTGTCTATGAAGCCCTAAATTATTGGAGGTGGTATAGCTTCCCATTCATCTTGGCAAAATGCCTCCAAGTTATGCAAGGTCTTTGTTCGTCTTGCATTAACCACATGTTTACGATCTCCCCAGAGTGGTTTGATGATATTAAGATCAGGCGACTGTGATGGCCACTCCAGAATCTTCACTTTTTTCTGCTGTAATCACTGGAGGGTGAAGTTGGCCTTGTGCTTAGGGTCATTGTCATGCTGGAAAGTCCAAGAGCATCCATGCGCAGCTTTCGTGCAGAAGAATACAAATTGTCTGCCAGTATTTTATGATAACATGCTGCATTTATCTTTCCATCAATCTTCACAAGATTCCCTGTACCTTTTAGAGACCACACCCCCCCAAAACATCAGTGAGCCACCACCATGCTACACAATGGGGATGGTATTCTTGTGACTATAGGACTTGTTGACCCCTCTCCAAACATAGCACTTATGGTTGTGACCATAAAGCTCTATTTTGGTCTCGTCACTCTATATTACAGTGTGCCAGAAGCTGTGAGGTGTGTCAGTGTGTTGTTTGGCATATTGTAACCATGCCTGTTTGTGACATTGGTGCAGTAAAGGCTTTTTTCTGTCAACTTGACCATGCAATTTGTATTGTTCTCCTTAACACAACCACGCAGTTTTTTTCCAGAGCAGCCTGGAAGGTTACTTGTGGGGTTTTCTTTGTATCCCAAGCAATTCTTCTGGCGGTTGTGGCTGCAATCTGTCTTGGTTTACCTGAATTGGCTTGGTATCAAGAGATCCCCGATTTTTGCACTTCTTAATAAGTGATTGAACAGTATTGACTGACTCAAGGTTTTAGATATCTTTTTATATCCTTTTTCATCTTTATAAGGTTCAGTTACCTTGTTATGCAGGTCCTTTAACAGTTCTTTTCTGCTGCACATGGCTCAGGATCTAGCCTGCTCAGTGTATCCACTTGCAAGCTAACAAACTCATTGACTATTTACACACAGACACTAATTGCAATGTAAAAAGCCACAGATGTGGAAAATTAACCTTTAATTGCCATTTTGTATTTCAATGATTTTTATTAACTTTTTTAAAACAATTTTAACAAAGAAAAAGACATGCCCACGCAGGGGCTATCAATGACTATCTTTCATGATAAAAAATAAAGAGAACAGTGCTATAACACCACAATGTAAAAGGCGAGCCCACATAGGGGCCATTAAAAGTACATAAAATACAAAAACAGTGATATAACACCAACAATATACCAGCCAAAGGCAAGTATCTACTGCCTCACAGATTCAAACAGTAAATAAAGAGGAAAAAAGAGTAAATAAGGAAGAAGAAAACAAGACCAGAAGCAGGAATCCGGAAACGCCAATACCATACAGCATCATGAACCCAGACTAGTCGGGGGGAGCGTGGAAAAAGGCATATGTCAACCACGGCTCCCATGTTTTCAAGAATTTCCATTGGAAGTCATTACGGATACTCAACATCTGTTCATTGAGCATCAGAGTGGTCATACGGTCCCGCACCCCCTGAAGAGGGACAGACAGGCTTTTCCAGGCCTGAGCAATTGTTCTAGTGGCTGACAAAAACAAATAAGAAGCCAACTTCTGCTGATGGGCCAACAGGCCCGGTATGGGACAATGAAGCAAAGCATACCGAGCCTCCCGGCGTATGGAGAGATGGAACAATGTGTACAGAACGCCAAATTCACGAGACCAAAATCCAGTTAGTCTCGGGCATGACCACCAAATATGCAACACATCTCCACGATGGCCACAACCCCGGAAGCAGCGATCACTATAGGCAGGGTTCGTCTGGGCTATTCGAGCCGGGACCTAATACCAACGAAACAATACTTTGTATGCCGCCTCCAGCGTGGCTGTATTAAACAAACATTTAGCTATAAACAACCAGGCCCTGTTCCAGTCCTCCAGATCCACGACCGCCGCCAAGTCACACTCCCATTGGGCAACATATGATAGAGAGGTACGCATGAGAGCCAATTCAAGGATGCGTAAAGTAGGGAAACAAGGCCCGGAGCTCCAGGACGCTATTGGCAAACCTAATACAGGAAATCGGAATAGAGGTCAGCCAGTGCCGCAATTGATCATAATGAAAAAATTCCACATGAGGAACATCCCGTGACTCCCAAAGAGAGCTCCAAGTGGGGAAGGACCGAGAAGTCAAAAAGTGTCGCACTTGTGAAAAACCATTGGCCACCCACCAGAAGAACGCCCCTGGTTGATCGAAGCCAAGCAGGAAAAGAGGATTATTATTAATTGGGAGTAAAGGCAGAAAGGAGACATCAAGCCACTGGAATAACGTACCGAATCCCACACTCGTTGGCCATCGAGGAAAATTGGACTCAGTGGCATTGTGATGGGGGCACAGTTAGGCAGTTCCAAAAGGACTTGGCTACATTAGGCACCCCAAGACCTCCCTGGAGTCTATAGATAAAAAAAGTATTTCTGGAAACTCTGGGGCATCTGTTGGCCCAGATAAATCGCATAATCCTCGCCTGAATCAGCCAGGAAAAATGAGGAGGAACCCGCACACGGAGGGTGCGAAAATAATTTAACAATTTAGGCAGGATGGTCATTTTCACCGAGTTGATTTATCCTATCCAGGACAGGAATTGCTAAGACTGCATGAGAGAGGACACAGAATGAAGAAAGGGATAATAATTCGCAGCAAAGAGCCATAGGTAGGGGTCAGGCGGATGCCCAAGTATTCAAGTGAAGAGGAAACCCATTTGTAAGGGAAGTGAAACTGTAAGCACGAAACCAAATCTGAGGCCAAGATAATATTGAGAGTGACAGTCTTATCCAAACTAATATGGAGACCTGAAATCAGGGAGAGCTTGTTGCAAATTTGGGAGTGTCGTCAAGGGATTAGTGAGTCAAGAGGGCATCATCAGCAAAAAGTTAAATTTATATTCCTGTCCCATGTATGGAACATCCGATACATTACAATCAGCCTGGAGTGCTTAAAGCCAGCGGCTCAAGCACCAGGACAAAAACTCCAGGGACAGGGGGCATCCCTGTCTCGTCCCCCGCCAAATAGGAAAGGGGTCGGACAAGTACCTCGCATACTTAGCCGAAGGGGAAGAATATAAGGCCTTAATCCAAGAAAGAATAGAATCCCCAAAGCCCCAACGGGACAGCACAAACCGCAGGTATTCCCAGGATAGGGAATAAAAAGCTTTATATATGTCTAGGGACAGTAAGAATCCCGGGATTTTCCGCTGTTGTAGAATGTGTATAACGTGGACCACCTTATAAACGTTATCACCCGCCTGTCTCCCAGGGACGAAACCGACTTGATCCCTATCGACCAAACTATGCAAATATTTATTGATACGAAGACTGAGAATCTTGCCCAATATCTTAAGATTTTCATTAAGAAGAAAAATGGGCCGAAAGTCTTGCGGTTCCTGCACATCATCAGTTGTCTTAGGAATCATTGAGATACAGTATGAGTTCTGAGCGCGTCTGGAGAGGGCAAAGAACCCTGTCGTAACTCATTAAAGTAACCAGCCAAAAAGGGCGCCAACAGGGTTGCAAATTACTTATTATAGAGGCCTGAAAAGCCATTAGGGCCCTGGGCTGCGGTGGACCATAAAGATTTGATAGCTTGAAGTACTTCCGATACGGTTACACCGGCATTGAGGGCTCCGCTTCGGACAATCCAGGAAGTCGTAGTTCTTGAAAGAACACTTCTGCTTGAGCTACAGGGAAGAGGTCTGGTTTGGCTTATAGGTGTGAAAGCAAGTCCGCGAAGCATGAAATAATCTGCTGGGGATTGGAAGTGCAGCCCCCCTTAGGGGGTTGTAACCAGACCGGATTGTGGGGTTTCCCCACAGAATTGAGTTTCCTAGCCAGCATCGCTTATTTGCACAGGTATAAAATCTATGTTTGGTCCAACACAAGGCCCATTCAGCCTCTGAAGAAGCAAGCGGGTCCAATTCAGCAGCCAGAGCGTCCTGCGTTCATTTATAGGTCTCAGATGGGTGCGACTTCCAAAAAGCATCCACAGAGGCTAGTATAAAGTGGAGGTCTGAAAGACAACGCTCCCACTCCCGCTTCCGAGCTGTAGCCAGCTGAATAATGTGGCCCCGCACCGTGGCCTTATGTGTCTCCCATAGAGGCACAGCTGAAGAAACAGATCCCACGTTCTCCATAAAATATGTACATGTATGAAAGATACTATTTGTTGGCAGGTGACCTGAATAGTCAATAAAGATTCGTTAATGCGCCAGTGAAAAGGGCTCCGTGCTGACCCCGATAGGGCAAGGAGTAGAACCAGGAGATCATGATCTGACCAGGGTGAGGAAGGGATAGATATCCGCCTGACTAAGGGAAGCTGTTGGACATGCATAAATACATGGTCTATTCTGTGGAAACTGTTATGGGGATTTGAGTAGAACGTAAAGTGCTACTCAACTGGGGGAAGTTCCCTCCAAACGTCTGCCAGCCCCACAGTCTGCAAAAGAGAGCGCATACATCCCTCTAACACTAAGTCTTGAGAAGGGGCCACCCCCCGGGCATAGCGCCTATTTAAAGCGGAATCCAAGGTAACATTTGAATCCCCTAAAAGAAGAAGAAGACCCTTGGAGTGTTGGGAAATGATAGTGCAGAGATGGGAAAAAAATGTATGCTGAAAGCGACTGGGGGGGCGTAGTAAGAAACAAAAGTAACCTCCTGGTCCCAGAGGGTGCCCTGCAGGAGCAAGTACCTGCCTGTGGGGTCCACTATATTCTGAGCGCAGACAAAGGGGAGATTATGTTTAAGAGCTATCAGAACACCCCGTCGTTTCTCAGGGGCTGGGGCCTTGTAAAATGTAGGATAATGAGGCGAAAGATACCGTGGGGCGGAGGACTGGGAAAAACCTGGTTTCCTGCAAGCATACTGCTGCAATTCGTTGCGATTTGAGGTGATGGAAAACTTTAGACCACTTCTGAGGTGAATTAAAGCCTTAGATATTTTGTGAATGTATTTTAAAAAAGGGTGAAGCCATGGCGGGATTGGTGTAATCTGCTCAGCAGAAAAGGCATAAGTCGGCTAACAATTGCCATTCCCAAGGACGGTCGGACCATAGTGTCCCGAAATCCTGCATAAAACAAAAACAGAGAAACCAGGAAAGAAAAGAAGACAAGAGAAGAAAGGATGAAAAGATCACAGAAAAAATGTACAATAGCATAATAGTATCAGACCAATGGTGGAGTGCATCCTACACTCAAAGGATATCAGTTGGGGGTGGCTCTACCACCGGGGGGGTGGCTCTACCACCAGATACATGGCTGCAAATTGATCAATCAGAAACATAAGCCCTCAGAGGGCAAATGGCAACAAACATAAAATAACGAAGTCTCACATTATCAGATACATCAGTCCCCGGGAGTGTGTCACATCCGCGGAAGCCTCCCCGTTGGAAACCCAGCTAGGCTTGGGGGCCCAACTTCCTCTGGGGGGGGTGACTACAGGCCATAATGAAACCTAAACAATATAGCCCAGGTGTTCCCCCACCCCAGCAGGGCTGTCATCCTAGCACCGAGTAGGGGCCCCCCTGAGCCAACCTCCCCCCCTTGAGCCCGAGGGGACCATTGGCCCGGTCGGCTAACAGGAACCTAACCAATGTCGCCTGGACCTGTGACATGTGATGAAACACAACGGAGGAAGTCCTGGATTCAACTTCATCCCAGGGAAGAGCAAGATGGACTGGATCATAGAGGGGTCTGTGGGAGGGCCCTCTTCATGTTGGATGTCTTCTCCCAGAGGCGGCTCAGAGGAAGCTGCCCCACCGGAGATCCAGATGAATGTGCCGGACTCTGCGCAGCGCCTCCCAGCGGAAGAAGGTGTAGGGATTCCAGGAGAGAATGGTCCTCTTCCGGCGCGGCAACCAAGCGGCTGCAGCCCTGGTAGGCAAAGGTGAGGCAGAATGGAAAGCTCCATGCATATTTAATTCTGCGATTCACCAGGACCGAAGTGAAGAGCTGCAACTGGCGGCGCTTCTCATGAATGATCTAGGAGAGGAAGAGCTGATAGCGATGCCCTGGAAACTGAGGTCTGGGTTGTTTCTGGCTGCCAAGAAGATGGTTTCTTTAGTGTGCTAATAAGTAAATTTGATGATAATGTCTCTTGGGGGCCCCTCCGGTCGTCTGGGGCCCAATGCACGGTGTATGCGGTCAAATTCGAGCTGGTCAATGGGAATGGCGAGCATCAGCTCCTGAAAGAGGGCAGTAGCAGTTGAGGTGAGATCCCTAACGGTTTCTGGGATACCCCTTAAGCGTAAGTTGCCACGGCAGGAACGGTTCTCAAAATTCTCAAGCCGGAGCAGCGAGTCTTTCTTTAGGTCACACAGATCCTGTTCATGGCTTTCAATGACCGTGGCCGCAGCGTCCATTTTATCTTCAAGATCGTTTGTCCGATTGCCCAGCTCCCGAATTTCTTGCGAGAGACGGTCTGCCAGCTTGGAGGTAGCGGAAGATAATTCCATCTGCAGCATGGACTTAAAGTGACACAGGAGCTCAGCATCCCACAGAGCCGGAGCGGGTGACTGCAGAGATGCCTCTGATGCCAGGTCCTCTTTGCTGGCGGGATCTGGTTCACCTGGGGGTAGCTGCAGCGGCGGCGGATCCAAAATTTAGGCCGGGGCTTCAGATGCGGCCTCTGGCGGGTAGGCTGTAAGTTCCAGCATGGCCTGCTGAGCGCTGGAGGCACAGGCGGCCCCCGTTTTCTTGCCCATAGGGGCGGTGGGTGACAGTAATCCGGGGGAGGCTGGTGGGAAGGCAGTCGGCCCCCCCTGAGGGCCGGCAAATTGTCCGGTGGCTGAGGAGTCTTATTGTGTGGCCGCTGCTCACAAGCGCCCTTAAATTGCCATTTTAACCTGTGTGTCACCTTGTGTGTCTGTACCAAGGTCAAGCATGTAAAATTTCGATCAGGGCCATTTGAGTGATTTCTGTTATCATTATGATTTAAAAAGGAGCTGGCTTCACATGATCACTATCCTTAAATAAAAGTCATTTTTTGCATGATATTTTCAGTGTCAAAAGTTCATGATTTCTGCTAGGGTGTGCAAACGTTTGAGCACAACTGTGTTCTTTTTTTTCCATATAGTGCATTTTACCAGTATACAAATAGATAATCCTCTGTCTGTTTTCATTTTTTTTTTATCTTAGACTGTTGAAAAAGAACTGGTGAACCGTCATCATAATGTAGTAATTAGTAAAAGAGTCGGGTCTGTGGTCCAGGCTGTTGCACGGACAGGAAACAAGTGGGCAGCAGCTTCAGACACAAGGAAGGGAGGATATCCAGCAGGTTACTGACCTTTAGCACTGTTATGAACTGATAACTGTGAAACTCCCACTAAGTGCATTGTCCAGCACTTTCTAAGTGGCTTTCAACTAACTTCCATAGATTCTCCACTCCTACTAGGACAACTTCACTCAGGGACTATATTATGCTACAGTAATACAATGGACTTAAGTGATTGGATCTTCAAATGTTCTTCAAAGTGAATATTCAATCCATCAGATAAGGGAATCCATTCAGTGCTGCTACATGATGGGACCATATAGATTAATGAAATGCTGTGACCATGGAATGAGTAACTGGAAAGTGACAAAGACTTCAGATATACTGTGAAGAAAAGCAGAGCTGGATTGTACTCACTTGTGCCTTCCATAGACCCTTAGATTGTGACATTGTGATTGCAAGAATTCAATGACCTTTAACTGACCTACTGCAATGTTGTCTTCTGTAGTTATAAGGGAGATTTTTTTGTGAATTATGTCAAGATGAAAGACATTTAAAGGGAATCCCTCAGTTTAAACAATCCTTTCCATTTCCACTGCACTTAGGCTGGCCATATAGTATACATTTTTTTTGTTCAACCAGCACACTGAATGAAAAAAAAAGTGCCAATTTCCACATCCATACATTTAGGGTGGAGGTGGGAATCACTCCTGCTGCTGCTTGTATTCTTACAGCGGGAGCCTTCCCTTCCATCAGAACGCAATGTTCAATGTTGCTGGCTATAGCTGACAGTACCCATAGTCGACAGATTGACTTCTGTACAACCAGGGTGCCCATACACAGATTGAAATTCAGCTGGACCCTGCTGAAATGGCTGAATTTCAATTCACATTTGGCTGGCTTTAGTGTTTGTTTCATTGCACCCCAGCATGGAAGCATTCCAGGCCTCCTGTGTTTAGAAAGTGGCCTAGAAGATCTTAAATGGTCCGATAGAGCACAGCTACAGCTAGTCTCTGACACTTAATAAAAGGACACCTTTTCTGTCCAGGGATCTAGCACCATCCTCCTTTGGGTCAGTTCTTCATCGGTCTTCGGGTCCCCATCTGGCATGTTTATTTTGGGAAGCCAGCTATTACTCCTTGTGGCTTCACAGCTTTTCACTGCACTTGTGTGAGCCACGCTGAATTTTGTGAATGGTCACGTAGGCAAAGTGTGGGTGGGGGGCAAACTTTTGTGGAAATGGGAGCCCGTATTTAACAAAACTAGAAAAACAAAGTGTCCAAAAATGGAAGTGGAGGAGGGGAGGGCGAAAAACAGAACTTACCTTTTTTTTTATGAACTTTGTGATTGGTCCTGTAGCTTCCTGGGACCTGTGATACGTTCTAGAAGGCTGCGTGTAAAGGGGGGAGGGGGGGAACGTTTGCTTGGATCACAAAGTTGATTCAAGTGGAAGTGGGAGCCTATACTTAACAAAACTAGGAAAACAATGTGTCCAAAAGTTAGGGTGGAGGAGGGGAGGCAAAAAAATAGAACTTACCTTTTTTGGGTGAACTTTGTGAATGGTCCTGGGACGTGTCCCAGAAGGCTGTGGGCAAAGAGGGGGGTTGGGGCAATTTTTTCTTGGATCACCCAGGGAATCCAAGTGGAAGTGGGAGTCCGCACTGAACTAAACTAGAAAAACAAATGTGTCCAAAAGTGGGAACGGAGGGGGGGGTGGGGAGGGCAGGCCGAAAAACAGAACTTGCTTTTTTGGCTAACGTTCTGCTTAATGAAAGTTGAAACTTCACAAAGGAGTCAAGATCTTCTGGAGCACGAAGGGCCTGGAAACCTATGTGCTTTGCTTGGTTATACAGTACACTGGGGTTTGGGGTGCTTAGACTGAGAAAAGCAATATCATGATATGCAGAAGTCAGACAGATAGCTCTACATGGTGGAGGTGTGGGAAATATTAGTGTAAGCTTTGTATGGCATTTCAACTTTTTTGTTAGATGGGTTAAAACCCTTTGCTAGTTAATGCAGGTGGCTCAATCTGTAAGCATTTTCTGTGATACTGTACAGTGCAGGGCTTATAAATGATTTACATCCCAATCCATAGACAACAAAAGCAGCATACCAGGCTACTCATCTCTATGGGGCCACTCACAAAATTACACTGACCATTGTGTGTTTGTCTATGTGTTATTTCATCTACATACCAAGTTAATTTTTAGCAGTAGATAAGAAACTGACACATACACTGTAAATTATGGTATCATCAGAGCCCGATTGCTTAAATAAACCTGAAGCCATGTAGTTTGTCACACTAAGCCCTCCTACAGCATTCGTTTCTTTTACGTAAAACTTTCTCTTACTTTTCTCATCCTGTCCCCAGCTAGAATAGTCAGAAACTATAGATCCACTCACAGAAGTTAATTTTATACATATGGAAAACAAGTAATTTACCTGATACAAACTTATGTTTATGTAACAATTGTACATGTCCAACTGCTCACAATCTAAAAGTCTAAAGGTACCTTAAGCCTTTTTTCACAGGCCAATTTGATTGAATGGCAAATGATACTACATTTGGTTTGGCATTGCATTGTATTTTACTGCTTGCAGGCAAGCATCTTTCAACTATTTTTTAGAAAATGTACTGTGAGCTTCATTGCTGGTTCTTGTCGTTATGCTTTGTAGCACAGAAAATGCATACATAACAGACCAGTTCCACCCAAAATAAAAAAAAATGGCAGGTTAGACATTAAAGCGGAACTACGCTGTATCTGAGCACCACAAACCAAAAATGCTATTTAGTTCATTTTTATATTCAAAGCAAACTCATCTACCCATCCATGTCTCCATGCTTTATTTTGCTTTGAAAAACACCTCTTAGCATTTCTGGCTGTGGCCACCTTGGGTAAGGGCAGATGATTTATGTAGCATGTACTTCCTGGAACCCATCTGCCCTTAGCGCAGGCATGCACACAGGAGAGTGTGCTTAAATGATAAAACCCCTCCTCCCCTCCTGAAGACTCCTGGAACATCATTTGCCTAGGCCTGGAAACCAGGAAGTAAGTGAATAAATGTAAAAAAAAAAAACTAAACAAGTAATTATAATATACCTTCCTATCCATTTACTAATGCTGACAGAATAAGGGTTAAAAACAATCAAAGTTGTTGTGAAGTGAGATGGTGAAGTTCTGCTTTCAAATATTATAACCTTTCTAGATACTGAAGTATTTTCTTTTGTAAAATCTTCAGTGTAGAGGGCTCATGCTGTGCCTCCTCTTTTGTCATTCTTCTGCTCTGTAACATGGCTATTGCAGCACAGTCCTACGGAACCTTGGATTTCATGGATAAATGGTGAGAGGGTAAATGACTTTTACATTACCCTATATCTGGCATACAGCTATGAAGACTAGAACAATGTCCCCAATCAATTTAACAACTTACTTTTTAAAGTACATTTTTTTTTTTGGTCCTTAACCCTTTCACGCTGGTGCCTCCCGGCCCTTTAAGAGTTTCAGAAGCCGGGATGCGGGGCGGGGTTTAGAGTCATGTGACCGCCGTGACGTGCCGTCACGGCAATCACATGATCGGGAAAGGTCCCGATCGAAAGAGGAGATTGGGACCTTTCCGTGAGTACCAGACATATGTGCGGGGAGCGCGCAGGGCGTGCGCTCTCAGCACATATGTTCTTTTTTAATGGAACGCAAATGTGGGGCCGCTCGGCATCTAGGCCCAGACGCCGGGAGGCCGCACATTTGCGTTCAGCCGGTGTGAAGAGGTTAAAGTGGTCCTTACATACAATGAAAGATCCGCATTAACTACAGCCCCCCCCCCCCAATAAAAATGTATGCAGTATTTAACACGTGAGGTAATGCACTTTATGTAAATGTGCATGTAAGGTAGCCCATTTGATTGAAATCCTAGAGGCTTCATTTTACTAAAGCAGTGCACTACAATACAAAGTGGTGTGTTACCTTGAGGTGCACTGGTACCAGTAATGAGGCACTGTAGAAACTTTTGTGAGAGTTTTTTTTTATTTGGGAAGGTGACCATAAAAGAAATAAGGGTAAATCGTTCTAGTGAAAAAGCAAACCAATGGAGGTTATAACCCTTTCCAATTCTTTTTGTATAAAGATACTTCAAGTGGTATTAAAACAAAAAGCAAACATTTATTATATTGTAGCTTACTATTTCTTAGATGTGATAGCTACATTCATTTTTATTTTCTAGGCTATCTTTTTTCTTTTTTTATCTGGTGATTTGGCCAGTAAGTTTGTTGTTTTTTTCCAAAAGAACAAGCTCTCCTGCAAATGTATTAGTTACATTGATGAGACAACCCATTTTACATTAGCAGGGATTCTTTCAATGATCAGTTGATTTTAATTTATGTAAAACCTTTATCCCAAAAGGAAAATAAATGTTTGCTGTAACTGCTTATAAGGCATTAGATGTGCTAGCAGATTTAGATTTGCTAACAAATTGAACTCCAGCTAACACTCCCCCTCCCCTGAGACTGACAATCTTGCTAACCAAAGGTGCCCCGTTCTCATTCATCCAGAATGTAGGCACTCTAATACAGGAGGTGGGTTACTGGTCAGGTCACCTGTTTAAAACAGAGGGAAAGAAAAGTCTAAGAAAAGAAAATGAATGTAACCACTACATCTAACGATTGGTAAGCTGCAATATATGACATTTTTGGTTTTGGGTGTATTACCACTCAGGGGCAGACTGACAACTCATGGGGCCCCCGGGCAATAGGTAATCATGGGGCCTCTGTGTCCTTGTCCACACTCAAACCACACCCAAAAAAACCTATGAAAGGTACCAGGGGCATCTCATGGGGCCCCCTACTGACCCTAGGCCCTTGGGCAGTGCCCGAGCGCCTAAGTGGTCAGTCCGCCTTGTTACCACTTTAGGAACAATAATGTTTGTATTTGTGTTGCCATGAGAGACATTTTTATTTCCTATGTTGTTCATCTGTGTTGGTAGTCTATTATAAGGGTTTGGCTGCTCTGTTTCCGTCCAATTAAACTGATATTGGCCTTTTATAAACCTGACTCTTTTCTTTTTGCAAATATACATTAAATATTACAGGAATGTATCTTTATTTTAAGGAAGAAAAGATATACTTTTTGAGCCAGGTATGTGTATTTCAATGAACACATATTCTAGCTTGTATCAAATAGAAATAGGTAACCACTGGATACAGGCTTCCTACTTCTTCCCTTACTGAAAAAAAATTAGCTGTTTACCTCTGGATTTATTTAATTCCTGTTTGAACCTGTTGATTGCTAAAAGATTAGGGACAAAAGTACATGAGCTATTTAATATCTAATCCCTTACTACTCAGTAATTAACTGCTTGTTGACAATCACCTTACAGCAAATTGAAATCAGCTTTAAAGAGCTCAGTACTCATATACTGTATTTTAAAGTATATGTGAACCCTCACTTTGTAAAACAAACCGAATAATATGAAAAACAGTTGTGTGTATAATGTATAATATATATACAGTCATGGCCGAAATTGTTGGCACCCTTGATATTTTTCCTGAAAATCAAGTATTTCACACAAAAAAGGTATTGCATTAACACATGTTTTGCTATACACATGTTTATTCCCTTTGTATGTATTGGAACAAATATAAAACAGAGGCAGAAAAGCAAATATGACATAATGTCACACAAAACCCCAAAAATGGGCTGGACAAAAGTATTGGCACCCTTAACTTAATATTTGGTTGCACACCCTTTGGAAAACATAACTGAAATCAGTCGCTTCCTATAACCATCAATAAGCTTCTGACACCTCTCACCCGGAATTTTGGACCACTCTTCCTTTGCAAACAGCTCCAGGTCTCTCTTATTGGAAGGACACCTTTTCCCAACAGCAATTTTAAGATCTCTCCACAGGTGTTCAATGGGATTTAGATCTGGGCTCATTGCTGGCCACTTCAGAACTCTCCAGCGCTTCTTTGCCATCCATTTCTGAGTGCTTTTTGACGTATGTTTGGGGTCATTGTCCTGCTGGAAGACCCAGGATCTTGGACGCAAACCCAGCTTTCTGACACTGGGCCCTACAGTGCGACCCAAAATCCTTTGGTAATCCTCAGATTTCATGATGCCTTGCACACAGTCAAGGCACCCAGTGCCAGAGGCAGCAAAACAACCCCAAAACATCATTGAACCTCCACCATATTTTACCGTAGGTACTGTGTTTTGTTCTTTGTAGGCCTCATTCCGTTTTCGGTAAACAGTAGAATGATGTGCTTTACCGAAAAGCTCTATCTTGGTCTCATCTGTCCACAAGACGTTTTCCCAGAAGGCTTTTGGCTTACTCAAGTACATTTTGGCAAACTGTAGTCTTGCTTTTTTATGTCTCTGTGTCAGCAGTGGGGTCCTCCTGGGTCTCCTGCCATAGCGTTTCATTTCATTTAAATGTCGACGGATAGTTCGCGCTGACACTGATGCTCCCTGAGCCTGCAGGACAGCTTGAATGTCTTTGGAACATGTTTGGGGCTGCTTATCCACCATCCGGACTATTCTGCGTTGCAATCTTTCATCAATTTTCCTCATCCGTCCACGACCAGGGAGATTAGCTACAGTGCCATGGGTTGCAAACTTCTTGATAATGTTGCGCACTGTGGACAAAGGCAAATCTAGTTCTCTGGAGATGGACTTGTAACCTTGAGATTGTTGATATTTTGCCACAATTTTGGTTCTCAGGTCCTCAGACAGTTCTCGTCTCCTCTTTCTGTTGTCCATGCTTAGTGTGGCACAGACAGACACACAATGCAAAGGTTAAGTGAACGTCTCTCCTTTTTATCTGCTTTCAGGTGTGATTTCTATATTGCCCACACCTGTTACTTGCCCCAGGTGAGTTTACAGGAGCATCACATGCTTGTAACATTCTTATTTATCCGCAGTTGTGAAAGGGTGCCAATACTTTTGTCCAGCCCATTTTTGGAGGTTTGTGTGACATTATGTCGAATTTGCTTTCTTTCCTCCCTTTTTTTGTTTTGTCCCAATACACACAAAGGGAATAAACATGTGTATAGCAAAACATGTGTTAATGCAATACGTTTCGTGAGAAATACATGATTTCCTGGAGAAATATCAAGGGTGCCAACAATTTCGGCCATGACTGTATATATATATATATATATATATATATATATATACAGTATATATATACACATACTACAGTCAAAGGTTTTAGAACACCCCCATTTTTTTCAGTTTTTATTGAAATTTACAGTTTAATGTCTCAATGTACTTTGAAAATAAAGCATAGAACAAATTAACATTTTGACATTGATTATTGACTCATCAAAGTAGCCACTTTTTGCAGATATAATAGCCAAACACTCTTGTGGCATTTTTCTACAACAGAATTTAAATATTGTTTGCAAAGGTCTTCCCAACACCATTGCAAAAATGTGGTGCACTTGTAGGTTGCTTTCACCCTTCTGTCCAATTGATCCAGAACCAGCTTTATGGGGTTTAGGTCTTTAGACTGTGCTGGTCATTGCATGATTAGAACCATGATTAGAAGCCTACTGTCTTGTTCTTTTCTTATAAGGTAGTTATAAGGTAGTTCTGACACAGCCTGGAGGTAAGTTTTGAGTCATTATCTGTAGAATGAACCCCCTGACCAACTAAACGTATTCCAGAGGTTATTGGATAGCATTGTAAAATGCTGTGGTAGTTTTTGGTTCAGGATGCACTCATTCTGTGAAAGCTGCCAACTATGGATCCAGCAAAAGAGCCTCAGACCATCACACATCAACGTCCATGTTTAAATGATGAACCGAAGACCTCAAATTTTAATTCTTTGATCCATAAGACCTCTTTCCAGTCTTCAGTAGTCCTCTGATGATATTTCATGGCCCAGGCAAGCCTTTTTTTCCTATTTTGCCATCTTAACAATAGCTTTCTTACACCCACTCGACCTGTCAAGCCTGAAACTCAGTCTTCTCTTCACAGTTGAAAATTGCTTACTTCAATCAGTTTTTAAGCTGTACTTGAAGTTGTTGTCCTGTGTGCCACCTGTCATGCAAACTGTTGGCTCTCAGAAACCTGTCTTCTGATTCTGTTGTGGCTTTGAGTCTGCCAGACCTACTCCTGTCAGAATTTCCTCCAGCTTCAAGTGCCTTTACTGTAGATAGTGTGGGAAATTGTACTTACTGACATCTTGACTTGCTTTTCAATTTCTCTAAACTATTTACCTACGCTATTAAGTGGAAGTAATCCTTGTTTTTTATGTTTTACCTACAGGTAAGCATCTAATAAAGCTTACCTGTAGGTACTGTAAATATCTCCTAAACGTGCATTGTTTGGGAGATATTTACTATAGCACTGCCACCGATGTCATGGCATGCACACTGCGCTCTCAATGGTTGGTGCACCATCTATTGAGAGAGCAGTGCCGTGGCCAAAACTCATGCGCGGGAGTGACATAATTGCAGCTCGGGCAGTCAAACGGCTGCTGCCCGCAAACCCAGAAGAAAGACTGGGTGAATATGGAAGTCTCGGGGAGCTATGACAGTGCTCCAATGGAGGGCTTTGTTTTCAGGTAAGTGTTTCATAATGTGCTAGTATGAAATGCATACTAGCACATTATGCTCTTAACTTGCGGGGAGTAGCTTTTTAATCAACAAATGTTGGGACAACTGCGGGAATTGCTAGCATAAACTTCAAAACTTAATTTACTTATATTGCTGCAGAACAACTGTGAGTTGTTAATCCATTACTTCTTCCTGGAAAAAGGTGTTTTTGTATAACTCTGAAATGTAGATTATTTTTAGTTTTTTTGTTAACCAAAACTTTTTTCACCTCTGGCAGTTTACCACTTACCTTTGTACCATTTCAGGTTATTCGCTGGACCTGAACTGTTTACATTTTAATAAAAACTGGAAAATGGGGGTGTTTTAAAACTTTTGACTGGTAGTATAAAACTCCTGGGATATTGATCTGGTCAGTTAAGTAGCAGAGGGGGTTGTTAATCAGTTTCAGCTGCTTTGGTATTAATGAAATTAACAACAGGTGCACTAGATGGGCAACAATGAGACGGCACCCCAAAACAGGAATGGTTTTACAGGTGGAGGCCACTGACATTGTTTTCTTTACTCATCTTTTCTTTTTTGGCTAGGGTCAGTGTCACTACTGGTAGCATGTGGCAATACCTGGACCCTACAGAGGCTGCACAGGCAGTCCAACTCCTCCAGGATGGCACTTCAATATGTGCCATCCTCCAGAAGGTTTGTTGTGTCTCCAAGCACAGTCTCAAGAGTATGGAGGAGATTCCAGGAGACAGGCCGTTACTCTAGGAGAGATGGATAGGGCCGTAGAAGGTCCTTAACTCATCAGCAGGACCGGTATCTGCTCCTTTGTTCAAGGAGGATCAGGATGAGTACTGTCAAAGCCCTACAAAATGACCTCCAGCAGGCCACTGGTGTGAATGTCTTTGACCAAACAATCAGAAACAGACTTCATGAGGGTGGTCTGAGGGCCCGATGTCCTCTAGTGGGCCCTGTGCTCACTGCCCAGCACCATAGAGCTTGATTTGTCATTTGCCATTAAACACCAGAATTGGCAGGTCCGCCACTGGAGCCCTGTGTTTTTCACAGCTGAGAGCAGGTTCACCCTGAGCACATATGACAGACATGAAAGGGTCTGCAGAAGTTGTAGAGAATGTTAAGCTGTTTGTAACATCATTCAGCATGACCGTTTTGGTGGTGGGTCAGCGATGGTCTGGGGAGGCATATCCATGGAGGGACACACAGACCTCTACAAGCTAGGCAATGGCACCCTGACTGCCATTAGGTATCGGGATGAAATCCTTGGACCCATTGTCAGACCCTACGCAGTGGGTTCTGAGTTCCTCCTGGTGCACAACAATGCCCAGCCTCATGGGGCGAGAGTACGAGAGTATGCAGGCAGCTCCTGGAGGATGAAGGAATTGATACTATTGAATGGGCCCCCATGCTCGCCTGACCTAAATCCAATATAACACCTCTGGGATATCATGTTTCGGTCCATCTGATGTCGCCAGGTTGCACCTCAGAGGAGCTCAGTGATGCCCTGGTCCTGATCTGGGAGAAAATACCCCAAGACTCCATCTGTCGTCGCATTAGGAGCATGCCCCGACATTGTCAGGCATGCATACAATCACGTGAGGGGCATACAAACTACTGAGTACCATTGTCAGTTGCTGCAATGAAACTTCAGCAAAATGGACTAGCCTGCGGCATCATTTTCTCACTTTGATTTTCGGGGTTTCTTTGAATTCAGTCCGCTGTAGGTTGATAATTTTTATTTCCATCAAACGATGGGGTCAGTCCATATCAGTATACATATCTAGCATGATATTTTTCCCCATTGAGATCTGATGTATTTTCAAAGTGTTCCTTTCCTTTTATTTGACCAGAGTATGTATATATATATATATATATATATATATATATATATACAGTTGCAAGAAAAAGTATGTGAACCCCTTGGGATTACGTGGAGTTTTGCATGAATTGGGCATAAAATGTGCTCTGAACGTGATCTAAGTCACAACAATAGAAGAACACAGTCTGCTGAACATAATACTACACAAACATTAGATGTTGCCATGGTTTAATTGCACATAACATGTAAACATTCACAGTGCAGGGAGGAAAAAGTATGTGAACCTTTGAACTTAATAACTGGTTGACCCTCCTTTGGCAGCAATAACCTCAACCAAACGTTTCCTGCAGTTGCAGATCAGACCTGCACAACGATCTGGAGTCATTTTGGACCACTCCTCTTCACAAAACTGTTTCAGTGTAGCAATATTCTTGGGATGTCTGGTGTGAATCGCTCTCTTAAGGTCATGCCACAGCATTTCAATCGGGTTGAGGTCAGGACTCTGACTGGGCCACTCCAGAAGGCGTATTCTGTGCTGTTGCAGCCATTGTTTTGTTGAATTACTTGTATGCTTTGGGTCATTGTCCTGTTGCATCACCCATCCTCTGCGGAGCTTCAGTTGGCGGACAGATGGTCGTACGTTTTCCTGCAAAATGTCTTGATAAACTCTGGGATTCATTTTCCCATCAATGACAACAATCCGTATAGGCCCTGAGGCAGCAAAGCAGCCCCAAACCATGATGCTCCCTCCGCCATGTTTCACAGTGGGGATGAGGTTTTGATGTTGGTGTGCTGTGCCTTTTTTTCTCCACACATAGTGTTGTGTGTTCTTCCCAAACAACTCAATCTTGGTTTCATCTGTCCACAGTATATTTTGCCAGTAGTGCTGTGAAACATCCAGGTGCTCTTTTGCAAACTTCAATCGTGCTGCAATATTCTTTTTGGACAGCAATGGCTTCCTCCGTGGTGTCCTCCCATGTACTCCATTCTTGTTTAATGTTTTCCTTATTGTAGATGTGTCAACAAAAATGTTAGCATGTGCCAGAGATTTCTGTAGGTCTTTAGCTGACACTCTGGGATTCTTCTTTACCTCATGCAGCATTCTGCGCTGTGCTCTTGCAGTCATTTTTACAGGACGACCACGCCTAGGGAGAGTAGCAACAGTGCTAAACTTTCTCCATTTGTAGACAGTCTGTCTTACCGTGGACACATGAACATCAAGGCTTTTGGAGATACTTTTGTAACCCTTTCCAGCTTCATGCAAGTCAACAATTCCTGATCGTAGGTCTTCTGAGAGCTCTTTTCTGCGAGGCATGGTTCACATCAGACTGTGCTTCTTGAAACCAGTAAACCCAAAACAGGTGTGTGTTTTTTAAGGGCAGGACAGCTGTCAGCAACACATCCAATATCATCACACTGATTGGAGTCAAGGTTGGCTCACTCCTGGCTCCAATTAGCTCTGGGAGAAGTCACTAAGCTAGGGCCTCACATACTTTTTCCTCCCTGCACTGTGAATGTTTACATGTTATGTGCAATTAAACCATGGCAACATCTAATGTTTGTGTAGTATTATGTTCAGCAGACTGTGTTCTTCTATTGTTGTGACTTAGATCACGTTCAGAGCACATTTTATGCCCAATTCATGCAAAACTCCACGTAATCCCAAGGGGTTCACATACTTTTTCTTGCAACTGTGTATATATATATATATACATATATATGTGTGTGAATGTATGTGTGTGTGTGAATGTATGTGTGTGTGTGTATATATAGATATATATATACACTATAGTGCCAAAAGTATTGGGACACCTGCTGTTACATGCACATGAACTTTAATGGGGCCCACCCTTTGCAGCTATAACAGCTTTGACTCTTCCTGGAAGGCTGTTGACAAGGTTCAGGAGTGTATCTATGGGAATATTTGACCATTCTTCCAGAAGTGCATCTGTGAGGTCAGGCACTGATGTCGGACGAGAAGGCCTGGCTCGCAGTGTTTGCTCTAATTCATCTCAAAGGTGTTCTATCGGGTTGAGGTCAGGACTCAAGATTTGAAGGCTGTGTGGAAGAATGGGCAAAAATCATGAGTAATGCATGCAACTAGTTTCTCCATAAAGGAGGCGTCTTGAACGTCTTGATGCCATTACCAACAAAGGATTTTGTACAAAGTAATAAATTTAATTTAGCGTGTTCAATGCTTTGTCCTTGCGTCATTCCATTTTATTACCATAACTTAATTTCTGAACTTATTTTTTTTGGTTTCTTTGTATGTATAGATTGCATGGGTTGTTACCAACATGTGGTGAAAATTTAGAAATATAATTACTGAGAAAAATGGTGACATGTTCAATACTTGTTTTACCTGCTGTACAGATATATACAGTGTGTGTATATGTGTGTGTGTGTGTGTGTGTGTATATGTATATATATATATATATGTATATATATATATATATATATATATATACTCTCCTGCCTAACGTGGTTAGTTGGAAATAGGAAAGATCCTATTAGGAATAGGAATGATCACAAGTATTTCACACAAAGGAAGCAGAACAAAAAGAACAGGATACTTTTGAACACAAGTAAATGGTACAACAAACATATATCAGGAATAAGAAATTTTGGGATAGCATTCACTATTAACATTAACTATTCATTAAAATAGAAGTTTGTTTTTATTTTCCCAAAATGATACTTACCTAGGTGGATGCAGTATCGGTCCGATGCCGCATCAGTACCCTGCCGATTCTGAGTGTGAGAACTCCGCAAACGTGACCGCTGATCGCCAAATTCTCACCACCGCTGTGACTGTTAGTCATTGCTCTCTCACCCCCCCCCCCCCCCGGTGCACTAGACTGAGGAGGGGGAGAGAGCGGCTGGCTCATGCTCTCAGTGCCTTGCTGGGATGCTGAGCTAGGTGCCGCTTCAGACTCTGGTGTGGATTCCTAGGCCACTGTCAGCTGAAAAGGAGTCACAAGAGTGCATAACAAACTGCACTCCTGTGATCCACAGGAGAAGTACAGCCAAAAGAGCTTTGGCTTCTCCTTTTAAGTCTAAATATGATAGATCAGTGGTCGGCAAGCCGCGGCTCGCGAGCCACATGCGGCTCTTTACACAATTTAATGCGGCTCTTCTGTGGGCCGGGCGCCCGCTCTCCTCCCTCCTCTCGGGCGGCCGCCCCAAAAGTCAGGACTCTGCAGCTAGCCCAGCAATGGGCAAACTACGGCCCGGCGGACCTTTTAAATCCGGCCCGCGGAGCGTGGCAAACATTGGCTGTCAGGATGTAGGCGGGGCAGCGTGACGAACTCCTCTCCTCTCACAGTCCGCCCTGAAGACCAGAACGGCGCGGGAACACGGCGAGAGGAACGCGCGGAGCAAAGGTAAGTGAATTGACACAATATGGGGAATGAATTACTATAGGGGGGATGAATTACTATAGGGGGGATGAATTACTATGGGGGATGAATTACTATATGGGGGATGAATTAATATGGGGGATGAATTACTATAGGGGGGATGAATTACTATAGGGGGGATGAATTACTATGGGGGATGAATTACTATATGGTGGATGAATTACTATGTGGGGGATGGATTACTATGGGGGATGAATTACTATAGGGGGGATGAATTACTATAGGGGTGATGAATTACTATGGGGGATGAATTACTATATGGGGGTTGAATTACGATGGGGGATGAATTACTATAGGGGGGGTGAATTACTATAGGGGTGATGAATTACTATGGGGGATGAATTACTATATGGGGGATGAATTACTATATGGGGGATGAATTACTATGGGGGATGAATTACTATATGGGGGATGAATTGCTATATGGGGGATGAATTACTATGGTGGATGAATTACTATATGGGGGATGAATTACTATATGGGGGATGAATTACTATGGGGGATGAATTACTATATGGGGGATGAATTACTATATGGGGGATGAATTACTATGGGGGATGAATTACTATATGGGGGATGAATTACTATGGGGGATGAATTACTATATGGGGGATAAATTACTATGGGGGATGAATTACTATATGGGGGATGAATTACTATGGAGGATGAATTACTATATGGGGGATGTATTTTCAGTTTTAAAAATGTGGCTCTCAAAATAAATTTCAATCGTGGTTTTGGCGAGATTTGGCTCAGTTGAAAAAAAAGGTTGCCCACCACTGTGATAGCTCATTCTGGAACTATGTTTTTATGTCAATAAGCAAAATAAGGCCAAGTTTTTGTGTTTTTGTCTTACATACTGGTAGAACATAGATAAAGTATACATATAGAAACATTATCCTTTAAAATCCTGGCCAATAGTGACTTTAATAACTTTAGAATATGTATGCTGGGGAATAGAAAGGGTCATGTGGGATATACAGTAGACGTACAAGTCAGGCTGCCTATAACGAAAAATCAAAGAGTCACTGGTGTTTAAAGTAGTGTTTCTCAACCTTTTCACAGTCAGGGCGCCCTTGAAAAGTATTTTCAGTCGAGGCACCCCAATGTGAGACTCAGTTCACATCCATGAGTGTTGAAGAAAGTGTGCAAAATTACACATGTTCCCGACACACAAACGTGCTGCTCTTTAGCAGATGTGCTGGGTTCACCACCATCATGTCATACAAGTCTGGGCACTGCCATGTCACCTGTAACACCTGGGCACTGCCATGTTGCCAACACTTGGGCACCTCCATGTTACAAATACCTACGTGGGCACCTCCATGTCACCAACACCCACCTGGGCACCTCCATGTCACCAACACCCACCTGGGCACCACCTTGGTGTCTCCATGTCATCAACACCTGGGTACCACCTAGGCACCTCAATATCAACAGCAACACCTGGGCACCAGTACTTCACTTGTCAGACCTGGAATCAACACTACATTATCAAAGCAATGTCAGCCTGCATGTAGCAGAGTACAGAGCAGGCTGTCCTGAACACTGCCCTTGCCTTCCGCCTCTGGGTTCTCCAAGTCTTGTTAGCCTCACTGGTGCAGGGTATTGATGCCATCTGTGTTGGTGGTGTCAATGATTTATTTTCCCACATCTCTTCTCAGTGTCTCCTCTATCTTCAACAGATCTTTCCCAGCAGAGGCAGCCAGGAACTCTGCCCCCCCACTCGAGTTGTACAGCGCTACCAGCGACCAGGGGTGGACTGACAACTCATGGGGCCCCTGTATCCTTGCCCAAACTCAAAAAAGCCTATGAAAAAGGTACCAGGGGCATCTCATGGGGCCCCCTACTGACCCCGGGCCCTCGGGCAGTGCCCGAGTTTCCAAATGGTCAGTCCACCCCTGCCAGCGACCCTGTCTGCCCAGACTCCCTGTTCATCTAGACATCTCCTCTGTCAGCTAACTCCTGCATGGTGCAGGACTCCACGCAATAGCAGAGCTGCTCCTTCTGCTTGTCCTGACCGCGTTCCCGCTTTGCTGATTGATTGTTAAGTAGAGCAGTGGGAGCTCTGTGTGATCTGAATGCCATTCTCAGCAAGGATGCCGCTGCACCCCTGATGACTTGAGATGTCACCCCAGGGTACCACAGAATCCCGGTATTGAAAGGCTGGTATAAAGCATCCTATATATATCATTAAAAATACACAGTATGTATATGTACGTCAAACCATTATAGCCCCCCCCCTATAAATATGTTAGGCATGTGGCTTACAGAAGTAACAGACACCAGTATATGAGAAAATAAATCTTCCTGCTGGCTTTGTATATATACAAATTCAAACTTACATAAGTCTGCTGCTCCACATATTGCTATCTTCAGACATACGGTATGTCTTAATATTTGTAATGTATTTATGCATCTGGTGATGTGAACTTTGCAATAAGGGAACACATGGTGCTGCGGCTTTATGCAAGTGTAACACAGCCATTAATTCATTTTTAAACACATTATACAAATAAAAGAAGTTAATACATGCACACAAGGAAAATACTGAAATGCCAGCTCTTGGCACCTGACATAATATAATGAGAAGACTGGTTTAAACATTTTAAAGATGGCCATACGTCTGTCAGTGATGATCCCAGCCAACAACAGTCATTCCTGTGAACATTTAGTGCATGGACCAACTGATCCTGGATAATCTATACATAAACTGTCATGAAATTGCACAAGAGACAAATCTTCGTGTGGTTAGCATTTCAGCACTGATGACGAAGTGAAGTAGGCTTCCCTAGGATGGTTCAGGCGTACTGACAAATCTTTATATGCCGAAGCTTTCCAGACATACAGGTGAAACTCGAAAAATTAGAATATTGTGCAAAAGTTCATTTATTTCAGTAATGCAACTTAAAAGGTGAAACTAATATATGAGATACACTCATTACATGCAAAGCAAGATAGTTCAAGCCGTGATTTGTCATAATTGTGATGATTATGGCTTACAGCTCATGAAAACCCCAAATCCACAATCTCAGAAAATTAGAATATTGGGAAAAGGTGCAATATTCTAGGCTCAAAGTGTCCCACTCTAATCAGCTAATTAAGCCATAACACCTGTAAAGGGTTCCTGAGCCTTTAAATGGTCTCGCAGTCTGGTTCAGTAGGAATCACAATCATGGGAAAGACTGCTGACCTGACAGTTGTGCAGAAAACCATCATTGACACCTTCCATAAGGAGGGAAAGCCTCAAAAGGTAATTGCAAAAGAAGTTGGATGTTCCCAAAGTGCTATATCAAAGCACATTAATTGAAAGTTATGTGGAAGGGAAAAGTGTGGAAGAAAAAGGTGCACAAGCAGCAGGGATGACCGCAGCCTGGAGAGGATTGTCAGGAAAAGGCCATTCAAAAGTGTTGGGGACTTTCACAAGGAGTGGACAGAGGCTGGAGTCAGTGCATCAAGAGCCACCACACACAGACGGATCCTGGACATGGGCTTCAAATGTCGTATTCCTCTTGTCAAGCTTCTCCTGAACAACAAACAACGTCAGAAGTGTCTTACCTGGGCTAAAGAAAAACAGACCTGGTCTGTTGCTCAGTGGTCCAAAGTCCTCTTTTCTGATGAGAGCAACTTTTGCATCTCATTTGGAAACCAAGGACCCAGAGTATGGAGGAAGAATGGAGAGGCACACACTGCAAGATGCTTGAAGTCCAGTGTGAAGTTTCCACAGTCTGTGTTGATTTGGGGAGCCATGTCACCTGCTGGTGTTGGTCCACTGTGCTTCATTAAGTCCAGGGTCAATGCAGCCATCTACCAGGAGATTTTGGAGCACTTTATACTTCCTTCCGCAGACAAGCTTTATGGGGATGCTGACTTCATTTTCCAGCAGGACTTGGCACCTGCCCACACTGCCAAAAGCACCAAAACCTGGTTCAATGACCGTGGGATTACTGTGCTTGATTGGCCAGCAAACTCGCCTGACCTGAACCCCATAGAGAATCTATGGGGCATTGCCAAGAGAAAGATGAGAGACGAGACCGAACAATGCAGAAGAGCTGAAGGCCGCTATTGAAGCATCCTGGTCTTCCATAACACCTCAGCAGTACCACAGGCTGATAGCTTCCATGCCACGCCGCATTGAGGCAGTAATTGCTGCAAAAGGGGCCCAAACCAAGTACTGAGTATATATGCATTCTTATACTTTTCAGAGGTCTGATATTGTTCTATGTACAATCCTTGTTTTATTGATTGCATATTATTCTAATTTTCTGAGATTGTGGATTTGGGGTTTTCATGAGCTGTAAGCCATAATCATCACAATTATGACAAATCACGGCTTGAACTATCTTGCTTTGCATGTAATGAGTCTATCTCATATATTAATTTCGCCTTTTAAGTTGCATTACTGAAATAAATTAACTTTTGCACGATATTCTAATTTTTCAAGTTTCACCTGTAAGTTAAATGCTGGGATAAATGTATAAATGTAGCAGGGGAGTATGTCCAAAAATAAATGCAGTTTCCACTCCTTGAAATGTGTTGTTTTATTATATAAACTCCTGGTTTGACTTGAACACCCCTCGTACAAGGGTTGTACTATGACCAGACCAAGCACTTGCACAGGTCTCTTTCATCTCCCATACTCTATATTTTATATATTTTTATGGATTCTTTATATGCAGGGTTTTTTTTTCTTATCAAGGACGATTGTCATTTTACGTCAGTGCCTCTATGCCCAATCCTCAGGGACAATGGTCCGTATGAGAAGAAATGTTATTGTACAAATCAGATTATCCCTATTCTCCCATATCACATAAAAACAAAAATAAAAAGTTGACTGTTTTCTCTGGGCAACAAGAACAGTTCTCACTTCTGCTACTTTTATACACAAATTATATTGATTTGGGGTTGATTTACTAAAAGTGTAGAGAATTTTACTTAGCAAAATTAATGTTTAGCTTATTAATAAAATGAAGTTGTGTTAACATTGACTATCCTATTGTTTAGAGGGGAATTAAAAAAGATCACCTTGCACATGATTGCTTTCTTTTGTTTTAGATAGAGTAGGGGTGTGTTAAAACGCTTTCCAGGTTATTTTTTTGCTGTCCATGTACCATTGGGGAAATTTCCCTTCACTGTTAGTCACAGTGATGCAACAGGAAGTTAGAGGAAATCTCCCAAAACAAGAGTAATTCTTCCTCTTAGACTGCTGTCTCTAGAACAAGTATCTCCATTAGAAGATTTCCTCTTATTTCTTGTCCTGCAAACAACTCATATTGGATTTCCCTTCATTTTCTTTCTCAATGACAATGGTCACCAGTACAAATAGAGGGGTTAATACTCCCAATAGGAAAACAGACAGCAATAAAACTTAAAAGAGCTAACCCTTCCCCACTTTATTCAAATCAACAAAAAAGTTTAGCCTTGGGATACACTTTAACTAGCATGGCTATTTGAAAAAAAAAACAGTATTAGATAAATATGGTGTCATTTTGACCTCTCATAAAATGCTTTTCTGGCTGTCATGCTAACCATCTGACTTACTTTGACTTTCCTCATCTCCATATTTGTCAGTAACTTACCCTCACCAGCCTCTTTGTTAGGTACACAAATTCAATTGGTTGGTAACACAAATTGCTAATTAGCCAATCACATGGCAGCAACTCAATGCATTTAGACATCTAGATGTGGTGAAGGCTGAAGTTCAAACCAAGCATCAGAATGGGGAAGAAAGGGGATTTAAGAGACTTTGAACGTGGCATGGTTGGGCTACAGCAGCAGAAGACCACAGCGGGTACAACTCCTGTCAGCTAAGAACAGGAAACGGTGGCTAAAATCTGCACTGGGTCACCAAAATTGGACAATAGAAGATTGGAAAAACGTTACCTGGTCTCGATTTCAACTGAGACATTCAGATGGTAGGGTTAAACTGTGGTGTAAACAACATGAAAGCATAGATCCATCCTGCCTTGTATCAACAGTTCAGGCTGCTGGTGGTGGTGGTTTACCAGTGTGGCAGATATTTTTTTTGGCACACTTTGGGCCCCTAATTACAATTTGAGCATCGTTTAAATGCCACAGCCTACCTGAGTATTGTTGCTGACCATGTCCATCCCTTTATGACTATAGTGTACCGATCTTCTGATGGCTACTTCCAGCAGGATAGTGCACCATGTCACAAAGCTCAACTCACCTCAAACTTGCTTCTTGAACATGACAATGAGTTCACTGTACTCCAATGGCCTCCACAGTCATTCAAACCACAATCCAATAAAGCACGTTTGTAATGTGGTGGAACGGGAGATTCACATCATGGATGTGCAGCTGACAAGTCTACAGCAATTGCGTGATGCTATCATGTCAATATAGACCAATATCTCTGAGGAATGTTTCCAACACCTTGTTGATTCTCTGCCACAAAGAATTAAGTCAGTTCTGAAGGCAAAAGGGGGTCCAACCCAGTACTAGCAAGGTGTACCTAATAAAATTGCAGTGAGTGTATAGGAGTCAGCAGTGCCGGGACAAGGCCATCTAGTGCCTAGGGTGAAGATGCCAAATGGCGCCCCCCCCTCCCAAGATGTATGAGCATTGTGTGTCAGCAAAAATCCTCCCCCCCCCCCCAACTTCCTGAAACTTTGAGCACTAATCTGCACACTTACCCCCTAAGCATAAATTCCCTCTGACAGCCAAATTTTCCAAAACAAAAATTCCACCTCTTCCCAGTACAAATTCCACCCCCTCATTGAAATCCCCAACCCTGCATAAATCTCTGCCCCCCATCCCCCCTCCCAGCTTAAATCCTCTCCTTCCCAAATTCCTCCCTCATAGCACAAATCCTCTACTCCTCAAATTTTCCCTCACAGCACAAATCTCCCTCAATCATTCTACTGGCATAAATCCCTCCCCAAATTCTCCATCCTAGCACACTCCTCAAATCACCCCCAGCACAAATCCTCTCCCCCACAAATTTCTTCTCCTAAAACAAACCTTACCCCCCATCACCCTCAGAATTCCCCCTCCCAGCACAAATCTTCTCTCATCTTCTTTTACATCACAAGTCCCCCTTCCTCATTTCCAAAAAAAATCCCCCCAAACACCCCCCCAGTACATATTCCCCCCATCATCCCTACTAACCCTCCTCAAATCACTCTTCCTATCAAATATCTCCCCCCAAAGTTTCCCCTCCAAGCACAAATGCTCCCCTCTCAATACCCCCAAAAAAGCTCACCTCCCAGCACAAATCTCCCCTCCTAGCCCACCCTCCCACAATCTCCCCACAGCACAACCCCCTCCAAATTTCTTTATTTTTTCTTCTAGAACAAATCTTACCCTCCCCTCCTCCCTAAATAAATCCTTTTCACCAATCCCCCTCTCCTAGCACAAATTTCCCCCTCTACCCCTCTTCCAGCACATATCCCCCCAGTCCCCTCACCATCCACATATCCCCCGAAACCCCTCCTCTTAGCACTAATCCATTTCTCCCTCCCGCTCCTAGCACACTGTCCTCCCCAGCATAAATATATGCTACTCCTCCACTCCCTCCACCCTCCAGTTGTGTACCCAGTTTAATTCCCCCTCCCTCACACACAGACGTCACATACAATGCTGCTGCAGATGTCTGTGGGATGTTCTCCCTCCCAGGCTCCTCCTCTTCTTGACACCTCACAGTTCTGGAGGAGCCTGGGGGAAGCTGCTTTTAGCTTTTGACAGTCTGCTGGCAGGGAGAGGTTCGGGGGTATGGGCAGTGCCAGGTGCTTCCACTAGGCAAACTAGACAGCTGACTAGGGTGCACTGCCACCTAGGGCCATCTGGGCACAGCACAAGCCAGCACTCTCTGTGTGGCCTATAGACCTCTTGTATGAATTCTTCATTTCTGTGAGTGTGCATTTTATTTGTTACAGAGATATTAAAATGTTTTAAACTTTATGCACTATGTGGAGTCTTTTATTTATGAGGTGATGTGATGGATGGAGTTAAATTCTGGAGAAGCTGTGAATGTTAGGGTCCATCAAGTTGAACTTCAGCATTTACACTGGGACGAAAAGCGCCAAACATAATATTATGTGAGGTCACACTGCTGGAGGTGAGCAGACATCTGGTGGCTGAGTATTTTCACTTTTTTGGTTTGGAGCACTTGGTGTTTACATAAGGAAAGGAGGATGGAAGCATTACAATGAAGATAAATGAACAAATTCATATACTTGTATTTTTGTGATTTACAATTTTGTAATTTATTATGTTGTAGCACTGCACTTATGACTGCATTTATAGCGGCGAACAATGGTCTGGGTGACGGGAGCTGATCAAATTAAAAGAAATGTAGCAGTTTCATGTTTTGTTGATTTAATATTTTTTACTGTTTTAAAAAGAATATTTTTTGGGGGGGCACAAGTAGCTGGTCATTCCTAGGGCGCAAAATAGTCTAGGTCCGGCACTGGGTGTGGGATAGCGGCAATAGTGATTTCAGTAGCTGTCAGATCGCACTGTACTCTATCTCCCCTCAAGGTTCTTCCTCCTGTCACTGCTGCACTCCTTGATCCGGACTGTCACATCAGACTGAGAAAAATTTGCTTACCTGGCCTCATCTCCTCCCAGCAAAGAATGTGGGTAAGGAGCAAGTAAGCAAAACTTGCTCAGTCCGATGTGACAGTCCGAATCGAGGAGCGCAGCAGTGACAGGAGGAAGAACCTGGAGGGGAGACAGAGCACAGCCCAAACTTGTCAGATTGTAGCAGCCCGCCAAGGGCAGTGGCCGCTTCTGCCCACCCCTAGTCCTGGTCCTGTGAGTCAGTAACTCAGAAAGTCTGAAAAAGAAAACCAGAATAACAGCCCAGCAACTATCACAAAGAAGGTTAGTAATGGCAGCCTCCATACTTTGCTCAAGACAGACTAAAGCTGAGTATATGCGCAAGCAGGGGCGGACTGACAACTCATGGGGCCCCCTGGGCAATAGGGGATCATGGGGCCCCTGTATCCTTGCCCAAACTCAAAAAAGCCTATGAAAAAGGTACCAGGGGCATCTCATGGGGCCCCCTACTGACCCCGGACCCTCGGGCAGTGCCCGAGTTTCCAAATGGTCAGTCCACCCATGCGCACAAGCCATCTGGATGGAATCCTCCCTGCTGTGTTGCCGTATTCTGACAGCAGGGACTCATCTGCTTTCAGAAAACACTGATCAGTACTGCAGCGGCTGATTGAATAAAACTTTTACAACAGTTCTGTTCGACAGAAGTTGATCTACTGATTGGCAGGGTACATTCACAAGTGTGAATACACCCTAAATAATGTATGTATGTCTGACTGTCCTCTGATATTTATGGACAGCTATAGTCAAGGCATATATTTTGTATGACAGTGTATGTTTGCAGGATAGATAAATAATAAATAGGTCCAATATATGAATGGAGGACACACAGAAACATAAACACACAGCTCCTCTTTATTAGAACCTTAATTTGTGCTTCTTATTTTAAATTAATCTTACTTATCAATTACTTTAATAACCAGCAGCCTTTGCTTCTTTCCTCTTATCTGAAAAGGCAAATAAACATCCATCCTCCTGGGATACTCCTTGGACCACATTTAGGGCAAATGAAACGTTGCTAAATTTATGTCCTCTTTCTTGCAGTCCTTGTTGCACTGCCTGAAACAATGAGATGTATCAGTGATGAAGGAGGTAAATATATTTATCTGGATCTTAAAACAGAAGTAAACTGTTAAAAAAAATTATGCCTGTCAGTGTTTTTTTTCTTCTACACAACTCTAAGTACAGTCTTATGTGTCTTCTGTGCCCAGACAAAGCAACTCCCATATGCATGTATCATCGCAGACAGGCCAATATACAGTTGTGTTCAAAATAATAGCAGTGTGTTGAAAAAAGTGAATAAAGCTCAAAATCCTTCTAATAGCTTTTATTTCCATACACACAAATGCATTGAGAACACTACACATTCTATTCCAAATCAAAACATGAAGAAAAATATATTACATTTGTGTTGTTCCTCTAAAAAAATTGAAGAAAAGTGAATATTAGACTGTTCAAAAAAAATAGCAGTGTTTGTATTCTTCTTTACAAACTCAAACATTCACTATATAAACTGAAAAATGTTTGAAGATTTTGCTTTCCTTTGAATCACTTAATTAATATTTAGTTGTATAAGCACTGTTTCTGAGAACTGCTGTACATCTGTGTTGCATGGAGTCAACCAACTTCTGGCACCTGTGAACAGGTATTCCAGCCCAGGATGATTGGACTACATTCCACAGTTCTTCTCTATTTCTTGGTTTTGCCTCAGAAACTGCATTTTTGATGTCACCCCACAAGTTTTCTATTGGATTAAGATCCGGGGATTGGGCTGGCCACTCCATAACGGCAATCTTGTTGGTCTGGAACCAAGATGTTGCACGTTTACTGGTGTGTTTGGGGTCATTGTCTTGTTGGAACACCCATTTCAAGGGCATTTCCTCTTCAGCATAAGGCAGCATGACCTCTTCAAGTATTCTGATGTATTCAAACTGATCCATGATCCCTGATATATGATAAATAGGCCCAACACCGTAGTATGAGAAACATCCCCATATCATGATGCTTGCCCAACCATGCTTCACTGTCTTCACAGTGTACTGTGGCTTGAATTCAGTGTTTGGGGGTCGTCTGACAAACTGTCTCCGGCCACTAGACCCAAAAAGAACAATCTTACTTTCATCAGTCCACAAAATGTTGCGCCATTTCTCTTTAGGCCAGTCAATGTGCTCTTTGGCAAATTGTAACCTCTTCAGCACATGTCTTTTTTTCAACAGTGGGACTTTGCGGGGGCTTTTTGCAGATAGCTTTGCTTCACATAGGCGTCTTCTAATTGTAACAGTACTCACAGGTAACTTTAGACCTTCTTTGATCTTCCTGGAGCTGATTGTTGGCTGAGTCCTTGCCATTTTGGCTATTCTTCTATCCATTCGAATGGTAGTTTTTCACTTTCTTCCACGTCTTTCAGGTTTTGGTTGCCATTTTAAAGCATTTGCGATCATTTTAGCTGAGCAGCCTATCATTTTCTGCACTTCTTTATATGTTTTCCCCTCTCCAATCAACTTTTTAATCAAGGTACGCTGTTCTTCTGAACAATGTCTGGAATGACCCATTTTCCTCAGAATTTCAGAGAGAAATGCACTGTAACCAGCATGTACAACATTTGCTGCCTTCCTTCCTTAAATAAGGGCAATAATTGCCAACTGTTTTTCAAAGAATGAATGACCTCACTAACAGAACTCTACACTGCTATTATTTTGAACATGCCCCTTTCAATTAGTGATTCAATTACACAGAATCAGCAGCATGCATGTCATGACTGTTGGGTCTGTTGGATTTCTATTACTCTACTACACCTGCTAGTAAATTATTTACCATGTACAAATATCATTTCTACCAAAAACAGTGATTGATCAGCTTAGTGATGTCTGACTGCTATTATTTTGAACACAACTGTATATCACTTGGTCTGCATTTTCAGGGTTAATACAAGTGACATACCACCTGTCAAATGCAAACTGATCCACTGGGTTGTTCACACTTGTGGTTAGGGGAAAAGGATGGGGGAATAGAAAAACAGACCACTGGGTTGCATTTCTACCATTGTTCAAACGCAAAGACAGCCAGATGAGGATGTACACATGCTGCGGCTTCGATGTTTTCTTTTGCAAACATGGCAAAAACAAACCCCCCATTAAGTTTGGTGGGCAGTACCGTCGCTGAACACAGACCAGACCTATCCAATCAAAAGCAACTCCACTGGTCACAGTGGGCCAAAACTAAATTTACCTACACTAAATCTTATACTACAACCCAACAAATTCCAGCTGCACTGGTTACAGTGATCCAACTAAATTTGCCTAACAGAACAAATTAACCCATAGAGCTACCCCTGAAGGAGCCACTGGATTTTGAGCCTATTCCTCCACACAGCACCCACAGCCTGGCAACAGGAATTTTCCACACTTTTCCACATGCTCAATAATCAGTCTAGGGGTTTTGTTTTTGGTTTATTTGGGGAACAATGAACTTGGATAGGGATGGGAGCATGGGATACCCCAAATTGAAGACATTTGGACAGGTTGAGGACTACTAATTTTTCTGGCTGCACTTATCCACTTCTTTACAAAAAGCAACAAAAAAAAGTGTACTCCTTCAGCTTTACCTGTTCAATACCATAACAGTATTGTACCCTTGCTTGCTTGTACTAGCACACTTCAGTCTATACTTTACTTTGCCAAAAAGTCCCAAAAGAGTCTCTAGGCTGCCTGTGATCCTGTCTTCTTCAAATAACACACTAAACATATATATATATACTGTATATATATATATATATATATATATATATATATATATATATATATATATAAAATAATGGTGTCACCTTCCACTTAGAGTATTACATAGAACCCTTCACATACTAGAGAAATCACTCCCACCCTTGAAAGCGCAAAATAACATATCACAAAAACTAATAAGTAAATAAGCCCCCACTATAAAAAAACTTTAAACTTCAATTCCAAAACCTAAACGCAAAACACAATCCAAAAATAAACGTCATCCTCAGATTAGTGTGTAAAGTCACTCAAAATTATAAGTCAAATAATAAAGTCACTTCAATCAATTATGTGGATTTCGGGAGACATAATTGATTGAAGTGACTTTATTATTTGACTTATAATTTTGAGTGACTTTACACGCTAATCTGAGGATAACGTTTATTTTTGGATTGTGTTTTGCGTTTAGGTTTGACAATTGAGGTTTAGAGTTTTTTTATAGTGGTGGCTTATTTACATATTAGATTTGTGATATATTAACACACTAAACAGTCACTCTTGTACCACTGGGGTTTTGTACTCACTCACACTGACACAGGATCAACAGGTTGCCTCCTTTTGACATACACTAGACCTTTTCCTTGTGAGGTAGATGCAAACTCACTTAGCCTCCAGTATAACTTGGGCGCTTACCCACAGTTTCCTTTCCAGCTTCCTCCCGTGAGCTCTCTCCTGAACCCCTGAAATCCTGAGAACTCTACTTCTTCAGGTCCCCCAGATAAGCCTATCTGAGACCCTCTTTTCCTCCTGCTGGCTTCTTCCCAGGAGGGAAAAGCCCCTCAACAGGGCTCTTCTCCTGGCTGGACCCTGGAATGCTTCTTTACACCTGCATGCTAACAGATTCCCCTTGCTGCTCAGGCTCAGACTACTTAAGGCTTCACCCCCCACCCACAGGGTGCTAATCCCCAGGGTCTGGTGGAAGACCCATAAATATGCAAGCTGCAACTTCTGCCCTCCCACCTACTATGTACTGAAAGGCCTAGATAGATCCAGAACACAGGGGGAAGTAGCAGAGCAGCAGCCTGTAAAACCGTGAGCAGAATTAATCAATCAAGCACTGCTCCTCTTCCTACAGGGGAGCCAACTAAGTATACCTAATAACACTAGCAACCTAAGTGGGTGCTACAAACCCCATTGACTACAATGGGCCCAAAGTAAATTTATCTATCCTAGCGCCTAACTTAGAGGGCACTACACTACTGCCTATAACCATCCTGGCCTTTCTGTTCTGTTACAGAAGTGAATACTTTAGTTTGTATAAAAGAGGATCTCTCAAAGAGTAGAGCACTCTTTGTCTAATAGCCTAATGTCACATTATAGGAAATTCACTGTTTCTGCTAGGATCGCACTCTTTTGCACCCCAGTTTGCACCCTCTAAACTTATTGGAACACTTTTTAACAGAATCAGAGATGAAGCCTATTGAGATGCAACAATACAAGTATTAGTTTCACCAGAGTAGTTTTTCAATATCTCTAAATCAAGAATTTTCTCTTTCAATTTATATATATATATATATATATATATATATATATATATATGTACCTCTCCAACAAGATTTAACCTCACAAGCACCCTTCGAGAGCAGAATTTCAGGGGACCTATAGTGCTCAAGCCTTATTTAATTTATACAGTTGCAAGAAAAAGTATGTGAACCCCTTGGGATTACGTGGAGTTTTGCATGAATTGGGCATAAAATGTGCTCTGAGTGTCATCTAAGTCACAACAATAGAAGAACACAGTCTGCTGAACATAATACTACACAAACATTAGATGTTGCCATGGTTTAATTGCACATAACATGTAAACATTCACAGTGCAGGGAGGAAAAAGTATGTGAACCTTTGGACTTAATAACTGGTTGACCCTCCTTTGGCAGCAATAACCTCAACCAAACGTTTCCTGTAGTTGCAGATCAGACCTGCACAACGATCTGGAGTAATTTTGGACCACTCCTCTTCACAAAACTGTTTCAGTGTAGCAATATTCTTGGGATATCCGGTGTGAATCGCTCTCTTAAGGTCATGCCACAGCATTTCAATCGGGTTGAGGTCAGGACTCTGACTGGGCCACTCCAGAAGGCGTATTCTGTGCTGTTGCAGCCATTGTTTTGTTGAATTACTTGTATGCTTTGGGTCATTGTCCTGTTCCATCACCCATCCTCTGCGGAGCTTCAGTTGGCGGATAGATGGTCGTACGTTTTCCTGAAAAATATCTTGATAAACTCTGGAATTCATTTTCCCATCAATGACAACAATCCGTCCAGGCCCTGAGGCAGCAAAGCAGCCCCAAACCATGATGCTCCCTCCACCATGTTTTACAGTGGGGATGAGGTTATGATGTTGGTGTGCTGTGCCTTTTTTTCTCCACACATAGTGTTGTGTGTTCTTCCCAAACAACTCAATCTTGGTTTCATCTGTCCACAGTATATTTTGCCAGTAGTGCTGTGGAACATCCAGGTGCTCTTTTGCAAACTTCAAACGTGCTGCAATATTCTTTTTGGACAGCAATGGCTTCCTCCGTGGTGTGCTGCCATGTACTCCATTCTTGTTTAATGTTTTCCTTATTTTAGATGTGTCAACAAAAATGTTAGCATGTGCCAGAGATTTTTGTAGGTCTTTAGCTGACACTCTGGGATTCTTCTTTACCTCATGCAGCATTCTGCGCTGCGCTCTTGCAGTCATTTTTACAGGACAAGCACACCTAGGGAGAGTAGAAACAGTGCTAAACTTTCTCCATTTGTAGACAGTCTGTCTGACCGTGGACACATGAACATCAAAGCTTTTGGAGATACTTTTGTAACCCTTTCCAGCTTCCTGCAAGTCAACAATTCTTGATCGTAGGTCTTCTGAGAGCTGTTTTCTGCGAGGCATGGTTCACATCAGACAGTGCTTCTTGAAACCAGTAAACCCAAAACAGGTGTGTGTTTTTTAAGGGCAGGACAGCTGTCAGCAGCACATCCAATATCATCACACTGATTGGAGTCAAGATTGGCTCACTCCTGGCTCCAATTAGCTCTGGGAGAAGTCATTAAGCTAGGGCCTCACATACTTTTTCCTCCCTGCACTGTGAATGTTTACATGTTATGTGCAATTAAACCATGGCAATATCTAATGTTTGTGTAGTATTATGTTCAGCAGACTGTGTTCTTCTATTGTTGTGACTTAGATGACGTTCAGAGCACATTTTATACCCAATTCATGCAAAACTCCACGTAATCCCAAGGGGTTCACATACTTTTTCTTGCAACTGTATATACCTTACTCTTGGAAAATATGCTAAAATATCCTCCACATATGTAATTTAAGAAGAACAATTTTTTTTAACATTGTCACCTAAACACACCTCTAGATGCTGGGTGTAACCACACCCTGTTTGAATCCCAGGTTATGGACAGAGCCAGCATGGAGCCTCGTCCCCTTCTAATCTGTATTATCTGGTAGATAATTTTACACAAAGCTGCAACTCTGACTGATCTTTTACTATTGTGAATGAACATTCATAATGGCGACAGATCACTCAGAGCTGTGGCCATGTGCGTCCATCAGGACCATGTGTACTTAGCTTGACCAATGGATCACAGAACACTGTAGTGCAGTATGCACTTTCACTATTTGTAAATGAGCCATCAGCGATGTTGGACCAGTACTGTGTGTAACAAAGCCCAACAGTGCTGATTGCTCATTCATAAAACTGAAAGGTCACACAGAGCTGCAACAATGTGTCATCGATCAGCTGGGCTGTGGATGTGGAAAAGTGGCCCTGATAGATACACAGTGCTGCCAGCCGTGTGATCCTTTTTGTATACGGCAGAACTGGTCTCTGGAACAGCCCCTGCTACCAGAGACCAGGGCCTTCAATTACTAATCTGTCTCCTTTCTATCAGCATTGTCAGATGGGGGGGAAATCTGTTTGACCATGCTGCTTAGAAACAAAGGGACACATTTGAATGGGAAATTCTATGTGCACTTGGTCCTCTAGGGAGTTCTAAAAATTAAAATGTATAATGATCACTCTTCTTTAAATGGGAGCAGGGTATTTGGAGATCCCTTCCAGTTGAAGACAGGTTCAGATTTGGACAGACAGGGCCAAAAGCTCAGCCACAGATGGAACATTTGAGGCAAAATATAAACTTCTTTAAGGTTGATAGTGGGTTTCATTGAGAATGGCCCAGTCTGTCCCCCCCATACCCATCACATAGAGGCCCTGTTGAACAAGAAACCTTATTACTGTATTACCATTCAGTCTCAACTCATATACAGCGGCCGAAAGGGTACCATCTTGAAACTAGAGATCCCCTACTACCCCCTTCACAGAGGTCAAAAGCTCTAGTAGCTCAGGTAATGTTTTACACAAAAAGCTCACAGCAACCCAAAATGACACTTGGCTAAATTTGACAAAGTGTAGACTCCATTTTATACCTGTCTGGAACTCAGCTTTAAACTCAGAATTTACAACAAGAAAAAGATTGTTACAAAGAAGGTAAAGAAGAAGTAAGATCTAGAAAAATAGGTCCTAAAATGAACACTGTAGGCTAGATTCCCAGCTGAACGTCGGCCAAACTGTTTACTTTTACTGAAAGCAGCAGTTCTGAAAATGGCCATATTGACAAATAAAAATTACCATCAAATTTCAGAACTTCCAATGGAATAAGATATTTCAAAAGTGATAGCTATAATTATTTGTGCATTACTAGTAGCCATTCATCTTGCTCACACACAATTACTGAAAATATCTTACCTTGCTGAAATGTGGCTCAAACTCTAGCTGGTTACGGGCTGTGACATGAAAAACAGGCAATGAAATGGCTTGTTCAAGGCTGTAGCCAAACCACAGCTTGTTTATTATAGCCTAGAAGATGAAAGATACAAATGATAAAAATGATACTTAATGTATCTGCAATTCTTACACTGAGGTTGTCTAATAAATGCAAGAATCTAAAGAGTAACGACAGTCAAGTGGATCCAGTTTTGCTAAGTATCGTATACAGCCACGCAACAGGGCACCTGAGGTCTCTCTGAATTCAAAACATACAGGTAGTAGCACTATCATTATGTTTGATTCTGAACAAATGACAAACACTTTGTAATTATGAACATTGATAACATTGATGCTGCTGCCAACTCACCCGCATCAGGATCACTAAGAGAGTGCTTCCCAGTCTGTATGGAATTGCTTTCTTACTAGCCAGATCAGCAAGAGGTTGCTCCCATGCTGTCTAGTAAGGGCTAGTGAGGGAGATTTGCAATGGAGTGAATGCTGTCTGGTATGACTCTTCCACTGGCAATGTGTCTATGTGAGATCAGCCTTACTTTTATTCCCTTCATATATAAATACTACATTTTTATTTAGTGTTCTCTGGCTTCCTAAAACTTCTAGATGGGGATGAGGTAAGAGTAATTATGTATATTTATTTTCAAAACTTTCAAACTTTTTCCAAACAGAGGTGGTCAGTGAAAAAAGTGTCCCATCCCGTGACATTACTTACCTTTCCTGTTGGTGGAGAGAGAAGTTAACCGTTTGGACAGTTTATTGCTAGCGTTATTGCAGAGCCTCGCTTTACATCATAGGCCTCATTGCAGCCTCCCTTTACAGTTGTGCTCAAAAGTTTACATACCCTGGCAGAAATTGTGAAATTTTGGCATTGATATTGAAAATATGACTGATCATGCCAAAAAATGCTCTGTTATTGAAGGATGATCATCACATGAAGCCATTTATTATCAAATAGTTGTTTGGCTCCTTTTTAAATCATAATGATAACAGAAATCACCCAAATGGCCGTGATCAAAAGTTTACATACCCTGGAATGTTTGGCCTTGGTAGAGACACACAAGGTGACACACAAGGGTTAAAATGCCAATTAGAGGTTAATGTCCCACATCTGTGGCTTTTTAAATTGCAATTAGTGTCAGTGTATAAATAGTCAATGAGTTTGTTAGCTCTTATGTGGAAGCACTGACTGGGCTAGATACTGAGCCATGGGGATCAGAAAAGTCCTGCGTAACAAGGTAATGGAACTTTATAAAGATGGAAAAGGACATATAAAGATGTCCAAAGCTGTCAAGGTCCTACCTTTTCCCTGAGGTTATGTTACTCCATGTGCTGGCGTCCATCTTGGATTCTGCTGTGCATGATGGGAATCCTTTTTATGCCTTCAGGTCTCTGAGGTCCACCCCCCAGAGGGGCGTGGCTGATGACATATAAGCCTGTGGCCCGCACATGCTCTTTGCACTTGTGTCTTGTGTCTTTGTGTTACTATTACTCTGTTCTGACTCTCGTGACTCTCCTGGTATTCTGATTCGGCTTGTGACTTGACTATTCTTTGTATTCTCCTTTGATCTGACCCTCTGTTGCTGAACCCGGCTTGTGACCTGTGATTCTCGTCTGCTGTCCTGTACTGTTTTGTCCTGTTGTTGTTGACCCCGGCTTGTCTGACTACTCTTTTGTTTCTTCCAGCAGCTACACACCATTGGCGGCGGCCATTACCGCAGCTGAGGTGTCTCGGGGGCCACGACCTGGTTCCTGGCTGCGTCAAGTCCATCCCCACCATCAGGGGCCCTGGTGAAGGGCAGCCTGGGACTTAGACTCCGCGCCCTGAGGGACTTCAGTCTGTGGGTGGTGGTTGTCGTCAGCCAGTGCGTTACATTGTTAGGCCTGCCTGTCCGTTCCTCGGCTCCTGCCCTGACATTACACAAGTGCCATGAACCCTGACGGTGCAGGCAACGCTAGTCGCCAGACTCGATCAACAGGATCACCTGTTGGATCAGTTCGCTCAGGTGTTGCAAACTCTGCTTGCACGCACTGCACACCTTGCTCCTGGTGCTATTAGGCCAGTAGTCACTCCGGTGGTCTCTCCCGCTGCTTCTCCGCCTATTGCGTCCACCACCTCGGTGGCTGCATCAGCGGCACCCAGAGGTATGACTGGCTCTGCCCCTCTTCCACAGCGCTTTGGGGGTGAGCCGAGTCAGTGTCGTGGGTTCCTCAACCAGGTGGGTATTTATTTTGAATTAATACCCCACGCCTTCCCGTCTGAGAGATCAAAGGTTGGGTTCCTAATTTCACTACTCTCAGACAAGGCCTTGGCCTGGGCAAATCCCTTATGGGAGAGGAACGACCCGGTGATTCAAGATTTTTCCGGTTTTGTCGATGCCTTCCGTAGGGCATTCGATGTACCGGCTCGTTCCGCCTCGGCGGCCAAGCTGCTCATGACCATGCATCAGGGTTCACGGACCTTGGCCGAGTACGCCATAGAGTTTCGTACCCTGGCGGCCGAGGTCGGTTGGAACAATGAGGCTCTGGTGGCTGCGTTTTCCCATGGTCTTTCTGACACACTGAAGGACGAGATTGCAGCTAAGGAACTGCCTGTGGTGTTGGAGGAGCTCATCTCTTTCCTGATCCTGATTGACACCAGGCTCAGGGAGAGGCCTTCACTCAAGGAACGCCTGCGGAGGCCTTCCAATCGACTGGCACCTGCGTTTTCTGTCCCACCCGTTCCTCCCTCTCCTCCCACGCCTCCTGGGGATGGATTGTCTGGTGGTGAGCCCATGCAGCTGGGGTTTGCTCGCCTTTCCGCTCGGCGTCGGGAGGGTCGCTGCCTGTACTGTGGTCTTGGTGGGCACTTTCGGCAGTCTTGTCCGGTCCGTCCGGGAAACGCTCGCACCTGAGATCCTGTCGGGGACAGATCTTGGGTGGAGTCTCCTCGTCCCCGGCGTTCCGCAGAGATAAGCCACTGATCACCGTTGTCCTCTCTTGGGTGGAGGGCTCGGTGACGGCCCAGGCATTGGTAGATTCTGGGGCCAGCGGGTTGTTTATGGACAGCTCGTTTGCTGCCCAGCACTCCATTCCCCTGCAGGCTCGAGTTACCCCATTGGTTCTCGAGGCGATAGATGGCAGGCCCCTGCAACCACCGCAGGTTACCCACGAGACTGTGCCAGTGGAAGTAGCTATTGGGGCTGTTCACAGGGAGTTGGCCTGTTTCCAGGTGATTTCTTCTCCGCACTATTCGGTGGTTTTGGGGTATCCCTGGCTCCAGATGCACAATCCAACCTTCAATTGGCAAACAGCCGAGATTCTCTCGTGGTCTCCACAGTGTGGGGCCGGGTGCATCCGTGGGCCGGTTAAGGTGTTGTGTGCCTCCTCGGACTCTGCGTTGCCCTCTGATTATGGGGAGTACCAGGACGTGTTTGATAAGGTACGCGCTGGTGCCTTACCTGCTCATCGTCCTTACGACTGCGCCATATCCTTGCAACCCGGTGCCACTCCTCCGCGTGGCAGGGTGTATCCTCTCTCGGTTGCGGAGAATAAGGCCATGGAGGAATACGTTGCGGATGCGCTTTCCCGGGGGCACATTCGTAAGTCTACTTCCCCAGCAGGAGCGGGCTTTTTCTTTGTAAAGAAGAAGGGTGGTGAATTGAGGCCTTGCATTGATTATAGGGGTCTTAATCGAATCACCACTAAGAATGCCTACCCGATTCCCTTGATTACTGAGTTATTCGACCACCTTAAGGGGGCAACAGTCTTTACCAAACTTGACCTTAGGGCGGCGTACAACCTCGTACGGATCAAACAGGGGGATGAGTGGAAGACCGCGTTTAACACCAGAACCGGTCACTACGAATACCTGGTGATGCCCTTCGGGTTGTGTAACGCGCCCGCAGTTTTTCAGGAATTCATAAATGATGTCCTTCGTGACTTGTTGCAGCAGTGCGTGGTAGTTTACTTGGATGACATCCTGGTTTACTCTGCCTCCATGGAGTCCCATATCCAGGATGTCAAGCAGGTGCTGCAACGATTACGTGAGAACAAACTTTTTTGTAAACTTGAGAAGTGCGAATTCCATCGATCCCAAGTTGCCTTTTTAGGCTACATCATTTCTGCGGAGGGATTCTCCATGGACCCTCAGAAGGTTTCGGCGGTCCTGCAGTGGCCTCGTCCCAATGGTCTTCGGCCCATTCAGCGCTTTTTGGGTTTTGCCAACTACTATCGGAAGTTCATCCGGAACTTCTCCACGCTGGCAAAGCCTCTCTCAGACCTAACCAAGAAGGGCAGTAATCCTCACGAGTGGCCACCCGAGGCCATCGTAGCGTTCGAGGCTCTGAAATCCGCCTTCGCGTCGGCTCCGATACTGTCTCATCCCAATCCTGGATTGCCCTTCGTCCTTGAGGTTGATGCATCCGAGACGGGAGTAGGCGCTCTCCTGTCTCAACGTCGGTCGCCCGATGGACCCCTACTTCCCTGTGGGTTCTACTCCAGGAAGCTTTCCTCTGCAGAGTGCAACTACCAGATTGGAGATAGGGAGTTGTTGGCAATCATTCTGGCTCTCAAGGAATGGAGGCACCTGCTCGAGGGCTCCGCGGTTCCGGTCCTCATTCTTACCGATCATAAGAACCTGACTTATCTTTCGGAGGCCAAAAGATTGACACCCCGCCAGGCCAGATGGGCTCTGTTCTTGTCACGCTTCAACTATGTGGTTTCATATTTGCCTGGTTCCAAGAATGTCAGGGCTGATGCGTTATCACGGCAATACTCTGAGTTGTCCAGGGAAGACTCTGAGCCAATCTCAGTTATTCCTCCAGATCAGATCCTGGCTGCTATTCGCACCAGTCTGACCTCTCCTCTTGGGGAGCAGATTTTGGTGGCTCAATCTGATGCTCCCCCCGGGAAGCCGGAGGGTAGATGTTTTGTACCCGAGGGATTGCGCACCCGCCTGCTGCGTACCTACCATAACGCCAAAACTGCCGGCCATCCGGGGAAGAACCAGCTGTGTTGGGTCGTCTCTCGCTTATTCTGGTGGCCAACCCTCCGTGCCGACATTGCCTCTTATGTAGCGGCATGTTCGATCTGTGCCCAGAATAAGTCTCCACGGCATCTCCCTTTGGGTCTTCTGCAACCCATTCCCAATGGGGAGCGTCCTTGGTCACACCTAGGTATGGACTTTATTGTAGACCTCCCGGTGTCTCGGGGTCATAAGGTCATCCTCATGATCGTCGATCGGTTTTCCAAGATGTGCCATTGCATTCCACTCAGGAAATTACCAACAGCGCAAGAACTGGCCACGGTCTTTTCCAGGGAGATTTTTCGCCTGCATGGGTTGCCTAAGGTGATTGTCTCGGACCGCGGGAGTCAGTTCGTGTCCAGATTCTGGCGCGCCTTCTGCTCCCAGTTGGGTATTAGTCTCTCCTTTTCCTCAGCCTACCACCCGCAGTCCAATGGGGCTGCGGAGCGTTCCAATCAGGCCTTAGAACAATTCCTTCGATGTTATATTTCAGACCATCAGGACGATTGGGCCGATCTCCTGCCTTGGGCAGAGTTTGCCAGGAACTCGGCGGTCAACTCCTCCTCCAGGATGTCGCCCTTCATGGCCAACTATGGGTTCCAACCCGCAGTATTACCTGAGAGGTTCTCACCACAGGACATTCCGGCTGTGGAGAACCATCTTGCTGCCCTGCGTTCTTCATGGGGGCAGATCCAGAGGGCCTTGAGGGACTCAGCTCAGCGCCAAAAGTTCCAGGCTGATCGCAGACGGTTGCCCGCTCCTTCATACCAGGTCGGCGATCGGGTGTGGTTGTCTACTCGCAACCTCAATCTTCGGGTGCCCACACCCAAACTAGCTCCCCGTTTTGTCGGTCCTTTCCGCATTCTCCGCAAAGTGAATCCGGTGGCCTATGCCCTTGCCCTTCCGTCTGGGATGCGGATCTCCAATATCTTTCATGTTTCCCTGTTGAAACCTCTGATCTGCAATCGCTTCACTACCTCTCTGCCTTGGCCCCGTCCTGTCCGGGTTGACGGTCATGAGGAGTATGAGGAGAGCCGGATCCTGGACTCTCGATTGGTGCGCGGTCGATTACAGTTCCTGGTTCATTGGCACGGTTATGGTCCTGAGGAGCGTTCCTGGGTTCCTTCCGCGGATGTCCATGCTCCTGCCCTCCTCCGCGCTTTTCATACCCGCTTTCCTCAGAAACCTTTTGTTGAGCCGCGGAGGGGGAGGGGCCCTTGAGGAGGAGGTACTGTCAAGGTCCTACCTTTTCCCTGAGGTTATGTTACTCCATGTGCTGGCGTCCATCTTGGATTCTGCTGTGCATGATGGGAATCCTTTTTATGCCTTCAGGTCTCTGAGGTCCACCCCCCAGAGGGGCGTGGCTGATGACATATAAGCCTGTGGCCCGCACATGCTCTTTGCACTTGTGTCTTGTGTCTTTGTGTTACTATTACTCTGTTCTGACTCTCGTGACTCTCCTGGTATTCTGATTCGGCTTGTGACTTGACTATTCTTTGTATTCTCCTTTGATCTGACCCTCTGTTGCTGAACCCGGCTTGTGACCTGTGATTCTCGTCTGCTGTCCTGTACTGTTTTGTCCTGTTGTTGTTGACCCCGGCTTGTCTGACTACTCTTTTGTTTCTTCCAGCAGCTACACGCCATTGGCGGCGGCCATTACCGCAGCTGAGGTGTCTCGGGGGCCGCGACCTGGTTCCTGGCTGCGTCAAGTCCATCCCCACCATCAGGGGCCCTGGTGAAGGGCAGCCTGGGATTTAGACTCCGCACCCTGAGGGACTTCAGTCTGTGGGTGGTGGTTGTCGTCAGCCAGTGCGTTACATTGTTAGGCCTGCCTGTCCGTTCCTCGGCTCCTGCCCTGACAAAAGCCTTGAATATGCCAATCAATACTGTTAAATCACCTATTAAGAAGTGGAAAGTTCGGGGATCTCTTGATACCAAGCCAAGGTCAGGTAGACCAAGAAATATTGCAGCCACAACTGCCAGAAGAATTGTTGTGGATACAAAGGGAAACCCATAGGTAACCACAAGTAAAATACTGGCTGCTATAGTAAAAGACAGTGTGGTTGTTTTGAAGGAGCACAATATGATGACACTTGAACAAAAATGAGCTGCATGGTCGAGGTGCAATGAAGAAGCCTTTACTGCATCAATGACACAAAAAGGCCTGGTTAGACATGTCAAAGTGTTGTCAGGCATATTGTAACGGGGCTGTTTTGTGGCATTGGTGCAGTAAGAGCTTCTTTCTGGCACCTCGACCAAACAGCTAATTTTTGTTCAAGTATCACTGTATTGTATTCCTTAAAAACAACCACAGCATCTTTTTCCAGAGCAGCCTGTTTTTCTTTTGAGGTTGCCTGTGGGTTTTTCTTTGAATCCCAGACAATTCTTCTGTCAGTTATGTCTGCAATCTTTCTTGGTCTACCTGACCTTGGCTTGGTATCAAGAGATCCCCGAACTTTCCACTTCTTAATAGGTGATTTAACAGTACTGATTGGCATATTCAAGGCTTTGGACATCTTTATATGTCCTTTTCCATCTTTATAAAGTTCCACTACCTTGTTACGCAGGACTTTTGACAGTTCTTTTCTGATCCCCATGGCTCAGTATCTAGCTTAGTCGGCGCTTCCACGTAAGAGCTAACAAACTCATTGACTATTTATACACTGATAATAATTGCAATTTAAAAAGCCACAGATGTGGGACATTAACCTCTAATTGGCATTTAATCCACGTGTGTCACCTTGTGTGTCTCTACCAAGGCCAAACATTCCAGGGTATGTAAACTTTTGATCAGGGCCATTTGGGTGATTTCTGTTACCATTATGATTTAAAAAGGAGCCAAACAACTATGTGATAATAAATGGCTTCATATGATCATCATCCTTCAATAAAAGAGCATTTTTTGGCATGATCAGTCATATTTTCAATATCATTGCCAAAATTGCACAGTTTCTGCCAGGGTATGTAAACTTGTGAGCACAACTGTATATCAGAGTCCCTTGTGCAGTACTGCCCACATCAGAGCCCCCCATTACATCATAGTTTCCTTTAGAACCCTCATCAGAGCCCCTCCATTAAAGTTTCCTCACCAGAGCCCCCCATCAGATCCCCCCCATCAATGCCTCCGCATCAGAGTCCCCCCATTAGAGGTCCCTCATCAGAGCCCCCTCATCAGTGCCCCCTTCATCAGAGCCCCATCACCAGTGTCCCCTTTATAGCTCCCCACTCATCAGTGCACCCCTCATTAGAGCACCGTCACCAGTCTCCCCCATTCTCCATCAGAGCTCTTATATCATCCGCCCTTAAAAAGCATCAAGAGAATAGTAGTCGGGACTCAGCAGATGGAGCAGTCGAGCAAGGCTACTGTTAAAAATCACAAGGCCCCGTACAGCCTACCTGACAGGGCAACCCCCTCCCCTCCCCTTCCCGAAAATATCAAAACAATATTTTAGCAAAAAAGTACTGAATCAATCTATTTTTTAATGTGGCTAGAGCTGTGTGCACACAGTCGCATGTCCTGATTTGATGTGGGGTGTGATTGCACGCGTACAACCCGAACACAGACAATATGCAATTGGGGCCACTCAACTGCACTTGCACACCTGTCAAATCAGGACCTGCAACTGTGTTAGTACAGCATCCTCAGAGTAAAAGACCTCCCAAGTTGCACAAACAAACCGCTCATTCACACGGCGCGGGTCAAATAACCTCTGTGAATGAGCCTTTAATTTTTTAAAAACTAGTCTTAAGAGTTGATTCACACATGTGCAGTGTGGATTTGAAGGTCCGGTTTCAGTGCGGATTGCAATCAGCTTGTTCAGTGGTTCAGGGCATGTTTAGGGCCAGTTCAGGATGTGGTTTTGCAAGACTCAGAACAGGATTCTGTGCAAGGAGGGGAGGTGTTGAGGTGGAGGGGGGGGGAGCAATGAGAGCTACCTGTGCTGAAACCTGATCCTGAAGTGAATCCTGTTCACAACTCATGACATATGCGGTTTAGGAATAGTTCCCATAGAAGTCAATAGCCTGTAATCCGCACCTGAACTGGACCGCACGGGTCAGAAATCAGACATGACTCTTTTTCAAACCGCACTGAATCTGCACCACTCCTGCACCCGATATACAGTATGTGAACAAGCACCATAGGAGGCAATGTTATTTCACATGTCATGCAGATTGGATGCGGTTCAAATCACATCCAAACCGCATATATGTGAACCAGCCCTAAGTGCCTGTTCACATATATGCTGATAGGATGCAGTTTGAACTGCATCCAATCCGCATGACATGTGAAATAACATTGCTTCCTGTGGTACCTGTTCACATATGTTGGGTGCACGGCCAGTGCAGATTCAGTGTGGATTCAATGCGGTTTTAAAAAGAGTCATGTCCGATTTCTGAGCAGTGCGGTCCGGTTCAGGTGTGGATTACAGGCTATTGACTTTTATCGGAACCGTTTCTAAACCTCATATGTGTGAACAGGATAATCCCCCGTACGAAGCTACGAAATCCCTGTAGCGCAACGCGTTGGGGAGGGGCAGTGACGCCATCGCGCAATCTAACAACGATACGGCGAGTACTGAGGGTGTGTGGACACACACCGCTCGTTTGATTTAGCTACAAGCTGTGGGAGATTTTATATATATACAAAGCGCTTTTGATACTTTTAAAATGTGAGTGCAATAGAGAAGCACAATAAAAGGCTGTTTTACCCCTGAGATAAGGCACCATATCTTTATTCCTTTTCTTACATGTTAAATGCGAGGAATACAAAGGCAGAGGACTAAGGAGTGGATTAAAGAAGGGAGTATCCCTCACAGTCCTGTAGCCACACAGGCTCTCAACATCACAGTAAAGATTACATCTTCACATTGAAGGAGAGTATATCCATCCAAGCTGGACATTTATTTTGCACTTTGGGATATAATTGTCGTTCATTCAGAGACTTTTTATTATTATTTATTTTTTTCATTATTTTTTTATTTTATTTATTATTTCTCATTCACTTTTTAATTTCACTTACCAAATTATATGATGTATGTTTTTTACTGATGGAAGATTTGCACATTATTATAAGGATTGCACATTTAGTGACGTGATAATATGATATGAATTATTTTATGAATTATTTTATATAATTAGTTACGCAAAATATAAATTTATTTGGTTTCACAAGTCATAATTTTAATCACAATACATCATTTATTTTTATGTTTTATTTATTTATAAGCACATAGCACTTTTGATTCACTTGTTTTGTGGATATTAATTAATATTTAAATTAATTTAGGATATTTAAATTAATTTAGGATAATCCTGAGAGCTAATCCTGTCCTGAACCTGATGTGAACCTGTGAACAACTACTGTATCAATTAGCTGTGAAACCTGAGCTTCAATCCGCACCACACATGTGTGAATCAGCTCTAAGGGTAGATTTAGACATTTATCTAAATATCCCTCGACTCTGAAGCCTGATCCGTGCTTGGATCGCACTCCAGGGGCTACTGACAAGCAGTGAGGAAGTGATGAGACACCTCCTCCCCTCCTGCTTTCAGCTCATTTTTGCAGACAAATGTGCAGTTGTGGGGTGTTTGTGGCGATTCAGCTGGTGGCAATCTAGGTCAACTTTGCCGTGGCTGTGGCAAGTAAACACCCCCATCCACTGCCTATTGCAGATGAAAGGGGGTGGTTGGCAGGCAGCAGAAAATGCGGCTCACCTGCGCATTTTTGCCTTCCCCACAATCACAAGTCTAGATGAGGCCTTACACTTTTTTTACAATTTTTTAAATTTGTTAGAATTCTTTTTATTTTTTGCACATTTTTCAAAATACTTTTTTGGGGTGGGTTCTAAACAGACCCCTGATGTCTCACTTTTGATATCAACCCCTTTCTATGCAGCTTCAACTGCACTGCAGAATGAATGAGCGGGAAGCTGCACTGCAGAATGAATGAGCAAGAGGCTCTATACAGAGGCTTCTGTTCATTCATAAACTGAAGTATAGTAAATAATGTTTACTATGCTTCAGTTATGAATAAACAAAGTTAGTAATTGGTAAAGATAACTGTGTTTATTCAGAAATGGAAGGGGATGGTAAATTACATATTTACTGGCCCCTTTCCCTGCTTTCCAGACAGGAAAATCTCCTGTGTGCCCACAGCAGCTTCCAGCAGGAGGAACAGGAGGGGGGGGCACACAGGGAGGCTGGGAAGCAGATAATATCAATAATATCAGATGGTGGCAGGAGGGGGTGATCAGTGCAGCAGGGGAAGAGGTAGTACAATTACAAGAATCGATGTCCCCTATTTCTTTCCCTGCATCCGCTGAAAGCTGGCAGGAGGAAGAGAAGTGGCTTTCAGCAGCTGTAGCGACACACAGGTGATTGGTTCCTGTAATTGCTCCCCCCACCACACCAATCACCCCCTCCTGTCCACCATCTGATTCTTCCTGCTGCCCCCTTATCTGCTGCAATGAAGTCGGGACATCTGGACACACAGCACCAGAACTTTGCTCTCTTTTCCACTGTCTGTCACCTGGAGTGCAAAGAAGTGCTGTCAGTTTCCCTCAATTCATGTGTGGATTTGTGCAGAAAATGGCAGACATGCTTCATAATTCTGCACAGCTCCACACCGCACATCACACCTGCATTTTGGTGTGAATGAAACACATAGAAACAACTGTTTTCTATGTGATTTACAGAGACCTGTGTTTTCCTAGTGCAGAAAATACAGGTCTCTGCCAGGGGCGGACTGACCATTTGGAAACTTGGGCACTGCCTGAGGGCCCGAGGTCAGTAGATGGCCCCATGAGATGCCCCTGGTACCTTTTTCATAGGCTTTTTTGAGTTTGGGCAAGGACACAGGGGCCCATGATCCCCTATTGCCCGGGGGCCCCATGAGTTGTCAGTCCGCCCCTGGTCTCTGCAGATAGTGTGAACTATCTCTTTTACTCCACCAATTTTTTAACAATTCACACCTACGGTTGTGTAACAAGAAGAACGTGCACATGCCCCACACTTCACAACACCAAGGGATTGAATAATGTAATTAGAACAGGGTGGATTCACAAACTTTCGCACCTCCCTTCACATTCTTGGACAATCGGCATCTACATGGACATTCAATGCTGAATAGACTAAGGTGACTGAATTAAAAGAGAAGTATGGAATGGCTTTTTTTTTCTTCAAAGTCATACTTACCTAGGTGGATGCAGCATCAGTCCGATGCTGCCTCTGTCCCCTACTGGCTCTAAGTGTGAAAACTCAATGGTCACACAACCACTGATTGCTGAGTTCTCACCTCCGCTGTGAGCATAGAGTGGTGACTATCAGTCACCACTCTCTGCTCTGCGCCCCACCCCCCATGACTCGCCCTGCCGCTTCAGACTCTGCCAGGTGCCGATCCAGACTTTGGAGTGGATCCTGACATTAAAGTCAGGATCTTTCCCCAGTCTGGACTGGGTGAGTGTCGTCAGTCGACAGAGGACTTCAGCCTACTGCCGGCTGAAAATGGGTCACAGGAATGCAGAACAAACTGCACTCCTGTGATCCTAAGCCAAAAGAGAACTGGCTGTACTTCTCCTTTAATTGTGTGGCTATAAATGCTGAGGTATGTTCTGGACACTCATTATAAATGAAAAATTTACTTGGATGAGTAGCAAAATGTTTTCAGTTTTACAGAACAAATACATTTGAATGCAACTAACTACTACTAGTTATTTCCCAGTAGAGGCTTCATATACACAGATTGTAATTATTTGGTCAATCGTGGACCTTAAACATTGTATGGACTGGGGGTTTAGAACCATTTGAACAGAAACTAGAAGAGACTATAGCTACCAGAAACCAGAGAACAACAATTCTACAACTACTCAAATAACCTTGTTAATATATAAAAAAAAAAAAATCTGAAAAATAAAATGTGAATTTTACAGAAATGGTTGACCTTCGCCTTTAATAATAATTCCATTGGTAATATCAATATTAACAACAGAAATGCCTCAAAAAGAGATTGCTCAAAGTGAATATCAGAGCCAGGAAAGAAAAGAAATAGAGAAGTGGTCCCATGGGTTTTTCACCCCTATCACCTATTTGTTTTTAAATTTCACTGTTAACCACTTGTCCTCCTGAGGATTTACCCTTCTTCATGACCAAGCCATTTTTTGCGTTACAGTGCTGCATTACTTTCACTGACAATTGCGCGGTCATGCAATGCTGCACCGAAATGAAATTTATGTCCTTTTTTCCCACAAATTGAGCTTTCTTTTGGTGGTATTTGATCGCTGTGCTTTTTTTATTTTTTAGCACTATAAGCAAAAAAAGACTGACAATTTTGAGAAAAAAAAAAAATATTTTGGACTTTTTGCTATTAAACATGTCCATTAAAAAAATTTTAAAAATCAAATTTCGTCATAAATTTAGACCAAAATGTATTCTGCTACATGTCTTTGCTAAACAAAAAATCCCAATATGTGTAAATTAATTGGTTTATGCGAAAGTTATAACATTTACAAATGACGGTATAGATAATGGGATTTTTTTCTCTACTAGTAATGTCGGCAATCAACGACTTTTAGCGGGACTGCGGCGAACATTCTGACACTGGGGGGAACTGACTTGGTGTCACTGACACCCCAGTGACACCAATACAGTGATCAGTGCTAAAAAAAGCACTGACACTGTACTAATGACACTGGGCAGGAAGAGGTTAATGTGAGGGGCAATCAAAGGGTTAACTGTGTGCTGGGAGTGTTTTACTAGGGGGCGTTTTTCACTGTAAGTACACTGATCGGGATGGCTGCTCGAGCTGACAGGGAGGAATATTGTTTGTAAACAAAACAATCTTCCTCCCCATCGGAGATGCTCGGTAATCACCGGGCGCCGGCGGGTAATTACCGGCTGTGACTCAGTGATTGACATCCGCGAATGCGAATGGCTGCGCGGGTAGGGCGTGCGTACAGCTCGCACACGCCCCCTACCTGGAAATGCAGAATGACGTATATATACATGATCCTGCGCACAGGAGTCGCCCTGTAGCAGTATATCTGCTATAAGGCGGTCCTAAAGCAGTTAATAGAGGGGCGATGATTATCATTAAATACATGACTCTCTAAGGCTGATTTGCTGGTTCTTTCTGTTTTGTGTTTGAGGTGACAAGCTGCTGTTGCTAGGAGGCTTCTCACTGTTGCTCACTGAGTGCTCATCTGCTGAGCACTGGATTGGTGACAAATCTTGTGGCAGGAAACATATAGCCAATGAGGGTTACCTTCCTTACCTGTCACTAGGCGGAGTCTGAATTTACCTCAGGTCTGTCAGCTGGACTCACCTCCGGGTTCTCCTCAGCCTTCCTCTTGGATCTTTTTACCTGCTCCCAGCAAAGAATGGATAATCTACTTCATGAACTTCATGAATTTTTCTGGAGGCTAAGTCATTTTATTAATTTATTTTTTCATTTTCTCCCCTCAGTTTTTCTGGTGACAGCTGCCTCATCATTTCCATCTGTGGGCCCTGTGCCTCCCATTGCTGAATGCCAGGTCTATCCTGTATACTGATGGTAATAACCTACCTGAGGTCAGTCAGGAAACTTTTCATCTACCTGTAGACAGATCTGGACCTGCGGCAGAACCATAGGAGCAGCATCAGGACCAACCTCTGCATCCAGGAGGGATTAAGGCATTGCGGTACTAAGTGGTTAAGATGTCTACTGGGCATCGTCACATTACTCTCCAATGGAATGCCAGTCAAATGAAGATCATAAGGCTGGACCAGAAGTGCATAGCATCACCACTGGGACCAGGTGGATAATGGGATTTGTCAGGGACCAGCAAAGGAGGTCCGATGACTGGAAATGTCAGTGCGCAGGCTGAAAGGGGAGGAGATACTATGAAGGGGAAAGGGGAGGGGCTACTATGCAAGAATATGGTTGAGGAGGCCCTACTCTCCATCAGACGCCCACAGATCCAGGATTCCTGCCATTGCGAGCTTGGAAGGCCTACCGTGGTCTGGTCACATGACTGACAAAGGGGCTCTGCATGGCTCCAAAACACTTTGTGATGTGATCATTCTTCAATAAAAATAGCCTTTCGGACAGCATTGGTGATCCGTGGTATGCTGGCATATATAAACGTTGGTCTGAGAGCCTGACACCTCTTCAATAGGGCCATCGCTGTCATCACATGTTGGGGTTGAGTAAAGACTGTGAGGGCCGGGAATGTAAACAGACTTCACTCTGTCTTGTCTGTACTGTCTGCTTCAGTCTCCTCTGTGTCAGTGTCTTCCCTGCTCAGTGTGCTCTGTCTGTCAGCCTTTAGTCACCCTGGGAAATTCACTCTCAGGGCTATAGTATTTTCATTCATATTTCTCTTGTCTGACCTGTGAAATGTATTTATTGTGTTTTCTTATTTGCTACAGTTATCCAGTTGCGGACCGCCCCACACAGATATACTGCTGCAGGGCAGCCACATATCTGATACATGATCCGGCTCTTTCGGGCAGGGGGCGCATGCATGCCTGCAGTCCTTGGCTGTGCTTTGATAAGTTACAGCACAAACTGATCAGCGGGTCCAAGCCAATGATTTATGGCTTAGACCTGCCAATCGGCGGAGCAGTATGATTGTAAACAACACACAGCTTTGTCCTGACAGTAGCGATGTCCTGGTTTTTGTTTTCCTGCAAAGCAGGGAATAAAAACCAGCACATACCTTTGTAAAATCAGCACACAGTATACATATTACACATTGTTAGGCAAACAGTTAACCCTTTGATTGCCCCTAGATGTTAACCACTTCCCAGCCAGTGTCATTAGTACAGTGTCAGTGTATAATATTAGCACCAATCACTGTATTAATGTCTCTGGTGATGTTAGTGTCAATAAGTCAGGTCCCACAAGTTGTCAGTTAGTCCTCCATGCTATCATAGTCTCGTTATAAGTCACTGATCTCTGCCATTACTACTAAAAAAAAATGAATAAAAATTCCAGTACTGTATATATCCCATAGTTTGTAGATGTTATAACTTTCTCGCAAAGCAATTAGTATACACTTATTGGGATTTTTTTTTACCAAAAACATTTAGCAGAATACATTGTGGCCTGACTATGAAGAAACTTGATTTTTTTAAACACTTATTGGATATGTTTATTAACAGAATGTAAAAAATATTGTTTATTTTTAAACATGCTTGGCTTTTTTTGTTTATATAATAAAAAATTCAGTGATGATCAATTACTACCTAAAGAAAGCTCTATTTGTGTGAAAAAAATTACAGAAATTTAATTTGGGTACAGCATTGCATGACCACGCAATTGCCAGTTAAAGTAACGCAGTGCCAAACAGCAAAGAATAGCCTGCTCATGAAAGGGGTAAAATGTTCCGGAGCGTAAGTGGTTAAGGTTTGTCATTTTTAAGTCTGTGAATGAGTTGCATGATGTTGTGTTTGATAAATGATTACATTTATTTAATAATGTAAGTAATTTTCAAATTCTTGAAGGGAGGATCCCTCCCTTTAAAACTCTTTCGTTTATTTAGGTTTTCATCTCTAGCTGTGATCCCTGAAGAATCCAATTAATTTAATCATTTGTCATTTCCTAAGGGTCCTTGTTCTTTGTTGATGTAATCCAGGGGTCTCCAAACTTTCTAAGCAAAGGGCCGGTTTATTGTCCTTTAGACTTTAGAAGGGCTGGAGTGGCCAGAGGGAGTAGAGAATGTCCCAGCGTCAGTAAGAGTTAAAAAAAATGACGTAATGCTTGTAGTCAGTGCAGGGGCAGACTGACAACTCATGGGGCCCCCGGGCAATAGGGGATCATGGGGCCCCTGTGTCCTTGCTCAAATTTAAAAAAGCCTATGAAAAAGGTACTAGGGGCATCTCATGGGACCCCCTACTGACCCTGGGCCCTCGGGCAGTGCCCAAGTTTCCAAATGGTCAGTCCGCCCCTGAGTCAGTGGAAGGAGGAATAGTGTCCAGTCATTGGTATTAGTTGGAAGAACAGATCTCCATCATTGGTAGTAGTGGGAGGAATATTGCCCCATCATTGGTGACAATGGGAGGAATAGTGCTCCATCCTTGGTGTCAGGGGGAGGAATAGTGCCCCATCCTTGGTATTAGTGGGAGGAATAGTGCCCCATCCTTGGTATTAGTGGGAGGAATAGTGCTCCATCCTTGGTATTAGTGGGAGGAATAGTGCCCCATCATTGGTGTTAGTGGGAGGAATAGTGCCCCATCATTGGTCTCAGTGGGAGGAATAGTGCCCCATCATTGAGCACAGGTGTGTCAGGAGGGAGGAGTTTTTCCTGCTGTCAGGTGCTGCAGCTGCTCTGTGTGAGAAGGGAGTGCAGTGAAATCTTTCCCAGGCCTTCTGGCTCCTTCCTGGGGAAGCCATGGAGGCCAACAGGGCTTCTCCTGCTGGTAACTCGCGGCCATCCCCTGGGATGGCGGGTGACATGCCTGCCTCAGTGCAAGCCGGGGCTGGTGATTTATCTTACCCAGGTGAAAATGAAGGCACGGAGTCCGGAGAGAGTGGCGGCCGGGATTAAGGTCCTGAATAGGGAGCGAGACAAGCTCTACAAACTGAGAGCAGAATTGAAGCGATTACGAAAGCAGCGTGAGAGCATGTATAGCCAGAACCGTGGATGCATGGATACTGAAATCCAGTTGACTAAAGTCTGGGTGGAACACCAGGAAACCATTGTGGCCATGATGGAAGGGAGAGATGGGCCTTTCAAGGAGAAGTTTTGTAATGACAGAAGGTTTGCAAGGATGGCAAAAATGGAGGAGGAGACCCCCAGTTCTGACCCCCTGCCCCTCAGGGTGAGGTAAGCAGCCCTATGCCTTCTCATGAGGCATGCTAAGGGTGATCTGGTCAATGGAGTCTCCAATGTGGGGAAATCAGTTGGTGTTTGATGGTGAGGACATACCTGATGATGTGCCTGATAAGGAAAAGCCTATCAAGCCAAACTGTGAATAAAACTGTTTGTGCCTTATAACACAGCGACTGATGCTGACAGTTTGCCCAGTGCCACTCAGCCTGGTGACCCCATGTCTAGCAATGCTTTGACTGATGGTGTTGGAGCTCAGCAAAATGAGCATTGAAAAAAAAAAGAAATTTCTTCAGAGGGACTACAAGTGCCAGCAGAACCTGTTAATCCAAAACTGCTTGCCCAGTCACAGCTGCTGAACAAGATTCTATAGTGTACCATCAGGTCACCAGTGGTATTGCAGTGGAGACTGTGACTGCACCTTTGATGGACAATCCTACCCGTGCAGGTGTGATGGACAATCCTACCAGGACAGGTGTGAAGGACAGTCCTACCAGCTCAGATCCATCTGTGAATGGTAATGTGCGAACTAGTGCCGTATCAGTGTGGGGCCTTGGCCCTGATAATCCTACCTTTGCTCAGGTGGTAGGTTCTGCTCCTGGTAATGTTATCAAGCCAGGGCTGTAGTCGAAGGGAAATTCCACTTTCAAGCAGGTTTTTCTGCAAAAAAAATACCACTTTGAGTACCCCAGGGTCGGGTCTTGGGTCTTTGGCCTCTGCCAGGGTTCCAAGGCAAAATGTCGTCATGCTTAAATGTGAAGGTGGTGCAGTCCCTCTAGCAAGGTGTGTGGTGGTTGATTTGATCTTGGGGATGGATTTCAGGGCAAATTACCTCTATGCCCTCATTCATGTAGCTGGGAGCCAGGAGTACACCATAAGCTTCACCAGGCCAGAGGGTCTTGACCTGTTTTGGAAACGATATCAGGCTCAGTGCAGGTCAAGCCCTGAATGGGAAGGTCTGGCACCAGTTACTGTCTCACAGAGGTCAACAGTGAAAAAGATAACCATCATCCTCAGTAATGAGAGTGTTCCTGCTCGGGACCCAGAGGTCTGGTTGAGACATTAAGGGGAGGTTTTGACAAAACCAGATAAAATTCTTGATGAGTGCAACATCTGAACTGGGGGTTGGTCGGTGACAGTCAGGTTGGCCAGGGATGGGAACGTTGTCTGTCACCTGCCCTCCTCTGCTTTTATAGGGAGGGACAGGATGACTGGTTTCTCTCCTGGTCAGCCAAAACTGTGTCACCGGTGTGGAGAAAAGGGGCACTTTAGCTCCTCCTTTTCAGCTTTAATATGTTCATTGTGTCGGGGTAAGGGTCATGTAGCCAAGGAATGCACCCAGATAAGGTGAAACCTGTGCCTACGCCTTGGCCACCCCTACAGCCAATGTTCTGAGTGTGACGGGAGTCACTTTGGGTGGGGGGCCCATGGAACCCAGCTCACTTTGGAGAGGTGGAGAGACCCCTGTCTCAGCTCCCCATACCCCTCTTATGTGTAAATCGCCTGTTAGGGGCACATGGTGATCTGTCATAACATTGTGTGGGCTTTGTCTCAGACTGTGTAGGCATGTTTAGGAGATAGGTGGAATGGGGGTTGTTGATTGTTTAATGTCATGTGGCTGCATCCCATTGTTCTATTGTTTGTCTGTCTTGCGAGCAAACTATTATGGGATCTATGTGTTTATCTGTATTAGCTTAGTGTGGGGGGGGGTGTCTCCAGCAGCCCTCCCTCCTGATGAGACTGTCTGCTGGTGTGAAGTTTGAATGCCTGTGTGTCTCTTGTTACTAAATGTAGATTGCCCCGCCCTGTGTCATTATGCAGGGAGGGGGGATTGTCACCTGAGTGTATATATATCTTGTATCTGTGTTCAAATAAAGTAGTCTACCTCTGGTTTATTTGGGGTAACAATAGCAAGATTCACTGGTCTCGTGTTCCAGAGCCTGAGAAGCAGCTTCTTCACGCAGATACCCAGTCCTGGGTGTCTGGAGTACGTTACACTGATGCTTGGCACAATGTGGAGAGAGGTGATGGATGAACTGTTGAGGCTGGACAGGTTGGAGGGTGAGGCCCCTAGTGTAACATCCTCCTGTCCGGTGACTGACTTCCCCTGGTTCTGTTCAGGATCCCTCCCCAGTTCCATTGGCCACCCCTCCTGTGTCTGTAAGTATTCCTTCTGTGCCTGTCTCTGTGTCCCCCCAACCTACTGTACCTGCTCCCCTTGTGTCAGAACCTTCCAAATCTGTGCCCCCTGAGTTGGTTATCCCCTGTGAGTCTTCCTCTCCCAAGTCTGAATTGCAGGAAGGTGGAGGGTGGCAAAAATTGTGCTGCCATCTCTTCTGTAAGGAAGTCTTCTGTGAAGACTTCTAACAAAAAAGCAAGAGATGAGAGCATCTCTGAGTCTGACTGGCAGTACCTAGAGGGGAGAAGGAAGGTTGTGAGGCAGAAGAGGCGGGTGGTGGGGCGGGCACAGGGATGGGAAGCTCCAGTGCCTGTCTCCAACCGTTTTTGGGTCACCAATTTAAATATTTCCTCATCAGGCACTTCATCTGAACATAGTTCAGAATCTGAAATGGAGTTTGAGGAGGCCTCGAGAAATAGAGAGGCTTCTGGTGATGAGCAACAGAGGGAAGCTAAGAAGCTATCCACCCAATAATCCAAATGGAGGTTCCCCCTGTCGCCAGCATTAAGTTGGTAAGCGCTCATTCTATGGCCTTTTTTTTGTTCAGCCAATTAGATGCTGAAATTTTATTTTTGCAAGAGACTAGGCTCACCTCCTTGGCAGATATTCATATGGCCAAGAGAGAGTGGAGGTATGGTCCATCTTACTGGTCTCTTGCAGCCGAGCCTTGTGGCGGTGTTGTTTAAAACCGGCATGGTAACTGTCTGGCGGGTTATTGAGGTAGAGATTGGGAGATGTATGGTCTTGGACATCCTTGTGGGGGGCAGGACCTGCACCTAATTAATGTTTATGGGGTGCATACAAAGTGGGACAGGAATGCCTTTTTACAAGGATCCAGCCATTTCTTTTTACATCCCGGCAAGTGGTCTTTGGAGGTGACTTTAACTAGTTGCCGACCGCAGATAGCCAAATGATGGCTGCACTGCGGCCGGCCAGTTCTGGGAGGGAGTCATATGATGTCTCTCCAGGACGCGCTCCACTGCGCACCCCCGGGGCACGCATTCGGCGATCTCTGTGATCGCTGTGTCCTACGGACACAGCTGATCACGTGATGTGGTAAAAGGCCAATCACAGCAGCCTTTTACCACGTGATCAGCCATGTCCAGTGACACGCTGATCACTGGGAAATGCAATTGCCGGTTCTCGGCTGCACTTTCCTCACGCTGTCAGAGCGTGAGGAAAGTACTGCCGAGAACTGGCAGTTGTCAGAGCAGGGATCGGCACCGATCATCAGGGCATTGATAATCAGTGCCCTGATGATCAGTGTCTAGTAGTGCCACCCAGCAGTGCTGCCCACCTGTACCCAGCAGTGCCACCCACCTGTGCCCATCAGTGCCGCTACGCAGTGCCGCCAGTCAGTGCCCAGTAGCTGCGCCTGTCAGTGCCGCTTATCAGTGCTGCCTCTCCGTGCCAACTCATTAGTGCCACCTATCAGTCCCCATCAATGCAGCCTATCAGTGCCCATCAGTGCTGCCTATCAGTGCAGCCTCATCAGTGAAGGAGAAAAATTACCTGTTTTCAAAATTTTATAATAGAAGCAATGAAACTTTTTTTTTTTGCTCTTTTTTTGTTTACAGCGCAAAAAGTAAAACATCCAGTGGCAAGTAAATACCACCAAAAGAAAGCTCTATTTGTGAGAAAAAATGATAAAAATTTCATATGCATATAATGTTGCATGACCGCGAGAGTAGGATAGATAGGTTTTTTTAAAGGAGACCTCTGCTTTCTTTCCTCCAGTGGTGCAGGCAGTAGAGTTCTCTGATCACTGTATGCTATCTGCGGTCTTGAATGCTTTAGACTCCCCTCAAAGGGGCAAGGGCATCTGGAGATTGAATTCGATTCTCCTCGAGGAAGAACATATTAGCCAATCCTTTGAGGAATTCTTTCAGACACAGGTGACCATCCTGGACTTTTGTAGCAGCAAGGCTGAGTGATGGGAGCTGACCAAAAAGAGTATAGCTGGATTCTTTAGGGGCCTAGCCAATAGAAAGCAGTTTGATAGACACGTGACCTACCAAAGCTTGCGGAGGAAGCTGGATATTCTTGTCTCGAGAGGAGGAGATCCTGGGGCAATCTCTGGGGTGAAACTCCTCCTCAGGAAGTGCCAATATGACCGGCATGCCTCTTTGTTCTGCAGAGGGACTATGGGAAGTACCACTCGTCTGACCCTTACCAGAACTGCAAACAAGGTGTAGCTGTTAAGGTGGTCATTGGCCTTAAGGATAATACAGGTTCCTTGACAAAGTCCAGGTCAGGGATCCTGGAGGTCGTGAGGTCCTTTTATGCTGAACTTCTTGGGAGGAAAGAACTTGATCAAGGCAAGATGGAAAGATTTTTGGACTCTACTCCAGGTCTAAATGGTGGAGATTTGACAGAGGAGATCACAGTTGAAGAGGTTATGAGGGCAATTGAGTAGCTAGCCATCAAAAAGACTCGGAGCGGCAGCCATTTTGGTATGTGTTTTTACACGTTTGTATGCTTTTCCACGTGGATTGTTTTATACTTCCTTTTAATAAATACTACACTAGATATTGAATCCCGGGCTCCTGTGGTGATCTTTTTTCCTTAGGAGTATTCCCCTTTCTGATCTTAGCTTACCAGTACTCATTGGAGAAGTCCGCTCTGTACACATGTAACCCTGAGTATTCTCCTATGAGATCAGCATTAACGCTACTTTACCAGTAGCTTTCTGGTGAGTGCATAGCCATAAGCGGTGGTGGATTTCCTCACTGGATTAAGAGCACTTTTTGGATATTCAGCATTGGTAATGCTGTGCCTTGTAGTACCATGGACACTTATTTTTATCAGTTTTTCATCCCCTTGTTTTTTTATTGGATGGATATATATGTATCATACCACTTAATCACTTCACTGTTATTGTTTATACACTTTATTGTCAATTTTGCACTTAATGATGACATTTAATGTTTAGCGCTGCACTTTATTTTACATGGATTTTATATGGATTTGTTGCCATTATCCTTTGTGCTAGTGGCTTTTTTATATCAGCGCTCACCATATAGCTGCATTTAGCCATCAAAAAGTCACCTGGGGTGTATGGCTTGATGGCTGAGTTTTAGAAAGCTTTTAAGTCTATTCTGTCCCCGCATTTGGTAGAGATTTTTAACAGCTGCCTCGCTGAGGGCACTCTTCCCCCTTCCATGAGGCACTCAGCTGTGATTCTTCTGTCAAAAGGTAAGGATCCTTCGATGATTGAAAATTGGCACCCCATCAGCCTTCTCAATGTCGATAGGTTCTGGCGAAAATACTTTCCTGGTGCTTATTGTCAGTAGCAGAGTATTTGCTTTCTCCCCATCAGCACTATTCGGCCCAGGGTAGGAGCACCTTCACAGCTGTCCAGGAGGCCCTGGAGCAGTGCAGGACTGCAGTCTGGGGAAAGTATTTGTTGGCATTGGATCAGGCAAACGCTTTTACTTTGATCGTGTCATCCATGAGTACCTGTGGCAGCTACTTAGTAAGTATGGCCTGCCTGGTGGCTCTGTCGTTTGGTTGAAAGTCTTCCCTCTTGTTATGGTTGGGCAGTCCTTTGAGGTTGGCTCTGGGGTGCGCCAGAGTTGTCCTCTGAGTCCCCTGCTCTATGTGTTTGCAATTGACCCCTTCATCAGGAGCCTAGACAGCAGCATGTTGTGTGGGGTACCAGTGTGGCTCCCGGGTGAGCCACCTTTGAGGGTTGTTGCCTATGTGGATGATGTGCCAGTGATTGTCACAGGGATGGATGAAGCAGAGGAGGTGGTCTCTGACATCATGGTACTCTGAAGCATTAGACTCCAAGATCAATCAGGATAAGAGTAATGTTTTCTGGATGGGAAAAGAAAGTGAGGTGTTTGATCTCCCGGATGCCTTTCCAACACCCCAGGAAAAAATTAAGATACTAGGTATTGAATTCAGACCCGGTGATAATTGAGAAGGCAGGTTGGAAGTTACCAATACTAGGGTGATCAGCTGGGAGAGATGCAAGTTATCTCTGAGTGAAATGGTTGATTTGATTAAAATTTACCTGATTCTGATCTTCTTGTATGTCAGCTTCGTCTGCATCTTGCCAGTGTCTCTCTATGCTAGGGTCTCTAGAGTGTTCTTTCAGATGCTGTGGGGGAACATCCTGAACCTCATCAAGAGGAATGTCACCTATCTGTCCAGGAGGGAGGGAGGTGTAGGTATGGTCAACCCAGTTCTTTTCTTTTCACTGCTTTTTCTCAAGTTTAACATTGGTAATATGCTTGCAGTGGAACCTTCTGGATGGGCAGGCATGTTTAGATCTTGGTTTAGGCCTTTTCTACGACTTTGGGAAGAAGGTAGCCAAGTGAAGAATCTCAGTGGTGATCGTGGTCAGCTTCCAGCCTAAGTCTCTCCATGCCTGACGTTGCTCTGGCAGTGGCGATTGTCAGCTGAAGATCTCAGATCTGCTCCGAGGAAAGTCTTTAGGAGCTGGGTCTTGAGCAAAGTTTTTCTGACCCACTGGCCTTAAGGGATTGCCCAGGTGAAATTATGAGGGAAGGATTAGGGCTGATTAATTTGGATAGAGTCCCCCTTAAATCTAGGGATCTGGCCTGGCTGTGCTTCCACGGGAGGCTCTATGTTCGGGGCAATTTGAAATATCGCAGTGAGATGGATTGTGGTTGTCCTCGGGAGGAGTGTGCAGGTGAGGAGGAGACTGGACCATTTTCTGCTTTGTTGCTCTATTAACATAGAGGTATACAAAGAGGTGGGGTGGGCCCTCGGTCTTCCTTTCCTCTCTAAGTTGGGTTATGCTGAGTGCGTGTATGGAGCATTCAACACTGGTGGGGTTTTTTGTTTGGATAGCCTAGTAGTCCGTTATTTCACCTGGAATGCACAGTGTCAGGTCACCACTCAGCGTATAATCCTTCCTGTTCAGATGGTGGTGTGTGTGATATTTTGTATGAGGTGGGGAAGATTCGGGTGCTTGAGAGAGATAAGTGGAGTAGAGGGGCTTGGTTGAAGGAGTGGAGGGGTTTCAAGCCTCCCTGACTACCAGGAGTCTCTTTCCGGGTTGTGGCTGTCTGTCTCTTATCACCATAGTCTTTTCTCTTTGAGGCTTAATTTTTGAAAAATGGCTGCGTACATAGGTGATGGGTTGTGCCTCTTAGGCCCTCTCTGCTGCTTTATGTAAATAGTTTTCTATATTCTGAAAATTTGGTAGTATATATTGTATATATTGTGAACATGAATGTGTATTCCTTTTGTTTTCAGTTATGACTGTACTATGGTTATATTTTTTACTTTTGTATAAAATTCTGTTGCTTGATTCTTTTCAATAAAAGATCAATAGTGCCCCATCGTTGCTGTCAGTGATAAGAATAGTGCCCCATCATTGCTGCCAGTGGGAGGAATAGTGCCCCATCATTGGTGTCAAGGGGAGGAATAGTGCCCCATCATTGGTGTCAGGGGGAGGATTAGTGCCCCATCATTGGTGTCAGGGGGAGGAATAGTGCCCCATCATTGGTGTCAGGGGGAGGAATAGTGCCCCATCATTGGTGTCAGGGGGAGGAATAGTGCCCCATCATTGGTGTCAGGGGGAGGAATAGTGCCCCATCATTGGTGTCAGGGAGAGGAATAGTGCCCCATCATTGGTGTCAGGGGGAGGAATAGTGCCCCATCATTGGTCTCAGTGGGAGGAATGTTGTCCCATCATTGGTGTCAGTGGGAGGAATGGTGCCCCATCATTGGTGTCAGTGGGAGGAATGGTGCCCCATCATTGGTGTCAGTGGGAGGAATGGTGCCCCATCATTGGTGTCAGTGGGAGGAATACTACCTAATTGTTCACATCAGTGGGAGGAATTGTGCCCCATCATTGGTGTCAGTGGAAGGAAAAATGCCCCATAGTCAGTGCCAGTGGAAGAAATGGTGCCTCCTTGTTGGTATCAGTATGAGGAATAGTACTCCGAGGACAGGATAGAGGCAAACAAAGGGCCGCATTCGGCCCATGGGCTGCAGTTTGGAGACCACTGATCTAATTGATGATAACCTACATTCACATTGATATACCTACATTTACAGAATATACAGCTCTTTGTGATTAGATCATTTGGTCCAGAGACCCTTTTAGTCAAATTTTACATCAGATCTGCTTTTTGTCTGTTCTCTACTCTTGCCCAGGAGCTTTTAGCTCCCTGGACTTCCAGTTTGATGGTTAATGTAACATATTGTATCCCTTTGGCTGCTGAATCACAGTTTTGCCTTGCTCCACATTTAATTTCCAGGGTTTTTTTATAAAATTTTGCCAGGACAGACCTTTAAGACCTGTACACATGATAAGAAAATCGTACAAACATTTTGTGTACGAGGACCAATTGTCTGATAATATGATCATTAGTACACAGCTTTTGAGAGCCGATCACAACAATTCATGTTACAATATTCCAAGGGACAAGCATGAAAACTTTTCACATATGATACCAAATCATACAATTTTTGTTTAATCAGTAAAGTAGTTGTCCGAAAATACAATGCAAATGCAATACAATATATGACATCACTTTCAAAATTCTTTTCTTTCGTACGAGAATTCTAGTAAGTTTGGTACACTCTTCATTTTCGATATTAAGACTAGCATGCAAAAAAACCCCAAAATCATACGTCCGATATTCTTATCCTGAGTACAGGACATAAGACTTCAGCCAAAGAAAATAGGATTGATTTGCTAAAACCGGAGCACTCAGAATCTGGGGGAGTTGTGCATGGTAGCCATTCAGCTCATAACTTCAGCTTGTTCAGTTAAGGTTTGACATAAAAATCTGGAAGCTTATTGGTTCCTATTCAGAGCTACACAAGATTTTGCACTCTCCAGTTTTAGTAAATTGACCCCAATACATCTTTTAAGAACTACCTTATATTTAATACTTATCAGAATATAATATACTCTTCATGTCATTCAGTCATTTGTGGGCTTTTGGTGTTTGTATCACACATTATGCCTTTTGAGCAGAATTTTTCAAGTAGGCTGGGCACTTCTCATCTCGGGCCTTAAGGCTAGGTTCACACCTATGCAGTTTGCGTTTGACCAGTTTCTGCATTGCGTTTTGCACCTGCGTTTTTGACGCGTTTTTGATGCATTTTGCATTTTTTTTTCTTGTTGCTAGGCAGATTTAAAACCCAAAACACATCAAAAACTTGGTAAAAATGCAGCAAAAACACACTACATGCTTTTCTGAAGTGTTTCCATTAAAGTCTATAGAACCAAAAACTTAACTTTGTGCGTTCAAAAACGTCCCTGATCCTTTCCATAAAACGCACCAGGTGAAAACGGGGAGATGCGAACATGTGCCATAGGAAATCATGTTAAATGGACTGTAGTGCATTTCTGCAAAATGCTGCGGAAACCGCTTAGGTGTGAACCTAGGGTCATTCCCCTTATTTGCATGTTGGCATTGTTAGAAGGTAAGAGTATCTGCTGGTTTTGGCACAAATTTATTTCTACATAAAATATTAGCGCTACATTTATCTCACAGAAGTGAGTACACCCCTCACATTTTTGTAAATATTTTATTATATCTTCATGTGACAACACCTAAGAAATTACACTTTGCTACAATGTAAAGTAGTGAGTGTACAGCTTGTATAACAGTGTAAATTTGCTGTTCAACACAACTCAACACACAGCCATTAATGTCTAAACCTCTAACACAGCACACAGTTAACCCTTTGATCGCCCCACATGTTAACCACTTCCTACCCAGTGTCATTAGTACAGTGTCAGTGCTTTTTTAGCACTAATCACTGTATTGGTGTCACTGGGAATGTCAGGGAAACCAAGTCAGTTCCCCCCCAGTGTCAGAATGCCCCCCGCAGTCCCGCTATAAGTCGCTGATCACCGCCATTACTAGTAAAAAAATGTTTTTTTTAAAAATCCTAGTATATATACAAGCATTTTGAAATGCTATAACTTTCACATAAACCAATTAATGTACAGTTGCAAGAAAAAGTATGTGAACCCCTTGGGATTACGTGGAGTTTTGCATGAATTGGGCATAAAATGTGCTCTGAACGTCATCTAAGTCACAACAATAGAAGAACATAGTCTGCTGAACAAAATACTACACAAACATTAGATGCTGCCATGGTTTAATTGCACATAACATGTAAACATTCACAGTGCAGGGAGGAAAAAGTATGTGAACCTTTGGACTTAATAACTGGTTGACCCTCCTTTGGCAGCAATAACCTCAACCAAACGTTTCCTGTAGTTGCAGATCAGACCTGCACAACGATCTGGAGTAATTTTGGACCAGCAATATTCTTGGGATGTCTGGTGTGAATGGCTCTCTTAAGGTCATGCCACAGCATTTCAATGGGGTTGAGGTCAGGACTCTGACTGGGCCACTCCAGAAGGCGTATTCTGTGCTGTTGCAGCCATTGTTTTGTTGAATTACTTGTATGCTTTGGGTCATTGTCCTGTTGCATCACCCATCCTCTGCGGAGCTTCAGTTGGCGGACAGATGGTCATACGTTTTCCTGCAAAATGTCTTGATAAACTCTGGAATTCATTTTCCCATCAATGACAACAATCCGTCCAGGCCCTGAGGCAGCAAAGCAGCCCCAAACCATGATGCTCCCTCCGCCATGTTTTACAGTGGGGATGAGGTTTTGATGTTGGTGTGCTGTGCCTTTTTTTCTCCACACATAGTGTTGTGTGTTCTTCCCAAACAACTCAATCTTGGTTTCATCTGTCCACCGTATATTTTGCCAGTAGTGCTGTGGAACAACCAGGTCCTCTTTTGCAAACTTCAAACATGCTGCAATATTCTTTTTGGACAGCAATGGTTTCCTCCGTGGTGTCCTCCCATGTACTCCATTCTTGTTTAATGTTTTCCTTATTGTAGATGTGTCAACAAAAATGTTAGCATGTGCCAGAGATTTCGGTAGGGCTTTAGCTGACACTCTGAGATTCTTCTTTACCTCATGCAGCATTCTGCGCTGTGCTCTCGCAGTCATTTTTACAGGACGACCACGCCTAGGGAGAGTAGCAACAGTGCTAAACTTTCTCCATTTGTAGACAGTCTGTCTTACCGTGGACACATGAACATCAAGGCTTTTGGAGATACTTTTGTAACCCTTTCCAGCTTCATGCAAGTCAACAATTCTTGATCGTAGGTCTTCTGAGAGCGAGGCATGGTTCACATCAGACATTGCTTCTTGAAACCAGTAAACCCAAAACAGGTGTGTGTTTTTAAGGGCAGGACAGCTGTCAGCAACACATCCAATATCATCACACTGATTGGAGTCAAGGTTGGCTCACTCCTGGCTCCAATTAGCTCTGGGAGAAGTCATTAAGCTAGGGCCTCACATACTTTTTCCTCCCTGCACTGTGAATGTTTACATGTTATGTGCAATTAAACCATGGCAACATCTAATGTTTGTGTACTATTATGTTCAGCAGACTGTGTTCTTCTATTGTTGTGACTTAGATGACGTTCAGAGCACATTTTATGCCCAATTCATGCAAAACTCCACGTAATCCCAAGGGGTTCACATACTTTTTCTTGCAACTGTACATGTATTGGGAATTATTTTAGCAAAGACGTAGCAGAATACATTTTGGCCTAAACGTATGACAAAATTTTATATATTTTTTTATTTTTTTACTGGACATGTTTATTTTGCAAAGCACAAAATATTGTTTTTCTCTCAAAATTGTCAGTCTTTTTTTTTTTATAGCGCAAAAAATAAAAAATGCACAGGCGATCAAATGCCACCGAAAGAAAGCTCTATTCGTGGGAAAAAAAGGACATACGTTTCATTTGGGTGCAGCATTGCATGACCGCGCAATTGTCAGTTAAAGTAACGCAGCGCCGTAATGCAAAAGATGGCCTGGTCAAGAAGGGGGGTAAATCCTCTGGAGGGCAAGTGGTTTAAAGTAGATGTCCTTTATCTGCCAAAGAAAACATGGGTTGAGATTACAATGACCCATTTTGAAATGATCAGCTACCTTTAGGCTGATGTCAGCTTAAAAATATTAATGCATGTGTTTTACCAACAAACATAGTAGAAGCACTTACCTGCGTAGTGGCGCTTATGATCCTTACCCCACCAGCACCACCTATTACCAGTTGAGACTTCTTATCATGTGACAGAAAAATGGCTGGGGTCATGGATGATGAAGGCTGCTGCCCTGGAGTGACAAGAACAAGCATATTGAGACCATTTGACAAGAAAAATTCTATTGACTAAACTCTGATAGAAAACGAAGATCTTATTTTCTTTATTTTTTTGGTTCTAAGAAAGGGAACAAATAAATATTAGTATTTAGGTTACAATGAACATCAAATGCTGTATACCACTTGCCAACCAGCCGCAGTACATATACTGTGGCCGGGCAGTACCTGCATACAAATTCACTTATATGTACGTCATTTTGCCTGGTCCAGTTCAGGGGTGCACCCCCTAACCCATGACCGCTGTGTCCACCGGAAACAGCGGATCCCTGTTCTCAGGTCCCAGTGATCATGTGTTTGCTATGTGATCACAGTGTCATTAAAGCTGTCATGAATGAATTCATTCATAACAGCTGTGTTTCCTAGCCTGTGATTGGCCACCGGCTGTCACATGGTACCTCGGGCAATCACAGCACCTTGTAGCTGTAGCCAATCACAGATCACTAGTGATCACAGCTGTCCTGAATGATTAACTCATTAATGACAGTTAAAAATGTTGCTGTTACAATGATCTTCATTGTAACAGCAAACAAGGTGTTAAAAAAAAATTAAAAATATGAATAAAAAAATATTTAAAATGCTTTTTTTCCCACATACCAGTCAGTGTCCCTGATCACTGCCACACTAGTCATTTGATTTTGCTGTACTGCACTGGTGTCAGTATGTAGAAAAAATAAAAATTATTCAATTTCTTCATTTTAAACAAAAATTGTGAGAAAAAATAACAACTTCAAAAAACTTGCCATGCCTCTTACTAAATGCCTCAGACTGTCTACTTTCCAAAAAGAGGTAATTTGGGGGGAATTTGCACTGTCTTGGCATTTTAGGGTTACAAAAAGTGAGAGAGGCCGTCAGTACATCAGAACTGATCAATTTTCAAAAATATATACCATAATTTGTAGACGCTATAACTTTCACACAAGCCAATTTATATATACATATTGGAATTTTTTTTTTTTACCATACACATGTAACAGAATACATTTTGGCCTAAATTTATGATGAAATGTGATTTTATTGGATATGTTTTATAGCAGAAATTGGAAAATATTGTGGGGTATTTTGTTTTGATCAAATACCACCAAAAGAAACCTCTTTTTGGCGTGGTCATGAAGAGGGTGAAAGCTCAAATGGTTAAGATGGCACTGACTCATGGTTACCCTACAGATGACAACAGAGGATACAGATTGCTTACCTCTGCATATAGGATCTCATAGGTTGTCCTTTGTTGAGACCTTTGAGAGGACAGTTAATTTATGCTTGCCATGACTTTGTGTGAATGTAAAATAACATTGTTGGATTGTTATAATTCTTTAGTTTTTGTAATGTAAGGTTTAATTTCTGCCTTTTTTAGCTTGCAATGTTTTGGTCTGAGGATAACAGATGACCTAGCATGCTTTCTCATTGTTTGACAAGATGCAGCTCCACCCCAGCCTGACATCATGCTGATAAGAGCTGTCACTAATCTCCACCACAAGCACAACTCAGAACCATGATTCACCTCTTCCAGTTACACAGACCATAATGATTCACATTTCTTTATTTTAATATTACAGCATGTATCTTAAATCAGCAGCAGCTACATCGGGAAACAATGTGCAGTGTGCATAGCTGCAGAAAGTCTTTTAGATATAGCGGCATTGCTCCAACATAAACCATGAAATACTAAACTTCCTTAAATGAGATGTGTAATGCATTTTGAACAGTTGTATTTAAGTTGGAATGTTGACATATTTACAAAGATATTGTCAGTTTTCTTCATTACTTGTGTAAAATCTAATTTGAGAAATGTATTTATTAAATTAAATATACTGCTTTCTTGTGCTGCTTCTTAAGCTGGCCATACATGGATCAAAATTTTGCCGGTTCAGCAGGGACCATCCAAATTCTGATTCATGTATACGCACTGTGGTTGCACAGAAAGTTGATCTCCCGTTCGACTCCAGCACAACTGCCCTGTCGGATTTTCCCTGCTCTATCAGCACTGCAGGCTATGGCCTGCAATGGTGATCAGTGTATTGTGATGGCAGGGACACCTCTCCGCTGTCAGAATACAATAGCTCAGCAGATAGGCTCCTCCCATCCACATTGAGTGTTTGGATGGGGGAATCAAGTTAGTTTTTTTGGGCCAAGACACTCATTGAGCAAAAAAAAAACCTCACTTATCTATGGGCTACTTTAGCTTGCAGGTCATTTTGGCCTTTCCAATAAGATAGCCCAGCAGCAGAGGCTCACAGAGGGTCTCCATGAAAGAGAGGTACATTTGCAAGCAGCAGGTTTTGTTTGTACTAGGGAGGGTTAATGTTAGGGTGCTGTAAGGCTAAGATGCATCTCTCAATGCAGAAAATTACCCACTGAAACACTCTGAAGGCCCTGCGGAACACAGCGACATAGATTGCTTGTGCATGCTGAAAGAAGATGATGGCTGAGCAGGGCTTGCTCATCTTTTACCTAGGGAAAGCTCCTCCAGAATCAGCAATGTGTTTTCAATCTAAATATCTGAGGGTGGGGATTTACTGATAGGGCAGTGGTATCTACATATAAGCAGCTACAGTTGTGCTCAAAAGTTTGCATACCCTTGGAAAGTTGGTAACAATATGTACTATTTTTAAACAAAACAAGTAAGTAGTGTCACGATCGCCGGATCGCCGCCACCAACATGCGACAATCCCACGACCAACAATAATACGTCACCCCCGCGGCGTCAGACCCCAGACCTTCTCACCAAACTCGTGACCAAAGGACCGGCCGATCTAAAACCGCGATGTGACGTGCGTAACAATGCCACACTCAGATGCGCCCTGCACAACGATTGTCCAGCTAATGGTCTACAATCTGTGCCTGCAGCCTGAATGCGCTTGTTACTGGGTCGGGTTAATTACGCAACTAACCTTCTACTGCCACCACAACTTTTTGTACAGAGAAAGGGGAAACTCTCTTTATCAAATATACACTGTAATGGTTGAAAAGTCGCCTGTCCAATACGGTCACCGCAGGCCGATTGGGCAGAGGATTAAACAAACACAGTAGCGTCTCTTCAAAAGGCAGGAATTCGTGAATTGCAAGTAAGCGCTTAGAAACAGTTTAACACTTTCAGAAAGAAAGATTTATTACTAAAAGAGTCAAACAGGTGCAATAAAATATTTACAAAGAAAATGTAACTAGATATCTATATTTATATATAAAAACAGCATATCACAGCCAAGAGATAACAGGGAGAAGTTAAAAGGTTAAGTTACTTGCCATGTTAAGCCTTGAGGTAAGCAGATCCAAGTTGCAGAGCGGAAAGGGTCTTTGATCTCCTGCTGTTACGATGTTAAAATTAGGAGATGTCTTTAGCTTATCCTCAGGCCTACAGCCTGTGCTTTTTTAAAGTTCCCCAGCAGGTGGGTGACTTTGAGTAACTGGCCAATACTCTGTTTAGGGAGGGATCTCGGGCGGACTCTGAATTAAAACCAATATCTTCATAATCCATGATATGAAACGCAGGTGACAAACTGCCTTGAGGAATGTTCATTTCATTCTGTCACCTTAAGCTGTTAGGTTTTATGAGGTTACAATCTCTTTCAATTCCTGGGAGAAGCTGCCTTATGTTTTATGATGTGTGAGCCTACACAGGTTCTTGGGTCAGTGCTTCCCAATTCTCCCAATTCTCCCAATTCTCTGAGGAACACTGGCCTTATCATGACTTAGGTGATGAAGGCTACACTTTCGCAGACTGCTTGGCACTGAACTAAGGATGCCTTAACCTGCTGTTGACCCAATAATCAGCACACACCACATCTGTCACTGTGCCTCTCAGGAAGGGAGGGGGAAGGAGAATAAAGGATTGAGGAATACTTCTAATAGAAAAAAGGGGAACTCCGCATCCATCTCTGATGAGCAAGTTTGCTAAAAGTAGGCAAAACACATTTTTTATTTCTTATGGGATTCAAATTCAATTGTAGGTCATAACAGAATGGCACAATCATAAAACAAAACCTGGGAAAAAGTAAACAAATTAGATGACCCCTGTTCAAAAGTCTGCACACTTTAGTTCTTAATACTGCATATTGCTCCCTTTAGCAGCAATGACAGCATGCAGCGTTTTGTAATAGTTGTCTATGAGGTCCCAAATTCTTACAGAAGTAATAGCTACCCATTTGTGTTGGAAAAATGCAAAGTCTTTGGACATCTTGCAAGAACTGCATGTTTGAGATCTCCCCAGAGTAGCTCGAGGATATTAAGGTCAGGAGACTGGGATGGCCACTCCAGAACCTTCACCTTTTTCTGCTGTAACCACTGGAGGGTCAATTTGGCCTTCAGCTTAGGGTCATTGCCGTGCTGGAAAGTCCAAGAGTGTCCCAAGCACAGCTTTTATGCAGAAGAAGCCAAATTCTCTGCCAGCAATTTCTGAGAACGTGCTGCATTTATCTTGCCATCAACTTTCAAAAGATTCCCTGTTCCTTTGGAGCTAAAACACCCCCAAAACATGAGTGAGCCACAACCATGCTTCATAGTGGAGATGGTATTATTGTCATTATAGGCTTTGTTGACCCCTCTCCAAACATAGCGCTTATGGTTGTGACCATAAAGCTCTATTTTGGTCTCGTCACTCCAGATTACAGTGTGCCAGAAGCTATGAGGCATGTCAAGGTGCTTTCGGGCATATTGTAACCGGGATTTTTTGTGGCATTGGCGCAGTAAAGGCTTTTTTTCTGGCAACTCGACCACGCAGCTAATTTTTGTTCAAGTATCATCATATTGTGCTCCTTGAAACAACCACACCATCTTTTTTAAGAGCAGCCTGTATTTCTCCTCAGGTTACCCATGGATTTTGCTTTGCAGCCACAACTGCCAGAGGAATTGTTTGGGATGCAATCTTTCTTGGTCTATCTGACCTTGGCTTGGTATCAAGAGATCCCTGATTTTTACACTTCCTAATAAGGGATTGAACAGTACTTAATAGCATATTCAAGCCTTTAGGTATCTTTTCTATATCCTTTTCCATCTTTGTAAAGTTCCATTACCTTGTTTTCTGCTCCCATAGCTCAGTATTTAGTCTGCTCAGTGCATCCACGTGAGCAGTAAAACTCATTGACTATTAATACACAGACACTAATTGACATTTAGAAAGCCACAGATGTGGGAAGTTAACCTTTAATTGCCATTTTAACCTGTGTGTGTCACCTTGTGTATCTGAACCAATGCCAAACATTACAGAGTATGTAAACATTTGATCGGGGCCATTTGGATAATTTCTGTTATTATTTAAAAAGGAGACAAACAACTATGTGATAATAAATGGCTTCATATGATCACTATCCTTAAAGCCAATTTTTTTGGCGTGGATCAGTCATCAGAATAACTGCTGTTATTTCACTTCAAAAAAATGAAGATTGTCACCCTACAAATAAAGTGTCTATTCAATGGTTCGACTGGCATGATTAACTGGAAGTTGTTCCATGGGGTACTTAGAAAAAGAGAGAGCCTGGATTAACTGGTATGGGCAGCCTACATTGCACATGTTATTTTATAGTTTGACCATGGTTCTATCTTAATAAAAAGTGCAGACACACTTCAGGGTGCTTCACGTCTGCAAGAAAGAATGATTTTGTTTTTTACAGTACATTTTTACTTTAGATCATGGCTAAAATAATAAGCCATATTAGTAGTAGTGCTTAATCTGTAGGAAGAAGATGGATTCTTCTGATTGTGATGTGTGTTCTTTCTAAGAACTGCTTGATAATTGCTGCATAGAGCTAAATTTCACTGAAATACCCTATAACTGAATAAGACGTGCAGCTGCACAGCTGGGAACACAATCATATTTACAAAAGTAATTTAAGCAAAGGGCAGATTGCAAGCCCCCTATACAATTGCTGAACTAAAACTCTAGAGCTGGCTATACACCACTAACCTAGCTTTACCTCCTCTGATACTACTTGACTTCAGACAGTACACAGAAAAAGAGTTCTCACCTGCCCTGAGTGGCCGTGAAAGAGAAGTAATGCAGAAATCTGCCAGCTGATTATTCAGGATGATCCCTGTGCTTGGGGAATAAACCATTGCACCAAATCTAAAGGAAAAAAAAGAGGATAGTAGCATTGATTCACTAACAAATTACCTAATAGTACAAAGTAGTTCATGATGAAATCACAAAAGTGAATGGTTTTCTACATGGTTTTCACAACCTCCTCTAGACCACAGTATCTATGTGATTCCTGAAGGACTTATTAAGTAATTGCATTTAACATATGGATGTCTGTGAGAGGGAGGCAGCTAACATTTGCCAGGAGGGGCAGATTTGACCACTTTTGTAGGGCTCCAATCACCTCCTCTGGACCACGGTACCAAAACTATCTGTTCCTGAAAGCTTGAAATAAAGGAACTGGACTTTGGGATTCAATATAAAGAACACTTTTCATACTATATACGTGACTGTGAGAGGGAGAAAGGACTGTCGATTGTTATCTGTGAGAGGGAAGCAATTGGCAATTTAGAAATATAGATACTGTATATATAGTACATAGTCCACATATGGATCATAGTGTCTCCCCTAGACCACAGACCTTATTGAAAAAGAAGAAAATTCTGGGGTTATAAATGTTCTTTATACAGCATAAACTGACACTTGTGTGAATTGGACAGTTTAGTTCCTAGGAATTATTTTATCTCCATCACTGAGTTTTGATATATATTACTGCATTGTGTGGTTAATATAATTTGTGTACTATTAATCAGTAATTTAGTATATTGGGGGGATAAAAGGGGTGCGCTGTCTCTTAAAAACTCCAAAGTGCAATTGTGCATACAATATCAAACCATATTATTATAGAGCAAATTTATAATGTGAGCTCAATATATGCAATAACCTAAATAAATATAAAGATAACATCACAAATAAGGTTGTGCCAAAACACCATACTCAACTTTCAAAAAACATTAATAAATAAAAAAAACAAAAACAACCTAGAAGAGTATATATTCATACAGATAGACAAATGTGTGTGTGGACAATAATAGGCTAAATGCCTAAATATGTCAAAAACACGCAAACTTAAAAGGTTTATATGATAAAAGCCAGTACTCCACTCTCAAAATAGAAAAATCATTATAAAAGTGTATATGCATACAGATAGACAAATGTACATATGGCCAAAAGTTAAATGAAGAAGCATAAATATTGCAAACAAAGTTTAACCACTTGAGCTCCTGAGGATTTACCCCCCTTAATGACCAGGCCTCTTTTTGCTACTCGGCGCTGCACTAATTCAACTGATAATTGCGCGGTCATGCAATGCTGCGCCCAAACAAAATTTACGTCCTTTTTTTCACGCAAATAGAGCTTTCTTTTGGTGTAATTTGATCACCTGTGCGCTTTTTATTTTTCACGCTATAAACAAAAAAAGGCCAAAAATTTTGAAGAAAAACAATATTTTTTAATTCTGCTATTAAAAATATATAGTAAACTGAAAGTTGGTTATAAATTTTGGCCAAAATGTATTCTGCTCCATATTTTTGGTAAAAAAAATCCCAATAAGTGTATATTGATTGCTTTGTGTGGAAGTTATAGCGTCTACAATCTATGGTATAAATACTGCAATTTACGCCATTTTTCTGCTATACAGCGCTGCGCTAGTTTAACGGACAATTGCGCGGTCATGCAATACGGTACATAAATTAAATTTACATCCTTTTTTCCCCCACAAATTGAGCTTTCTTTTGGTGGTATTTCATCGCCTGTGCGGTTTTTATTTTTTGCGCTACAAAAAAAAAGGCTGACAATTTTGAGGAAAAAAAAACAATATTTTGGACTTTTTGCTATAAAACATGTCCAGTAAAAAAAAATGCAAAAATCAAATTTAGTCATAAATTTCTGCCAAAATGCATTCTGCAACATGTCCAATACGTGTAAATTAATTGGTTTACGTGAAAGTTATAGCGTTTACAAATGGCGGGAAAGATACTGAAATTTTTATTTATACTAATAATGGCGCCGATCAGCGACATATGGTGGCGACCAGCGACTTATGACGGGACTGCGGCAGACATTTTGACACTGGGGGGGGAACTGACTTGGGGTCACTGACATCCCCAGTGACACCAATACAGTGATCAGTGAAAAAAAACCACTGAAACTGTACTAATGTCACTGGGGAGGAAGGGGTTAACATTTTTAGAATTTGCTGTGTAAGGGGAGTGTTTTACTAGGGGCGGGGATGTGTACTGGACAGGGGGAGGGAGGGGGGAGCTGATCGAGGGAGAGAAACTTTTCTCTCCCTCTGCAGCTTGTTGGCGAACTGTCATAGAGCAGGCTGTGTGTAAACAATGCAGCCCTGCTCTGTGTCAGTGATTACCGCTCATCGCGGGAAAACGGCCGGTAAAAACCGGCCTTGACCCGGCGGCGGAGACTTGCTGCTGACACCCGCGGGACAGGCAGGGCAGGCTCGCGCCCCCTACCTGTTTGAAAGGCAGCCGTTTTAAAACGTGCTTTTGCCTATGAGCGCCGCCCTGCCACCGTTTATATGCGGTGGCTGGGCGGCATGTGGTTAAGATGAATAAAGCAACCAAATGTGCAAAATGTCCATACAGATGAATAAATATACTGGTGAACAATCCAAAATCAAGATGGAAAATACCAAAAGAAAAGGAGATGCACTTCAAAGAGTAAGATGGAGAACATTCAGTGCTTCAGGAAGAGAGCCAGGAAATCACACCACCCACATGTAAGGTGAATTCCTTACCAGAGACACTGGTAAGTGGCTGTATTTTAAAAATCAGCAGCTACAGTTTTTGTAGCAGCTGACTTTTTTTTTTTTTTTTTTAAGGTGGAACTCCGCTTTGAGAGCCTGAAAAAAGGGCGACATCTTGTGGTCAAAAACCTTTTTTGATATTTACCAGATGTTCCCCAATTCTAACTCCCAGTTCCCACGTGGTCCATCCCATGCATTGCGTACCACAGACATGGGTACTGGAGCAAATAAACAACAAGTCTAGTAGAACAAGTAATAAAATCTTTAATTTAATATGATCTCTGAGTGACAGTAGCTAAAACTCTTAGTGCACTGAGAAATACAACTCCTACACAAATTACATGCTCTACATGGAAACAAAACTACTAAATTTCTAAACATGGTAATCTTAGGGGGTCTATCAACTACACTGGGAGATATTATTTAGCACCCAGTCATTTATTAGTATCCCCCAGTGTTTCTGAAGTAGCTTTTTTACATGTTCTGTTGACCAGAAAAAGTGGTGAAAAAGGACCACTCAAATTTACTGTTCTCTTGAGTGTTTTTAGTTTTGGATACTAAAAAGGGAATTTCGATCTATGTCATAAATGTTTTGGATTTCATCTTCCAATACTATATCTGAATAACCTTTTATGGATAAACCTATCTTTCAATAAAGCAGCTTGTGAGATCCGCATCCTCTGGAACTGTCCCTTGGGGATAGCACCCAGCCATGATGGATGATGGCAACTATCAATCAAAATATAACCATTTTGATCACTTTGTTTGAAATAGGCCTTCGTAAATAACTTACCACCTTATTTAAATATCTCAAGATCAAGAAAATAAATACAAGTTGAACTATATTCATAAGTAAATTTAATACCTCAATCATTAGCATTAAGACATTCGATGAATGAATGTAAGGAGTATTCGTCCCCTTGACAAAGAAAAAAGGAGTCATCTACATAGCAAAGCAAGAATAGTAGCTTATCCTCTGGCACACCATAAATAGCCTGTTCCTCCCACCTCGCCATGAAAAAATTGGCAAGGCTGGGGGCAAGTTTAGCCCCCATCGCTACGTCTTTACATTGTAGATAAAAATTCTCTGCTTACCAGAAGTAGTTATGAGTCATAGCAAATTCTAACCATGTCAAAATAAATGTAATCTGATTAGCAGGGAGTGATTGGTCATGATCTAAATAATACTCAGCTGCAGCTAAACCCTTATTATGGAGAATAATTTTTTTTTATTGATGACACATCAGCTGTAACAAGCAAGGTGTTATCATCACACGTCAGATTCTGTAATTCATTCATAATTTGAGTGGTGTACTTTAAATAGGAGGGTGTGCCATTTACCAATGGTTGAAGAAAAAATCTATATATTTACCAAATTGCGATGATACTGAATTAATACCACTCACGATTGGTCGCCCAGGTGGATGGTTTAAATTTTTGTGTACCTTAAATAATATGTATAGCACAGGAATTCTGAAAGCTACAGGAACAAGAAAACTTTTTTCTTTTTTGTCAATCACTCCTCTTATAAAGACAATTTTGATAATTCTCTCCAGCTGTCTTTTATAAGAACAGGTAGGATCCTTCTTTAAATTCTGATATGTAGTGGTATCAGATAAAATGTTATCTATTTCCTTAAGATGATCATCCTTATTCATCAAAACCATGCCGCTCCCTTTATCCGCGGAGCGAACAACCACATTTTTCCTATTACATAAAGATTTAACGCCCAACTGTATCTCATTGTTCCGTTTATTTTTAATATACATCCTATCTAGGTCTTTAAGAACCATATCTTTAAATACCATGAGATTAGCAGATAAATTACCTTGAGGGTTAAACAAGGAAGCATTACTAAGACCAGTATGTACTATGCCATTTGTCCTATTTACAGGATCTGGTTTTAGGATTAGAAAGAAAATATATTTTAATGTTTAATTTATGCACAAATTTGTGAACATCAATGAAGGTCTCAAACTTATTGTGATTCCAACTTGGAGCAAACCTCAGACCTATGTTAAGTGTATTAAGTTCAGAAGTAGACCATTCAGTGTTGCTCAGATTAAAAATACCCTGCCAGTTTACTTCCTTCGTTTCTTTCCGCTGTTTACTTCCACTTCCCCTACATCCTCTCTTCTTATGTTTTTTTGCAAATCCTAATGGCTTTCCTAAAAACTTGTTATGTCCAAAGACATGCTGGTACGTCTTGGATCATGTCTAAATTGGCCCTAGTATGTGTATATATGAATGTAAGTTAGGGACCCTAGATTGTATGTCCCTTGAGGGTTAGGGACTGATGTGAATGCTCAATATATATGTAAAAGCGCTGCGTAAATTGACGGCGCTATATAAGTACCTGAAATAAATAAATTGTTATTGGGCTTCCCTTTTAAAGAGGCATTTCAATAATTACCCCACTCCTTTAGGTGGTTGTGAATTATGGTATCCACCCTGGGAATGGTAGGAATAATCACCAATGTATTCTTCTCTGGAGGCATTCGGATAGTTACTCTCTCCTCTAGGTGGCTGCGCATTATGGCATCCACCCTGGGAATGGTAGGAATAATCACCACCATATTCTTCCCTAACATCATCCAATGGATCATACCAATTGTACAGGGGGATAGGTTCTCCACGTACAAATTTGGATGGGAGAGAATAATTACCCATATAGTCAACTGAACATTTCTCTATATTTCCTATTTAATGTAGGTCTAGGAGATCTATAACTACCATTATTGTGTGAAAATCTCACCCCTTTTTTCATTGGGGCTACACTGGAGGGTATATATATGTGGGACGAACCAAGCAGGCAGTGGGGGTTAGAATTGGGGAACATCTGGCAAATATCAAAAAAGGCTTTACAGGACACAGTCTGTCTAAGCACTTTGCCAGATTTCATAATAAAGATCCTTCCACTTTAACCGCGTACCCGCCTTCGTATAGTATACTGCTACACGGAGACACGGGTGCACAAAATCACGTGTATATATACGTGATTTTGCATTTCCGAGTAGGGGTGTGTGCGCCCTACCCGCGCCGCGGATGTCAATCACCGGGTCCCGGCCGGTGATTACCTGTCGGCGCCCCGTGATTACTAACAACCACCGACGGGGAGGAAGGCTGTTTTGTTTACAAACGGTCTTTCTGTCAGCTCAGGTACACTGCTCGGGATGGCTGTGCACAGCACAGTCATCCCGATCAATGTGCTTACAGTAAAGCACACACCCCCCTGCCCCCTAGTAAAACACTCCCTACACATAGTTAGCCCTTGGATCGCCCCTCACATTAACCCCTTCCTGCCCAGTGTTAGTACAGTGTCAGTGCTGTTTTTTTAGCACTGATTACTGTATTGGTTTCACTGGGGATGTCAGTGACACCAAGTTAGTTTCCCCCAGTGTCAGAATGCCCATTGCAGTTCCACAGTCCCGCTAAAAGTGGCTGATCACCGCCATTACTAGGGGAAAAAAAATCCCAGTATCTATACCGCCATTTGTAAATGCTATAACTTTCACGTAAACCAATTAATTTACACGTATTGGGTTTTTTTTTTTAGCAAAGACATTTAGCAGAATACATTTTGGCTTCAATTTATGACGAAATTAGATTTTTAAAATTTTTTTACTGGACATGTTTAACTGGTTACCGCCCAGTCACAGTGTTTTTACTGCGGTAGGGCGGCACCTCTGCGCACAGCACCATCTTTTAACGTAGCTCACGCTCCCGGTGTTCTCGCAGACGGGGGGGCGCACGCGCTCCCCTGCCGACCCTGGGAGTCACCATTCGATCCCCGAGGGATCAATCATTTGGTTTCAGCCAGTGACGTTTGGCTGAAATCGGATGATCGGTCCCTGTCCTATCCTGTCCTGTGTTGACAGTTACACTGGACAGGATATGATGTAAGTCTTCTCTGCCTGGGCACATTCCGTTCCAGACAGAGAAGACAGAAGAATTGTGAGTAAAAAGCACTACACTAGAAGACACGTAGGACACATTTAACCCCCTGATCGCCCCCCCCCAGTTGACCCCTTCACTGCCCTGTCACCAGTGTCATTGATTACAGTGAACAGATTTTTACTGATCACTGTATTAGTGTCACTGGCGACTTCCGATAGTGTTAGCGCCTCTCCCAGATAGCACCAGTTTGCCCGCTAGTACACCAGTAATCCCATTTAACCCCTTGATCGCCCCCCCCCAGTTAACCCCTTCACTGCCCTGTCACCAGTGTCATTGATTACAATGAACAGATTTTTACTTATCACTGTATTAGTGTCGCTGGCGACTTCCAATAGTGTTAGCGTCAGTTAGCGCCCCTCCCAGATAGCGTCAGATTGCCAGCTAGTACACCAGTAATCACATTTAACCCCTTGATTGCCAGGAACACACTCACTTGCACACTAACCTCCATTGCTAGTATAGTGTCTGATTGGATCAATATCTTTGAACAGATCAGCGCTATACCAGCGTTCACATTAGTATAGTGTCCCCAAAACTGCAGCGTTAGCGGGATCAGCCCCGACACCTGCCAGCACCTGTGTTTAGCCCCTACGCCCCCCCCTTCTCCCCCAGCAAGTGCATTTTTTGTAGCGGTTCAAGCAGTCCCTGACAGCCAGGTGCTCTTTTTCCCATGAGTCACACTAGGTACCTAAAAATTTAGTGCCCAAAATGTCCAGCCAAAGGTACTCTAGTGAAGAGGCCTACAGGATTCTGAGCATGTCAAGTAAGAGTGAAGGGGAAGACTCACTGACAGAATCCAGCTCAGAATGCGAACTTGTAGACCGCAGCGGCACCCTGACAGGTAGCTCAGATGACGGAGAAGAGGTCCCTGCTAAGATCAGGTGTACCCGACCCCATTTCCAGGTTGCTGAGGTGGTACAAACGCATGATGACTCTCATATACAGCAGAGTGCCTGCACTAGTGCCGCACTACCTTTTTGTGAACTGGTGAGCACCAGCGGCCTAGTACATCCTGGTCTTATACATACCAGCACTGCAGTATCACTTGGTGACGTGGCGAGTCCTATAAGTGCAGTACAAGCTGGTGCGGTGGCGAGCACAAGTAGTGTCCTGCGGCCACCAAGAATTTGCACACAGGCCCGTAGAGCCCCTAGTATCCTTCCGGATGTGTTTGCAAATCCCGATTGGCAGCCCACAAATTCTGAAGCACAATTACTTCCCCCATTCACTGTCCAACCCGGAATTAAGGTGGAAACGGCAAATTTAAACACTCCCCTTGATTTTTTGAAGCTGTTTTCGACAGATGATCTTTATGCATTGATTGTGGATCAAAGCAATTTATATGAACGATAGTTTATTGCCGCCAACCCAAATTCAAACCTTGCCAGACCATTCGCATGGAAACCCATTACGGTTTCCGAATTTAAAGTTTTTTTGGGCCTAACCCTCAACATGGGCATTAATAAAAAAACTTAATTGCGGTTGTATTGGTCCAAAGACCCAATTTATCATATGTCCGTGTTCTGTGCTGCCATGGCCAGGAAAATATATGAGATGATATTGTGTTTTATGCACTTCAACGACAACACACAGTTGTCCTCGGGGTGACCCTGAATTTGACCGGCTCCACAAAATTCAGCCCCTCATAAATCACTTTAAGCAAAAATTTGCAGATGTGTATACTCCCCATAAAAACATCTGCATCAATGAGTCCCTCATTCAATTTTCTGTCTGCCTTGTATTCAAACAGTATATCCCCTGCAAGCGTGCCAGATATGGAGTCAAGATGTATAAGACCTGTGAGAGGGCAACAGGCTATACATGTACGTTTCGGATTTACGAGGGAAAAGATAGTCATGTGGAGCCCCCTGGATGCCCACACTACATGGGGAGCAGTGGCAAGATAGTTTGGGACTTCCTTTTTCCATATGGGGTACCACTTATACTTGGAAAATTTTTATTCAAGTGTGCCACTGTTTAGACATTTGTACAATCTTGGATTTTGTGCATGTGGCACTGTGCGACCTAATCGCCGGAGCTTGCCCCAACGGCTTGTAAATACCAGTCTTAGAAAGGGGGAAAAAGCCTGCTTGAGAAACAAAGAATTGCTCGCAGTGAAGTGGAAGGACAAACGGGATGTTTACCTCCTGTCTTCCATTCACGCAGATACGACCATCCAAATTTCCACAGCAGCTGGTGTTGAGAAGCCCCTCTGTGACCACGATTATAACCTTAACATGGGAGGGGTGTACTACAACGACCAAATGATGAAGCCGTACTTAGTTTCCCGAAAATCCAGACGCTGGTACAAAAAAGTGTCTATTTATTTATTCCAATTGGCTATATATAATGCTTTTGTTCTTTACAAAGCAACTAGACATAGTGAATCCTTCCAAAAATTCCAGGAAGATATCATCAAGGCCATTTTGTATCCAGAAGGTGCTATGCCCCAAACCCCCAACCCAGATGCAGTTAGCCGGCTGCATGGGAGGCATTGTCCCGATGCACTTCCAGGTACCCCAGTCCAAAGGTACCCCCAAAAAAGATGTCATGTCTGTAGCAAACGTGGAATTAGGTGTGACACCCGCTTTTGTTGTCCCTCCTGTCCTGACCAACCTGGCCTCTGCGTCAAGGGCTGCTTCCGCCTCCACCATACACTAGTGGATTATTAGTATAGGGTACAGCACGGCACAGTTCGGGGCACATTTACACAGGGTCTCGAAAGATGTTAGGTAGTGGCTATCGCATTTGGAGAGACCCTACCATCTGTTTTTAAAATGTTTAAAGTTTGAAAAAAAAAAGTTAAAAAAAACCCCCAAATAAATAAAAAGTACAAATCCCCCAAAAAATTTAAAACTTTAAAAACCAAAAATAGTTATAGTTTTTTTTGTTGTTGTCATTTTTGTTATTGTTCTACTTTTACTGTTTTATTGTTACTGTTTTATTGTTAACCATTTCTGTTTGCAGGAATGCTTTCAGCTGCACCACTGACCTGTTTATTCGGACAGCAACAGGAACTTGCTCTCAGAATATACATAAAATCAGTGTGGGCAGCGCTGTCAGATGAGATTTTTCATCTGCAGTTTAAAAAAAAGCATATATGCCGAAGCATGGGGGCCTGGGGAGGCCAGTGGGTGGATGGCCCCTATGCTTTGGCATATATATTTTATATTTGTTAGCAAATTTCATGTGTGCCCACCATTATTAGTGGGTGGATGAAGGGAGGTTTTCTAATGGTGGGCATACCAGCACACACTTTTCCTTGCAGAGATATTTCAATTATAAAGTTGTTTTATTGGGTTACTGTTTTATTGTTAACCATTGTTGCTATCTTTGCAGGAATGTCAAACTGCAGCACCGACTTGTTTATTCTGACAGCAACAGGGTCTTGCTCTTAGAATAGACATAAGTAGGGCTTGTGCAGTGCTGTCGGATGAGATTTTTCATCTGCAGTTAAAAAAGAGCATATATGCCAAAGCATGGGGGCCTGGGGTGGCCAGTGGGTGGATGGCCCCTATGCTTCGGCATATATATTTTATATTTGTTGGCACATTTCATGTGTGCCCACCATTAGAAGTGGGTGGATGCAGGGAGGTATTCTAATGGTGGGCATACCACACACTTTTTCTGGCAGAGATTTCTTCTCTTTTTTTTCATTCAGCCCACAGGCTGCATAAAGAAAAAAAGAACATAGCATATACACCCAACAAGGACCAGCGACGTACTGGTACATCACTGGATTTTGAATGGTTATACCAGGGCGATGCCTGCAGCTGCAGGCATCGTCCTGGTATAGTTGTTTTCAGCCAGCGATGGGCTTTCATGTAAAAGCATTCCTAGTGGCTAATTAGCTGCAGGATTGCTTTTACAATCAGCAGGAGAAAATGCCCCCCCTCCCCCGCTGCCTTCCACAGCCTTCTCGGGCAGTCCCGTGCCATCGGGGAAACCTGAGAATGAAGCCGGTGTTTCTGCCAGCTGACCATAGAGCTGATTGGAGACCAGAATGGTGCCAATCATCTCTATAGTCAAAGAAATCAGAAGCTACGAGCATTTCATCACTTCAGTTGCGCAGGATATAAACAGCGCCATTTGTAAATTGGGAAAGCATCTGATCACACCGATCTTGGTGAGATTAGATAATGTAAGGGCAGAGGAGATATCTTGAGTATGATAGACCCCAGATTTCTCAAAAAAGAATATATGACAATGCCCTTTGAAGTTATATGGGATATTTGAATTCCCTAAGATAACATTAAAGGTGATAAAACAAAAAAAAAAATTAAAGGGACAGTGTAAAAATAATTAAATAAATCAGAAAAAAAAAAAAGTACCCTCACCCACCCGTGCACACGCGCACCTGCGGTCGTGAGCGTTCACCCTGTGCTAGTATGGAAACAGCGATTGCACCATGCATGTGAGGTATCACCACGAATGTCAGATCAAGGGCAGTAATTATAGCTCTAGACCTCCTCTGTAAATCTAAAATGGTAGCTTGTAAAGGCTTTTAAAGCGTTGCCTATAGATATTAAAATCGTATGCAGTTTGTCACCATTGCACAGGGCATGCACAATTTTAAAGCATGTCATGCTTGGTATCTATTTACTCAGCATAGCATCATCTTTTATATCCTACCAAATAATTTGCTAATATATTGTGTTTTTGTGCATTACAATAAAAAATAGTGTAAATTTTGCAAACAAATTGCGTTTAAAAAATCGATGTGTGAGTACTATGTGAGATAAAAAATTGCAGCACCCACCATTTTATTTACTAGGGTGTCTGCTCTAAAAAAAATATAATGTTTGGGGGTTCACTTTAATTTCCTAGCAAAAATACAGATTTTTTTTTTAATGTGCACAAAAAGTGTCAGAAAAGCCTTGGTCTTCAGGTGGTTAGAAGAATGAGTGATGTGTGGCATAAACTTCTAATGCTGGGCATAAAACACCCCCACCCCCCAAAATAACCCATTTTTGGAAAGTAGACACCGCAAACTATTTGCTGAGAGGCATGTTGAATCAATAGAAGAATTTATTTTTTTACCACAAGTTTTTGGAAAATGACAAAAAAAAAAATATACAAAATTGTCATTTAAATAATTTATTGCTCACACATGCCATATGTATATGTGGAATTACTCCCCAAAATACATTCTGCTACTTCTCCCGAGTATGGAGGTACCACATGTGAGAGACATTTTGGCAGTCTAGTCAAGTACAGGATCCCAAAAAACCAATAAGCACCTTCAGGCTTTTAAAGGGCTTTATTTCCTCATTATACTTCCTGACTAACTATCACAGTTTCGGAGGCCCTGGAATGCCAGAATAGCACCAAACCCCCCCAAATGACCAATTTTTGGAAAGTAGACATCCCAAGGAATTTGATAAGTATTTGATGAGTATTTTTGAGATCTTGTTTGTTGCCACATGTTTTTGTAAAATGAAGAAAGAAAACAACATATTTTTTCTTTTTTTTATATTTCAAAACCTTGTGAGAAAAAATGAGATCTGCAAAATACTTACCATGCCTCTTTTTAAATTCCTTGGAGTGTCTACTTTCCAAAAAGGGGTCATTTGGAGGGGGGGGTTGGTGCTATCCTGGCATTTCAGGGCCTCCGAAACTGTGATAGGTAGTGAGGAAGTGAAATGAAGAAGTTACGCACCTTCAGGCTTTCAACGTGGTCATTGGATTTCAGGCTCCTGTATGTGGCTAGGCTCCCAAAAAGTCTCAAACATGTGGTATCCCCATATTCAGTAGAGCAGCAGAATGTATTTTGGTGTGTAATTCCATATATACCCATGGCTTTTGTGAGCAATATATCATTTAAGTGACAAATTTGTGTAAAAAACAAAACAAAACTTTTTGTCATTTTCCAAAACGTTGTGAAAAAAAACAAATCTTTCATGGACTCAATATGCCTCTCAGCAGATAGCTTAGGGTGTCTACTTTCCGAAAAGGGGTCATTTGGGGGTGTTTGCTCTATCCTGGTATTTTAGCACCTTAAGAAATGTGATAGGCAGTCAGAAAGTAAAAGCTGTGTAAATTTCAAATTATCTATACCATAGTTTGTAGACGCTATAACTGGCACACAAAGCAATTAATATACACTTTATTTGGATTTTTTTTTACCAAAAACATGTAGCAGAACACATTTTCGCCTACATTTATGACGAAATTAGAATTTTTTGGATATTTTTTATGACAGGGGGTTTTTTTGTTTATAGCGCAAAAAATAAAAAGCGCATAGGTGATCAAATTCCACCAAAAGAAAGCACTATTTGTGTGAAAAAAGGACATAAATTTAATTTATGTACAGCATTGCATGACCGTGCAATTGTCAGTTAAAATAGTTCAGCGCTGTTCCTCTATCCTGGTATTTTAGCACCTTAAGAAATGTGATGAGCAGTCAGAAAGTAAAATTCTGTGTAAATTTCAAATTATCTATACCATAGTTTGTAGACACTATAACTTTCACACAAAGCAATCAATATACACTTATTGGGATTTTTTTTTACCAAAAACATGTAGCAGAATACATTTTGGCTTAAATTTATGAGTAACTTTTAGTTTACGATATATTTTTTATAGCCGAAAGTAGAAAATATTGTTTTTTTCAAAATTTTCAGTCTTTTGTTTTGTTTATAGTTCAAAAAATAAAAAGCGCACAGGTGATTAAATACCACTGAAAGAAAGCTCTATTTGTGTGAAAAAGAGGATGTACATTTCGTTTGGGTACAGCATTGCATGACCGCGCAATTATCTGTTGAAGTAGTACAGCGCCAAACAGCAAAAAAAGGCCTGGTCAGGGTAAGTGGTTAATAGCAAAAAGTCCAAAATAGTTTTTTTCTCAAAATTGTCCTTTTTTTTGCTTATAGCGCAAAAAATAAAACACACACAGGCGATCAAATACCACCAAAGAAAGCTCAATTCATGGGAAAAAAAGGACGTAAATGTCATCTAGGTGCGGCATTGCATGACTGCGCAATTATAAGTTAAAGTAACGCAGCGCCATAACTCAAAAAATGGCCTGGTCAGTAAGGGGGGTAAATCCTCTGGAGGACAAGTGGTTAAAATTAGTTGCTATACATAAATACTCTCCTAATTGGCATGGAAGTAACCCAAAGAGGGTTATTTCACAACACGAAACCCAGTGGATTTACCATCTCAGAACTTATTACCCACTGGGTCATAATGAGGAATGGGATATTAACTGTTTCATTAACAATTCTTAATTCTTTCCTTTTTCTTCTCTATTGCGGTTATTTTATTGACTGTTTTATTGGTATTTTTAAAGATTTTACTGGTTTTATTTCCAGAATTAGTCTGTGAAAATGCAGTCTCAGTTTGGAGATCCTGCGGCATATGGTAATATGAGGATGTTTAATTTGATTTTGACCACAAGATGTTGCCCTCTTTTCGGGCTCTCATTGATATCTATGAATATCTATGTATTTTTTTTGTTTTTATTAAATTTTTTTTTTTTTTTGTTCTTAATCCTCATAATCACTTTTTTAGATGACCTTTTTATGTTTTGGGTTGTTTTTTTGCAGATATAATTTTTTGTAGATATTTTTTGGTCGGTTAGCCTGTAGTTTCCTCTTCCTGGACTGTATTTAAGAGAGCAGTGGATGTCCCGTGTTATGCCTCTATCCACTGAAGACTCCGTTTACAGTGAAACGCATTAGAGCAGGGCCGAACACATGATGCTATTATGCACGCTGGCGGAATCTGGTGATGCTCATCGTTTGTTATATGCTTGTGATTGTCTTTTTATTGTAAATACATTACCATATTAAAAGCCTTTGGTTTTAACACACTGCACTATGGTGGTCCTTTCTTGTTTTACACACTTCTACAGAATCGTATCTAGATGGAGTGGTGTGTTTTCAATATTTTGTGCTGTGGGACAGCAAGGCGCTTCATGATCTCTGTGTGGGATCAGTGTCTCTGGTAAGGAGTTCACCTTACATGTGGGTGGTGTGATTTCCTGGCACCCTCTATTCCTGCAGCACTGAATGCTCTCCATCTTACTCTTTGAAGCATGTCTCCTTTTCTTTTGGGATTTTCCATCTTGATTTTGGATTGTTCACCAGGATAATTATTCATCTGTATGGATATTTTGCACATTTTGGTTGCTTTATTCATCTTCAACTTTGTTTCCAATATTTATGCTTGTTCATTAAACTTTTGTCCATATGTACATTTGTCCATCTGTATGCATATACACTTTTATAATGTTTTTTCTATTTTGAGAGTGGAGTACTGGGTTATATCACATATACCTTTTAAGTTTGTTTTGACATATTTAGGCATTTTGCTTATTTTTGTCCACACACACACACATTTGTCCATCTGTATGGATATATACTCTTCTAGGTTTATTATTTTATTTATTTATTTAAAGTTGATTATGGTGTTTTGGCACAACCTTATTTGTGATGTTATCTTTATATTTATTTATGTTATTGCATATATTGAGCTTGCATGATCTATTTTCTCTATAATAATATGGTTTGATATTGTATGCACAATTACACTTTGGAATTTTTAAGAGACAGCGTACCCCTTTTTTTTTTACTCTGCATATAATCTAGCTGGTAGTTCCTGGTGGCCACCATACATATATACATACTGTATATAAACATATACACATAAAAGGCCTGCACAGTATATAAGAATATATGAAGATTGGTATAACAACTGGTGATCTAGTGGTAATCAGGTCTTAATATATTTCTTGTCTGTCTATGTCAATGTGTAATAAAGGTATTGTAGTTGTTTTTATCAATTGAGTGTCATCAATAAGTATACTTCATGCATCTTTTGAGATATTTATATATTATTTTTTTTAAATCAGGGCTAAGGTAGAGCCCATATTTATATGTATAAAAGCACTATGAGGAGACAGGACCTTATACCTGTCAGCAGTTGAGGCCTGAGAGCCGGGTGTATGACTCTTTCTGTAGGGAGAAAAACATGGTGTAATTAAATGTTATGTCTGCTATTATTCTTGAAAGGACAGGCTATTGATCCTCTCTGATAGTCTAGTTTACCCTTATAAGAGCTGACCCTCTATTTCTTTTTATGTAAGTGAGGGCACACTACAAAGAAAGAGTTAGTGTTAAAAAAAAGAGGCGTTGTTGATAACAACCTAAATTGGGTGTGATGAGCATATTATAATACCAAACCAGCTGAAAAATCTGCAAAACGTATGGGTAGAGGAACTAAAGTTCTAATCAACAATTTGTTAGCAGATACAATTCTCTGATAAACAATACTTTATAAATATCTACTGCCAAAAAACTGCTTTTTCTATCAATTTTTTTTATTGGGGTACACAACATACGCAGTGCAGTGTACACTCCTGACCCTTTCCTGGCAACTGTAAGATGCCAAGAACAGAGCTTGATGGACAATGGATGCATATAGGAAAGATGATTGTGGTCATGGACAGAGTGATGAGGAGAATGAATACCAAGGATTCAACACAAGGGTATGAAGGTGTAGAATGTTTCTGTAAATCACTTACCTCAACACTGCAAAGAACTAAGCATATTGCGGCAATAATTGTTCATGGGTTAAAAGGAAAAGTTTAACTTGTTTGACTCTAAATCATAACAGACATGGTAAAACTTTAAAATTTCATCCCTGTTTTACCATACCCATTACAAAAGACCATTGATATATTGCAAGAGATAGTTAGAAGTAAGTGAAGTTTTTATGAGAGACCAGTAGAAGCTGTCAGCATGATGCAAGAAACTAAGAGCACTGACATACTGCAAAAAGTGACTAGTGATAGAGGACTACTCGGCAACTCTTATGTTGCAAGAATCATCTAAAATCACAGATATGCTGGAAGAGATAAAACATAGCAACTGATATGCTGGAAAAAAGCACTAGAGACCATTGACAGGCTCTCAAAGATAACTAGGGGTCACTGACATGCTCAAAAAATGACTAAAGACCACTGACACGCTCCCAAAGATGACTAGAGACCACTGGCATGCTCCCAAAGATGACTAGAGACCACTGGCATGCTCCCAAAGATGACTAGAGAGAACTGACATTATCCCAAAGATGACTACAATGCATTGACTTTCTCTCAAAGATGACTAGAGATTACTGACATTTTCTCAAAGTTGACATGACATCAGTGACTTTCTCCTAAAGATGTCCAGAGAACACCGATGTGCTGCCAAAGATTACTGGAGGCCACAAACATGCTCTCATATATGACTGGAGACTATTGATTTGCTCCCAAAGATGACCAGAGACCACTGATATGTTCTGAAAGATTATTAGAGACTAATTTGGAGAAGGTGAAAAGGCCTATAAACGATAATATACAGTATGTAGTACGGTAGGAGGCAGCAGACAGAAAATAGAAGTTGCATTTGTCTCCCAGACAACCCAAATTGAACTTTAATTGTTTGGGCTTTTGAATTTATAGGTGTTTGTCAACCCTGATTGAAAATGATATAAAAGTTATTCAAATACATAAAATCAGAAATAGTTGTCTTCTCTACTCAAAAATATATATGCAAATTTAAAAGGAAAATTCTTACACATGATTGATGGAGCTTGTGACAGAAACCGAACTCCCATCTTTGGTAATGACAGAGATGTGAGTGGTGCCTAATGTTTCAGGATAAACAGAAGACACATTATAGAAGCTGAGTGTGTGATCACCAGAGTCATCAATCTTCTCTCTTATCTTCTGTGCGAAGATTGGTGACAGCAGAGTGTCTAAAAGCTGTAGGAGTGAAGGTAGGAAAAGAAACTGAATGAACAGAGGAATTCTTTACCAATCAGCACACATCCTTTTTAATTTTAAATCTGGGTTCAGTAAGAATTGTTTTACATGTCAAAGGATTTTATTTGCCTGTCCCTGCCTGAGATTTACACAGCTCTGTCACACAGTTAAGTTCTGTGTTGTGTAGATAGGACCTGATCTTTCCCTGCTACAGATTCACTATTTTTTACATAGTTATTTTACTGTTCCTTTTGTTTACATTCACTTGTAAGCTGAATGGGCCAGGTAAGGATGAGTAATGGTAGTCAGGATGCCAGTGGCTGTCAGTTCCCCAGTAATCAGTAGCCTGAGCAGGAGGTGTTACATTTTGCAGTGCTAGTAATACCGCTGATAAATAACAAAATATTTCACTTCCCACTGCAGCCAGAGGATTGATCTGCGATAAAATAAGAAGTCTAATAAACACAAATGTATGTGTTAAAGCTGCATCCAGGCATGGAAAGTGTTTTCAGTTACATTGATTCAGTTTGAACCAATGTAAGTATGCATATTTCATACCTTGTTGATCCCTGTATGATCAATGAATGCAAAGCGTTCTGAGATTGGATGAAGTGGAGATTGTGACACTGCTCCACATTTCCACCTTGTCCAAGAGAATGTTTTGCATTGATTGTGCAAATGCAAAGCATTCTCTGAATGGTGCCCCTACCAAGCTACATGGATTCTCCGGTGCCACGGGGATCAGCCAGGTATGAAATATGCTAACCTATATTAGTCCAAGATGAACTAATATGGACCAATGTAACTACGCAAAAATATTTGGTGAAAAAGTATACCTTATGGCGCTGCTCCAAGCTATGGATGGAAGGAAAAGAATCACCCACCGGCAAATGAGAAGAGGGGAGCATGAGACTGAGCGATTCCAGTGTCAGCCAATACAAGTGAATGGATGGATGCTGCTCCACCGACCCCAGAAGTCCAATGTTAAGGAATGGCCTCAGCCGCCATACTGCCATGCCCTTTGATGCATTTCGCTCCGTCCACTGGGGCTTGGTCACACTTGTGACCAAGCCCAGTGGATGGTGTGAAACGCATCAAAGGCATGGCGAGTACGGCGACTGAGGCCATTCCTTAACGTTGGACTCCAGGGGTTGGTGGAGCAGCGTCCATCCCTTCACTTTCCAAAAATATTCATAGCTGGAATGCAGCTTTGAATACTGCAAAAAAGGCAACAGCATAACTTCAAGCAGTATTTATCTCTGTGAACTGACCACACTGTGATATCTAAATGTGCAGATTTTAGTCTGTCTAGCATTAAATATACTGTAATCTTGCTTAGGACTGATACAAAGCATTGCTTTTCAGATGGGTGAAGCCAGTCAGCAAAATTAACATCTGGTAACTCTATCCTCTGCTGTGCATTTATATACCAATCAGATTCACCACTGTCCATCATATACATTTATATTCATACCTCTTTTGTGTTACCAGCTGCCAGACTCTCTGCCAGTTTTCTCTTTTGTCCATTAGCAAATTTAAAGGCTTCAGCAATGTAATGGTAGGTCTGTATCTGTTCTGTCTCACTCTGCACAGAGCTTGCAGAAAAGTGATAACCTGAAAACAGATGTCCTCTGTCAGTTGCTCCAACTTGAGTTCAAATTAAATTAAAGGGGTTCTGAATCAACAGTTAAACATTCTTTGCCTACTGCAGAGGATCAACATAGTAGATGGCTTATTCATTTGTTTTAAATATATAATTGTCTTTGTTTCTCTGTTTACTGTTTTACATGTTTTCACAATTATGTGCCTAGCAGTGTCCAGCTTACTCTACTTCGTTACAAGGCCAACTACTCTCTTCTGAGTTTTAGTGTGCTGTATTAGTATGTTATGGGGACATATTGTTAACACTGTTGAGTCATTGACTGTTTGTCACAGATGCAGGGGACCAGTATTCCCTTGTTCACTCTGCACTTCTGTGCCACAATTCATGACCCGGCAGTAATGTCTGACTGCTAGTGCAGAGGTAATGCAGGAAGTGAATAGGGAACACTAGTATGTATTAAAGTGTTAATAAACCCACAACAGTAAAAATCAGTCTGTATATCCAGTAAAGCATGCTTGTTATACTCACTGTGGAACCTAAGGGGTTAATCCTCTGCATTGTGTAAGAAGGCAGTTTGATTCTTTCTTCTATGCCCCTCCTCTTGTTCAAATGTCCACACTGATAAGACAGACTGAACCCGTAGCCCTTCCACACATGCTCAGTTTAGTATGTATTGCTAGAGAAGTTTGTTTTTTTTTCTTGGGAGAGTGCATGTAATCAGCACAGGGCCAATCAGCACTGTCCAGACCGAGGTCAGGGGTTTTGCATCCTCCTAGAGCAGAAAGAAAACTCCTCCTACAAGCTTTAACCAGTACTCAGCTGAAGTCACAAGACTGCTCTAACTGTTGATGAGAAAAAGGTATTTAGCAGTTTATATTTACTAAAATAACTGCACTTTCATGTTCTGTGTAATGTGGGAGACCAGATATAGTGAATGCAGGGTCTTGGGTTTAGTAACACTTTAAGCTGACATTAGACTTGAATGAATTACAAGAATCTGTGCGCCCTATGTGTCCCTAATAGATTCCCATTTTACTTCAGAGTTCCCCTTTACACCATGGTCCCCACCTGGGTGCTCCCTTACATCAGTTGTCCTCGTCTCTTTGTGCCCCCCTAAATCATCTGTCTCCATCACAGACTTGGAGGGGCACAACCAAATCTGGGGGAGGGGGCAGACCAACCTAGCACCCCCCTAGATCTGGGCCTGACCATTGCTGCACATGGGCTACAAAAGCAACTCAGATCTGATATTAAAACCCTGTGTGTGAAATTGCTATAATATAAATGCGTGAAACATATTCCCATCACACTGTAGAGAAATGGTTCATATGCTTGGAGAGCATTTGCACAGATCCAGCTGGCTCATTGGGTAGTCAGTAACAAACTAGGGAAAACCTTGTAACAGAGATACTCATTGTGGGTAAGTTCAATAAGAAGTGCAAAGGGTAACAAGGATGTGCAAAACGCAGTAAATCATGACAACAGTCAGAGTTAGGTGAACTGTACCTAGATCAGTTAAACAGGTTTAAATATAATATATGTGGGCTACTGCAGTTTGCTTACCTCTTTGCACATTTTATTGAATAAAAACAGTAAATCAAGTTATTGAATAGAAAATCCATATGGCAGGATTTTCTGTAGCATAGTTCAGAACAGAGGGAAAAGTATGGAAACTGAGTCCCCACGTCACAAGTTTAGCAATTAAAAATATCTACAGTATTCAAATTCATTTGAGAGCAAAGAATAGATCCTCACCTCATTAGTCAGCATTATACTAAAACTGTTATCAACTCAAACCTAAGCATCCATTGAAATTATACATTTACACTTTCATGAGATTTTTTCCATAGTACATAAAAGCAAAACACAACTTGTTGCAGTTTATTAACTGCCTAGATGAATAACATGTTCTTACCTTCTAGTATATTGAGTAGGAAACTAACTAAAGCTCCTCCTGCTGGGGGTGGAGGAGAATACAAAGTGTAGGCTCCAAGAGAATAGTTCAAAGGTCTTACAATTTGCACCTTGTAATTTTGTAAGTCTTCTGCAGTCAAAAAGCTTCCTAATACAAATACATTATACTATGAATTAGTGTGGTGCAAAAGAATATGGAGGAAAAACATAGGTAAAGCAAATCATACTAAAAGGAAATGACAGCAGAACAGATATTAAAAATGGCTGAAATGTTAACTCTTTATATTATTTGTTGATCTGTTTCCAGCATGTAGAGTAATAACTGTTACAGGGGCTTTCTGAGTTCATTAGCGATATGGCAAACTCCTTCATCCAAAAACAATTCAGTATTGTCCGTGATACTTTTTTTATTTGCATTAACATACAATTTTGAGGACAAGCTTTCGGGAAGTGTCCCCTTCTTCAAGGTCCAAGCAGTACTGCTTGGACCTTGAAGGGGACACACCCCGAAAGCTTGTCCTCAAAATTGTATGTTAGTGCAAATAAAAAAGTATCACGGACAATACTGAATTGTTTCTGTTGCAAGTGCACTAATACGGCTACAATCACCTCCTTCATCAAAAAAAACTCCATGTTTAGAGATACCCCTCTTTTTTGCTTGGCTGAAGACAGTAGATTATGGGTAGAAGTCTCAAAAAGCTTATTGGCTGGGATTAGTGCAGAGATCTGACTGGTTCCCATGAATCCCTGATAAAGGGGTTCTTCACTTTGTCAGTCAAAGCAGAAAAGCCCTTTTAAGCATATGTATAAAAGTGTTCACACACCTTTCACTTTAGTTGTTTAGTAATCTGATATTTCAGGTATAGCTTCAAAAAATGTATTATGAGCAAACTTTTGATCACTTTTTTAATGTCTTTAAGGTCAAAGACAAAGAAGTAATTGGGAAATTTTTCTGTTTTTTTTCAATTCAATTTTCTGATTTGATCTTTTTATGGGATGCAGGAGAAAGCAATTGAAAGAAAAATTATTTCAAAAAATCATAATTAACATAGAAAAATGACGGCAGAAAAAAAGACCAAGTGGTCCATTAAGTCTGTCCGGTTTCTTTTTTTGTGTGTTTTTTGTATTTTATTTATTTTGTTTGTTTGTTTTTTTCCCGTTAACTTTTTTGTCTGAGTATAGATCTATGTTTGTCCCAAGCATGTGTGTAGCCATTTACTGTTGACTGGCTCACTATCTCTGCTGGAAGTTTATTCCAAGCAGCAACTACCCTTTCAGTAAAATAATTTTGATTGTATTTATGGTCATACTTTAGAGAAAGCAGGAAAAAACAATAAACACTTCCAAATATGATTGGACATTCTGTTTGAACCTAAACAGAGATAGATACAAATTAATTTGTGTTTAGCCAGCTTAACATACCTTAAGGAGAGATCTCCGTTTTACAGATAGTGAATCCTACCAACTCACTACATTGGCATGATTGAAGTATGAATCTCTTTGAAATACAACTAAGTTCACAGATTGGTGTATTCTAACTAAATGAAGGAAAAATCAGAATATATAGTATTAGGTAAAAGACACACATAAAGAGGAGAACAAACCCTCATTATGGAGGTCCTCTAGCATCTTCCTTGAGATGGATCCATTGTAGAAGCTATCAGCTCCTTCATCTGCCAACGCTCGAAGGGTATACCCTAGCTGGGTGAAGTTTATGGCCTGTCCTTCTGTTAGAACCTCTTTATTCTCACACAACAGCTGACTGTAAAAAATAGATGGATGCAGAGTCTTAATCATCAAAGTTGACTGTTATTCTAAGTCTATGTAACAAAAGAAATACCAGTATTAATAGACTTTCCAAACTTATACACACCAAATCAAGAGCTGACTACTTCTTATGCTTATAGTCAGCACTATGTTCTTTGGGAAACACTTTTTCTTTAATCAACTGATACTGAAAAATCAATCTACAGTATCTATCCATTTATCTATCAATCAATCTATTTCAGTATACCAAACACTGCATATGATCTCCTCATCCATTGTGCTTACCAAATAGAGTGTTTTTTTATTAACTTTTCAAAGAAAGACAGATATTTGCTCATAAGGCTTGAAACCCGAATTCCATTCGTCACTAGCTTAATTGTTGGTTCGAAGAGTGATTTCCATGGTAGTCGCCCATATCGCTGGTGTGCTGCCTCATATCCTCTTAGCTCTCCAGGTACCCCAATCCATTGCACTCCTGTATAGGACAACCTGAGGTTAGGGGATACCATGCCAGTTATTATTGTAACCGTTTAATTACCTATCAGCCCACCCAAAGTTAACCTAACCTATTAATTTCCTAAAAAAAGTTTGATCAATCAATCTTTCTGTCAACTTATTTGCACCAAGACTTTTGGTTCTCCTTAAAATATCTCTGTAATTCTTTAGTGTCTCTTCAACATGAAGTTTTGCCTTTACATCTTTATTTACTTTAGTCATAAATGTGAAACTTTGGTGATTTGAAAGCTTTTCTCCAAAGATTTGACTATCAACACATGTCTGACATCTCGTGTACGTTAACTGAAGAACTGAATTTTCTATATGGAGTTGGATGAAAAACACAGCTCTTGGACAGCCTTTTTGTGATTGCATTCAAGTCTTTTTAAGTACTCTATTTATCTATATTCAGAATCTCTCCTATTCTGTAATGATACTCAACAGCTTCACCTTCAGTTCAGGTCAAGCATGTTACGCAATGAACCCAACTCGTTGACGGTTTGCAGACACATCAGCATAATGCAGTTTCCATAGAAACCCACTACAAATAATACACTTCCTGGCCTCTGAACTTAGGTGAGGTGCCATAGATTGGCCAGTAATGAGGGCTTTGTTTTGTGCCAGCTCCTCACTATAAAAAGGCACTGTTCTCAGCAGCTGTATTAACAATCTGTTTACCAGGCATAGGCTAAGCATAGGGGCTCGGTGCTGCTGGTAAAGTGCACAGGGACAGATCTGAGTAGGGCATATAGACACTAATGTAAGATGTAAGCCCTTACTGAATGTCCTTCAAGTACAAAAATGCAATGTATCTTGGGGGAACTTGGGGATGGGGGAAAAAAGGGAATTTTACATGTTAATGTTCCTGATGTGTGTCCTGCAGCCACTTTACAGGCTCTAAACATGCACTATCTACAATCATAACAGGTTGAATGTGTGTTTATAAAGGGCATATTTTACATTTTTTGCTGGCTGCAAATGGTTTCTTTTTTGTTCCTAGCTGCTTTTTTTCTAAAAGGGCCTTTTTTGTAAAAACAGTGTATTATTTAAGAGGAATATGCATCAGCACTGAAGCTTATTTTTTTCTTTTGGGAAAGCATATGACAGCGTAATTTGCAAGCAGGAGATTGTCACCCCACAACACAAGAGTTGATTTACTTAAAGGATAAGTTCAGTTTTGAGCAAAAATAATAAATGCGCATTTGTCTGCAAGTAAAAAAATTAGCATTTATTATTTTGGTTGCAGGAGCCTGGAAAGCATTGCACCAGTGATCAGCAGATCTCTGGTGATATTTACAGACCTGTCAGTATATTTGCTAGCCTATACGGGATGTACAGGTAAGCAGATATACTTACAGGAAGATTCAATGAACTATCACGGCGCTCCATGGTAGTTCATTGAGAACTACAAGCCGACAGCTGCTAAGGATGTTGGGACTTGTAGTTCATTCTGTTTTTAAATAGTGACAACTTGTATGGGGAACTTCTTCCTGTACTTCTGTCACAGGGAGGGGGGCAGCCAGCAGCAGTGGGAACATGTTACATGTTCCCAAAGGTGACCTTATCCTTTAAACTGGCAATGCAAAATCTCATGTAGTTCTGCATACAAACCAATCAGCTTCCAGGTTGTCAAAGCTTCATTGAACAAGCTGAAGTTAAAAGCTGACTGGCTACCATGCACAGCCGCACCAGATTTTGCACCTGCCATTTTTAGTAGATTAACCCTAAAGTATCTAACAAAGGCCTTTAAATTTGTTTTTACAATTTAAGGACTTACCCAAGTTACCCTATCCCCTGTGCAGCTCATCAGGTCCAGCCATATTCTCAGGTCTCCTCTGCTGCTTCCTGTCATGCCTCCTGGTGTGCCTCTGCTGGTCCTTGCGGCATTCCTTCTCCCAGGCAACACAACTGCTTCCTTGATGCCTCATTCCCCATTGGCTGTGGTGTGTGGTTTTCCAGGCAAAGTGGCTCCTTTTACCTGGCTACACCACCACAGCCTGCTCTTCCTTTCTAACTCCCTATTGGTCCCCTGTCAAACTGTGCAAGATTTAAACATCAGATGCTATGCACTTGGTGCTTGTGATGTTTTTCTACATGCCTCACTAGCAGCCATTGCCTGTATCTGATCTGTCTGTGTACTTACTCTTGCTTGTACTTTGACCATGTTTCTGTCTGCTGCCTGGACTGAACCCTGCCTGCGTTTGTCTATCTCCTCTGCCTGTTGTCTGGACTAACCCTTTGCACATTTACTGACCTCCTCTCTGCCTGCTGTCTGCACTGAGCTTCTGCCTGTTTACTGACCATGTCTCTGTCATTCTGCCTTGTCCAACTACTTGACAAGTCCCTCTGATTACTCCCCAGCAGGGGCGGACTGACCATTTGGGAATTCGGGCACTGCCCAGGGGCCTGGGGTCAGTAGGGGGCCCCATGAGATGCCCCTGGTACCTTTCAAAGGCTTTTTTGGGTGTGGTTTGAGTGTGGGCGAGGACACAGGGGCCCCATGATCCCCTACTGCCCGGGGGCCCCATGAGTTGTCAGTCTGCCCCTGCTCCCCAGCTAAGACAACTGTTGCTGCCATCCTCTATTTTCCTGAACCACAGACACTCTTCTTCTGCATTTACATTTCAGTATCGTGTGCTATCTGGCCAACAAAATATAGCATCATGTAATATGTCCTGGGAGCAACGAAATACCAGTTGGTCTGCTTTCTCTAAGAGAGCAGGGGATGCACCAGTTAGGCCTATGATCCCTAATTAAAACTGTCCTGTTACTGGACAATTTTACACTGCTGTATCCCCTGCAGTTACTTAATTCTTTTTTTAAATTCTTTATGCCATTGCTAATAGGTAATTGAAAACAGTCAGTTTGAGACAGAAAGTCAGACAGAACAAGGCAGAAAATAAAGTGTTTGCAAAACAGTAGGTAGCTTGGGCCTTAAGCTGGCCATACATTGTACAATTTTCTTATTCAATTCACTTTAGATTTTCCTTCAACTAAGTAGTGCAAGGGCCTGCCAAATTGCATACAAATTGAAAGTGTTTTCAGGTTTTGGTAAATCTAAAGGAAAATAGTATAATGTAAGGATACACCGATACCTGTATATGTGCCAATACCCAGTATTTTCACGCGTACTCGTGAAAATGCTCCCATTACCTGAAACGGATACTTTGCAGTGCAATTTGCATTAATACAAAATGTATACACGCAACTAGCACCGGAACAAATAGCATGCAATTTAAACAGGAATGCGGTGTGATTCCTGTCCAAATCGCATACTGTTTCCCCACTGTTCCTGTGTGAACCCAGGCTTGTCATAGCACATGGGTCAGAAAGGAGCAGTGCAGGAAACCTCCCTGCACCGATCCAATGCTGTCACAGACAGAAAAGCTGGGGATTTCCGAGGGATGACAGTACAGGCGTGATGGCTTTTGATTGGTCAGCATCATCACCGAAGCCATCTAGCCCATACTGTCATCCCTGCAAGGAGAGGAGAGAAAGCCATGGGGATTTCAAATACCCAGACCCCTGAAGCGGTTCTCTCTCCTCTTCTTGCAGGAATGACAGTATGGGTCAGGACAGCTTCTGATTGGTCAGCACTGTCATGGTACTGTTAAAAGCCATCTAGCCCATACTGTTATTCCTGCACTGAGAGAAGAGAAAGCTGCAGGGATTTAAAATCCCCTGCTTTTCATTCTGTGACAGCATGGGATCAGTGCAGGGAGGTTTGGCAAGCCTGGGTTCACACAGGAGTAGTAGGGAAACCATATGCGATTTGGACAGGAATCACACCACATTCCTGTTCAAATTGCACGCTATTCTTTGCAGTGCAATTTAAGTCCATATATTTTGTATTGACGCAAAGGGCACCGCAAGGTATCAGTACACGTACTCGCGATCAAAAAAGGGTATCAGCACATCCCTAGTATAATGTATGGCCAGTCTTACACTGTAAGCTGCATAAAAAGATATATATTTTTTGTTCATTTTCCCATGACAAAAAAAAGGTAATTCTGCCACAAGCAGATTGTTTAAGCAAATACAGCTGGTGAATTCTTATCAATTGCTTTATCATTGTCAGGAAAGGGAGTAATGTCTGCTCTGGCATTCAAAAAAGTATTCATGAGTTTTTATCTGTTTGGCCTCCATGCGATCACCACAACAAAATAAGCTAGATAGAATACCTTTTAGCTTTGACATCCAAATCAATTCTTGTTGGATCTAGAGTTCCTTTTAGTTTGAGTGGAATGTCTTTTTTACCGATGTAAAGCCATGGCAAGATCAGCAATATCAAAGCTCATGTTTCTGCCCTTTCTATTTTATTTGCTGCTTTTAATATTACCTAAGCAGATCTATTATTTGTGTGTCAATTAGCATGTGGTCTCTCCTTCCTTTTTACAGCATGCTTTGTTTCAGGACTGTGAGGTGTAGGTGTCACAGAACCACACTTGGTGGTTTATATAGTACCTACAGGATAAGTCTCCACCCAGCCTGTCAATCAACTTCACTATTTAGCTGTCTTAAGACCAGGGGCAGACTGACAACTCATAGGGACCCTGGGCAATAGGGGATCATGGGGCCCCTGTGTCCTTGCCCAAACTCAAAAAAGCCAATGAAAAAGGTACCAGGGGCATCTCATGGGGCCCCCTACTGACCCCGGGCCCTCGGGCAGTGCCCGAGTTTCCAAATGGTCAGTCCGCCCTTGCTTCAGATCAATGCCTTTCCCTGAGCATTAGATTAATTTCCTAGCCCCAGTCCATATTATTTCCTGCATTTTCGTTTATCCGTTTAATTACTTCAGCTTGTATTTAACTACATTTGTTGGCTGACCACCCTGACCTTAAGGCCCGTTTCACGCGGGCGGTTAGATTTCAACTTTTAGCTGCGGTTAGAGGAACATATTTACCTCAGCTAAATGTAAACAATGTATCCCTATGGCTCCATTCACGCACTGCGTTTAGCAACGTTTTCATAACAAATGGTGATATGCATTTAGGAAAAATGAAGTTGACAGTATCCAGGAGCGATGTACCGCAGCTATCTGTACATAAATGCAGTACATAGAAAAAATAAGTAAACAGTTGCTATGGAAAAGGCAAGAATTTATTACCGCAGCTGCATGTAAATGCAAGTGATCGCAGATAAATGCAATGTACAAACGTGAGTGATCTCTGTGCCAGGAGTGTTGGAAATTCAAAATAAAACAACGTGCATTTACAAGCGGCAGAAAAACCACCCATGTAAAAGAGGCCTTAGCCTTTCCTTGTTTCGGATATTGCCTGACAACTGTGTACTATGCTCTTGTTGTATTCCTGTTCAACTGTCCATCACTCCTTGATTGGTGCTTTGAATATCTGGTGTGTGCTCCAAGGCTAGGTTCACACCTATGCAGTTTGCGTTTGACTTGTTTCTGCATTGCATTTGCGTTGCGTATTTGCACCTGCGTTTTTGTCATGTTTTTGCCATGTTTTTAATGCATTTTGCGTTTTTTAATTTATTTTTTATTTTTCTTGATGCTAGGCAGATTTAAACTGCAAAACACATAAAAAATGCATCAAAAACGTGGCAAAAATTCAGCACAAATAAACTACATGCTTTTCTGCAACGTTTCCATTGCAGTATATAAAACCAAAATCGCAACTTTTGCGTTTAAAAAAAAGTCCCTGACCCTGTCCAAAAAAGGCACTAGGTGAAAACACTGAGATGTGAACGTGTCCCATAGGAAATCATGTTAAATGGACTGTAGTGTGTTTCTGCAAAACACTGCGGAAAATGCTTAGATGTGAACCTAGGGTTAGACAGTGCCACTGCTCTTTTAAGGGCACACCCTCTCCAATGTGCAGATACCACATAGTTTCTTTCAGGTAGTCTTGTTCTCTTTGCTCTTCAGAATAGGCGATTGTAACCCATTAGAGACATTGTAAGACAGATCTCCTAATTGATTTGATTTACAACCCTGTTGTATATGTTAAAGTGGTTCTAAAGGCTGAAGGTTTTTTACCATCATGCATTTTATGCATGAAGTTAAACTTCAGCTTCAGCTCCCCTATTCCCCCCCAATGCTTACCTGAGCCCAATCTTGATCCAGCAATGTGCACGAAAGCAGCGGCTCCCCCTGCTCTCTGCCTCCTTATTGGCTCCCCCTGCTATCACAGTCAGTGAGGAGGGAGTGGGGTTGAGATGTGCTCTGTGTGTCTATGGACACACAGAGTGGGGCTGGGGAATGAGCACGCACAAATGCCCACATAGCAAGTGGCTTGCTATGGCGGCACTTAGCAGGAGGGAGGAGCCTGGAGTGCCTGCGGGGGAACCCAAGAAGTTGAGGTTTGGGGCTATGTGCAAAACCATTGCACATCATAGATAAGTATGTACCACTTTAATTTTTTCATGTTTTCTTTAATTGCATTCCATGAGTGAGACTTCCAACTCCAGCATCATTGTTCATCTCTTCCATTATTCAACCAATACCTTCCACATTGTCAGATGAGCCCAGGGATGCAGTTGAGGCCATATCAAAAAGCTTTTTCACAACAGAGAATCAAGTGCAGATAATGCCTAGGGAACTACTTGTAGCCATCATCACCTCTGTGAGACCAGTGTCTGACCTGATGGTCATATCTTGCAAGGGAACCCATTTTTAAATTTTTTTCATAGTGGCAAAGTAGTGTTTAGGCCTAGGATTTTCATTTGGAAAAAGTAGTAACCAGGTTGCATTGCTATCTCTGCCCCTGTTTACTTGAAGGCCTTACAATGGGAAAATAAAACAAAAAAAAATGTGTCAATACAAAATACTATATATACTTACTTTATGCCTGCCTTACCTTGTTTGTAATAGAAGTTATTTCCCAAATTGAATGGTAGCTATGGCAATATGGGTTAAATTTGTGGTGTTTTGGTGCATACAACTGTACTACACAAATATTCAGTGACATGTCAAATAAAAATGGCAGCTTTCCTGTGTCAACAGTACATGTCAGGGCCAAAACCTTATTGTTTAAGTGTAGCCAGCCTATGCATGTAGGTTTTCTCCCACAACTATTCCTACAGTGCAGGGAATCAGGAAATGTGAAAAATGGTGCCTTTACACATAACCCTCATAATGGATAATTTTGGGCCCAATAAATCCAGCAGAATTTTCCCCTTTCATGAAACATCCCCCTTGAAGTTTCCCCAAAAGATTTCCTCTTCCTCACTGCCAGTACCCCAACACTCCTCCTCTGTGTATTCCCCCTTTTCAAAAAAATTCTTTATTTACAGCAACATTGCATACAGCGTATGAGTAAAGCCAGACAGGTGGGCAGCACTTCAGGTCTTAACCTCATAGAGGTGAATAATAAAACAAATGCCCTGGCTGCATTTACAAAGTGAATCACCAGACAATGGCAATATTTTCGTCTAGAGAGAAAACTGAGGTGAAGATGACAGGCTGCAGGGTCCTGCTCAAGAGAAAGATCCATGAGATCGTGGATTAGAGCACACACAGCCTGCCAGAATGGGCGAATCAGTGGACAAAACCAAAATATACCATCTTGTTCGGCCAAATCTGTTTGCCTTCTGTAGGAAAGAGTAGGTCATTTTCATTTGTCTGGTGATAAGTGTCGTGTACACAACCGAAAGACTAGGGTTCAAGAGCATACACTGAGGCATATGAGTGGACAAAAGGAAATGTCTAATGTGGTATGTCTGCTATAGGGGTAGGGTTGGATTGACTATTGTTTGAATGGTGATGACTGTTTTCCAGTCCCCGGTGCCCTGAGAATCTTAAATAAATAAATTTGTTGGCTAATAGGAACAAAATCTAACTTAATGGAGCCCAGGTTGGAAATCTGGGTTTCCAATAATATGGTATATAGACGAGGTGAGGACACAATAATACAGTGTTTCTCAACTGAGGTTCTACGAGAGGTCCCAAGGGGTTCCGCTGCAAATCAACATTGTGGCGGATATATACCGCCCAATGTTGTTTGCAGTAGTGATCTTAATGCACACTGACTGTCTAAAACAGGATGTCACCCCCTGCTACATTAATCCACGTGCTCCCTCTCTCTTTTTTCACCCCTCCACAGTCTGCATTCACTGATGCCATACAAAGGATGTCACCTCCTGGACAAGCCACGTGTTCCCACTCTCTGTACTCCACTCGATGTCACCCTGTGAGTTCACAGGAACCACAACTACAGAGGAGGCATCAGGTATCAATGCGCTCTGTCAGTGAATATTAAAAACAACATTGGGTGAATATACATCTGCCACAATATGGATCTGCGGTGGAACCCCATGTGGGAAACCCTGTGTTTTGGATTTGCAGAGCTGTGCAGGGAAGCATACTGTTATTTACTGCACTGTTCCCCACAGGTCCTCCTCTTCTGTCTGTCTCAGGCTGTTAAGTGTAATATCACCTGGGATGGACGAAAGGAGGGCTAGTGGGGATCGAGGAGAAAAGATATATTACAGCAACAGCTTCCCTGCACTGCTCTGCATTTGTTTGTTAATTGTTGTTATATCTACAGCACGCTGATCAGGTCCAATGTTCCATGAGCTGTAGATCTGAAAAATTTTTTCGGGGGTTCCCCAAGATCTCAAACTTTTTGCCAAGGGTTCCTCCAAGGTAAAAAGGTTGAGAAACACTGCAATAATAACTTTAGGATGGGTCTTACCAAAAATCTTAATGGTAGCATGAGTCTTACCAAAAATTTTAATGGTGGCATGAGTCCTGCAGCCAAGGAAGTACATGTAGAGGGATCGGGGAGGAGGCCTGCTCATTGGACATCCAGCTTTCATGCATTCAGAAGGCATGCTTGCACCAGTCCAGAAACCTACCTAGATAGGTGGCCTATTGACCGTTGTCAGGGTCCAGGAAGCCCATGCCCCTCAACTGCTTTGATAGACTAAGGATATTGGTCCTTATTCTGGGTGGGCTGTCCACCCATAAGAACTGCAAGACTTCCCTGTGAACCTCGCACAGAAAATTAGGGGGGGTGATGATTGGAATCATCTGGAAGAGGAATCATTTTGAGTATAATCTAATAGGAAATAAATGAACTGCGCCGCAGAATCACAAAATACAGGTCCAGCAGTTATTCCTAAAGTGAGAAATACATCAATTCAAACCATAAATAAAAATGTTACAAATACATATATCATTACAGTGTAACAAAGTGCTCAATGCCGATAAAGAACAAAGTGCTGAGTGCAGATGAAAAACAAAGTGACGTGTTATTCAAGTTCCTAAAAACAGGACAGGACAGTGTAAGTATTCCTACAACCCCTAGGCCAGATAAGGGGAGAGGGCGGTCAGGTTCAAGATCCCTTGCCCAGGGATACCCTCAGTGCAGCTGGGTGAAAAGGAGGATTCATCCGGGGTCTAAGGAAGTACATCAAGGGGACTTCAGTGCTCTTTAAAGAGACAGTGCTATTTTTCTGATCCACATTTTTGTACAGTTTTTGTTGCCAAGAAGTACGTCCTCAAGTTTTACAATGCCTTGGGCATCCCATATACCAATAGACCACATCCAAGTTGTTAACCCCTAATAAAAACAACCAAAAACCAGCTCAAGGACTGTTTACTGACTCCAAGTGTGCAAAGTGTGGATATGCGTGTTGCCTGGCTGTGCAGAGTATAGGGGGATCCAATACAAATTCAGCGACTCCTAAGGGGTTGGTACTAAAAATGTATAAAAATAATATCCAATTTTCTTTAGATTAATTTTGAGTGGAAAAACAAAGGCAAATGATTTGCTACTGACAAAGTGTCTCTATCACCTTGCACATTTTGCACCAGAAATTCCATGCTGTATGGATAAATCTGATTTTTGGACAATTGTGTTGATTAGGTTTTACTGGTTTCTTATTGAAACCAGTAAAAATTCTTCAGTGCTGGTAGAATCATACGGCTGCTGAAGCTCTAAGGCTATGTTTATACTAGTGCTATCACTGCCATGGTCAGATCTCTTTTCAGAGGTGTTTTACAGGTGGTGAGATGGCAATATGTCTCCTCCTCACTGCCTACTGTCACCTGGTAAATGCCATACCATTGCACCGCCACTACATGAATTGCACATGGTTGAGGGATGGTTGCAGAGTGGCCCTTTTCAGTTGAGTAAGTCACGTTCGGTGGTGGCATTGCCTACAGAATGCAACAGGGGGATCATTTTTGCTGCAGCCAACTTGACAATGACCCTATGACTAATGTATCTACTTAAATCATTTTTACATTTACCATGCATGCGTATGTTAACCAACACTCTGCAATCTTCACCAGGTTACTCTTTGCGAAGAAATACATTACATTCCTCAACTTCTCTGCTTTTTTTGTTAAATTTTCCCCTGATTCGATATAACATATGTATTATTACATTGTGCATGTTCCCTTACCAAATGTAATGCACATGGTCACGGGTCAGTTGTGGAGCATTCACTTCAATGAGCCATGTTTGGCAGCAGCACTGCTTACCAAATGCAACAGGGGGATAATTTTTGCAACAGCCAACTTGACAATGACCTTATGACTAATCTGCCTACCTAAATAAATTTTACATTTACCATACGAGAGAAGGCATAATCTGTTAATCTGTGCAAAGAAATGCATTACATTCCTCAACTTCTCTGTTTCTGCAAAATTTGATTCTAGATAACAAGGGTATTACTACATTCTACTAGTTCCCTTACCAAATGCCAACTCTGAAAAACTAACTTAGTATTACACCATAACAAGTGCGTAACTGGTTCTCTAAATAGTCCATGTGCAAGTTTCACAGGCATGTGGCTATGAGCCAAAATAGTTATTTATTTTTTATGTTTACCTATTTTATCTGTTGTTTTTTTTTTGTCTTATGTATGTATGCACAGAGCAGCGCTGATCCTCCTCTTCTGGGGTTCCCACCGACACTCCTGGCTGCTCCTGCCTTTGAGTACCCCCCCTAGCAAGCAGCTTGCTGGGGAAGGGGGGGGGGGGGTAACTGTGAGGGCTCAATCCCTAGCTACACTGTACTGTATGTCAATAGATCTGGCCCTGCCCCCCACCTCCTTGTCATGGGATTTGATTGACAGCAGCAGGAAACAATGACTCCTGCAACTCTCACTAAGTCCCGTGAGGAGAGAGAGCAGCGCCGCTCTCTCGTACAGCTAGTGTTGCCACCTCATTCCTTCAACCACTTGCCTTCCAGAGGATTTACCCCCCTTCCTGACCAGGCCATTTTTTGCATTACGGTGCTGCGTTACTTTAACTGACAATTGCGCGGTCATGCAACACTGCACCCAAATGAAATTTATATCCTTTCTTTTGGTGGTATTTGATCGCCTGTGTGGTTTTTATTTTTTGTGCTATAAACAAAAAAAGACCGACTATTTTGAGGAAAAAACAACAACATTTTTGACTTTTTGCTATTAAACATATCCAATAATAAATGTTTAAAAATCTAATTTCATCATAAATTTAAGCTAAAATGTATTCTGCTACATGTCTTTGCTAAAAACAAAATCCTAATACATGTAAATTTATTGATTTACGTGAAAGTTATAGCATCTACAAATGGCAGTATATAAACTGGAATTTTTTTACATTTTTGTTTTTTTCACTAGTAATGGTGGCAATCAGCGACTTATAGCAGGACTGTGGGACTGCGGCGGGCATTCTGACACTGGGGGGAACTGACATGGTGTCACTGACATTCCCAGTGACACCAATAGAGTGATCAGTGCTAATAAAAAAACACTAATACTGTACTAATGGCACTGGGCAGAAAGGTGTTAACATGTGGGGTGATCAAAGGGTTAACTGTGTGCTATGTGTGTTTTTACTATGAGGCTGTGTGTGTGCAAAGCCATACAAAGCAGTGTAAGCATATAGGATGATCATCAGTAACTATGAGCAACCCTTCAGCGCTCGCACAGAAAATGAAAAATTAGTGAAATATGAAATTGAAACAAGAATAAAAAAGGAAGGAATAAAAACCAGTCCACAGGGTGAATGGATGGAGGATAGGATTCCGGGAGAAATCCAGTTAATTCAGGATACAGCGATCAAAAGGTCCTTCCAATGGATATGCAGAATGAGAAGGGAATGGACCGTGAAGACTGAAGAACCACACAAGCAGACCAGAAACTCCTCGCCAAGGATGGGGGGATCCCACAGAAGCATGCAAAAGAACAACAAGCAAGGCGCTGAGTCAGTGTGGATAAAAACCATAGTACTATATTTAAAAACACTTACATCTAAAACTCACTCAACGTGTGTGGCAGGCAGGAACACTGGAGCCAGGGGCATCAGAAGAGTGGACAGGGCCGTAGAAGGTCCTTAACCCATCAGCAGAACCGGTATCTGCTCCTTTGTGCAAGGAGGAACAGGATGAGCCCTGCCAGAGCCCCACAAAATGACCTCCAGCAAGCCACCGGTGTGAATGTGTCTGACCAAACAATCAGAAACAGACTCAATGAGGGTAGACTGAGGGCCCAATGACCTCTAGTGGGCCTTGTGCTCACTGCCCAGCACCATAGAGCTCGATTGGCATTTGCCATTGAACACCAAAATTGGCAGGTCCACCACTGGCATCCTGTGATTTTCACAGATGAGAGCAGGTTCACCCTGAGCACATGTGACAGATGTGAAAGGGTCTGGAAAAGCCGCAGAGAATGTTATGCTGCCTGTAACATCGTTCAGCATGACCGTTTTGGTGGTGGGTCAGTGATGGTCTGAGAAGGCATATCCATGGAGGGATGCACAGACCTCTACAGGGTAGAAAATGGCACCATGACTGCCATTAGGTATTGGGATGAAATCCTTGGACCCATTGTCAGACCCTACACTGGTGCAGTGAGTCCTGGGTTCCTCCTGGTGCACAACAATGCCCAGCCTCATGTGGTGAGAGTATTCAGGCAGTTCCTGGAGGATGAAGGAATTGATACCATTGAATGGCCCCCATGCTCGCCTGACCTAAATCCAATAGAATACCTCTGAGGTATCATGTTTCGGTCCATCTAACGCCGCCAGAATACAAGGCAAGCTTTCAGAATATAAATGTCTCTGGTGGGAGATTTGCCCATCCAAGCCATTTACCTTAGTTGGAGGAATCTGTTAGATCCTGCAGGCTGACCAAAAGAAATCTATAAGTGCATGGCCAGCTTTATTTTCTGTAGGATCCTAATAATAGTGTCAGGTATTAGGCCTGAACTCCGATAACAGACAGGTTAACTTCAATGTGGGCCATATAATCTAACACCAAGTGAATATGAATGCCTTGATAAGAAAAGCATACAAGTAAATACAACCATACACACCAGGAGAGGTAAGGCTGCACATTTATAATCTAAGTGGAGATGAAGATTCCTACATGTGTTACTAGTTCAACTTTTAGTATAACTAAAGGCAAAACTTTTTTTTTAGTTTTGCATACAGTACATAGGGATTAGAAAGCTTGTCAGTTTGTGTTGCTGTCTGTGTCCCTGTTAAAGAGATTCACCCTCTTTATTTGTCCTGTTTACCATTATCATTGAAAGCGAAAGTAAAAGAAAATCCCAAATTTTGGGCTGTCCCCAGAAAAGTATTTAAGGGGAAAACTTCCAATGGGGACGCTAGTTCTGGTGACCTGGGGATCCCCAAATAACTCCCTTAATTTGCAGGGGTTTTACTCTCACTTCCTGTTTTGGCTATTAGACAGGAAGTGAAGGGACACAGATGGACCCTCCCTTACACTAGCCATTCACACTAGCTTTGGTCTCTGAAGAGTGTTTCAACATCAGATCACTCTTCAGAGAGCATTTGACAGGTGGTTAGGAGATGTTATATCACCACCTCTCTGCCTGCTGTTGCATGGTGCTTGCAGAGTTGCCCCATACACTCAACTGGGTCGGGTTTGATGGGTGCTATGCCTGCCAAAAAGTGAAAAGGAGTATAATTCCTGCCCTGGCTGCAAAGTGAAGCATCGCAGCATGTCTACACTCTCAGCCTCTGCAACTAAAGGGGATAGTTGTTGATAGGGGCAGTACAAATGCAACTTAACCGCAGGAATTTAGTCCCCCCACCTGATAGTCAGTGGTGTATTCAGGTTTTGTACTGCCCTAGGCAACAAAAAAATTGGATGCCCCCCCACCTTCAGCAGAGAGAGCACCTGACAGTGACCAACAACACCCCTGCCCCACCTGAGGGAGCCTTTCACTAACACTCCCACCCCCCCATCCATGGCGACAGAAAGACAGACACTCACCTTCACAGCTCTGGACATCCCCGGCAATGACAGTTGGGCGCTGCATACATCATCAAGCAGCCGGCAGCTTCTCTCGGATCCCACCTGGTTCCCATGCCGCATATGTCCCTTCTTCCAGGGGTCAGTGCTGCCCCCCTAAAAAAAATGCCACCATAGGCAAATGTCTTGTTTGCCTTGAGGTAAATACATCTCTGCCGATAGTGTGAACAAGCACCAAGACTTTTCCAAGAGAATAGTTATTGTTCTGTGTCTTCACAGACATATTTCCAGAAGATATATGAATGAATATGCTCTAAATGAATAGCATCCCTCTTATCTGCAGTGTTTCCAATTTGTGTTTCTGCTGGGTTTATCTTAAGCCGCATATACACAGGCCAAACATCGCCCGAAATCAGCCAGTATGGTAGAAATTGGCCAATGTTCAGCCCATCAGCATCGGAGTGCTGAGAGGTTTGTTTTGGCAAGGCGGCTTTCCCCCTGTCAGAACACAATGGCACAGCAGAGAGACTGCTGTACTAACTTTGCATAGTTACCCCTCACAAGCTCCTCAGTTTATTTCTCATTCAGATGCTGGGTTGAACGAAATAAAACTTACGGTGTGTACCTACCAGGTATTAGACTTATGTCTTATCTAAATTGCAACTAAAGACCCTCTTCATTATGACTATTGTACTTACCTGGTTTCACAAACCCAGGATTGAAGCACTGCTCTGTTAGATTGGGTGGAGACCTTCTAGGCACAGTTTCTCGTGCATTAATAACTTCCACTTCTCCTGCAAAGAAGAATATATATACAAAAGAACATACAGTGTGATTGTAAGTTGTCTTCAATTATATATCACTAAAATAATGGCAATGACTCGTTATTTGTTGGCATTAACAAAGGGTCAAACTGCATCAGTGGTTGGAACATACCTGTTGAGGCATTATAAATAGTGAAAATGACACCACCTCCTAGGCCCATGCTCTGTGGATGTATTACTGTGGTACAAATTAGGGCCGCTATAGCACTGTCCACAGGGGAGCCCCCTTGCTTCAGGATGTCCCTAAAGGAAACAAAGACAATTTTTTGAGAATTAACCAGAAACCTGTCGGTCACAAGCTGTTCTCTTACACTTTGCACTCCATTCTACAGTTTGCATTCTTCATGTTTTACATAAATAAAAGTTGATCATTGTAAGCACTCGTTAGGGGTAAATGGTTTGTCTCCAACTGCTACAGCTGCAGGAGAGCTTGTTTAGTTGAAAAACAACAGACTTACTAGTAGGACCACCAGGTGAAAAAAAAAGAAAGAAAACCTAAAATAGAAAACTAATGTAGCCATCACATCTAAAGACTTTATAAGCAACAATATAATAAATACTTTCTTATAGATTTAACCTTTTTGCTTTAAGAGGGTGGGCTTTTTCATCTTCCACTCACCTATAGATAAGCTTTTCTATGAATGCTCTGCCCTTATCGTGTAAGAAAACTCAGACATAGTGGGGGAGATTTACTAAAACTGGTGCACTCAGAATCTGGTGCAGCTGTGCATGGTAGCCAATCAGCTTCTAACTTCAGCTTGTTCAATTAAGCTTTGACAATAAAACCTGGAAGCTGATTGGTTTCTATGCAGAGCTGCACCAGATTTTGCACCGTGCAGTTTTAATAAATAACCCCCAGGGGGATTGGTTGCTTAGGTACCCAACACTGCCAATCAGGTTTTTGACATGCTTTGCTGAAAGATCGGGCAGTAGGGTAGCACAGGGAAGGTGGCTAAAAATTCCAAGTGGTGTCTGCTATCAACTGATCCTCTTACTTTGTCTAGTCCAGGCAAAGTATAGGTTCCCTTTACCCAAAAAGAGGAATTGATGACAATACCACAAGCCCAAGCAGGTGTTGGTAAATTAAAATAGCAACAAACATTGTCAATGAAATAGAGGAAATTAACATGACAACTAGGCTCACTTAAGCCATCAATGTGCCTTGGGGTGGGTGAGAGACGATGCAGACTCTCATCTCACATCCAGTATTAGATCACCAGGAACTGATAGCTTTAATGGACATGAGGATATTTACTCGATTGGGTTGACCTGCTAAGGAGGCCTGGATTACAATATATTCAATCAAGCCAAAGTGATAAAAGGATTGAAAGGAATTAATTAGTTAATATATGTCATGTTTTCAATATTTGTCATAAAAGAAAAATTAAGGATTCAACCAGGAAGAAGTATACATTTGTATAGCCGTACTATAAATTTGTGCACCCATCTTACACTTTGTTTTTGTCCTCAAACTGCAAATGAGTTTCCCTTATAGACCAAACAACCAGAAAGATTAGTTGACAGCATATGAAGGCACAGGTTCATTCTAGGACATAAAAGGAAAGGAATCCCAGCAGCTCACTGCTTAGGCCTCCTGCACACTGCGAAGCTCAAAAACATTTTTTCCCCTACAGGAGTTTACAGCATCAAAAGGTGGTAAAAAGCTGTATTTTTGCAAGCGCATTAATGTGCGTTTTTGCATGTGGCGTTAATGCATTCTGTTGACCAGAATTCTGTCCATTAGAATGCATTAATGCGGGAATGGGTGTTACCTGCCTATCATTAATGCAAATAATGCACATTTTTTTCCCTTTTGAGCGGTTTTTATGCTTAATAGCTCCTCTCCTGAACACACAAGTGATGATGTTTTTTTTTCTGCCTCTAAACTCCCCTGCCGCTAAACTCCTGAAAATGCCTACAGTGTGCTTGGACACATAGGCTAACATGGAGTGGAGTTAACAGGAAGAGAAAACTAAAAGCTCAAAACAGCTCAAACTCTTGTTGGAGCAGCTTCTTTTTAGCTGCAGTGTGCATGAGGCCCTACTCGATTGGCAGCACTACCTCTGTTGCTGAAACCTCCCACTGTGAGCTGCAGTGTCTAAAGCAGAGCATCTGAGACACACGTAAAGGAAGATTAGGCTCAATCAGGGAAGGTAAAGGAAGTAGACTGGCCTGAAGACTGCAGAAAAAAGGTACGTTTAAAATAATGTAAAAAAAAAGGAGCAGATGGGCCTTGGGGGGAGGTAAGATGCATATTCGTTCATGTTGAACTTTTCTGGGGCATCTTTATATACACAATGCTTCTTAGAGCTCTTCTTTAATTATAATGCCTAATCAGTGCATATATGTTATTGTACATACCTTTCATGGAAAAAGTGGTTTGCAAATAACACATTTTCACTGGAAAATAAAACGTCGAGGAAAAATGGATACACAAGGGGAAATAATCCTCTAACTGAACAAAGACAGGAAAGGGCAATTTATAGTGGAATTTGTACAAGTGCTGAGATGTTCATTTTTTTTTCATGCTACATACAGTAATAGACTATGTCAAGCTCATTGTGTGCAGCTACAGTACTTTCACAAGCATATTTGAGGAAATCTGCTTATGTCATCAGAAAGCTGATGAACACTTAAAATGCAGAACTCAAGCAAGCTTAAAGTATAGCTAAAGGCAAAACTTTATTTTCACATTTTTGAAGGAGTGGAGAGGGATTAGAACCCCTGTCAGATTTTTTTTTTGCTGTCAGTGCCCCGTTAGGGAGAGTTACCCTCTCTGTGTGTCCTGTTTACCATTATCATCGAAAGTGAAAGTAAAAATAAATCCCAAATTTTGGGTTGTCCCCAGAAAAGTAATAGAGGGGAAATATTCCAATGGGAACACTTTTCGGGTGACCTGGGTGTCCGCAAAGAATTCCTATAAATTGTAGGGATTTCCTCTCACTTCCTGTGGTGTGTTTTACTGTAAAAGAAAAATACAAAAACATTACAGCAGAAATGCTTGCCTATAGTTCTACTTTAAGACTTACCTGATTATACAAGTATGATTTAAGTTCTCAGCCCCTAATGCTGCTATAACAAGAGAACACTGCTTTACCCATTCTATTTGTATAATGGTAGAGAAAGAAGAGATGTAGGAACATACATACCATTATAGGGAGACTCCAAAAACACTGTGTTGAGGGCAATTCTCACCAATATAGTTTCCAACTATAACTATTGTTTTTGACCCTTTAGGTTCCATGTACACGAGTCTACCCTGACCGCCGACCACAGGAAAATGCAAATTGTGGCAAAACGTGGCAATCGCAATTTTTCCCACAGTTTTTCCACGTTTTCCTGTGGCCGGCAGTCAAAACGTTCCTGTCCTCTTCTGCATTCAAGAGAGGGAGGTTTAGGGCTCATGTACACTGCAACTCCTAAACTGACATTCAGGAGCTGTTTAGCGTTTTTTTCAGCAGCCCCTGAACTCTCCCTAATGTTTTCCTATGTGTCCATGTACACATAGTTGTTTACAGTCGTTTTTTTGAACTCAACAAACTTGCGTTCAGGAGTAGATTTTACTGGTGTTCCAAACGCCTGTAAACGCAGTTAACCGCATTTATAACCATTTGCGTTTAGAAGCATTTTTTAATTGTTCCATGTCCAGAGCCTTTTTTCATCATCAGAAATGCATGCAAACCATTTTCCATGTATTCAAATGGACCTAGTACACCAGCACAGTCAGTTCCAGGTTTCGTGTGAAGGAAAAAATGGTAGAATGTTCTGCAGTATGTTCATGATGGGATCCATAGTGACTACAACCAGAAAAGATAGCTAATCTCAACACATACTGATCTCTCTGCTTCTGCTCACTCTATTTCTCTCAAAATGTCTGAAATAATTAATTATTTACTATTTTTCAGTGCATTCTGGGCATTTGGGAAGGTCTCCTGAGGTTATTTTTTTAAAACACTTCTAAACGCACATAAACACGGCTAAACTGATGTTTTTAACCTATGTTTTCCAGCAGTCAGTTTCCATCATTCAGAAGAGTTTTCCAAAGTGACAAGTAATCTACATACAATTCACAATGCATACTTGAATGGACAGATATATAACATGTTTTGTTCACTGTATGAACTAAAAATAGTTACAATGTTTCTGTCTAAGAACCTTAAAGTCTATGTAGGCATAAAAAAGAATTTCCTTCCTCTACCACCTTCCCTATGTCTGTTTCTGTTACTGAAGTTGTACGTTCTGCATCATTTCAAATTTGATAATGCTGATAACCCTTTCATATGGATTGTATGCCTCTGAAAGTATTATGTACCTGACGATTTTGAAGCTTCATGATAGGAATATCTGTAATGTCCCTTTTTTGAAAATGTGAAATCAAAGATTTTACAAAAAAAAAAAGAAAAAGAATTTTCTTAAGCATAGTCAAATCATATTTAGCATTATTTTCTAACTGCAATAATGTAATATCTGGGATTATATCTAGTGATCCTTCCATTATCTTTGTGTCTCTAGCTCTTCCTATGCTGACGCTGTTAACCACGGGATGAAAACCCTGTGATAGAGAGGTTATTGCTAATGAACAATACTGGCTGACTTGCCCCCCATTCTGCCCTGAAGTGTGTAATTTAAAGTGCCTCCTGTCCACAGTCAAGCTGTCACCACCAAAGTGCCAGCCAGATGCTGCAGTTGAAACCATGTCCCCCTATTCTGGTGCACCTAGCAAATCCTGAAGAGACTACAGTCAAATTACCGCCAATAAAATTAGGAAACTAAAATATTTAAGTTAACATATTCCGTATCTGTGGGACCGCTGTGGAAGCGGAGAATCGCTGTAGCAGTCAGCTGGAGATTGTGATGTCAAAGCCCCATTTCCACCTCCAAAAGAACACCTTGTACCATTTTATTCACTGAATAAATTACAAGGTGTTCTGGTTTAACGGATTAAATCCCTATGCTGGCAGAAGAGCCTGACCATAGCTCTCTTACACAAAGCAGCAAATTATCTCTCCACAGGTCCAAGACGCTGGCTGGCAGCAGCACTGCTGATTGTGTGAAAAGCTGTGGCCTGACTCTCCTATATGCTGCCAGCACAGGGCAAGAACCCCATATGTATTACTGGCTAGACTGCCTGCCTGCATTATAGTAATAAATAATGAGGGTTCAGCCATAACTTCATGACAATTGACAGGTAAAGTGAATAACATTGATTAACTCATTACAGTGGCATTAAAAAGTCAGTGGGATATATTAGGTAGCAAGTAAACATGTTGGGTCTAAAGTTGATGTATTAAAAACAGAAAAAATGGGCATTGCAGTTTGTTGTGTATGGGGTTGCGTATCCTCAAACCTGATAAGTACCCATCCCATGCTAACCTGTGTCCATATCCAAAAGCGCTTGCAATGAGCATGAGAGCATCAGAACTGGATCACAGAGCAATGGAAAAAGGTGGCCTGGTCTGACTAATCAAGATTTTTTTTATATCAGGTGGATGGCAGGGTGCAAGTGCATTGCTTACCTGGGGAAGAGATGACACAAAGATCCAGTATAGGAAGAAGGCATGCCGGCAGTGTGATGCTTTGGGCAATGGTCTGCCTTGAAACCTTGGGTCTTGCCATTAATGTGGATGTTACTTTGACATGTATCACCTGTGATGGACGCGGTGTCAGCCCCTGACCACTTTCAGTAACTTGTGACAACTGTCTGGTGAAACTCACAAAGCACTGTCATTGATACGCCTTGATGACACTCCTAGCCTCATCCTGCACAAAGGTTTTGCAGCTTGCGGGACCACAATCTGAGTGAACATCGCTGGGTATGGTTAACTATACAGCTAACCCTCTCTACTGCCGCATTCCCCTCCCCACTAAAGCACGCACACATCACCCCCATACTCAAAAAAACCCTCCCTGGATCCCACCGACCTGAACAACCTTAGACCCATCTCCCTGCTGCCATTTACATCCAAACTCCTTGAGCGCTTAGTCTATAATCGCCTAAGCTCCCACCTCAACGACAACAACCTCCTTGATCCCCTACAGTCCGGCTTCCGTCCCCTACACTTCACTGAAACCGCCCTACTCAATCTCACCAACGACCTGCTAACCGCCAAAGCTAATGGCCACTACTCAGTCCTCCTACTTCTCGACATCTGTGCCTTCGACACAGTTGACCACCACCTCCTCCTTAAAAAACTATACTCCCTTGGCATCAGAGACTTCGCTCTCTCCTGGCTCTCCTCCTATCTATCCCAGCGCTCCTTCAGTGTTATCTATAACGCTGCCACTTCCCCCTCTCTCCCCCTCCCTGTTGGGGCCCCCAAGGCTCTGTCCTCGGGCCCCTTCTCTTCTCCATCTACACCTCCTCCCTTGGTCAACTGATACACTCCCACGGTTTTAACTACCATCTCTATGCTGATGACATGCAAATCTATCGCTCTACCCCTCGCCTCACCCCTTCAGTCTCCGCCCGAATCACCTTTCTACTGAACGACATATCAGACTGGATGTCACTCCACTTCCTCAAATTAAACCTTTCCAAAACTGAGCTCCTAGTTTTCCCCCCAGCCCGCGCCCCCCCCCCCCCAACCTCTTCATCATGACCAATAATGCCACCATCAGTCCCACCCCGCAATCCAAAGTTCTAGGTGTCACTCTAGACTCCAATCTATCCTTCCAGCCCTATGTCCAATCGCTGGCAAATTCATGCAGGCTCCACCTCCGCAATATCTCCAAAATACGTTTGTTCCTAACCCCAGACACTACTAAACAACTCATTCACTCCCTTATTATATCACGACTCGACTACTGAAACTCCCTCCTCACCGGCCTACCTCATCACAGACTATCCCCGCTTCAGTCTATCCTGAACTCAGCGGCCAGACTCATCCACCTTACCAACCGCTCCGTATCCGCCACCCCCCTCTGCCATTCCCTCCATTGGCTTCCGATTGCCCAAGGCATAAATTTCAAACTACTAACATTGACGTACAAAGCTATTCATAATACTGCCCCAAACTACCTCACCGACCTGATATCCAAATACCATCCAACACGTACTCTTCGCTCCTCACAAGGCCTCCTACTCTCCAGTTCCCTGGTCTCCTCCTACCATGCCCGACTCCAGGACTTCTCCAGGTCTTCCCCCATCCTCTGGAACTGACTACCCCAATCCATCAGACTGTCATCTACCCTCCTCACCTTTAGGCGCACCCTGAAAACCCATCTCTTCAGGGACGCCTACCCCGCCCTCACCTAACAGCCGATCTCCTCTACTCCTCCTACCACTCCATCCCCCACAGCCATTTCCTCCTGTACCACTATCCCCTCCCTCCTAGATTGTAAGCTCCAAGGAGCAGGGCCGTCGAACCCCTCGTAAATTGTATTGTTACTGTATTGTCTCATGTACTGTCCCCCACTATAATGTACAGCGCTGAGCAAACTTTTTGGCGCTATATAAATATTGTATAATAATAATAATAATAACCCTTTAAATCAACCACTGCCACCAGATATTTAGCATAAACAGGGGCGGACTGACCATTTAGAAACTCAGGTCAGTAGGGGGCCCCATGAGATGCCCCTGGTACCTTTTTCATAGGCTGTTTTGAGTTTGGGTAAGGACACAGGGGCCCCATGATCCCCTATTGCCTGGGGGCCCCATGAGTTGTCAGTCCACCCCTGAGCATAAATATAAACATTTACAATATTATCGATAACAATTATGACTAAATAGGTCTGTAACACACACTGCCACTACAGACAGGTATATCCAGAGATTTACCATATGGTAGCGCTCTTCAAAGAGACAAGGATTCTTCAAGTTCTGCATTACTGCATCAGAGATAATTTTACAATTTTAAAAATATTGTTTAATGGGTAAGCAGGTAAAAAGATACAAACAAAATATTTACAGAAAAAGGGTATTACAAAGGAAAAAAAGAGACAATAATACAACAGGAAAACAAAATGGGCAGTGAAAATACTTAACAACGTCCTGGTTCTCTGTAATTGGCAAAAGTCAAGCAACAAGCATAAGATGGCTCTCATAGATTTTAGCTGATGTTCCTTCTTTGATGATAAAAAGAGAGCTCTAGACTACTGAAGCAGATCTTCATTTCTGATCCCTGAGGGAGGTGTTGAAATAAATACTCTGACCAATGAAAAGGTCTGAGAAGTGACTGATGGGATGTCACAGTCTTTTACAAGCATTCAGCTATCCTGCCCTCAAATACAGTTTTCAACATCGGTTAACATCTTGAAATACCTACAGGTTGCATTCTGGTAATTTAAAGTGGAACTAAACTTCATCTGAGCACTACAATCTAAAAGCAGTTTTTTTTATTCATTTTTAATATTCAAAGCAAACTCCCACATCTATCCATGTCTCCATGCTTTATTTTGCTGATAAATCACTTTGTAAAACCTCCCCTAGCATTTCTGGCCTTTGCCATCTTGAATAAGGGCAGATGATTCTTGTAGCATTTACTTCCTGGAATCCATCTGCACATAGCTCAGGCATGCAGGCAGGAGGGTATGCTTATCTAAGAAAACCCCTCCTTCCCTCCTGAAAACTCCTGGGATTTATGACATCATTTGCCTAGTCTAGAAACAAAGAAGTAACTGAAGAAAAGAAAAAACAAGTTTAAAGCAAAAAGTAAATACTAGAGATGAGCGAATCGAACTAGGCGAACCGGAATTCGAGTCGAATTTCAGGAAATATTCGATTCGTGTCGAAACCGAAATTTTGCCTACTTCGGGTGCGCGAATCGAACATTTCCCGATCAGCCGGCAAAAGTGTCCCTGCAGTGAGCTCCGCTATTTCTGACAGTTCTCTGACAGAAGGAACACATGTTTAGCGGTTGAAACATTGTATCTATTAGTTTACATTTAGGATACAGATGTTTCAACCACTGTACATGTGAAGAAGTTGTGAGAGAACTGTCAGAAATAGAGGAACTCTGCACATACACTTTTTGCCGGCTTGGAATTATTCTTCTTTTCATCCTACTTCTTCTTCTTCTTCATCCTCAGAAGAAGAGGATGAGGATGAGGATGAAGAAGAAGAAGAAGAAGAAGAAGAAGAAGAAGAAGAAGTAGGATGAAAAGAAGAATAATTCCAAGCCGGCAAAAAGTGTATGTGCAGAGTTCCTCTATTTCTGACAGTTCTCTCACAGCTTCTTCACATGTACAGCGGTTGAAACATCTGTATCCTAAATGGAAACTAATAGATACAATTTGTATCTATTAGTTTCCATTTAGGATACAGATATTTCAACCGCTGTACATGTGAAGAAGCTGTGAGAGAACTGTCAGAAATAGAGGAACTCTGCACATACACTTTTTGCCGGCTTGGAATTATTCTTCTTTTCATTCTTCTTCTTCTTCCTCATCCTCATCCTCATCCTCATCCTCTTCTTCTGAGGATGAGGATGAAGAAGAAGAAGAAGAAGAAGTAGGATGAAAAGAAGAATAATTCCAAGCCGGCAAAAAGTGTATGTGCAGAGTTCCTCTATTCTGCAGATACACTTAGAGGAGCTCTGCAGATACACTTAGAGGAGCTCTGCACATACACTTTTTGCCGGCTTGGAATTAATCTTATTTTCATCCTACTTCTTCTTCTTCTTCTTCTTCTTCTTCTTCATCCTCATCCTCAGAAGAAGAAGAGGATGAGGATGAGGATGAAGAAGAAGAAGAAGAAGTAGGATGAAAATAAGAATAATTCCAAACCGGAAAAAAGTGTATGTGCAGAGCTCCTCTAAGTGTATCTGCAGAGCTCCTCTAAGTGTATCTGCAGAATAGAGGAACTCTGCACATACACTTTTTGCCGGAAACCGCTGTATGGAGTGAATGTCCCAGAACTGTCAGAAATAGACTATTTATGACAGTTCTGGGACATTCACTGCATACAGCTGTTTTAACCGCTGTATGGAGGGAATGTCATGGAACTGTCAGAAATAGACTATTAATGACAGTTCTGGGACTGTCCTTCAATGCAGCGGTTGAAACATTGTATGTATTTGTTTCCATAAATGGATCCATTTATGGAAACAAATACATACAATGTTTCAACCGCTGCATGGAAGGACAGTCCCAGAACTGTCATTAATAGTCTATTTCTGACAGTTCCATGACATTCCCTCCATACAGCGGTTAAAACAGCTGTATGGAGTGAATGTCCCAGATCTATCAGAAATAGACTATTTATGACAGTTCTGGGACATTCACTGCATACAGCTGTTTTAACCGCTGTATGGAGGGAATGTCATGGAACTGTCAGAAATAGACTATTAATGACAGTTCTGGGACTGTCCTTCCATGCAGCGGTTGAAACATTGTATGTATTTGTTTCCATAAATGGATCCATTTATGGAAACAAATACATACAATGTTTCAACCGCTGCATGGAAGGACAGTCCCAGAACTGTCATTAATAGTCTATTTCTGACAGTTCCATGACATTCCCTCCATACAGCGGTTAAAACAGCTGTATGGAGTGAATGTCCCAGATCTATCAGAAATAGACTATTTATGACAGTTCTGGGACATTCACTGCATACAGCTGTTTTAACCGCTGTATGGAGGGAATGTCATGGAACTGTCAGAAATAGACTATTAATGACAGTTCTGGGACTGTCCTTCCATGCAGCGGTTGAAACATTGTATGTATTTGTTTCCATAAATGGATCCATTTATGGAAACAAATACATACAATGTTTCAACCGCTGCATGGAAGGACAGTCCCACAACTGTCATTAATAGTCTATTTCTGACAGTTCCATGACATTCCCTCCATACAGCGGTTAAAACAGCTGTATGGAGTGAATGTCCCAGATCTATCAGAAATAGACTATTTATGACAGTTCTGGGACATTCACTGCATACAGCTGTTTTAACCGCTGTATGGAGGGAATGTCATGGAACTGTCAGAAATAGACTATTAATGACAGTTCTGGGACTGTCCTTCAATGCAGCGGTTGAAACATTGTATGTATTTGTTTCCATAAATGGATCCATTTATGGAAACAAATACATACAATGTTTCAACCGCTGCATGGAAGGACAGTCCCAGAACTGTCATTAATAGTCTATTTCTGACAGTTCCATGACATTCCCTCCATACAGCGGTTAAAACAGCTGTATGCAGTGAATGTCCCAGATCTATCAGAAATAGACTATTTATGACAGTTCTGGGACATTCACTGCATACAGCTGTTTTAACCGCTGTATGGAGGGAATGTCATGGAACTGTCAGAAATAGACTATTAATGACAGTTCTGGGACTGTCCTTCAATGCAGCGGTTGAAACATTGTATGTATTTGTTTCCATAAATGGATCCATTTATGGAAACAAATACATACAATGTTTCAACCGCTGCATGGAAGGACAGTCCCAGAACTGTCATTAATAGTCTATTTCTGACAGTTCCATGACATTCCCTCCATACAGCGGTTAAAACAGCTGTATGGAGTGAATGTCCCAGATCTATCAGAAATAGACTATTTATGACAGTTCTGGGACATTCACTGCATACAGCTGTTTTAACCGCTGTATGGAGGGAATGTCATGGAACTGTCAGAAATAGACTATTAATGACAGTTCTGGGACTGTCCTTCCATGCAGCGGTTGAAACATTGTATGTATTTGTTTCCATAAATGGATCCATTTATGGAAACAAATACATACAATGTTTCAACCGCTGCATGGAAGGACAGTCCCAGAACTGTCATTAATAGTCTATTTCTGACAGTTCCATGACATTCCCTCCATACAGCGGTTTAAAACAGCTGTATGGAGTGAATGTCCCAGATCTATCAGAAATAGACTATTTATGACAGTTCTGGGACATTCACTGCATACAGCTGTTTTAACCGCTGTATGGAGGGAATGTCATGGAACTGTCAGAAATAGACTATTAATGACAGTTCTGGGACTGTCCTTCCATGCAGCGGTTGAAACATTGTATGTATTTGTTTCCATAAATGGATCCATTTATGGAAACAAATACATACAATGTTTCAACCGCTGCATGGAAGGACAGTCCCACAACTGTCATTAATAGTCTATTTCTGACAGTTCCATGACATTCCTCCATACAGCGGTTAAAACAGCTGTATGGAGTGAATGTCCCAGATCTATCAGAAATAGACTATTTATGACAGTTCTGGGACATTCACTGCATACAGCTGTTTTAACCGCTGTATGGAGGGAATGTCATGGAACTGTCAGAAATAGACTATTAATGACAGTTCTGGGACTGTCCTTCAATGCAGCGGTTGAAACATTGTATGTATTTGTTTCCATAAATGGATCCATTTATGGAAACAAATACATACAATGTTTCAACCGCTGCATGGAAGGACAGTCCCAGAACTGTCATTAATAGTCTATTTCTGACAGTTCCATGACATTCCCTCCATACAGCGGTTAAAACAGCTGTATGCAGTGAATGTCCCAGATCTATCAGAAATAGACTATTTATGACAGTTCTGGGACATTCACTGCATACAGCTGTTTTAACCGCTGTATGGAGGGAATGTCATGGAACTGTCAGAAATAGACTATTAATGACAGTTCTGGGACTGTCCTTCAATGCAGCGGTTGAAACATTGTATGTATTTGTTTCCATAAATGGATCCATTTATGGAAACAAATACATACAATGTTTCAACCGCTGCATGGAAGGACAGTCCCAGAACTGTCATTAATAGTCTATTTCTGACAGTTCCATGACATTCCCTCCATACAGCGGTTAAAACAGCTGTATGGAGTGAATGTCCCAGATCTATCAGAAATAGACTATTTATGACAGTTCTGGGACATTCACTGCATACAGCTGTTTTAACCGCTGTATGGAGGGAATGTCATGGAACTGTCAGAAATAGACTATTAATGACAGTTCTGGGACTGTCCTTCCATGCAGCGGTTGAAACATTGTATGTATTTGTTTCCATAAATGGATCCATTTATGGAAACAAATACATACAATGTTTCAACCGCTGCATGGAAGGACAGTCCCAGAACTGTCATTAATAGTCTATTTCTGACAGTTCCATGACATTCCCTCCATACAGCGGTTAAAACAGCTGTATGGAGTGAATGTCCCAGATCTATCAGAAATAGACTATTTATGACAGTTCTGGGACATTCACTGCATACAGCTGTTTTAACCGCTGTATGGAGGGAATGTCATGGAACTGTCAGAAATAGACTATTAATGACAGTTCTGGGACTGTCCTTCCATGCAGCGGTTGAAACATTGTATGTATTTGTTTCCATAAATGGATCCATTTATGGAAACAAATACATACAATGTTTCAACCGCTGTATGGAAGGACAGTCCCACAACTGTCATTAATAGTCTATTTCTGACAGTTCCATGACATTCCCTCCATACAGCGGTTAAAACAGCTGTATGGAGTGAATGTCCCAGATCTATCAGAAATAGACTATTTATGACAGTTCTGGGACATTCACTGCATACAGCTGTTTTAACCGCTGTATGGAGGGAATGTCATGGAACTGTCAGAAATAGACTATTAATGACAGTTCTGGGACTGTCCTTCAATGCAGCGGTTGAAACATTGTATGTATTTGTTTCCATAAATGGATCCATTTATGGAAACAAATACATACAATGTTTCAACCGCTGCATGGAAGGACAGTCCCAGAACTGTCATTAATAGTCTATTTCTGACAGTTCCATGACATTCCCTCCATACAGCGGTTAAAACAGCTGTATGCAGTGAATGTCCCAGATCTATCAGAAATAGACTATTTATGACAGTTCTGGGACATTCACTGCATACAGCTGTTTTAACCGCTGTATGGAGGGAATGTCATGGAACTGTCAGAAATAGACTATTAATGACAGTTCTGGGACTGTCCTTCAATGCAGCGGTTGAAACATTGTATGTATTTGTTTCCATAAATGGATCCATTTATGGAAACAAATACATACAATGTTTCAACCGCTGCATGGAAGGACAGTCCCAGAACTGTCATTAATAGTCTATTTCTGACAGTTCCATGACATTCCCTCCATACAGCGGTTAAAACAGCTGTATGCAGTGAATGTCCCAGATCTATCAGAAATAGACTATTTATGACAGTTCTGGGACATTCACTGCATACAGCTGTTTTAACCGCTGTATGGAGGGAATGTCATGGAACTGTCAGAAATAGACTATTAATGACAGTTCTGGGACTGTCCTTCAATGCAGCGGTTGAAACATTGTATGTATTTGTTTCCATAAATGGATCCATTTATGGAAACAAATACATACAATGTTTCAACCGCTGCATGGAAGGACAGTCCCAGAACTGTCATTAATAGTCTATTTCTGACAGTTCCATGACATTCCCTCCATACAGCGGTTAAAACAGCTGTATGGAGTGAATGTCCCAGATCTATCAGAAATAGACTATTTATGACAGTTCTGGGACATTCACTGCATACAGCTGTTTTAACCGCTGTATGGAGGGAATGTCATGGAACTGTCAGAAATAGACTATTAATGACAGTTCTGGGACTGTCCTTCCATGCAGCGGTTGAAACATTGTATGTATTTGTTTCCATAAATGGATCCATTTATGGAAACAAATACATACAATGTTTCAACCGCTGCATGGAAGGACAGTCCCAGAACTGTCATTAATAGTCTATTTCTGACAGTTCTATGACATTCCCTCCATACAGCGGTTGAAACCGCTGTATGGAGTGAATGTCCCAGAACTGTCAGAAATAGACAGAAACTGTCACAGAACTGTCCTTCTTCTCATCCTTCTCCTTCTTCTCATCCTTCTTCTCATCCTTCTTCTCATCCTTCTCCTTCTTCTCATCCTTCTCCTTCTTCTCATCCTTCTCCTTCTGCTCATCCTTCTTCTCATCCTTCTCCTTCTTCTCATCCTTCTCCTTCTCCTTCTTCTCATCCTTCTCCTTCTCCTTCTTCTCATCCTTCTCCTTCTCATCCTTCTCCTTCTCCTTCTCATCCTTCTCCTTCTTCTCATCCTTCTCCTTCTTCTCATCCTTCTCCTTCTCCTTCTTCTCATCCTTCTCCTTCTCCTTCTCATCCTTCTCCTTCTTCTCATCCTTCTCCTTCTCCTCATCCTTTTTCTTCTCATCCTTCTCCTTCTCCTTCTTCTCATCCTTCTCCTTCTTCTCATCCTTCTCCTTCTTCTCATCCTTCTCCTTCTTCTCATCCTTCTCCTTCTTCTCCTTCTTCTCATCATTCTCCTTCTTCTCATCCTTCTCCTTCTTCTCATCCTTCTCATCCTTCTTCTCATCCTTCTTCTTCTCATCCTTCTCCTTCTTCTCATCCTTCTCCTTCTCCTTCTTCTCATCCTTCTCCTTCTTCTCATCCTTCTCCTTCTTCTCATCCTTCTCCTTCTCATCCTTCTCCTTCTCCTTCTTCTCTTCCTTCTCCTTCTTCTCATCCTTCTCCTTCTTCTCATCCTTCTTCTTCTCATCCTTCTCCTCCTTCTTCTCATCCTTCTTCTCATCCTTCTTCTTCTCATCCTTCTCCTTCTTCTCATCCTTCTCCTTCTCCTTCTTCTCATCCTTCTCCTTCTTCTCATCCTTCTCCTTCTTCTCATCCTTCTCCTTCTTCTCATCCTTCTCCTTCTTCTCATCCTTCTCCTTCTCCTTCTTCTCTTCCTTCTCCTTCTTATCATCCTTCTCCTTCTTCTCATCATTCTCCTTCTTCTCATCCTTCTCCTTCTTCTCATCCTTCTTCTTCTCATCCTTTTCCTTCTTCTCATCCTTCTTCTTCTCATCCTTCTTCTTCTCATCCTTCTCCTTCTCATCCTTCTCTTTCTTCTCATCCTTCTCCTTCTCCTTCTTCTCATCCTTCTCCTTCTTCTCATCCTTCTCCTTCTCCTTCTTCTCATCCTTCTCCTTATTCTCAGCCTTCTTCTTCTCATCCTTCTCCTTCTCATCCTTCTCCTTCTCATCCTTCTCCTTCTTCTCATCCTTCTCCTTCTTCTCATCCTTCTCCTTCTCCTTCTTCTCATCCTTCTCCTTCTCCTTCTTCTCATCCTTCTCCTTCTCCTTCTTCTCATCCTTCTCCTTCTTCTCATCCTTCTCCTTCTTCTCATCCTTCTCCTTCTCCTTCTTCTCATCCTTCTCCTTCTCCTCATCCTTTTTCTTCTCATCCTTCTCCTTCTCCTTCTTCTCATCCTTCTCCTTCTTCTCATCCTTCTCCTTCTTCTCATCCTTCTCCTTCTTCTCATCCTTCTCCTTCTTCTCATCCTTCTCCTTCTCCTTCTTCTCTTCCTTCTCCTTCTTATCATCCTTCTCCTTCTTCTCATCATTCTCCTTCTTCTCATCCTTCTTCTTCTTCTCATCCTTCTTCTTCTCATCCTTTTTCCTTCTTCTCATCCTTCTTCTTCTCATCCTTCTTCTTCTCATCCTTCTCCTTCTCATCCTTCTCTTTCTTCTCATCCTTCTCCTTCTCCTTCTTCTCATCCTTCTCCTTCTTCTCATCCTTCTCCTTCTTCTCATCCTTCTCCTTATTCTCAGCCTTCTTCTTCTCATCCTTCTCCTTCTCATCCTTCTCCTTCTCATCCTTCTCCTTCTTCTCATCCTTCTCCTTCTTCTCATCCTTCTCCTTCTCCTTCTTCTCATCCTTCTCCTTCTCCTTCTTCTCATCCTTCTCCTTCTCCTTCTTCTCATCCTTCTCCTTCTTCTCATCCTTCTCCTTCTTCTCATCCTTCTCCTTCTCCTTCTTCTCATCCTTCTCCTTCTCCTCATCCTTTTTCTTCTCATCCTTCTCCTTCTCCTTCTTCTCATCCTTCTCCTTCTTCTCATCCTTCTCCTTCTTCTCATCCTTCTCCTTCTTCTCATCCTTCTCCTTCTTCTCCTTCTTCTCATCATTCTCCTTCTTCTCATCCTTCTCCTTCTTCTCATCCTTCTCATCCTTCTTCTCATCCTTCTTCTTCTCATCCTTCTCCTTCTTCTCATCCTTCTCCTTCTCCTTCTTCTCATCCTTCTCCTTCTTCTCATCCTTCTCCTTCTCATCCTTCTCCTTCTCCTTCTTCTCTTCCTTCTCCTTCTTCTCATCCTTCTCCTTCTTCTCATCCTTCTTCTTCTCATCCTTCTCCTCCTTCTTCTCATCCTTCTTCTCATCCTTCTTCTTCTCATCCTTCTCCTTCTTCTCATCCTTCTCCTTCTTCTCATCCTTCTCCTTCTTCTCATCCTTCTCCTTCTTCTCATCCTTCTCCTTCTTCTCATCCTTCTCCTTCTTCTCATCCTTCTCCTTCTCCTTCTTCTCTTCCTTGTCCTTCTTATCATCCTTCTCCTTCTTCTCATCATTCTCCTTCTTCTCATCCTTCTCCTTCTTCTCATCCTTCTTCTTCTCATCCTTTTCCTTCTTCTCATCCTTCTTCTTCTCATCCTTCTTCTTCTCATCCTTCTCCTTCTCATCCTTCTCTTTCTTCTCATCCTTCTCCTTCTCCTTCTTCTCATCCTTCTCCTTCTTCTCATCCTTCTCCTTCTCCTTCTTCTCATCCTTCTCCTTATTCTCAGCCTTCTTCTTATCATCCTTCTCCTTCTTCTCATCATTCTCCTTCTTCTCATCCTTCTCCTTCTTCTCATCCTTCTCCTTCTTCTCATCCTTCTCCTTCTCCTTCTTCTCATCCTTCTCCTTCTCCTTCTTCTCATCCTTCTCCTTCTCCTTCTTCTCATCCTTCTCCTTCTTCTCATCCTTCTCCTTCTTCTCACCCTTCTCCTTCTCCTTCTTCTCATCCTTCTCCTTCTCCTTCTTCTCATCCTTCTCCTTCTCCTTCTCCTTCCTCATCTCCAAGGGCATTTAAATTAAAGGTACAGTGTTCTGCACTAATTTAAAGGCTCTCTGAAGCCTAGAAACCCTTTAAATAAGTCATCTTCGTAGCGGAGAAATTCGCATCGAATCGAATTTCACACTGGAATTCGCCGAATCAGCCGAATCGAATTTTTCATTTCTTCGCTCATCTCTAGTAAATACGTTAGTACAGTACCTTCCTGTATATTTACTAATGCAGCATAAAGATTAAAAATAGTTAATGTTCCACTTTAATCTGGTAGATTATTCTCCAGCATTAAATTACCATTTGAATGAATACAATTATGATGGGCATCAGATAACAATTTCACCTAGGAGAGGTAATGGGTCTAATCCACCTCTGTTACCTCTTAGGATAGTAGTGTTTGGGTTTAAATTTTGCTAATTAATACAGGTAAATACACTACATTGCCAAAAGTATTAGGACACCCCTCCAAATCATTGAATTCAGGTGTTCCATTCACCTCCATTGCCACAGGTGTATAAAATCAAGCACCTAGACATGCAGACTGCTTCTACAAACATTTGTGAAAGAATGGGTTGCTCTCGGGAGTTGAGCGAATTCATAGAGAGCTTCATGGAATGGGTTTCCATGGCCGAGCAGCTGCAACCAAGCTTTACATCACCAAGTGCAATGCAAAGCATCAGATGCAGTGCTGTAAAACACACTGCCACTGGACTCTAGAGCAGTGGAGATGTGTTCACTGGAGTGACGAATCACGCCTGTCTGTCTGGCAATCTGATGGAACGGTCTGGGTTTGGTGGTTGCCGGGAGAACGGTACTTGCCTAACTACATTGTGTCAAGTGTAAAGTTTGGTGGAGGGGGGATTTGGTGTGAGCTTGTTTTTCAAGGGTTGAGCTTGGCCCCTTAGTTCCAGTGAAGGGAACTCTTAAGCCATCAGCATACCAAGACATTTTGGACAATTTCAAGCTCCCAACTTTGTGGGAACAGTTTGGGGATGGCCTCTCCATGTTCCAACATGACTGCACACCAGTGCACAAAGCAAGATCCATAAAGACATAGATGAGCGAGTTTGGGGTGGAGGAACTTGACTGGCCTGCACAGAGTCCTGACCTCAACCCAATAGAACACCTTTGGGATTAATTAGAGCGGAGACTGCGAGCCAGGCCTTCTCGTCTGACATCAGTGCTTGGACTCACAAATGTGCTTCTGAAAGAATGGTCAAACATTCCCATAGACACACTCCTAAACCTTGTGGACAGACTTCCCAGAAAAGTTGAAGCTGATATAGCTGCAAAGGGTAGGCCAAATCAATACTGAACCCTACGGACTAAGATTGGGATGCCATTAAAGTTCATGTGTGTGTAAAGGCAGGCCAACCAATACTTTTGGCAATATAGTGTATGTCCTTATTCTGGCAGTACTGTTATTATCTCAGGAGTTATGAAATACACTGATGTTTTGATTTTGCAGAATGAGATAGACAGAAATGTATATTTGCTAACTACTCCAGCTAAACTGTTTACAATGGGTGGTTAACTCTGACAGTTATCTTCTTAAGATTAGTAGTGACTTTCTTTCTGCTCTAGGAGGATGTGAAACCTCTGACTCTCTGTCTGGGCAGTGCTGATTGGCTCTGTGCTGATCACATGCACCCTCCCAAATGAAAAAAAAACCTCGCTAGTAATACACAGCAAACTGAGCATGCACATGTGACCACGGGTTCAGTGTGTATCAGGTGGTCATTTCAACAAGAGGAGGAGCAGAGAAGAAAGGATCAAACATCCTGTTTACACAATGCAGAGGATTAACCCCTTAGGTTCCACAGTGAGTACAACAAGCATACTTTACTGCATCTACAGACTGATTTTATTGTTGTGGGTTTAGTAACACTTTAAGATTATTTAACACATCAGTTATCTGGTGTCCAGGGGCGGACTGACAACTCATGGGGCCCCCGGGCAATACGGGATCATGGGGCCCCTGTGTCCTTGCCCAAACTCAAAAAAGCCTATGAAAAGGTACCAGGGGCATCTCATGGGGCCCTCTACTGATTCCGGGCCCTCGGGCAGTGCCCGTGTTTCCAAATGGTCAGTCCGCCCCTGCTGGTGTCCTTCCTTCTACAAATGCTGGACTGCAAGTGAGGTTGTTATATTTTCGCTGGACATTATAGGATATCCAAATGCTAGTGCACAGCAGCGAACTCGGATTGCTAACTCTTTCATTGCACCTACTGAAACATACAGTACACGTCAGAATATTTGGCCAGCTGATACTTTATAAGGTCTTCACGCTCTACTGAGACTCTTATTGTTCACAGTCTACATTCCTATAGACGGGTCCTCTAGAACCCCCTGACAGAGACTCAGATCCAGACAAAGCAGTGTAGTTGCACTGTATATGGTTTTCAGCAGGTTCATTCAATGGTTGATTTCCACTGAATACATCTCTACAGCCTGACTGCCCTTACCTAGCTTTGCTAGATATGATTTATTTATTATACCCAGTACTATATGATATGTATGTATGTGTGCAGGTCGGATGAGCAGCTGCCTGGGTGACAAGGCAATGTGGTCTTTTTAGCTTTAAGTGCGGTGGTGGATAGTGGTTTTAGCTTTTTGTGAATGTCAATACTCTTTTACATATATATTTTTTCTCAACAAAGCAGTTAACATATGTTGCTGGTCCCTTTTGGGTTTCTGTCTGCCCAAGTTTTCTTGGTCTATGTCTTTCTGAGTTTCCAGAATCACATCAAGTTATTTTATTGGTGAGCCGGTGGTAGAATGGCCTATGGTATAATAGCTTGCACATATGCTTTTAGCATTTCTTGAGACTAACTGAGGTCCTTGGTGTCCTTTTTGAGTTTTTTTATGGTTAAATCAAAAGGTTATTTGGTTTCCCTGCTTTGTTTTGATGTTATAGGGGAGGCAGAAATGAGCAGTATATTCCAGGCAGGTGGGACATTCTTTGGGTGGAAATGTATACCCTTGAATTAATCCTCAGTTTTGGAGCCCATCCAGACATTCGGCAGGGGATCTTGGTCCCATCTTTTTTATTTTGTGGAGTAACATTCTATTTAAATTTTGAGTGGTGACACTTTCCTATGCTACGTAGTAGTCAGTTTCCCCCATCACTGTTTTTTTGGCTTGTTTTCATCCTCACAAGCTGGCCATGGTGTTCCATCAGGTGTAGTGGCCCTCTATGACCCCTGTGTCCACCCGAAAGACCTATTTACGTATAGCCTCTGCTGCACCTTCATATCAATTGAAACACTTAAACCCAATTGTCCTAAAGGAGTAGAGCTTGCCACAAAACGCATTGACGTTTGAATCTGGAAAAGCACATCTTTATTATATGACATCCTAATACTTCTAGCTGGTATACACCAAACAATATGATAGGGGTCTCTTTTCAATCTATTTTGGGTGTGACTTGCAAATTTTCCCTGTCTATGGGATGTTTTAAATAATGTTTTAAAAAATGATTTAAAGGATCTGCTACTGATGGTTTGGTGGCAGATGCCACATCAAACCTTCAGAGGTCTAGTGGTGTCCATGCCATGATGAGTCTAGGCTGTTTTGGCAGCAAAAGGGGAACCTACTCAATCTTAGGTTGTTCATCATAATATTATGGCTGATTGCTGTATATTTGATTTATCAGTTATCAATGATTTGCCTGTAGTAATCAATAATATTTTTTTCTGTACAAAACCACACTGAATCGTTGAAAATAAAAATGATTCAATGGTTTCTACACAAAAGGCAAACAGATCTTCTTAAACAGTAAAGAACAGTCACGCACTTTCATGCTTCAATGAAGCTTGGGTAACAGAAAAGCATAGCAGAGTAATGAGACTCCCAGCCAAAAACTGGGCATTCAGCATACGAATCTTTGCTTGCACTGTGTTCCAGGCACTAACATTTAGATGGTACTGATCATTAACTGTAAAAGAATAGATGTCTTATTCTAAGCTCACTTCACACTTCATTGGGAACATATGTATACCTGCTTAAGCATGCAGTTATATAATCAGCCAATCATGTGGCAGAAGCTCAGTGCATAACATCATATACAGTATATACAGGTCAGGAGCATCAGATCAAACATTAAAATGGGGAACAAAAATGTAACTTCAGTGATTGTAATCCTGGCATGATTGTCGGTGCCAGACAGGCTGATTTGAGTATTTCTGAAACTGCTAATCTTCTATAGTAGGTTTTTGGTGCACAAGAGGTTTTTAGACTTTAAAACAATAATAAACCCCAAACCAAAAATGTAACATATTTCAGTTTACCAATCATTAGATGTGGTGGCTGCATTCGTTTTCTTATTTAGGCCTTTTTCCCCTCTGTTTTCACCTGGTGATCTGGCCAGAAACTAATTTCCTGTGTTGGGGTGCCTACACTCTGGATGAAGGTGCAACAGACACCTTTGGACAGCAACATTGTCAGTCTGGGGGGAAGGGGAGTGTTAGATGTACTAGTAGATTTAGATACACGAGCAAATTGAAGGTGAACGTCCAGCTAAACACTTTTAATCAGTTACAGCAGTGATCTCCAAACTGCAGCCCTGGGGCTGGATGTGGCCCTTTGCTTTCCTCTATGGGGCACTATTCCATCCACAACTGAAACCAATGATGTGGCACCATTTCCTCCCACTGACACCAATGATGGGGTGATATTCCTCCTACTGATACCAACAATAGGGCATTATTCCTACCACTGATACCAACAATGGGGCACGATTACTCCCACTAAAACCAATTATGGGGAATTGTTTACTCCCACTGGCCACAGTCCGACCCCCCCTAAAGTCTGAAGAACAGTAAACTGGCCCTTTGTTTAGAAATTTTGGAGACCCATGAGTCACAGGAACAGTGGTATACCTTTGATAAAGGTTTTACATAAATAAATAAAAACTGACCATTGTAAGCACTGCTGTCAGTGGAAAATGGTTTATCTCAATCCTCTAACTGCTACATCTACAGGACAACTTGTTCCTTTCAAAAACAATAGAATTAATGCCCAGATCACCAGGTGAGAATAAAGGAAAGAAAGACTAAAAAGAAAACAAATGCTGCCAGCACATCTAAGAATTGGTAAGCTGCAATATACAGTAATACATTTTTGCTTTTTGGTTTAATACCACTTTAGGCAGAATTAAACAAAATCCAATAAGCTGGCCATATTGGTTTGAACTGATAGAAAAGCTATGGTAACTAAGATAACAATTTTATACAATTGTGGACAGGGCTGGGACACAGGAAGGGGGGCAGCTCTCCCCAGCAGACAGGATGTATCTGCTTCTTGTGTAGGAATTAATGGCACCTCCGTATGTCTGCAAAAAAGGCAGCATGTTTCTTTGAGTTGCAGGAAAGCACTTGATGTTCCCACAACACACAAATGTGAACATAGTCTGAAGCAGGGGCGGACTGACAACTCACGGGGCCCCCAGGCAAAAGGGGGTCATGGGGCCCCTATGTCCTTGCCGACACTCAAAAAAAGCCTATAAAAAAGGTACCAGGGGCATTTCATGGGGCCCCCTACTGACCCTGGGCCCTCGGGCAGTGCCTGAGTGCTCGAATGGTCAGTCCGCCCTCGGCCTGAAGTGTTCTACAGCTTGGCTACGAGTGTGACATGCAATATCCTGGGGATGTACTAATATTTTTACATTCTCCCAATGCAGTTATCCTAAACCTTGATAATTGCACCAAGACTCCTATGGTGACAAACAACTGTGTATGATACTGTATGCTACATAGTAGGATAGGTGGAGGTATAATGGGTACCAGTAAGGGAGCTCAGGGGCTACAATGCACATAGGAAAAAGGTCTTTCACTTCAGAGCTGCATCCCAAAAGACCTACCCCTCCACACCCCTCTCAGCTACAATGTACCCCATCCCTTCCATAACTACTGCTGAGGATGGAACTCTGCCTCTCTTCCATTCATGAATGATGTCTTGCTAGTGGGCAGAGCTTGAAAAGTAGAGTCCCAAGTCCGGTCACAGTAATAGGGCAATAAGACTTTACTGTTCAAACTCCACCTATCACTGAATCAATCTTCCGTAGGAGGAAGGTGGAGCTCACTTCATGGGACACAGCATGGGACACGTTGTGGGACAACTAGATCAAAAGCAGGACTTTCCCAGCAAATCCAGGACAGTTGGTACATATGCTATCTGAGTGTGTGTGTATGTATGTATGTGGATGAGTGTGTGTGCGTATGTATGAGTGTTGTATGCAAATGTATGGGTATATGTGTGAATGTGTGTGTACATCTGAATATTTGGATGTGTGTGTATTTGTGGGTTTGTGTATGCAGGTGTGTTAAATAAAGGGGGTAGAATTAATCAGAGGGTGTGCTGTGCACTACAGTGTATATACTCCTGTCCCCTTCATTTTGTACACTCTGTTACACCCACTCTTGACCCCGTCACTTTGTACTCTGCCAACTTTTGACCCCTGCACTTTGTACGTTACCCACCTCTGACCCCTATTCTTTGTATGTTACCCACCTTTAATCACTTTTCTTTGTACATTATTCATTCCTGACCTCTGAACTATGTACATCACCTACTTCTGAACTCAGTACATCACCTATACTCTGTACGGTACCCACTCTCAACTCCTGCACTCTGTACCTTACCCATTCCAGACCCCCGCACACTATATGTAGGTATGATGTGCATTGGGTGTGGGTAAAACGATTAGGTGCACACAGAGGAATGTTGTATGAAGCAAAACCTCTCAGAATGCACAATATGTCAAAGAATTGATGCTGTTTGAGAGCAAAGGGAGGCCCTGCCAAATATGAGTCTATTTTTCCTGCTAAAGTGCTTGGTGAGTGTTGTTTCCAAAGCTGTTACATGTGGTACTGTACTAGTATTATCATGTTTATTTCCACTGCATGATAAACTTCTTTATTTAAACATTCTTATAAACAATATTGTCATTAAAAATGCAAGCTGTAAAGAGTCCAAAACGCATAAAATTGTTTACAGTATTCCTGGTTTGAGAAGAAACCAGTAAGCCCAAACTCAAAAAAGCCTATGAAAAAGGTACCAGGGGCATCTCATGAGGCCCCCTACTGACCCCGGGCACTCGGGCAGCGCCCGAGTTTCCAAATGGTCAGTTCACCCCTGCTTACCACTATGTTACCAAACTATGCAACCAGATTGAAGATTTCACTCTGAGTTTCTGTGCATATTTAATAGACAGATACAATCTTAGAGAATCCCTATCTTTTGCCAATGCTCACAGAAACTGTGTTCATATGCAGACTGTACAGCTTATAAAAAATCACTACTGCATAATCGGTGAATAAAAACTCTGTTTCACTCGGACCACTGAGACCCATTTATTCACCAGTTGGGCACTGCCATCATGTTTCTGGTACAGCACAGATATGGTGAAGCTATGCTGTCAATTACAGCCCATTAGTCAAAAGGATGCTGCAAGTGTTAGTTCCCCTTTACAGAAAAAAAAATTAAAGGGGAATACACACACACACACAATACACCCTCCCCACCTCCCTCCACTGGTCCCCATTGTACTTACCTTCAACAATGCTGCGCTGTCAAATTATTTGAAATATTAAAAAATAGGAAGGCACAAATACTGATCTGTAAATGTTATACCGAACTGTTGAATTAGCTGGAAAACTAAACAATACTGAATAACAATATGATGAGTAAAAAAAAAATACAACATATAGAATTAAAAAAAAAGCAGCTAGGTAAATGATAATATACATGTAATCATGGCTGCATAAGAGACACAAGCTATTAAACAGTCACTTAAGTGACAATCATGTCATGGTAACGGGTAGGTAGGTAAAACTGCTAATATTGTCCTTTATATTGCAGGTTAAAAGTCCATTGACTTGTGGCTGCCTTGTCTGGATCTGAAGCTGATTCCAGGTAGAGCATGTAGAACACAGGTGTCAAACTGGCGGCCCTCCAGCTGTTGCCAAACTACAAGTCCCATGAGGCATTGCAAGATTGACAGTTACAAGCATGACTCCCAAAGGTAGAGGCATGATGGAATTTGTAGTTTCGCAACAGCTTGAGGGCCACCAGTTTGACACCCCTGATGTAGAAGGTGCCTCTAAGTGTAGGCTTTAAAATATAATTTAATTCAAACAAATATAGGCAACTTACAAGACAGTAGACAGGGAATGGCACATCATAGTCCATCAAAGGGAGGTAATCACAAGAGAGAGATTATACTGTCACAGCTGTTCATAGTGTCAGACTCATTATCAGCATTCCAGGTTTGGCTGGCAAGATGCAAGAGCCTCGGAAGTGAGGATTGGAGCATGTGCGAAGCGCAACGTAGGAGTGATGCCGTCACCAGTCGTAGTTGTTTGCAACAAGTTTCCTGAGCTTGCGCATTGGAGGTCTTGTCACAGGTGCACTGCTTTGTTAAGCCGTACCATCTTCCTGGCTAGATGTATTCAAAACGACCACTTTAGAGATAAAAGTCTAATTGAATTTTCAGGAAGCCATCTCTGTAATTCAAAAGATAACGGCATCTGCTCTGCCAAGGAGCCAAGTTGCCTATATTTGTGTGCATTAAATTGTATTTTAAAGTCTACACTTAGAGGCACCTTCTCTCTTTCTTTCTTTCTATAGATGATTTGAAATCCCTGCTCTTCTCTTTCTTCTCAGTGCAGCTCTTCTGAGAAGGACCAGAGAGATTCCAATTGCTCACTGCCTTCATAGTAAATAGCTCTAGAGAAGAGCAGGGACTTCAAATCCCTGGACCATTGGACTAGCTGTGTGGGCACTGACAGCTCCTAGTATAACCAGAGGTATGTACATCGTGGGGTGGGGGGGGGGTGTACAGTGTTAGTTCACCTTTAAGTTTTTTCTGTAAAGGTGAACTAACATCTTCATTCATATGTCACTGTTTTCTGTGGTTGTAGATGAAGGCTTACCTGACAACTTGTGATGAAAAAAGTCAACAATTGCATAACAGTAACAGTGCTGTTTGGTCTCCATGGAGACTGCCCATGAAAAGACAAAGCCAGACTGAGTCTCCCCTTTATTCCTATGGAGTGAATGGTTTAGCCTATACCTAAGAAGTGAATTTAGAAGCTGGCTTGGGTTGGGGGTGAGTGGTGGTCTGGAGACAACAGCAGTCATGGTAGTGAACAGGCCAAATAGGTTTCATGGACAGTGCAGTGAAGTAATATATGCTCCTGATCAGACCTAATGGCAAGGATTTGCTAGGAAACTGTGACTACAATACAACCAAAAGGATGTTGTTGGGCTTTGCTGTGCTTTCCCTGCAAAGTTCAGTAGGCACCAGAGCCAGGAACTGACTTGACAACACGGCCCCTGAGTTGAGGTTGTGCACCAAAGGAGATGATTTCATTGTGGCCACTGGCTGGCAGTGAAGCTTGGAAGGAAGAAGACGAGGACCACCAGTGCAGTAGGGAAGGAGTTGCCCAACTAGAAGGCCTGGTAGGAGCCACCAACCCACCAGCCACACAGGAGAAGGACTGAGTGAGTAAGCCTGCACCCCGTGGGCCAGATAGGGGAAGGAGCAGTCTGGTGGGGAAAAAAGATTAGCCACCTCCCAGGACTGTCTTATTTCTTAAAATGACAGACACTGGAGCCCCTGCTCAGGGATACCTCCAGACAGCTTGGTAAAGGAAGAGGAGTTTATCTAGGGTCTGGAGCGGTACATTAGGAGATGCTGGCTAGCTCTCCAACAGAGACTGTGTTGCAGTGGACGCTTGTAAATAGTTCCAGGAAGTTGTCCTGTTCACCGGTTTCATTGGGCATCCCGTACACTCCTAACCCTATCCCAATTCAAATGTCCCTAATAAATTTACAAAAACAAAGCTTAAGGGCCGATCAGTGAATCCTGGATGCAAGCCTCCATGAAAATGTGTGTGGTGCAGGGCTATAGGGGGATTCAAAATCCTTGCAACTCCTAAGGGGGTAGTGCTACAATATCTTTTCTTTTCAACCTTATTAACCACTTGCAACACAGTACATTTACTGCGCCAAGGTGGCATATGCAGTCTCAATCACGTCTATGTACGTGATTGTGCTTGCCTCGGTTTAGCAGCACGCAGCACGCCCCGTCCTGTGACCGCTCTGTTCACTGGACACAGCAGGTCACTGTAACCGGTATCTGGATATCATGCAATTGCTATGATTGGTCATAGCAATCACATTATAACAATGTAAATAACCTGCCATGAATGGCTTTCCATTCATGAACAGCTTTCTTACTGTTACATAGTTACATAGTGGGGGTGGCAAGCTCAGGGGTGGCAGCCCTGGATGTCACTGCTATCTCTAACAGCCGGGAGGGCAGACCATCTGGGAGGGGTGGTGAGGGTAGTGCAGGAAGGCCTAGACAGTTGGTGGTAGTAGGGGATTCTATAATCAGAATGACTGTTAGAATAATTTGTCACCAGGATTGCCTCAACCGAATGGTTTGCTGTCTTCTTGGTGCCAGAGTTCGGCATGTGGTGGACCGGGTTGATAAATTACTGGGAGGGGCTGGGCATGGAGCCAATGACAGAATACATGGAAGGTGGAGGCTCCTTAAGAATCAATTTAAAGAACTAGGCTGCAAGTTGAAGGGAAGGTCCTCCAAGGTGATATTCTCTGAAATATTACCTGTGCCATGTAAAACTCTGGAAAGACAGGGAGAGAATAGAGAACTAAATGCATGGCTAAAGACCTTGTGTAAGAGGGAAGGATTTGAGTTTTTAAAGCACTGGGTTGACTTTTCATTGGGGTGCAACCTATATGCTAAAGTTTGTTTGCACCTAAATGGAAGGGGGTCTGCTGTGCTGGGGGAGAGGTTTATGGGGAGGCTGGAGGAATATTTAGACTAGGATCGAGGGGGAGGGAGAATTAGATTATATTAGGGTAGACAGATCAGACAGGGGTCATTTCTTATTGGTGGGTGGAATGGGGAAAGATGGTGGGAGGGCTATGGCAGATGATAAGAAGGTTCCCATGTTACAAACAACCATTGGAATTGGTACCATTTGTAAGAAAATAAAAAATATGCAAAATACGTGTAAACAAAGTGTCAATGAGTTAAAGTGTTTGTTCACCAATGCCAGAAGTCTGCCAAGCAAAATAGGTGAATTGGAAGCTTTGGTGTATGAACAGAACTATGATTTAATTGGTATTGCTGAATCGTGGCTTTATTCTTCACATGACTGGGCCATTAATATTCCTGGCTATGTTCTCTTTTGGAGAGACAGGGTAAAAAGGAAAGGTGGTAATGTCTGTCTCTATGTAAGAAGTGATCTCACAGTGAGTGTGAAAGAGGACCTAGTTGATGGAGAGTGTGATGAAGCTGAAGCATTAAGGATGGAACTGCACATGGGGGTGCGTACTACAAAGGTAATCATTGGGTATGTTATAGGCTTCCCAGTGTTAATGAGGAGGTGGAGACTCAGCTCCTTGCACAGATCGAAAGGGCTGCAAGGGCTGGGACAGTAATAATAACGGGGGATTTTAACTACCCGGAAATTGACTGGAGTAATGGTACTGCAGGAACAGTTAAAGGGCAAAAATTTATAAACTTACTACAGGACAATTTATGGTACAGTTCATAGAGGCCCCAACTAGGAATGATGCTCTGCTGGACTTGGTAATCTCAAATTATGTAGAGCTTATTACGAATGTCCATATAAAAGAACATTTGGGTAGCAGTGACCATAACATGATTTCATTTATTCATAGCTGTAAACAGCACGTACATATAGGAAAAATAAAAATGCTCAATTTTAAGAGAGCTAATTTTCCAAGGCTGAGAGCTGCTCTCCAAGACTTAGACTGGGAGGGAATATTGGCTTTGATGAACACAACACAGAAATGGGAGTTCTTCAAAGAGACTGTATGTGAACACATTGCAAAATATATTCCCATGGGTAACAAGTTTAAATTGCTAAAAGTCAAACCTATGTGGCTTACGGCCAAAGTTAAAAAAAGCTATAGATAATAAGAAAAGAGCTTTTATTAAATATAAAAATGAAGGAACGCTATCATTGTTTAAACATTACCAAGAATATAACAGAATATGCAAAAAGGAAATAAAGGCAGCAAAAATTGAAGATGAACAACAGATTGCAAACGATAGCAGGACAAACCCCCAAAAAGTCTTCAAATATATTAATATAAAAAGGTCAGGTCTGAGCATGTGGGTCCTTTACAAAATAATCTAGAGTGAGGACAAAGAGAAAGCAAATTTATTAAATACAGTTGCAAGAAAAAGTATGTGAACCCCTTGGGATTACGTGGAGTTTTGCATGAATTGGGCATAAAATGTGCTCTGAACGTCATCTAAGTCACAACAATAGAATAACACAGTCTTCTGAACATAATACTACACAAACATTAGATGTTGCCATGGTTTAATTGCACATAACATGTAAACATTTACAGTGCAGGGAGGAAGGGAGGAAAAAGTATGTGAACCTTTGGACTTAATAACTGGTTGACCCTCCTTTGGCAGCAATAACCTCAACCAAACGTTTCCTGTAGTTGCAGATCAGACCTGCACAACGATCTGGAGTAATTTTGGACCACTCCTCTTCACAAAACTGTTTCAGTGTAGCAATAGTCTTGGGATGTCTGGTGTGAATCGCTCTCTTAAGGTCATGCCACAGCATTTCAATCGGGTTGAGGTCAGGACTCTGACTGGGCCACTCCAGAAGGCGTATTCTGTGCTGTTGCAGCCATTGTTTTGTTGAATTACTTGTATGCTTTGGGTCATTGTTCTGTTGCATCACCCATCCTCTGCGGAGCTTCAGTTGGCGGACAGATGGTCGTACGTTTTCCTGCAAAATGTCTTGATAAACTCTGGAATTCATTTTCCCATCAATGACAACAATCCATCCAGGCTCTGAGGCAGCAAAGCAGCCCCAAACCATGATGCTCCCTCCGCCATGTTTTACAGTGGGGATGAGGTTTTGATGTTGGTGTGCTGTGCCTTTTTTTCTTCACACATAGTGTTGTGTGTTCTTTCCAAACAACTCAATCTTGGTTTCATCTGTCCACAGTATATTTTGCCAGTAGTGCTGTGGAACATCCAGGTGCTCTTTTGCAAACTTCAAACGTGCTGCAATATTCTTTTTGGACAGCAATGGCTTCCTCCGTGGTGTCCTCCCATGTACTCCATTCTTGTTTAATGTTTTCCTTATTGTAGATGTGTCAACAAAAATGTTAGCATGTGCCAGAGATTTCTGTAGGTCTTTAGCTGACACTCTGGGATTCTTCTTTACCTCATGCAGCATTCTGCGCTGTGCTCTTGCAGTCAATTTTACAGAACGACCACGCCTAGGGAGAGTAGCAACAGTGCTAAACTTTCTCCATTTGTAGACAGTCTGTCTTACCGTGGACACATGAACATCAAGGCTTCTGGAGATACTTTTGTAACCCTTTCCAGCTTCATGCAAGTCAACAATTCTTGATCGTAGGTCTTCTGAGAGCTCTTTTCTGTGAGGCATGGTTCACATCAGACAGTGCTTCTTGAAACCAGTAAACCCAAAACAGGTGTGTGTTTTTTAAGGGCAGGACAGCTGTCAGCAACACATCCAATATCATCACACTGATTGGAGTCAAGGTTGGCTCACTCCTGGCTCCAATTAGCTCTGGGAGAAGTCATTAAGCTAGGGCCTCACATACTTTTTCCTCCCTGCACTGTGAATGTTTACATGTTATGTGCAATTAAACCATGGCAACATCTAATGTTTGTGTAGTATTATGCTCAGCAGACTATGTTCTTCTATTGTTGTGACTTAGATGACGTTCAAAGCACATTTTATGCCCAATTCATGCAAAACTCCACGTAATCCCAAGGGGTTCACATACTTTTTCTTGCAACTGTACCTTCTTTAGCTCTGTGTATACAAAGGAGCATGGGGGAGCTCTTGTCCATAATGGGCATGGTATTGACACAGGTCCAGATGACCCACATTGGCTCACAATTGATATGATCCATAAATATTTAGACAGAATAAAGGTGAATAAAGTACCTTGACTGGATGGCATACACCCACGGGTCCTTAAAGAATTGAGCTCTGTCATTTCAAAGCCATTGTTTCTAATTTTTAGGGACTCTTTAATGACTGGCATAGTACCACTAGATTGGCGTAAGGCGCCTGTATTTAAAAGGGGTCAAAATCTTTACCAAATAATTATAGACCTGTTAGTTTAACTTCTATAGTTGGAAAGATACTGGAGACTTTAATAAAAGACCACATAGATGGGTTCTTGCTGGAAAAAAATATTTTAAGGAACAGACAGCATGGATTCATGAAAGACAGAAGTTGTCAAACAAATCTGATTTCTTTTTATGAGGAGGTAGGCAAAACATTAGACAGAGGGGTGGCAGTGGACGTGGTATAATTGGATTTTGCAAAAGCGTTTGACACAGTTCCCCACACACAAGCTAATGTGTAAGTCTACAGGCTTGGAAAAATCTGTATGTATATGGATAGAAAACTGGCTAATAGATCCTATTCAGAGAGTAGTGGTTAATGATTCATACTCTGAATGGTCTAGGGTTGTCAGTGGTGTACCCCAAGGTTCAGTGTTGGGACCCTTACTTTTTAATATATTTCTAAACAATATAGGGTCTGGGATTAAAAATACCATTTCAGTCTTTGCAGATAACACCAAGCTGTGTAGTGAATAATGTCCTTACAGGATGACTCCAATTTACAAGCCGACCTTAATGCCCTGTTTAATTGGGCAACTATGTGGCAAATGAGGTTTAATGTTGATAAATGTAAGGTTATGCAGTTGGGAGCTAAGAATATACATGCATCATATATACTAGGGGGAGTACAACTGGGGGAATCAATGGTGGAGAAGGATCTGGGAGTTCTGGTAGATCACAAGCTTAATAATGGCATGCAATGCCAAGCTGCGGTTTCTAAAGAGGTATAGACTCCAGAGAGAGATATATCATTTTACCCCTGTACAAATCATTAGTAGGACCTCATCTGGAATATGCATATAACTTTTCTTTTTTTTTCTATGGTTGAACAGGATGGACCTTTGTCTTTTTTCAGCCAGACTATGTAACTATAGTTACATAGTTAGTCTGGCTGAAAAAAGACAAAAGTCCATCCTGTTCAACCATAAAAAAAGTTATAATCCTACACCCACAGTTGATCCAGAGGAAGGCAAAAACCCAGCAAAGTTTGATCCAATTTGCTCCTGCCTGGGAAAAAACTCCTTCCTGATCCCTTGAGAGACAATCAGATATTCCCTGGATCAACTTTACCTGTAAATGTTAGTAATCGGTTATATTTTGTGTATCCAAGAAAGAATCCAGGCCTTTTTAAAAGCAATCCACTGAGCTGGCCAGAACCAACTCTTCAGGGAGTCTATTCCACATTTTCACAGCTCTTACTGTGAAGAAACCTTTCCTTGTTTGAAGATTAAATTTCTTTTCTTCCAGACTTAAATAGTGCCCCCTTGTCCATCTGTAATGACCTCAGGGTGAATAACTCTACAAAGAGTTCACTATATGAACCACTGATGTGTTTATACATGTTGATCATATTCCTCCTTAATCTCCTCTTCTCAAAAGAGAATAAATTCAGTTCCTCTAATCCTTTTTTTATAGCTGAGCCCCTCCATCTTAAACTGCATAGTTATTCAGAATAAAGGTGAATAAAGCACCTGGACCAGATGGCATACACCCACGGGTCCTTAAAGAATTGAGCTCTGTCATTTTAAAGCCACTGTTTCTAATTTTTAGGGACTCTTTAATGACTGGCATAGTACCACTGGATTGGCGTAAGGCCAATGTGGTGCCTATATTTAAAAAGGGGTCAAAATCTTTACCATGATGGAGATACGGAGTTAATGAAGAGATACATCTTGAGATCTGTGGCTGTAGAGTATTGATTATTTTTATAATCGGATTACCATTAGTATTTACCTGGATGTGATTGGAAAGTTATTACAACTATCACCTGGATACCGTTTACCCATCGCTCCCAGAGCAAAAGCGCTATTGCTGTTCTATAATCTGAGCAGCATATAGCTCTGGCGAGTCCATATAATTTATCTGGTGGTGGATTATTCACAAATTTATGAATTCACAGAGGAGATATATATATATATATTTATTTTTCACAAATTAATTATGGATATTTAATTATGTTGCACAGAGTGATCATGGACATTTAATAATATGGATATATATTTTATTTAGCGCATGCCTTTATTACATATTGTTTATTTTGCCATAAATATTAATTTTTGGTTGGGTTTTGCTGCTATCACATAATTTTATTGGGATATAGTGTGGCGCTTTTTCTATTTTTGATTTTGGTATACTAATATTAGGCAAACCTGCTCCACCTTCACTCTTGGGGAGACATAGCTTTTGTAATACAAAATGTGTTTTTTTTCATTCTCATAGGAAGGCCTGTAAGGTCCTGTGTAATTTCTGTACATCAGAGTGCTTTAACAAAATGGAGAGTGTTTGTAAAGGGTACAGCAGTCTGGCAAATGAGATCATTTTGAAGAGATGACATCTCCCAAAGAGTGAAAGAGAAAGAGTTGACCAAGCTTCCAACTCCAGTACAATCTTATTAATTAGGGGAGGGTAATTAAAATTTTAAAGTGATGATTGTTCACTGCCTATGTGTATTCCTAAATAGGTAATAGTGTTTAGCTTTACAGAATGGAGAAGATGTGAGCCAGCGAGCCGAGGCAGTAGGGCTCAAAGGCAGTACTTAACTCTTGTCAAAATGGATTTACAGGCCTGAGAAGCTGCGGAAAGTCGCAAACAAGTTTTGAAGTAATTTAAAATCTGAGGATGGATCTGAGGAGAACAATAGTATGTCATCAGCAAATAGGACTGAACAAATAGTAAGGTCGCCAATAGTGATACCACTAACCCCCGCGTTGGAATTAAGTAGCCTGGATATAGGTTCTAAAGCAATGTTAAAAAGAAAGGGGGAAAGTGGGCATCCTTGACTTGTACCTTTGGTTAGAGGGATGTCTGGGGACATAAACTCTGGGGTGACAAATCTAGCTGTGGGTGAGGCATGCACTTTTTGTAGGAAGTTGAGAATGGAACCCGAAATACCAAAATTCCGCATGAACATACAGAGCCAGGAAAAGCTAATGTTGTCAAAAGCCTTTTTGGCATCTAGGGATTTCATCACTATTTCATGCGCTGGGCGGGTTTTGGCGTATTTGAGAACCATTAGGACTTTGCAGATGTTAAGCGTCACCGAGCAGCCAGGCACAAAGCCAGATTGAGCTGAATGCAGTATGGTAGGGAGTAATTAGGCCAACCTAGCGGATATGATTTTAGAAAGTATTTTGGCTTCCACGTTGATCAAAGAGATAGGTCTGTAAGACCCTGGTGATAGTGGGTTCTTTCCTCTTTTGGCAATGTGTTTTATATGTGCCTGGGAGCCAGACGGAAGATAAGGGCCATCAGCCCACATTGCCTTGTAAACATGATGCAGAGTGTCTGGGATAAAGTCAGCGGTTAGCTTATAGAATTCAGCACTGAAGCCGTCAGGACCTGGAGCTTTAGCAGAAGCTAATATCATAATTATGGAGCAAATGTCATCTAGGATAATTGGAGCATGAAGAGTGTCTAGCTGGGTTTGCGTAAGCTTGAGCAGTCATACATTGGCTAATGAGTCTTTAGCGGCCTTGGAATCAATCGGATCCTCTGAGTATATGGAGGTGTAATAGGAAGTAAGAAGAGCGTTAATTTCAGAGGGTGTTGTAAGACGTTTTCCAGAGGGAGACGAAATGTAAGTAGAAGTGCGGGGGGCAGCAGAAAGCCATGCCAGTAATTTGCCTGCCTTGTTGCCATATCTATGAAATTTCAAGATGGAGTAAGCTAGTTTGGCTGCCTCCTGCAGTTCAGCCCAGTAATCCCAGGCACGTTTAGCAGATTGCCAGGTCAGTTTGTTAGCTGGAGTGCAATTAAGGGAGAGCGCGATATGAGCTTGACGGAGAGATTCACTGGCCTGGTGGTATTGAAGTTGAGATCGTTTATTAAATTGTGTGATATAGGATATTATGCGCCCTCTGAGGAATGCTTTTCCAGCTTCCCAGAACAAATTATGGTTGGTTAAATGAGCTCAATTTGTAGCTGCAAAGTCTACCCAATCCGTGTAAAGATGATGTTTGAAATCCTCATTATTAGATAGATAGGTGGGAAAGCGCCAGGAGCTGGTAGGTCTCGGAGCTTTCAACCCAGACAGCGGCATCAAAATTAGACAATGATCGGAGATGGCCATATCCAATATCCCTGTTTTGCTTAGCAAGGGAAGGAGAGATGGTGAACATAAGAAGTAATCAATGCGCAAGAAAGAATCATGTGGGTGTGAATGAAACGTGTATTTAGAGTCCGTCGGGCGTTGGAGACGCCATGTGTCACAAAAATTTAACATAGATCCAGAATGAGCTAGAGTTGTGGTCAACCACTGATTTTAAAGTGTTACTAAACCCACATCAGTGAAATCAGTCTGTATATGCAGTAAAGCATGCTTGTTATACTCACTGAGACTGCTATACACTGCTAATGAGAAAGGTATTTAGCTGTTTATATTTACTAAAATAATTGCATCTCTATGTTCTGTGTACTGTAGGAGACCAGATATAGTGAATGCAGGCCAGGGTCATGGGTTTAGTAACACTTTAATGAATCCCTCTCCTGAATAACATCACTCAAATTTTAAATCCCGTGTCCTAAAAGCTTCCTCTTTTTATGAACCTGCATTCACTCCATGCACCCCTCCTCTTATTTCGCATGCGTAAGGGTCATTTGTTATCTGTTTCTCCCCCTTTCAAACTCCTCTGTGTTCCAAAGAAACCAAGGGGAATATGTGCAGGCTGGTGAATGGGTGTTATTACAGTGTTCGGCCAAGGAGGCATAGTTCCATATACTTCTTTAACATTATAATATACAATATTTTTCTTAAAGGGCCACCCCACTCCTTGTCAGCCCTGAGTCTGGTTATCATTTCAACACCATCTACTTTAAATTTGGTGAAATCATTTTCTTCCTTTTTGGTGTTAATTTCCTAATTTGCCTTTTATATACATTCTTATTAAAATCAGGTAAAAACATCTTAATTTATGCCTCCAGAATTTCCATATCTCTATTATTCAATTGTTCCCATAATTGTTGAAGTATATAGCAATCTCCTCCAGCTAACCAAATGGAAGTAATTTATCCTTAATGTTTTTAATTTGTGTTTCCAATAAAATGTGTTTTGTTTTTTTCTTCGTAATAAGCAAATTGAAAAGTTCCTGACCACAAAAATTAATACCATTCCTCATCAGATTCTGCATCCAATAGCCCATCATTCAGAAGTCCCATCTTAAATACGTGGGACCAAGCCCTCATTGAGGTGCTTCTCCAATGTCACAAGATCTCATCAATTGGACAGTTGTTTTTTTAAAACATTGTTCCAAATGTTTAAAGCCCTGCTCTAAATCACCTGTCTGGCAATTGGTATCTGGTACGTGAAATATGTCCTCAATATTCACTCTTCTAGAACTAATGAAATCAAATTTATTCATGGTGCAGCAGTGTAAAATTATACAACAAACACCCAAAACACAGCACATTCTTACTGTGCAAATCCCGTGCAGCAGCTACTCAAATTACCAAATAAAAATCCCATATAATCATAAAATGCAGCACTTCTATCAATATAGTGCAAAAGGTAATAACCAAAATGTAAACCAAAATTGATAACATCAAAATGTCCCCACATCCACATGTATAAGTGACAAAATGTCATTCCTCTTTTCTGCATTCAAAGTGATGATCACCATGTGTACCTCCACCCATCATAATCACATTCACTGGCAGCTGTGACCCCCAAATTATAGAAAGCACAATACGTGCATCTATCCTTAAACTGGAAACCTCTTCTGATCCACCACTGCTCAGAGGAAAGGCCAGCAGATACGACCCCCAAATTATAAACTGGATAGCCACCAGTATAATGTGTATAGGCAGTGGAGATCAGTGTAACCCTCACCACTCCAGCAAACAGTGGAGTGCCATAGGACCTCAGAGCAACTGAGGTCACAAGCAAAGAGCAGTAAATTCTGGCTCTTTAACCTTCAGCAATCAGGCTTTTAGACTGCAAAAGATATTCAATAATTATTAGTATCTAATAGAAACTGCGACCTGAAATGAGTCTGTGGATAGTCTGGACCTCAACCTGACTTGATTTATTGAAAGCAGCATCCACCCCCTGCATAGCTCTGAGCAGTAGAATAAAATTGGGCTACATTGTCTGCTGGCAAAGAAAAACTGCCATCAGAAATTTTCCTGATGCCTTCTCTGTCCAGGTTTTCTGGAATAGTTTTTTTTTTACACTGGTTTTATCCTAGCATTAAACATAATTTATGATGCTGAAGTGAAGTGAACTGAACTCCTCAGCAACTGAAGTGCTGAGGAGTCAATGTTGGCTGTAGTTTGGTGTGGTAATATACCAAAATGATTACTATTCCTGTGGTCCTAACAGCAAGATAAATAAACATTATAGCTGATTTCCATGCGATGTAACAGGAAGTCATGACCACTGTGTTTGTTAACTCTTTTCATACTGCATCCGTAATTCATTTACTCAAAGGCATTTTCTGCTATTGTGTTACTAAACCCACAACAGTAAAATCAGTCTGTATATGCAGTAAAGCATGCTTGTTATACTCACTGTGAAACATAAGTGGTTAATCCACTACATTGTGTAAAAAGTATGTTTGAGCCTGTCTTCTCTAATCCTCCCCATCTTCCACGTTCCCCATTTCAGAACACAGCCTTGGGGACACTCTAAACATGCTCAGTTTAGTGTGTACAGTTAGAGAGTATTTTTGTTTTCTTGGGAGGGTGCATGTGATCAGCACAGGGCCAATCAGCACCGTACAGACAGAGGGTCAAGGGTTATGCAATCTCATAGGGCAGTGAGAGGAGAATGAAAACTCCTCCAACAAGCTTTAACCAGTGCTCAGCTGGACACTGATAGAAGTCACAAGACTGCTCTAACTGCTGATGAGAAAAGGTATATAGCAGTTTACATTTGTTAAAATAATTGCATTTCCATGTTCTGTGTACTGTGGGAGACCAGATATAGTGAATGCAGGGTCCTGGGTTTGGTATCACTTTAAGCCTTCGTGTTTTTGAACTCCTTCTCAGCTAAAGTGGATTTTTTTTATTGCAAATGTTTTCCTAACATAATAGCATGAGCATGAGTCAAGGGTAATATTACAGCTATTAGCAAATTACTTACCCACAGTTGTAGTTTGCACAGATATTTAGAACCTCAGTCTGATCTGAACTTCAATAAATAAATCTGAACCTCAATAATATAGCATCTTGCTGGCTTTAAAAAAGTCAAACCCTAAGTGTAGCTAAAAAAAAAATATAAATCAGCACAAGGGACGCTACTTACCTTCAGTAGGATGTGTCCCTTGTGCTGCTGTGTCCTCCTTTAGATTAAATCTTTCTCCTCTGATGCCCCCTCCAACCCCTGCTGCCATAATCTTAAAGTACAGCGGGGGGGGGTTAATAGAGCTAATTGACACTATATTATCTTATTTATTTGCATTGGCGAAGGAAGATTTCATCTAAAGAAGGACACAGTAATACAAGGTTAACATCTTACTAAAAGTAAGTAATATCCTCTGAGCTGATTTTTATTGTATAAGTTTTTACAAAACAAAATATAGAACAAAAAATACAGGACAGGCACCAAGTAGGACAGGCGCTTAAAATGTTACAACAGTTCAAGCGAATAGGGAACAATGAAAAATTTCCAGTTGCAGACAGTTACGTTAAGTATGCTTGTTTATGTACAATACTGTTTAACGCCTGTCTCTCACCGCTGGTTCACATATATATACGGCCGTGCGGGCCGCGTTTTGCGTGGGCACCAGAGCCCATTCACTTGAATGGACTCCCGTGCCCGTGACACGCAGGGAAAGAAGTCCCTGCATTTCTTCCAAAAACGCAGCCCGCACGGTAACCTCAGTTCCCAGTACGGTTGCGTTTTCCAGTGCTGGTGGTGTGCCATTAGAACTAATGGCACCCACCCGCGGGTCCGCATTTCTCTGTGCGGGTGTTGCGGCTGCACGGATTTTCATGCGGATCCGCAGCGGCACCACCCACACAGATGTGAACCTAGGGTAAATGAGCATAGGAGAAACTGCATAATAGGAAGGTCCCTTGTCCAGAATAGGAGGCTGGGTCGCTAACCAGCCAAGAAAAATCAAAACCAGAAGAAAAGAAAATACAATAACCATGTTGATATGAACCAACGAACCATGTCAGAACTAGAACATCTCTCTCTATTACACTTGAGATTTAATTTACCAGTTGTAAACTAATGTAAAGTTCATGACTGGCAGAAGAATAAGTGATTGCGTAGGCAGTAGCAGGTAAGGACAAGGAAAGGGACTTTGCACTGATTTTTTAAACAGTTCTTTCAATACGTTTGGCATATTACCTCACTGTGTATGGTTTGGTTAAGCACATCATTTTTTTTGTGAATCTGTTGCAATGTTTCACAGCTGGGGACCCTGCCAGTAACAGCACTTTCTGTTAAAGGCTGACAGCAATCAGCCTTGCAATTAGCAGCAGTGTTGTCATCCTGCTGTTCATTTGGCTGTTGGTCTGATAAACCTTTTAGGCAAGGCAATGGCAAATTGAAGTAGCACATACATTAACTTGACAAGAAACTTTGCAATAGATTCACAAAAAATGATTTGCTCAGAAAACTGTATACATTGAGGCATTATGTCAAATATGCTAAAGTTGATGGAGGGTTTCCATACACTTTAATACTCAGGTCATAGTAGTGATGCAGTGGCCAACATAAAAGATGAATAACTAAAACATTACAATTTTTCAAAATTATTAAAAATGAGTAATTAGTTAAATATAATTATTAGATTGCTAAATAAACATAATTAAAAAAATAAAAGATGGGCATACATTGATAAGATTATTTGCATCATTCTTATCTATTTTGCATGTACAGCATACCGAAAAAATAACTGAAAAGAACATACATTGTCTTGAAAGTGAACTGTAAGGAATTTAGCATACTTTGTTGCAGATTTGGACCATTGTCAGTATTAAATTAACTAATAAAATTTTAGACTTCAGTTCACATGAGGATACATTTGTACAGTAAGAGGAGAGAAACCACTAGGGGATATGCAAAAAAAAATTGTAAGTGTGCCCCACAAATATCCCTCTCCATGTTATCTGCAGGTTACAGATGTCAGTTTGAAAGCTGATCTGTTCTGTGTATCTGGAGCAAAAATAGCAGCTCCTAATACACAATACCTGGAAATGGCATAAGACAGCTAGCCAAGCTCAAAGAATACCCTGGGAGAGCTGCTCTTGGCTTGGCTGATGGGTTAACATTCTGCCCTGCTCTGTGTACCTGGAGTGGTGACCAGCCATCAAACCGACAGTGAAGCATTGAAGACTGTGCAAAAACTGGAAATACAGCATGGCACTGTATTTAAACCAGAGGTATCAAAGAACGTTAAAAAAAATATATAATAGGAAAGGATATCATATTGTTTGCTCTAGCAACTTTCAAGTTGGTTGGCGGAGTGGGTGGGTCAACCTATGTGCACCTGAGCATCCCCAATGTTGTAATAAGAAAATCAGCACCTTTGTCTGTACTGTATCTTAGAAAGTATCTCAATAATAAATTATACACATTTATAGGGGATTCCTCTAACTTGGCTTTCATTCTTGTTTAGGGAAAGAAGTAAGCCAGTTACATAAATGTGGCTGCACAGTGAAATGTAAGTTTTTATATTTTTAAGAGCACAGAAACACTAAGTACATAATGGCTTCAGTAGTAAAAATATGGTTTATCATAAAGTTTAGTTTTCTTTAACCATTTTCCCCCTGTTTTGCAGACCAATACTTAGGAACAACTAACATGTTGTGTTTTTAAATCCCTTCATAGAATAACAGATTATATAGTTTAAACAGCGATTAATTAACAAAATAATAGCCAGAAGTCTGGAAGATGTGACTCATTATTAATTCCTTAGAAGAGTATTAAAAACAGTGCATTGAATCAATCTAGATGCCAAAGAGTGACTTCTTTTATTTTTCTAGAAGTCTTGTTCTGCAATCAGTCTACTGGTGTTCACAATTCTTCCTGCACAGGTCTATTTGAAAGCCAAGAAAAATGCATCCCACTTTATCTTCTGCATTCTCTGTAATGTAAAGTGAAAGTAGAGAAGTATTTTCTATTGCCAAAAAAAAGTTAGTGGGCCCTGGGTCAAAACCTAAGGGTGAAAACCTAAGCCATAAGGGGCCTAAATGGGGCTTAATTGCATAAAACCTTTTTAATCTTAACCTTTATTTCATAGTTACCTTACTGGTAACTGAATGAACTGAATGTGCTGCAAATTAGGTGATATACAGAAAGTGTTTAAATTGCAAAGTTTAGCTCTTATCACTTAAAGCGTTACTTTATGAATAAAAGTTGTCCAAAGGGATCATTGATGTCCTGGAAAAAAGTCAAGCAATGTCAGTAAAATGTTCTTTTTAGTATTTGTCTTTTTTTCAGTGTATTCTGTCCAGGGGTAGAGCTTCTGTCATGCTTTATATTCCTGTCAGTGTCCCCAGGACTACGATGGGGGAGAAGGGGGTTGTAAGAAACTTTCAGCTGCCCCGGTGCAGTGTTTTCACGTGGTGTGGCGGGGAGGGACCATGTGACAAGTTGCGCCCTCACAATAGCTGCTGGTGGGAGGATTCTGCTGGTGGAAGGACAGCAACCTACTGTGGGTGGAAGAGAGCATGAAGAGGGGGTGCCCACAGAGAATGAACACCCTCCTTGGTACAAGGCCCACTGGGGAGTGAAGGTGGACTGGTTTTCTTTCTGCCCCCTTGTCAAGTGATATATCACCTGACCAGAGACAGGAAGTAAAAGATGCTGCCTTCATTCCAAGTTGGGCACTGTATTGGTAAGGAAATCTGAACTGAACTAGGTAAAACAACTAATTCAAAAGATGCAACAGTGTCTACTAATAAAAGTACTGCATGGGGTTAATACTGATATCAAAAACACAATTTAGATATGTCCTCAATAAAAATCATTTGGAGATTGAGGATAATAAATGTGAGCCAGTCAGGCCCTACCATGTTGCATAAAGCTGTCAAACATTGGGAGCCTGCTGGCAATATGAGAAAGCAGGATGATGATCAATGTGGATGCTTATTTAAAGCAAAACTAAACCTACCGTAACTTGTAAAAAACTGTAAGCAGACAGCTCTTTATTGCAGAGGAGACATTCTAGGTTTCTTTTGCCCTAACACACAATTTCCCGCCTGCTCGAAATCTTCTATTGAATGTACACTGAGCTGTGCATATGCAGCTCAGTGTGCATTCCAGACACTTCAGCTGTGCCGAAATGACTGACTGTCATGCGCTTGTGGGGGATGACATCATCCCTCCACCGGCCAATCAACCAATCAAGAGTACGAAAACCCAGCACATGGAAGTAGCCCAGGGAGAAGATGACAGCTGCCAGCATTGAAAGAAATAAAAACCTGAAAGAATCTATTCTCTAATCCTGAAAATCCTGCGAAAATTGTTTATTGCAATGGTTTTGATTTTCTGTATTGACACAAAATTTAAACCCATTTTGTAAGTACAAAATATGTACGTTTCTTCCAGTACATCCAGTGCATTGAGCAATTTACATGTTATCCCTTCATTCTGACTTTGGGATGCATTGTTGAACATTACATACAGTGATCAGTCAAGGCAGAACAACGCTCTATGCAGCCAGTTTGTCTTTTAATGCCAGTCATTCATGATCTTCTAAAGATTGGAATGTGACTGTTTTCAAGTGCTTAGCACTATCCAAGGACCCCCTTTACTACATCAATTTCATTCTATGTCATTCATTTTTGCAAAACCTTTTACATGCGGTTTCTTTCTCTCCACCAAAAATGTGCAGAAATATCATACTGCCAGTAAAAGAACAAATAATAGAGATGTCACTCACCTGCCTATGTCTGAGCAGATCTCGGAGTCAGCAGCCACAGCTCCATGTAAGAAGCCGCCGTGATCACAGCTACGCTTCTCCCATCTCATTACTAGTGCCAAGGCAATAATGATTCCAGCAAGTATGAACAGCAAGAGAATAATCAAGGACAGCCAACCACGGGATACTGTCATTGTGCCAAAATTCAGAGTCCTTGAAATGCTTATTAATGCTCTTATTCTGTTAGAACTTCTGATCCTTAGCCCTCTACTGATATGGCTTGACTTGAACCTTTATTCAGTCAGCTATCTTCTTTTTTTCCTATTTGCCTATATATTAATGCCTTTAATGGTTATCTGGGTCTACCTTTCCTTCAATGCTTCCTTAAATTGTTCACTCTGACCTTGCTTTTTTCCTTCCTAGCAGCCTAGTGCTTTTCTTACTTTCACTAACTGTACATCTCTGCGATTAATGTTTTTTTCCTGTGTTCCTCCTCCCTCCCCTGCTCATCCCCGCCTACTGTTTTCTCTACATACTGAAGTCTAATCACTCATACTAGCAACAGAAAGTGAATTAAACTTCTTGGAAAATCCTATGAGCACAACTGATCCATCCATGCAATGAAAACTCTCTCTTTCTCACTCTGTCTTCTCTTTCTTTGTCCCCCTCTTACTTTCTTTTTCAGCACAAAGAATTATGTTGAAAGAACCAACAAAAAGAAAAAAAAAAAGCTTCCGTTTTTCTTATTTTCTTCTTTTGAAGATTAGTTTGTGTGTGTCCTACAACATAAACGTATAAAAAAATGCACATTCTTTGTACAATATTACAAACCCCCAGAGGTCAGGAGGGCTGACATTTCAACTCAGGGTTGAGTCCTCCACTTATGCTGGGGTTGTGAATAGAGATGAGCGAAGAAATGAAAAATTCGATTCGACTGATTCGGCGAATTCGTGGACAATATTCGATTCGAGTCGAATAAATTCGCTGTGAATTTAACTTAAAAAAGGGTGTTTCTAGGCTTCAGAGAGACTTAATATTAGTGCAGAACACTGTACCTTTAATTTAAATGCCCTTGGAGTCTGCTGGGGAAGAGAAATAATACTGTCTGTCAGTATGACATGCAGATGAGTGCCGTCGATCTTAGAATCACTGCACACTTCACTCCTTTGGCCAGTCACGGGGCCAAAACCAGTGTTTGGAGCCACAGTGTGGCGGTGGAGGCAGCAGCAATGGGAGGCCATACAGCAACCTATGACAAAATGGAAACCAGCAGGAGCGTGAGGAGACCTGAAAGTGGCACATGGCAGAGTGGGAGCAATGGGAGGCGGTACAGGGACCCAGGTCACACTGTGGGCCCAGCAGCAGCGTGACCAGGCGGTACGGGGGCCCATGGCCGATATGGGGCTTGGTGGCACCTATGGAAGGCCTGTAATCTGCCAGCAACCTATGACAAAATGGACAACCGCAGGAGTGTGAGGAGATTTCAAAGTGGCACATGGCAGAGTGGAAGCAATGGGAGGCCGTACAGGGACCCAGGTCACACTGTGGGACCAGCATCAGCGTGAACAGGCGGTACGGGGGCCCATGGCCGATTTGACCTCATTCATCCCATAGTCCTGCCGACTCACGAATAGCGTGGCCTCCTCAAAGGGCCTGAGCAAGCGCAGGTGTCACACATGAGCTGACAATGGCTGACATCTAAGTTACACAGGGAGTACCTTTATCCGCTTTTAACATCAGGAAATCTGTGATGGCCTTTAGCTGTTCGTAAAGGCGGTCTAACATATGTAGGGTTGAATTACACCTTGTTGCAACGTCACAGCATGAGGAGTCGGTACGGGGGCCCATGGCAGATTACATGTCTGGCAGCAGCAATGGGAGGCCCGTAATCTGCCAGCACCCTATGTCAAAAAATTTAACACACCAGCAGTGTGAAGAGACCTGAAAGTGGCACATGGCAGCAGAGTGTGGCGATGGAGACAGCAGCAATGGGAGGCCGTACAGGGACCCATGAGAGACTCTGGACTTGGCAGCAGCATGAGGAGGCGGTATATAGGGGCCCATGGCAGATTAGGGGCCTGGCAGCAGCTATGTGAGGCCCGTAATCTGCCTGCACCCTATGTCAAAAAATTTAACACACCAGCAGTGTGAAGAGACCTGAAAGTGGCACATGGCAGCAGAGTGTGGCGATGGAGACAGCAGCAATGGGAGGCCGTACAGGGACCCATGAGAGACTCTGGACTTGGCAGCAGCATGAGGAGGCGGTATATAGGGGCCCATGGCAGATTAGGGGCCTGGCAGCAGCTATGTGAGGCCCGTAATCTGCCTGCACCCTATGTCAAAAAATTTAACACACCAGCAGTGTGAAGAGACCTGAAAGTGGCACATGGCAGCAGAGTGTGGCGATGGAGACAGCAGCAATGGGAGGCCGTACAGGGACCCATGACAGACTCTAGACTTGGCAGCAGCATGAGGAGGCGGTATATAGGGGCCCATGGCAGATTAGGGGCCTGGCAGCAGCTATGTGAGGCCCGTAATCTGCCTGCACCCTATGTCAAAAAATTAAACACACCAGCAGTGTGAAGAGACCTGAAAGTGGCACATGGCAGAGTGTGGCGATGGAGACAGCAGCAATGGGAGGCCGTACAGGGACCCATGACAGACTCTAGACTTGGCAGCAGCATGAGGAGGCGGTATATAGGGGCCCATGGCAGATTAGGGGCCTGGCAGCAGCTATGTGAGGCCCGTAATCTGCCTGCACCCTATGTCAAAAAATTTAACACACCAGCAGTGTGAAGAGACCTGAAAGTGGCACATGGCAGCAGAGTGTGGCGATGGAGACAGCAGCAATGGGAGGCCGTACAGGGACCCATGAGAGACTCTGGACTTGGCAGCAGCATGAGGAGGCGGTATATAGGGGCCCATGGCAGATTAGGGGCCTGGCAGCAGCTATGTGAGGCCCGTAATCTGCCTGCACCCTATGTCAAAAAATTAAACACACCAGCAGTGTGAAGAGACCTGAAAGTGGCACATGGCAGAGTGTGGCGATGGAGACAGCAGCAATGGGAGGCCGTACAGGGACCCATGAGAGACTCTAGACTTGGCAGCAGCATGAGGAGGCGGTATATAGGGGCCCATGGCAGATTAGGGGCCTGGCAGCAGCTATGTGAGGCCCGTAATCTGCCTGCACCCTATGTCAAAAAATTTAACACACCAGCAGTGTGAAGAGACCTGAAAGTGGCACATGGCAGCAGAGTGTGGCGATGGAGACAGCAGCAATGGGAGGCCGTACAGGGACCCATGACAGACTCTGGACTTGGCAGCAGCATGAGGAGGCGGTATATAGGGGCCCATGGCAGATTAGGGGCCTGGCAGCAGCTATGTGAGGCCCGTAATCTGCCTGCACCCTATGTCAAAAAATTTAACACACCAGCAGTGTGAAGAGACCTGAAAGTGGCACATGGCAGCAGAGTGTGGCGATGGAGACAGCAGCAATGGGAGGCCGTACAGGGACCCATGAGAGACTCTGGACTTGGCAGCAGCATGAGGAGGCGGTATATAGGGGCCCATGGCAGATTAGGGGCCTGGCAGCAGCTATGTGAGGCCCGTAATCTGCCTGCACCCTATGTCAAAAAATTTAACACACCAGCAGTGTGAAGAGACCTGAAAGTGGCACATGGCAGCAGAGTGTGGCGATGGAGACAGCAGCAATGGGAGGCCGTACAGGGACCCATGACAGACTCTGGACTTGGCAGCAGCATGAGGAGGCGGTATATAGGGGCCCATGGCAGATTAGGGGCCTGGCAGCAGCTATGTGAGGCCCGTAATCTGCCTGCACCCTATGTCAAAAAATTTAACACACCAGCAGTGTGAAGAGACCTGAAAGTGGCACATGGCAGCAGAGTGTGGCGATGGAGACAGCAGCAATGGGAGGCCGTACAGGGACCCATGAGAGACTCTGGACTTGGCAGCAGCATGAGGAGGCGGTATATAGGGGCCCATGGCAGATTAGGGGCCTGGCAGCAGCTATGTGAGGCCCGTAATCTGCCTGCACCCTATGTCAAAAAATTAAACACACCAGCAGTGTGAAGAGACCTGAATGTGGCACATGGCAGAGTGTGGCGATGGAGACAGCAGCAATGGGAGGCCGTACAGGGACCCATGAGAGACTCTAGACTTGGCAGCAGCATGAGGAGGCGGTATATAGGGGCCCATGGCAGATTAGGGGCCTGGCAGCAGCTATGTGAGGCCCGTAATCTGCCTGCACCCTATGTCAAAAAATTTAACACACCAGCAGTGTGAAGAGACCTGAAAATGGCACATGGCAGCAGAGTGTGGCGATGGAGACAGCAGCAATGGGAGGCCGTACAGGGACCCATGAGAGACTCTGGACTTGGCAGCAGCATGAGGAGGCGGTATATAGGGGCCCATGGCAGATTAGGGGCCTGGCAGCAGCTATGTGAGGCCCGTAATCTGCCTGCACCCTATGTCAAAAAATTTAACACACCAGCAGTGTGAAGAGACCTGAAAGTGGCACATGGCAGCAGAGTGTGGCGATGGAGACAGCAGCAATGGGAGGCCGTACAGGGACCCATGAGAGACTCTGGACTTGGCAGCAGCATGAGGAGGCGGTATATAGGGGCCCATGGCAGATTAGGGGCCTGGCAGCAGCTATGTGAGGCCCGTAATCTGCCTGCACCCTATGTCAAAAAATTAAACACACCAGCAGTGTGAAGAGACCTGAAAGTGGCACATGGCAGAGTGTGGCGATGGAGACAGCAGCAATGGGAGGCCGTACAGGGACCCATGAGAGACTCTAGACTTGGCAGCAGCATGAGGAGGCGGTATATAGGGGCCCATGGCAGATTAGGGGCCTGGCAGCAGCTATGTGAGGCCCGTAATCTGCCTGCACCCTATGTCAAAAAATTTAACACACCAGCAGTGTGAAGAGACCTGAAAGTGGCACATGGCAGCAGAGTGTGGCGATGGAGACAGCAGCAATGGGAGGCCGTACAGGGACCCATGACAGACTCTGGACTTGGCAGCAGCATGAGGAGGCGGTATATAGGGGCCCATGGCAGATTAGGGGCCTGGCAGCAGCTATGTGAGGCCCGTAATCTGCCTGCACCCTATGTCAAAAAATTTAACACACCAGCAGTGTGAAGAGACCTGAAAGTGGCACATGGCAGCAGAGTGTGGCGATGGAGACAGCAGCAATGGGAGGCCGTACAGGGACCCATGAGAGACTCTGGACTTGGCAGCAGCATGAGGAGGCGGTATATAGGGGCCCATGGCAGATTAGGGGCCTGGCAGCAGCTATGTGAGGCCCGTAATCTGCCTGCACCCTATGTCAAAAAATTTAACACACCAGCAGTGTGAAGAGACCTGAAAGTGGCACATGGCAGCAGAGTGTGGCGATGGAGACAGCAGCAATGGGAGGCCGTACAGGGACCCATGAGAGACTCTGGACCTAGCAGCAGCATGAGGAGGCGGTATATAGGGGCCTATGGCAGATTAGGGGCCTGGCAGCAGCTATAGGAGGCCCGTAATCTGCCAGCACCCTATGTCAAAAAGTTAAACACACCAGCAGTGTGAGGAGACCTGAAAGTGGCACATGTTTGAGGCATGATTCATGGCGGATTTAGTCAGTTGTGTCAGGAACTGGTGGTTTGAAATCCAGACTAATCCACGCCTGATTCATTTTCACAAACGTGAGTCTCTCCACACTTTGGGTGGACAGTCGTGTCCTCCGCGGAGTTACAATACCTCCTGCCGCACTAAACACGCGCTCCGATGCCACGCTACTGGCCGGGCATGACAGCCTTTCAAGGGCAAATTCAGCTAGTTGGGGCCAAAGGTCAAGTTTCGTTGCCCAGTAGTCAAGGGGATTGTCTACCTCGGTTGGCAGGGTGCTGTCCAAGTAGGCCCAAGCCTGTTGTTTGAGCTCCTGCTCCAGGTCCACCTGATGCTGCTGCTGCTGCTGCGGCTGGTTAGTAGTTTCCTCACTGCGCTGGTGAAGAAAGCTACTCATCATCGACTGCAGACTGAGGCAGCCACTGCTGGTGGAGCTGCCACTGCTCCTACCACCCCACCCCTCCCCTGCTGCCATGCCAGCGGAACGCGAGCGCACAGGGCCCACAGTGTCTGAGGATGGACGTTGGCGCACAAAGGCAGAGACCAACTGACTACATAGGTGGTTTTTATAGTACGTAATTTTGGCCTCCCTCTCAGCAGGTGTGAAAAAGGCCACCATTTTGGACCGGTAGCGAGGGTCCAACAAGGTGGACAGCCAAAAGTCATCCCTCTGTCTGATGGTTATTATTCGGCTGTCGCTACGCAAGCAACCGAGCATGCTATGGGCCATTTGTGCCAAGGAATGCGAGGGACTCCCTGCCTCCATCTCCACAGCATACTGCCACGGTGCGTCTGGGTCCTCTGTCTCCTCCTCCTCCTCCTCTACCAGATGCTCCTGCTCCTCCACTCCTGTCCGCTGAGTGGAAAAACCACCCATTTCACTCAATAATTCCTGAGCACAAATGTCCTCCTCTACCTCCTCCTCTTCTTCCTGTCCTGCCCCCACAGGGGTCATGTGGCGTTGAGATCTGTGCGCCACGTCTACCGCACCCTGACCAGCCATTGTTAACAGCATTTGTTCCAGGACGTGCAACAGAGGAATGACGTCGTTCATCCCATAGTCCTGCCGACTCACGAATAGCGTGGCCTCCTCAAAGGGCCTGAGCAAGCGGCAGGTGTCACGCATGAGCTGCCAATGGCTGACATCTAAGTTACACAGGGGAGTACCTTTATCCGCTTGTAACATCAGGAAATCGGTGATGGCCTTTCGCTGCTCGTAAAGGCGGTCTAACATGTGTAGGGTTGAATTCCACCTTGTTGCAACGTCGCAGATCAGGCGATGCTGTGGAATTCCGTTCTGCCGCTGCAGCTCAATGAGGGTGTTCTTTGCGGTGTAGGAATGGCTGAAATGCATGCACAGTTTACGTGACATTTTAAGGATGTCTTGCAGTGGGATGGTGGATTTTAGGAACCGCTTGACAACCAGATTGAACACGTGAGCCATGCATGGCGCATGGCACAACCTTCCTTGACGCAGAGCAGACACCATGTTCTTTCCGTTGTCAGTCAACATGGTTCCGATTTTTAGTTTGCGCGGAGACAGCCATCTGTCGATTTCTCTGTTCATTACACTCAGCAGTTCCTCCCCTGTGTGACTACGTTCGCCAAGGCATACCAGGTGCAGCACAGCGTGACACCGTTGCGCCCTGCACATGTGATATGCCGGTCGGGTAATGGGACTTGGCACGGGGGTGGCGGCTGAGGACACGGCGGAAAAAGAGGTGGTAGAGGCGGACATGCTTGCTGGACCAAGGACGTGCAAACGTGGAGGCAAAAGCGTCGTGACCTGTCCAAGTTGCTGGTGCGGCTGTGCCGGCACCACGTTCACCCAGTGGGCCGTAAATGACATGTACTGTCCCTGACCGTAGTTACAGCTCCACACGTCGGCGCTGCCGTGCACTTTGGCAGAGACCGACATGCTCAAAGACTGGCCCACCATCTCTTCTACATGTGAATGCAGGGCTGGCACTGCCTTTTGGGCAAAGAAATGACGGCTTGACACTCTCCACCGCGGCGCGGCACAAGCCATCATTTCTCGGAAAGGTGCTGAGTCCACCAGTTGGAAAGGGAGGGACTGCAGCACCAGCAACTTGGACAGGAGGACGTTCAGCTTTTGCACCGTCGGGTGCGTGCTCGCAAACTGTTGTCTCTTGGATACGGATTCCAAGAAAGACTGTTGACGGAATCCGAGAAGAGGAGTAGCAGGAGAAGGAGCATCTGAACGAGCGGAAGATGCCAATGAGCGACAACTCCCCTCAGCAGAGGTGTTGGAGCCTTGACTGGCTGATAGAGGGCGATTGACGACGTCGGGTGACGGAGCAAGTAACGGAGCGGGTGATGGAGCGGGGGCTGGGGCAGGCAGAACCGCCGTATGTTTATCACGGTTTTCCCAGGCCACCGAATGGTGACGCTGCATATGCTGACGCAACGCTGTAGTCCCAACATGGGCCCCCTGGCCACGCTTGCATTTCTGGCCACATAGTCGACATACGGCTACGTTTACTTCCTCGGGCGGCTTGAGGAAAAATTGCCACACCACCGAGTAGGAAACTTTGCCCCCGCTACTCTTCACTGGCTGACTGCTACTTCCTCCGTGCGCACCGGCACCACTACTGGCCGTGGTGGTAGGCTGCAGTGGAGCTGGTGCTCTACTCCGTGGACGTTTGGCTCCACTGACACTGATGCGACCCTGCTGCTGTCTCCTGGGCAACCCACCGACTGTTTTGCTCGCTGCCAAGCTGCCACCCTCTTCTCCTGATGATGCGGAAGAAATTGCCTGATGACGACGAGGCTGCCAAGTGCGATCAACCTCCTCATCATCAAGTAGGGTCTCCGCCTCACTACTAGCCCCCTCGGCTGCGTCTGGGTCAGGAGACAGACCTGTCTCTAGACCGGCTACCGAGCCACTCTCCTCGCCAGTACTTGTTCGCTTGGCTGCTGAAAAGGCCGATGTCTCCCCCCGTTCCTGACCGCCCTCTGTTAGCTCTTCCTCACTGTACAGTGGGGCTGAGCCCACAGCATGCGATACTTCGCTTGGTGAGGGAACAGCAAAGGACAGGGGCAGGTAGAGGACACGTGATTTCAGTGGGCTTGGTCCCGGGCCATGCCAACTAACGGTTGTGTCTGACGTACCCACCGACCGTTGGCTGTAGGTGTCAGAGGTGACCTGGGAAGAGGAAGACGACCGAGCCAACCAATCAATGACGGCAGGGTTGTCGGTGGAGACACGACCGCTGGATGACACCGGGAGCACTGGCCTCTGGCTGCGAATACTGCTGCCTCGACCCCTTCCTCTGCTGCCACGTCTGCTCGCTCCTAAAACATTGCCTCCTCTGCCACTCCTCTGCATGTTGTCTGACATACTATTTAATTCAACGATTAGGTGTCCCTGAGTAACAATTCTCTGGCACTCAGTAACAATTCTGTCTGTCCCTGAGTAAAAATTCTGTGGCCCTAAGTAAAGTTTCTGTGGCCCTGAGTAACAATTCTCTGGCACTCCGTAACAATTCTGTCTGTCCCTGAGTATGAATTCTGTGGCCCTAACTAGCGTTTCTTTGTCCCTAAGTAACAGTTCTGTGGCCCTGAGTAACAATTCTGTGTCTGTGCGAGTAACAATTCTGTGGCCCTAAGTAACAGTTCTGTGGCCCTCAGTAACAGTTCTGTGTCTGTGCGAGTAACAATTCTGTGTCTGTGCGAGTAACAATTCTGTGTCTGTGCAAGTAACAATTTTGTGTCTGTGCGAGTAACAATTCTCTGGCACTCAGTAACAATTCTGTCTGTCCCTGAGTAACAATTCTCTGGCACTCAGTAACAATTCTGTCTGTCCCTGAGTATGAATTCTGTGGCCCTGAGTAACAATTCTGTGTCTGTGCGAGTAACAATTCTGTGTCTGTGCAAGTAACAATTTTGTGTCTGTGCGAGTAACAATTCTCTGGCACTCAGTAACAATTCTGTCTGTCCCTGAGTAACAATTCTCTGGCACTCAGTAACAATTCTGTCTGTCCCTGAGTATGAATTCTGTGGCCCTGAGTAACAATTCTGTGTCTGTGCGAGTAACAATTCTGTGTCTGTGCAAGTAACAATTTTGTGTCTGTGCGAGTAACAATTCTCTGGCACTCAGTAACAATTCTGTCTGTCCCTGAGTAACAATTCTCTGGCACTCAGTAACAATTCTGTCTGTCCCTGAGTAACAATTCTCTGGCACTCAGTAACAATTCTGTCTGTCCCTGAGTAACAATTCTCTGGCACTCAGTAACAATTCTGTGTCTGTGCGAGTAACAATTCTGTGTCTGTGCAAGTAACAATTTTGTGTCTGTGCGAGTAACAATTCTCTGGCACTCAGTAACAATTCTGTCTGTCCCTGAGTAACAATTCTCTGGCACTCAGTAACAATTCTGTCTGTCCCTGAGTAACAATTCTCTGGCACTCAGTAACAATTCTGTCTGTCCCTGAGTATGAATTCTGTGGCCCTGAGTAACAATTCTGTGTCTGTGCGAGTAACAATTCTGTGTCTGTGCAAGTAACAATTTTGTGTCTGTGCGAGTAACAATTCTCTGGCACTCAGTAACAATTCTGTCTGTCCCTGAGTAACAATTCTCTGGCACTCAGTAACAATTCTGTCTGTCCCTGAGTAACAATTCTCTGGCACTCAGTAACAATTCTGTCTGTCCCTGAGTAACAATTCTCTGGCACTCAGTAACAATTCTGTGTCTGTGCGAGTAACAATTCTGTGTCTGTGCAAGTAACAATTTTGTGTCTGTGCGAGTAACAATTCTCTGGCACTCAGTAACAATTCTGTCTGTCCCTGAGTAACAATTCTCTGGCACTCAGTAACAATTCTGTCTGTCCCTGAGTAACAATTCTCTGGCACTCAGTAACAATTCTGTCTGTCCCTGAGTATGAATTCTGTGGCCCTGAGTAACAATTCTGTGTCTGTGCGAGTAACAATTCTGTGTCTGTGCAAGTAACAATTTTGTGTCTGTGCGAGTAACAATTCTCTGGCACTCAGTAACAATTCTGTCTGTCCCTGAGTAACAATTCTCTGGCACTCAGTAACAATTCTGTCTGTCCCTGAGTAACAATTCTCTGGCACTCAGTAACAATTCTGTCTGTCCCTGAGTAACAATTCTCTGGCACTCAGTAACAATTCTGTCTGTCCCTGAGTAACAATTCTCTGGCACTCAGTAACAATTCTGTCTGTCCCTGAGTATGAATTCTGTGGCCCTGAGTAACAATTCTGTGTCTGTGCGAGTAACAATTCTGTGTCTGTGCAAGTAACAATTTTGTGTCTGTGCGAGTAACAATTCTCTGGCACTCAGTAACAATTCTGTCTGTCCCTGAGTAACAATTCTCTGGCACTCAGTAACAATTCTGTCTGTCCCTGAGTAACAATTCTCTGGCACTCAGTAACAATTCTGTCTGTCCCTGAGTAACAATTCTCTGGCACTCAGTAACAATTCTGTCTGTCCCTGAGTAACAATTCTCTGGCACTCAGTAACAATTCTGTCTGTCCCTGAGTATGAATTCTGTGGCCCTGAGTAACAATTCTGTGTCTGTGCGAGTAACAATTCTGTGTCTGTGCAAGTAACAATTTTGTGTCTGTGCGAGTAACAATTCTCTGGCACTCAGTAACAATTCTGTCTGTCCCTGAGTAACAATTCTCTGGCACTCAGTAACAATTCTGTCTGTCCCTAAGTAACAATTCTCTGGCACTCAGTAACAATTCTGTCTGTCCCTGAGTATGAATTCTGTGGCCCTGAGTAACAATTCTGTGTCTGTGCGAGTAACAATTCTGTGTCTGTGCAAGTAACAATTTTGTGTCTGTGCGAGTAACAATTCTCTGGCACTCAGTAACAATTCTGTCTGTCCCTGAGTAACAATTCTCTGGCACTCAGTAACAATTCTGTCTGTCCCTGAGTAACAATTCTCTGGCACTCAGTAACAATTCTGTCTATCCCTGAGTATGAATTCTGTGGCCCTGAGTAACAATTCTGTGTCTGTGCGAGTAACAATTCTGTGTCTGTGCAAGTAACAATTTTGTGTCTGTGCGAGTAACAATTCTCTGGCACTCAGTAACAATTCTGTCTGTCCCTGAGTAACAATTCTCTGGCACTCAGTAACAATTCTGTCTGTCCCTGAGTAACAATTCTCTGGCACTCAGTAACAATTCTGTCTGTCCCTGAGTAACAATTCTCTGGCACTCAGTAACAATTCTGTCTGTCCCTGAGTATGAATTCTGTGGCCCTGAGTAACAATTCTGTGTCTGTGCGAGTAACAATTCTGTGTCTGTGCAAGTAACAATTTTGTGTCTGTGCGAGTAACAATTCTCTGGCACTCAGTAACAATTCTGTCTGTCCCTGAGTAACAATTCTCTGGCACTCAGTAACAATTCTGTCTGTCCCTGAGTAACAATTCTCTGGCACTCAGTAACAATTCTGTCTGTCCCTGAGTATGAATTCTGTGGCCCTGAGTAACAATTCTGTGTCTGTGCGAGTAACAATTCTGTGTCTGTGCAAGTAACAATTTTGTGTCTGTGCGAGTAACAATTCTCTGGCACTCAGTAACAATTCTGTCTGTCCCTGAGTAACAATTCTCTGGCACTCAGTAACAATTCTGTCTGTCCCTGAGTAACAATTCTCTGGCACTCAGTAACAATTCTGTCTGTCCCTGAGTAACAATTCTCTGGCACTCAGTAACAATTCTGTCTGTCCCTGAGTAACAATTCTCTGGCACTCAGTAACAATTCTGTCTGTCCCTGAGTAACAATTCTGTCTGTCCCTGAGAATGAATTCTGTGGCCCTGAGTAAGAATTCTCTGGCACTCAGTAACAATTCTGTCTGTCCCTGAGTAACAATTCTCTGGCACTCAGTAACAATTCTGTCTGTCCCTGAGTAAAAATTCTGTGGCCCTAATAACGTTTCTGTGGCCCTAAGTAACAATTCTCTGGCACTGAGTAACAATTCTGTCTGTCCCTGAGTATGAATTCTGTGGCCCTAACTAGCGTTTCTTTGTCCCTAAATAACGATTCTGTGGCCCTCATTAACAAGTCTGTGTCCCTGAGTAATGGTTCTCTGTCCCTAAGTAACTTCTCTCTGTCCCCAATTCTCGTTTCTGTGGCCCTAACTCTGTCCCTGTCCCTAGTACAGAGCGGTCTGCCTCTGTTCAATGACTGCAGGCAAATGAAGATTTCCAAAATGGCCGCTATATATACCTCGACCATTACACAGTGCTGGCTGGCTGGCTGCTGATTGGCTGATGCGATCACATGTCGTTGAGGAATGCATTATGGGGCAGCGCGCCTTGTCTGCGCGCCTTCCCCGACATCCCCGCTCCGTCGCCGCACATGTCAGCCGCCATTTTCGGAAAAATTTCGATTCGCGCGTCCGAATTAGGCTGTTTTTCGGATTCGGCACGAATCGAAATTTTTCCGATATTCGACTCGAATTCCACTTCGGATACTTCGATTCGCTCATCTCTAGTTGTGAACAGACAGATGCAAGGCAGTTTATGGAGGCCAATAAACTCAGGAGAGGATTAGGGTATAGGATACCCAGAGAACATAGTGCAGACTCCAAAAAACCCTACTTACAGTCATACAAAAACAGGTTCTTTAAGTCAAGCTGGCAATTCTGTATTCTTTGGACCACTGGATATAAGCAATTTCAGTACTCACAAGGAGACTCCATGGATGAGTCACCAGACTTGTCCCCTGGACTCTCTCCAGTGGACACATTTTCATACCTGGTGTTCCAATCCAGGTAAATGCCTTCCTGTTCCACATCCCCTAAATATACCCTCCAGTATGATAGCAGAAAGCTTCAGGTTCCAGGCTTGGGCTTCCCTGTAACTCAGCGCACCTTCCCAAGGCAGCAGGCCTAGGAGAACAAGAACTTCAGCAGCAACACCTGGTCACCAAGCAAAGCCTGGGAGCCAAGAGATCTTCCAGAAGGTTCCCTTGAATATATTCCCCCTAGCATGCCCCACTGGCAATAAACCTCCTGGGTGTTGGCCAGGGAGATATATATTTATAACTCAGGTCATTGAAATCCCCCACAGTATTGCTAGGGACACTCCCCAGCAGCAGGCTGAAGCAAACAATAACTCTAAGGCTTGTTTACATAGGGTGTACATAACCATATGCATCCAGGATGCATTTGGGGCCTAGCATCTGCACCCACATGAATATCACATTGGGAGCAATGGTTGTGTCTGTGAAGCCACTTTGTCCCAATTGACAACAATGGGACTCCCTGCACGGAGATGCTCGGAGCACCTGTGCATCCCAGTGCAGGTAAACATGGCCCTTGCACAAAGCACACACTGATACGCCCCATGTGAAGGAGGCCTTAGGGAAAAGTAAAACTATCAATCTAGTTCTAGCTTATTAAAGCCCAGTAAACCATTAAATTGAAATAGTCACTCCTGATTCAAGCAGGACAGCTACACATATGAACAAACATTTTTATTAAAGCTTATTAAAGTGGTTGTAAAGGCTCAAGGATTTTTACCATCACACATTCTATGCATGAAGGTAAACCTGTGTGAAGTAGCCCCCCTAATACTTATCTGAGCCCCATAGTAATCCAGCAATGTGTATGATAGCCTCATCTCTCCGGGGACTCTCCCTCATAATTGGCTGAGACAGCAGTGGGAGTCGTTGGTTTCGCTGTTGTCAATCAAAGCCAGTGAGCAAATGAGGACAGATGGGTGGGGTCGATCCGCAGCTTTGTGTGAAAGGACACCCAGAGCAGTGGCTCGAGAGCAAGCCTGCTTAGATGCCTCAATAGCAAGCTGCTTGCTCTGGGAGTCCTCAGAAGGAGGGAGGGGCCAGGAGCGTCGGCCAGGGATTCGAGAAGAGGATTGGGCTGCTCTGTGCAAAACCACTGCACACAGCAGGTTTATATAACATGTTTGCTTTTTTTTATTGCCTTTAATATCACTTTAACCACTTCCCGCCTCCCCATAATGTACTGCAGCAGAGCGGCAGCTACAGGCGAAGTGACGTACCTGTACGTCGCTCTGGCTGTACTAACACAGAGGGGAATCGCATGCCCGGGCTCCCCCCTCACGACTGCTGAGTCCAGCAAATACAGCAGAATGAAGATCCGGGTGAATGGGACCCGGAGAACATGTGATTGCTATGATTGCACTCACACTATAGTTCGCTGATCACCGCCATTACTAGTTCACTGTTCGTATGGATCAAGATATTGATCACGTACAGAACTATACCATTGCCTCCTTTGTGTCCCCAGAAATGCAGAGTTAGCAGGATCAGCCCCATTCGCTGCCAGCACTAGCGTTTAGCCCCTCCACTGTTTTTCACGGAAGATTTGTACCAATTGATTGTGGACGAAAGCAATTTATACACCCAAAGCTCTTTCCAGACAATTCACATGGGAACCTATCATGGTTTCTGAATTTAAAACTCTTTTGGGCCTAACCCTCAACATGGGCATTACAGAATAGAATGAATTGTGGTCATGTTGATCCACAGAGCCAATTCATTGTATGCCTGTGTTCTCTGCTGTTACATATATGCCCAACATGGACCAGCAATGTACTGGTACGTTGCTGGACTTTGAGTGGTTATGCCAGGATGATGCTTGCAGCTACAGGCATCATTCTGGTACGTTTTTTTTTAGCTGGCAGTTGGCTTTAATGTAAAAGTAATCCTGGTGGGTAATTAGCTACTGAATTGCTTTTAAAAGCAGCAGAATGGGACACCCGCCCCTCCTGGTGCCGCCTTCCACAGTTTTCTTGGGCTCTCCTGTCCCACAGGGGAATCAGAGAATGCAGCTGGCAATTCTGCTGGCTGACCATAGAGCTGATCAGAGACCAGAATGGCTCCAATCATCTCTATAGTCTAATAGACCGGAAACTACAAGCATTTCATCACTTCAGTTTCGCAGGATATAAACAGCGCCATTTGTTAATTAGGAAAGCATATGATCACATTGATCAGGGTGAGATTAGATAATGTAAGGGCAGAGGAGATATCTAGGCCCTGATTCACTAAGATGTGAGTGTAATAGCAGAGACTGACCATTCAGGCAGACTCCGGTCAATCAATCAGTCGTCTGACCAGCGTCTAGCAAGCTCATTGACGAGCGTCTATTGACTACTTTGCTATCACTGGCACATTTTTAGGTGCAATACCGGATATGTTCGCTAGATGGCGCACAAGCGCGGGCTTTATTTACATTGGCGTTTTCATGATGGCAAAAGAATTCTTAGAATGTTATAAATACACCTGTACACCTGTATTAGAATTTTCTATTTTCTTCTATTTATTTTCTTGCTGTGTCTCCAAAATGATCAGGAAACTAATGCATTTACTAATGAATGTCAAACATTCTGTACTCAAATGTTAAACATTTACACACTTATATCTCAAATAATTTATATACTTCTAATTTCCCAATATAATTATATATCTTCATTCTCTTTAATCACGTAACTATTCTATGGTAAAGACAAGTGCAGCGCTATAAATGCATGTGATCAATAATGAACGCATGTAAAAACCAAAAAGTGCAAAGAATTGCAACAATGATGTAATATTGTAAATGGTGCTAAAATAAGTTCATAGAATCATTCCTGAATAATGGAATGTCCTTGGTGTGAGAGTACCAACTCAGAGAGTGCCTATGAATGGCACGTGTGGTCTCTCCGTGACGGACAGTAGTGCATGAACTCGTGAAAGGTAAACCACCCTTGGGACTGGTCTACACTCACCAGAACAAAAGTATTAATGTGCATGGGTTATACACATCACACATCTGGGGGTGCAGCGGTATGCTGGCAGTTATGGGTTAGTCATCCAGCTCCATCCATCCATCCATCAGGGTGGGTGCCCAAATGGTCCTGGGGAGGAATTAGCTCAGCCACAGGAGCCAGAAAGGTGCTTAATAGTGTAGTACACTGTCACAGGGGTGGATGACCTTTCACGAGTTCATGCACTACTGTTCGTGGTTATATTTATCTTGTGTATTACCATTTTAGTAGTCTATATCATGTGACCAGCGCTCGCTCTATCATTTTCAAACAATGGAACTATTCTACATTATAACTCAAACTGTGTCTCCCACAGTGGTTTAGTGGTTAGAGCTCAGAACTTACAGCACTTGGGTCATGGGTTCTAATCCCGGTCATGGCTACATCCTAAAAAATGGAGATCAATTTTCTGGGTTGTGTCAGTGCCAGGAATATTGATCAAACAATTATGATTTTGCCTAATGACTAGAAAGTGGATGAATGTACTCTTCTGCCAATTAGGAAATGTGCAAGTTTCATGCCGTGTATATTTCATTGTAACATTTTTCTCTTTTAAATCTGTCTCCTTATACAACTTGACCCCCTCCCCCACCCCGCCATCACCTGTCCCATATGCAAATCTATGGATCACCGCCCCACTCTTTAACTATCTATTTACTGATCAAGTGAATGTGTCTCATTTTCTATCAGCTACAGCTCAGATCTCACATTATTATACAATTGCTGATTGTATCTCACCACTAGTCTGATTGAATTCACAATTCCTGGTCAGTCCCGTTCCCTGACCTCTAATAACCTTTAGGGCCAGTTCACACTACATGTGTTTCAGTTGCTTTTTCAGCATCACAAACGCACAGAAAGAAGGTTATATGGTTGTCAATGTCATAGTTCACATCAGCACTTGCATTTTCAGTGCATTGCAGGTGCTGTAAACAAAGTTGACCACGCTGCATTGTTTCTGCACAGAACTGTACTGGAACACATTGAAACGTCCTTGAATGTACTAAAACGCACATGTCCCTAACTACATTGAATACAAAGAAAATAGAAAAAAATAAGTGGAAGGGATATAAAAATGCAATGTAAACATGTCCAAAACGCATTCAAAATGTACTGGAACACACTAAACATGCATGCCAAAAGGGCATGAAAAAAACCCATCAGGAACACATCTAGACTGTTTCTATAGTGTGAACCAGCCCTTAGGACTTGTTCACACCATTGGTGGTGCAGAAACGCATGCAAGAACACACATTTTCCAGCACAGCAAAGAAATGCAATGCCCTATGTAGATGTGCGCAGGTACCATGATGAAAACGTTGTTGCACCTACACACGTCTATTAAAAACAGCCCCATTCACAGCCACAAATACGCATGGCACCACACTATTGTGCGGTTAGGTGCGACACACTTGGAAAATAACATAAAAATAAGCCAACATGGCTAAAACATATCTTGAAAATATGGGGACTCTGATATCCGGCGACAGTCCGTTCACGAACGAGAAGCAATTCTGCACCCCTAAAACCAACATAGAGGAAAGGGATGGTCAAATTGCTGTGCTGCTTCCAAACCACCTCTGGCATGCCAGGGTCATTATGCAGGTCCTCGATGCCAGTTCTTGCCTGCGGCCACAAAATATCCACTGGCCACAAATGAAGGTGAGTGGAGGACGTGAAGGTGGATTTCTACCAGCTTCAACCGCAAGCAGTACCACTCCTGAAAAATGAGAGCAAATAATCATTGACACGTCATCATGACAGTCAATTCTCAGTGCAGGCTATCTAGAGTGTCTTTCCTTTTTAACCATTTCAAGAGTTCAAGGAAACATTCTTGGAGCATCTACTGTGTTTGGAAAGGCCAAAGGTCCCCCCCTCCCCCAGGCACACTAATGCTTATGCAGGCCATAGACGGGGAGAAAAACGGCCGATTTTTCTTTTAAAAAATGAAAAATTGGTTGTTCAAGCGGCCGACGTTGCCAGCAATGGTAAAAAAAAAATCGGCCGATTTTCATCCCGTCTACAGCCGGCAAAAAGTGTCTCTGCAGAGAGCTCCGCTATTTCTTTGACAGTTCCTTGACATTTACAGCGGTTGCAACAATGTATCTATTTGTATCCATTTAGGATACAGATGTTTTTATTCGGAAACAAATAGATACAATGTTGCAACCGCTGTAAATGTCAAGGAACTGTCAAAGAAATAGCGGAGCTCTCTGCAGGGACACTTTTTGCCATACTGGAATTCCTCTCATTTTTCATCCTCTTCTTCTTCTTCTTCTTCATCATCATCCTCTTCTTCTTTTTCATCATCATCCTCTTCTTCTTCACCCTCTTCTTCTTCATCTTCATCCTCTTCTTCTTCATCCTCTTCTTCTTCATCATCTTGATCATCATCATCCTCTTCTTCTTCTTCTTCATCATCATCCTCTTATTCTTCTTCATCATCATCCTCCTCTTCATCATCATCTTCTTCTTCTTCTTCTTCATCATCATCCTCTTCTTCTTCATCATCATCCTCTTCATCATCATCATCCTCTTCTTCTTCATCATCCTCTTCTTCTTCTTCTTCATCATCATCATCCTCTTCTTCTTCATCATCATCATCATCCTCTTCTTCTTCATCATCCTCTTCTTCTTCATCATCTTCTTCATCATCATCATCCTCTTCATCATCATCCTCTTCTTCATCTTCTTCTTCTTCATCATCATCATCCTCTTCTTCTTCTTCTTCATCATCATCATCCTCTTCTTCTTCTTCATCATCATCATCCTCTTCTTCTTCATCATCATCATCCTCTTCTTCTTCTTCTTCATCATCATCCTCTTCTTCTTCTTCTTCTTCATCCTCTTCTTCTTCTTCATCATCATCATCCTCTTCTTCTTCTTCATCATCATCCTCTTCTTCATCCTCTTCTTCTTTTTCTTCTTTTTGTCTTCCTCTTGCAGGTCACTGCTCATGTGCAGATTTTTTATCAGTAAAAAATCGGCCAATTTGCCCATCATTGCCGCGAAAATCGGCCGATCGGCAAATTCGGCCGTTTTTTTTTCCAACTTTACCGAAAAAAAAAATCTGCCAAAATACCGAAAAACGGCCGAACAAATAGCCCACTAACGATCCGAAAATCGGCCGATTTTATTTCCGGACGAAAAATCGGCCAATTTTCGACCCATCTATGGCCTGCATAAGATATGGTGTGGCCCTAGGGTCAATGTGTGTTTAGAATACTTCCAAAATGCACATACAAAAACACTACATCCAAATGCATGTTGCATTTCTATAGCATGTTAAACAGAAGAATAATGCACTTCCATAATGTTAACATGCGCAAGTAAAAATAGACAAAATCCACATCCTTTTATTCTGGCTTCACATACATGCAGTGTGGTATAACACCGCACTCCTGGGCAAATCACATGCAATTTGTGTGCGTTGCAATTAGAGACAAACATTTTGCACACCTCAAATTGCACCGCATCCGGGCCAAAAATGTGCAGGACCCTTTTTCAGGGTATGCACATGTATTGTACTGTCCAAGGCATTGCACACTAACGCATTGCACACTAAAAATGTCAAATACGTTAGTGTGTACAGTGCATGAGTGTAAAATGCTTTAGTGTGTACAGTGCATGAGTGTAAAATGCTTTAGTGTGTACAGTGCATGAGTGTAAAATGCTTTAGTGCACACTGCAGTGTACAACGCATTGCACACTGTAATACACTGTAATACCGTGTACACCCACACATTGTAGACTGTAATGCACTGTACACTGTCATGCAGGATGGAGCTACGCATTGCACACTGTGATACGCTGTCCACTGTCATGCAGAATCCAGCAACGCATTGCACACTGTAATACCATGTACACCAACACATTGTAGAATGTAATGCATTATACGCAGTATACATGTCCAGATATTCAAAGATTAGCCATGAAGGCCTAGCTGGTTACTTATTGGGCGACCGCAGATAGCCGAATAACGCTACACTGCATCCAGGCAGCTCTGGGAGGGTGTCATATGACATCCTGGCAGAACGCGCTCTCCGTGATTGCTGTGTCCTAAGGACACAGCTGATCACGTGATGTGGTAAAGGCCAATCACAGCGGCTTTTTACCATGTGATCAGCCATGTCCAATGACACGCTGATCACCGGGAAATGCATTTGCCGGGTCTTGGCTGCACTTTCATCACGCTATCAGAATGTGTGGAAAGTACTGCCGAGAACCAGCAGTTATCAAAGCAGGGGTCGGCCCCGATGATCAGTGCCCACCAGTGCCACCCAACAGTTACGCCCACCTGTGGCCAGCAGTGCCACCCACCAGTGCTGCCTCATCAACGCACATCAGTGTTGCTAAATTACCAGTTTACCAAATGTTATAATATAAACAGACTTTTATTCATTATGAGCTATTTTGTGGTTTATCGAGCAAAAAGTAAAACACACAGCAGCAAGTCAATACCACCCAAAGAAAGCTCTATTTGTCTGAAAAAACTGATATAAATTTAAGATGGGTACAATGTGGCATGACCGCACAATTGTCATTCAAAGGGTAACAGTGCAGAAAGATGAAAATTGGCCAGGACAGGAAGGGGGTAGGAGTACCCAGTAGGCAAGTGGTTAATATCATTGACCCATCAATACCCAGGAGCTAATGTACAGATAAGTAGCATGTGCACCAAGTGAGATTCTGCTAGGCTCCACCCACAAAATTGCAATTACCTGTCCCTCACATGTTATAAACATGTTTGCAATGGCCACAGTTACTGTACATATAAGGATCATCTCCTCAGTTGAGAACTGTGCTCTCGCCATGTCCAAATGCCAATAAGGTTATCAAAATTTTCAACCAACACAAAACCTCCAACCACTTCTCATCCACTTACACTCCCCACAACCACTTCCGGGTGCGCGCACCAGATGACGGACTTCCAGGATAGCCGTTCATGCTCCATGCGGACACCTGTTTGGTGCTTATTTGTTTGCAATCGCGCATTTTTATGTGCGGCTATGATAGCTTTCGCAAATGTGTGTTTCTTATTGATTTGTTTTTTTTAACCTTGGCTAATATTTGTTGCCAAAGGCCAAAAATCAACAAAGTGTGGACTATTTTATTACTGTAAATCGAATTGTAGAAAACCTGTAGCTGGCTGCACAGTGAATGTGACATTCATTAGTACATAACAATATTGTGGTGCAAGTGGGTTTTTTTTTTTTGGTTTTGAAAAAGCCAGTTTGCACCCACTTGCATATTCACGCTCTTACAAGCTACATTTGTGCAGATTATATAAGTATACAAAGTAACTATTAAGGTTGTTCATATATTGAACATAAAATAAACACAAAAACATCGGTCAAATATTTATTGATCAAATATATCGTCATTTATTTGGTCAGCAGGAACAAGTAGGTACAGTCAATATCTTGGTGAGTCACAAAAATAGGATTGATGTGGCAAAAATAAAACACTCCTGCTCATAAGAGCTTACAATCTAAAGATACTTCTAGTGAACTGTGTGTGCTCAGGTTATAGCAGGAAACAAAGGGGAAGATGAATCAAGTAACATTTTCATGCACATAGGATTTACTTACACAATCAATCACTTAGTATGAAGATCCATTCACAAAAAAAAAGTCTTCAGATCAAAATATCAAGAAAACAAAGCATGTGAAAAAAAAACCCTCCCACCTCTACAAATCCCCTCCCACCTCTACAAATCCCCTACACATACATTTGTCAGCAGGTTTGTCAGAAAAATGCATTGGAGTCTAAATAAGCAAGCAAAATTAAAACAAGGGCAGATTTTAAACAAAACGATTGACATGTGTGAGGCTTTCAATGCAAAGAGAAAAAACACAATCATTGTGCAATAACACACAAACACTTTACAAGGCCAAAAATATGCAAACATTTCCAGCCCACTTCCAAACACAGCCTGAGTGGTGTCTGGGGCAATTCAGCACAAAATCTCTTCTTCCCCCAAACCACTACAAGCAAGGACTTAGTCACAAACCACCCGGCCTAGTAACAGGCCAAATCACTCCCTGCTGCACATCTTTATATAAGCTAGGTTGTATTTGGAGCACGCCAAACAAGGCCCCACACCCAATGAAGCCACACCCACCACTGACCTTAGTTTGGTCAGTGAAAGTGTTTTCACCTGATGAATCCGCTTCCTACCTGCATTAACCCTTGGTATACAGGCCCCACAAATCAGAAAGAAATATACAGTGAAATGTACGTGTGCAGCATACAACAGAACATTGAGCAGGGATGTGAAAGGGAACCCCAATTGGAACCGTTATTGCTACTATGGTCACAATTCCCTCCAGATTCTCGCATGAGTTAAGACAGTCACATGACCACATCTTGTATGCAATACTGAAAATGACAAATCGATTTGACTAGTATGGTGAATTTCCCATCAATTGGCAAAACACTCCAGAAATCAAACATCACCAAACATTACACTCTGGGCAAAGCTGATTTACAAATCCTGCGACTTACAGTAAAGTTGACCATTTTAATGCAATTTTCAAGACATCTGACACAGATCTCTATGCAAATTGCCACTAAAGTAGTACATGTACTACTATAGAAATCAGTGTTTGAAACGCACCCATGTGGTCGCTCTAATAGCAGACAATAGGGTGCGACTTTGCAGACGATTTACAACTTGCATGTTGTGCAAATCACATGCCAAGTCCCACTCAATGAGCACGCTATTGGAGCGTTCATATTGTTGTGGTTCAAACTTGGTTGGAGCCGCAAGTAATAATAGAGTAATGAATACACTACTTTTCATGCAATTTGCTGAGAGATCGGTGTCGATTGTCTTGCAAATTGCACTTGAAATCACCATGTACCCTAACTTTGAAATCATGCAACTTCTATGCAAGTCACATGATGTGACTGTGGTGTCAATAACACCACTTAGAAATCTGCTTTAATGTGACCGGGTAGCCCCCAGTAACATTGTTTGCGATTGCCATGCAATTGGCATTACAGGCGACTTGCAAATCGTAGACCAAGTCGCACCCTATTGGCCACTGTAGGCTCTGTTCACATCCAATTGGATTGTGAACTCGTGCAACTTCACTGTAAGTTGGGCAATTGCCGCATCGGATTAGATGTGACAGTGGTGTTGGCCCCCAGTAACATTGGGTGCAATTTGCCATGCAAAGAGCAAGCTGCTGGCCATGCCAATCACATGACAAGTCACATCCAGGGTGTGCAATTTCAGGTGCAATTTGTGAATTGACATGGTACCTGATATTGGATATAATGAATGTGAATGTGAGTGTATTAACATACGCCATTTGTTGCAGTGAGAGTTCAAAGGTATTTGAAGATTTTGGCCATTTATTAGCAATTTAACATCTAGACTCAAATAGAAATCGCAATGCTACACACAATTGAAAACACAACTAGTTAGTAATTCTCTAGAAAACACAGTAAAATTGGCAACTTAAACAGTAATTTTCATTTGCATATAGTGTGAACGAAGCAGGAGAATTAACAAAGGAAATAAATCTTTGAAGGCGTGCGGTCTGCTTTGCATTTGGTGGAAAAATCCATACCAGTATTTGTGACAAGTTTGATGTGTGGATTCACCAACCAAGTCTTTTCTCTCTCGCTCACTCTTCTTTGTCTCACTGGCTCGCTCTTCTCTCTCGCTCACTCTTCTGTATGTCTCTCTTTATCACTCTTCAGTATGTTTTTCTCGCTCCCTCTTCTTCATCTCACTGGCTCGCTCTTCTCTCTCTCTGTCAGCTCTTTGCTTGCCAAATCCTTCACAAAAGTGGGTTGAGCGTAAACCATCATTATCAAATCTATTAGTGCTCCAGGCTCTTATCTTACCCCATTGTATGACATTCACATAAGGTGCAGCTTTGAAGGTGTTTCAACAGACAAGGCCTCATTCTAATTCACATTTTAGGGATCACTTAGACAGAAAGCAAAGATGTTGCCAGAACATCTATTTGAAGACAGCCACACACGGAGATCATACTACTTCCTTGCCGTGGTTGGGATTCAAACCGACAACTCTAGAGTTGTGAGGCAGTAGTGCTAACCACTAATCCACGGAGCTACATTGCTAATCCAGCCTGTATTTCTGTGCTGTGAATCAATCTTAGGTCCCTGGGCAAGTTCAGTGTAACTACCAGATATCTCCAATGTGACACAAATGTTGTGCTATGTTGCCAATTCACATGTATGATGGTTCTATGTATCCCAATACAAAGGATTGCAATACTAATACAGGCGTACCTCGGTTTACCAATGCCTCAGGGAACGTCATATTTGGGGTACAAATGCCAAACCATTTCAGTTAATTGGTCTGTTTACAAATGTTTGAATAATTTGGTATGGGCATGTGGCCTGGTATGGTTCAGGAGGGGGGGAGGCGCTCGCTTGTCCCCCCCCCCTTTCCTGACCTGCTGGGCTGCATGCTCAGATAAGTATCTGTTATGGATTTTGGGGGGTACCCCATGCTGTTTTTTATTTAATTTCAGCGTGGAGTTACCCCTTAACATCCATACGAGACCCGAAGGGCTTAGTATGGATGGGAGGGGGGACCCCACGCCGGGTTTTTTACAAATTGTTTATAATTCCCTGCAATACTTTTACATCAACTGTCAGTGGGGAACTCCGCCGACAGCTGAAACATGAGCGCTGCATTGGTTTTCGCTACTAAAATGCTGCATGAGTTGATAACATAACTCATGCGGGATTGTAGGAGCGACAGCCATGTGTTAATGTTTCAACTGTCAGCGGGGTTCCCCACTGACAGCTGAATGTAAAAAAAAAAAAAAAAGCGTGGGGTCCCCCCTCCCATCCATACCAAGCCCTTCGGATCTGGTATGGATATTAAGGGGGAACTCCACGCTGAAATAAAAAAAAACAGCTTGGGGATCCCCCCAAAATCCATACCAGACCCTTATCCGAGCATGCAGCCCGGCAGGTCAGGAAAGGGGGGGGCGAGCGAGCGCCCCCCCTCCTGAACTATACCAGGCCACCTGCCCTCAACATGGGGGGGTGCTTTGGGGAAGGGGGGCTCCCCCCCAAAGCACCTTGTCCCCATGTTAATGGGGACAAGGGCCTCTTCCGTTATTGGGATAATTGGTCAGCCATTTTTTGGGATTTTAGCATATTTTGTTTACCAGTAAAGTTGAAAATTTTTTGTTCCAAATTTACTGATAAAAAAAATGTGCCAAAATCCCGAAAAACAGCTGACCAATTAACCCACTAACGGCCCGAAAATCGTTCGATTTTCTTTTCGGCAGAAAAATCGGCCGATTTTAGACCCATCTATGGCCTGCTTTACATGGGTCTAAAATCGTCCGCAAAAAAAATCGGCTGATTTTCAGCCCGTTAGTGGGTTAATTGGTCAGCCATTTTTGGGGATTTTGCAACTTTTTTTAATTGGTAAATTTGGATAAAAATTGGCCGATTTTGCAGATCGGCCGATTTTAGCTGCAATGATCGGCAAATTGGCTGATCTTTTAACAGATAAATAATCTGCACATGAGCCATGGCCTGCAAGAAAAAGAATAAAAAAAAAGAATAAGAAAAAGAAAAATGCAGGCCTTAGATGGGGCGAAAACTGACCGTGTTAAAAAAAAAAAATCGGTTGTTCAATGGGCCGACGTTACCACCAATGGCAAAAAAATTGTTCGATTTTCGCCCCATCTACGGCCTGCAAATATAATAGCGAAGTAATTACTTCTGTCCCTGCAGAGAGCTGCGCTATTATATTTGACATTAAAAAGTATAAAGGTTGCAACATTGTATCTATTTGTATCCGAATAAAAACATCTATATCCGGAATGGATACAAATGGATACAATGTTGCAGTCTCTATACTTTTTAATGTCAAATATAATAGTGGAGCTCTCTGCAGGGACAGAAGGAATGTTTCAGCTGTCATCGGGGTTTCCCACTGACAGCTGAATTTTAAATTATTTCCGTGAATTAAATAAATAATAAAAAAAACAGCGTGGGTCCCCCCTCTCATCCTTACCAAGCCCTTCAGGTCTGGTATGGGTATTAAGGGGGAACTCCACGCTGAAATTTAAAAAAAAAACAGCGTGGGTCCCCCTCAATATCCATACCAGACCCTTATCCGAGCATGCAGCCCGGCAGGTCAGGAAAGGGGGGGGACGAGCGAGCGCCCCCCCCCCCTCCTGAACCATACCAGGCCACATGCCCTCAACATGGGGGGGTGCTTTGGGGCAGGGGGGGCTCCCCCCCCAAAGCACCTTGTCCCCATGTTGATGAGGACAAGGGCCTCTTCCCCACAACCCTGGCCGGTGGTTGTGGGGGTCTGCGGGCGGGGGGCTTATCAGAATCTGGAAGCCCCCTTTAACAAGGGGGCCCCCAGATCCCGGCCCCCCCCCCCCCTACGTGAACGAGTCTGCGGTACATGGTCCCGCAGACTCCTTCACAAAAAAACTAAGTGTGGTGTAAAAAAAACACAGTACAGGGTCTTTGACAAGTCCTTTATTAAAACAATGTCCCCCGAAGTAGATCCAACGTCAATCACGGCGGCGGCGGCAGGGACCCGAAAAAAGAAAAAAAAAAAAGGTTCCGCTCCCGTCGGAGGCTCCCAGCCTTGTGAAGAAGAGGCTAGCTGACATTTCTCAAATAGGTAAGGGGCGGGGATGATGTGCCCGGCTGGCCCCGCCCCATACCTATATAAGAACTGTCAGCTAGCCTCTTCTTCACATGGCTGGAAGCCTCCGACAGGAGCGGAACCTTTTTTTTTTTTTCTTTTTTCGGGTCCCTGCCGCCGCCGCCGTGATTGACGTTGGATCTACTTCGGGGGACATTGTTTTAATAAAGGACTTGTCAAAGACCCTGTACTGTGTTTTTTTTACACCACACTTTTTTTTTTTGTGAAGGAGTCTGCGGGAGCATCTACCGCAGACTCGTTCACGTAGGGGGGGGGGGCCGGGATCTGGGGGCCCCCTTGTTAAAGGGGGCTTCCAGATTCTGATAAGCCCCCCGCCCGCAGACCCCCACAACCACCGGCCAGGGTTGTGGGGAAGAGGCCCTTGTCCTCATCAACATGGGGACAAGGTGCTTTGGGGGGGGGAGCCCCCCTGCCTCAAAGCACCCCCCCCATGTTGAGGGCATGTGGCCTGGTATGGTTCAGGAGGGGGGGGGCGCTCGCTCGTCCCCCCCCTTTCCTGACCTGCCGGGCTGCATGCTCGGATAAGGGTCTGGTATGGATATTGAGGGGGACCCACGCTGTTTTTTTTTTTTAATTTCAGCGTGGAGTTCCCCCTTAATATCCATACCAGACCTGAAGGGCTTGGTATGGATGAGAGGGGGGACCCACGCTGTTTTTTTTTTTTTTTTTTTTATTGTGGACCTTTATTTTTACATTCAGCTGTCAAAATATATATTATCTAGACCTTTGAAATAAGTAAAATCATTACAGAAATAATTATAAAGGATAAGAAACAAAAATAGAATCACTAGAACTAAGGAAATCTAGTTAGATTACATGAAGATATGCCGAGTGCTGTTTATTAAACACAATAGTCGCGAGCGAGTGCCGGCTCTCAGAGGAATCCACAATCAGATTCACTATTAGTCAGTGGCTAAAAAGCAAACGCCCATGGCAGAAGTCTAAAATGTGTTCTGCACATGCTCAGTTGTATCTGCCAAAGACACTGCACGGGCTTCTAGATTTTTACTGTGTCGATTTCCTTGAAAAAAACGATTTTTAACACATTTTTAATTTTTTTGGAAATAGCAGATATTGTTTAAAGTGAAGTCCTGATATTTGGCAAAGCAAATTTCTAAGTGAACATGTCTCTGCAGTGATTTTTCATGGTTTTAGACTTGCTTCTTAGCAAGTCTGTTTTGTGAGTCTGATTTCGGGCATGTGTCTCTTTGTGAATTAGATTGGGCATCTGCTTATGGGCTCTGCTCAATAGTGAATTAGGTTGCAGGGTAAAAAATGACGGACGCCCATGAAAATTGGGCTTAAGCCCATAAATATGCGCCCACGCCCAATAGTGAATCAGGGCCCTAGAGTCTGATAGACCCTAGATTTCTCAAAAAAGAATATATGACAATGCCGATTGAAGTTACAGGGGATATTTGCATTCTCTGTAATAGCATTAAAAGTGAAATAACTAAAAAAAAAACAAAAAAAAAACACCCTTGCCTCCCTGCGCCATGCATGTGAAGTATCGCCATGTAATTCTAGCACTAAAACTCCTGTTTAAATATAAATTGGTGATCTGTAAAGGCTTTTAAAGCATCGCCTATCAATAATAAAAATGTATGTACTTTGTTGCCATTGCACAGGCATGCACAGTTTTAAAGGATGTTATGTTTGGTATCTATTTACTCAGCGTAATATCTTTTTTACTGTATCAAACAAATAGGCAATATATTGTGTTTTTATGCATTCAAATTCTAAAAATGTTATTTTTCCAAAAAGATTTGTGTTTGAGAAATTGCTGCGCAAATACTGTGTGATGTAAAAAATTTCAACTCCCACTGTTTTATTCTCTAGGGCCTCTGCTTTAAAAAAATATAATGTTTGGGTGTTCAAAGTAATTTTCTAGCAAAAAAACATTTTTTTCATGTGAACGCATTTCCGTGGGTGAACGTCTAATTTCTACGAGCGAACGTCTACTTTTACCCCGCAACAAGATTTACTATTGAGCAGCGTCCATAAGTAGACGCCCAATCGAATTTACTAACGAGACACACGCCCGGAATCAGACTCACAAAGCAGACTTGCTAAGAGGCATGTCTAACACCATGAAAAATCACTGCAGAGACATGTTCACTTTGAAATTTGCTTTGCCAAATATCAGAACTTCACTTTAAACAATATCTGCCATTTCAAAAAAAATTAAGAATGTGTTAAAAATAGTTTTTTTAAAGCAAATCAACACAGTAAAAAACTAGACGCCCGTGCAGTGTCTTTGGCCGATATAAATGCGCATGTGCAGAACACATTTTAGACGTCCTTTGTGGGCGCTTGCGTTTTAGCCACTGCTCAATAGTAAATCTCAGTGTGGATTCCTCTGACAGCCGACACTCGGTCGCGTCTACTGTGTTTAACAAACAGCACTAGGCATATCTTTATGTATTCTAATTTGATTTCCTTAGTTCTAGTGATTCTATTTTTGTTTCTTATCCTTTATAATTATTTCTGTAATGATTTTACTTATTTCGAAGGTCTAGATAATATTTATTTTGACAGCTGAATGTAAAAATAAAGGTCCGCAATAAAAAAAACAAAAAAAAAACAGGGGGAACGCCATGCCGAAATGTAAAAAAAAAAAACAGCGTGGGGACCCCCTCAATATCCATACCAGACCCTTATCCGAGCATGGAGCCCGGCAGGTCAGGAAAGGGGGGGGACGAGCGAGCGCAGCCCCCTCCTGAACCATACCAGGCCACATGCCCTCAACATGGGGGGGTGCTTTGGGGCAGGGGGGCTCCCCCCCAAAGCACCTTGTCCCCATGTTGATGGGGACAAGGGCCTCTTCCCCACAACCCTGGCCGGTGGTTGTGAGGGTCTGCGGGCGGGGGGCTTATCAGAATCTGGAAGCCCCCTTTAACAAGGGGGCTCCCAGATCCCAGCCCCCCCCCCCACGTAAATGAGTCTGCGGTACATGGTCCCGCGACTCATTCACAAAAAAACAAAGTGTGGTGTAAAAAAAATACAGTACAGGGTCTTTGACAAGTCCTTTATTAAAACAATGTCCCCCGAAGTAGATCCAACGTCAATCACGGCGGCGGCGGCGACCCGAAAAAAGAAAAAAAAAGTTCCGGTCCCATCGGAGGCTTCCAGCCTTGTGAAAAAAAGGCTAGCTGACAGTTCTTAAATAGGTTAGGGGCGGGGCCAGCCGGGGACATCATCCAAGTGACCCCGCCCCATGTCACATGCTTGCTGTCCCTGGCTGGCCCCACCCCTTACTTATATAAGAACTGTCAGACTGTCTCCTGCATTCAGCTAGTTAGCCTCAGTGGAGAGATAGGGTGACAGTTCTTAAATAAGTAAGGGGCGGGGCCAGCCGGGGATATCATCTGAGAAACCCCGCCCCATGTGACCCCAAGTTTGTCTTTTTTCGGGTCGCCGCCGCCGTGATTGACGTTGGATCTACTTCCGGGGACATTGTTTTAATAAAGGACTTGTCAAAGACCCTGTACTGTGTTTGTTTTACACCACACTTTGTTTTTTTGTGAATGAGTCGCGGGACTATGTACCGCAGACTCATTCACGTGGGGGGGCGGGATCTGGGGGCCCCTTTGTTAAACGGGGCTTCCAGATTCTGATAAGCCCTCTGCCCGCAGACCCCCACAACCACCGGCCAGGGTTGTGGGGAAGAGGCCCTTGTCCTCATCAACATGGGGACAAGGTGCTTGGGGGGGAGCCCCCCTGCCCCAAAGCACCCCCCCATGTTAAGGGCATGTGGCCTGGTATGGTTCAGGAGGGGGGGGGCGCTCGCTCGCCCCCCCCCTTTCCTGACCTGCTGGGCTCCATGCTCGGATAAGGGTCTGGTATGGATATTGGGGGGTACTCCACGCTTTTTTTTTTTTTTTTTTAATTTTCGGTGTGGAGTTACCCCTTAACATCCATACTAGACCCAAAGGGCTTGGTATGGATGGGAGGGGGGACCCCACACTGTTTTTTTATTATTTGTTTAATTCACGGAAATAATTTAAAATTCAGCTGTCAGTGGGAAACCCCGATGACAGCTGAAACATTCCTTCTGTCCCTGCAGAGAGCTCCGCTATTATATTTGACATTAAAAAGTATAGAGACTGCAACATTGTATCTATTTGTATCCATTTCGGATATAGATGTTTTTATTTGGATACATTTAGATACAATGTTGCAACCTTTATACTTTTTAATGTCAAATATAATAGTGCAGCTCTCTGCAGGGACAGAAGTAATTACTTCGCTATTATATTTGCCAGCCGTAGACGGGGAGAAAATCGTACAATTTTTTTACCGTTGGTGGTAACGTCGGCCCATTGAACAACCGATTATTCGTTTTTGTTTTTTTTAAAAAAACGGTCAGTTTTCGCCCCATCTATGGCCTGCATTTTTCTTTTCTTCTTTTTCTTATTCTTTTTTTATTCTTCTTTTTCATTTTCTTCTTTTTCTTGCAGGTCATGGCTCATGCGCAGATTTTTTATCTGTAAAAAGATCAGCCAATTTGCCGATCATTGCCGCTAAAATCGGCCGATCTGCAAAATCAGCCGATTTTTATCCAAATTTACTGATGAAAAAAAGTGGCAAAATCCCAAAAAATGGCTGACCAATTAACCCACTAACGGCCTGAAAATCAGCGGATTTTTTTTTCGGCCGATTTTAGACCCTTCTAAAGCAGGCCATAAATGGGTCTAAAATCAACCGATTTTTCTGCCGAAAAAAAATCGAACGATTTTCGGGCCATTAGTGGGTTAATTGGTCGGCCGTTTTTCGGGATTTTGGCACTTTTTTTTTATCAGTAAATTTGGAAAAAAAAATTTCCAACTTTACTGATAAACAAAATATGCTAAAATCCCGAAAAATGGCCGACCAATTATCCCACTAACGGAAGAGGCCCTTGTCTCCATTAACATGGGGACAAGGTGCTTTGGGGGGGGAGCCCTCCTGCCCCAAAGCACCCCCCCATGTTGAGGGCATGTGGCCTGGTATGGTTCAGGAGGGGGGGCACTCGCTCATCCCCCCCCCTTTCCTGACCTGCCAGGCTGCATGCTCGGATAAGGGTCTGGTATGGATTTTGGGGGGATCCCCAAGCTGTTTTTTATTTAATTTCGGCGTGGAGTTACCCCTTAATATCCATACCAGACCCGAAGGGCTTGGGGTGGATGGGAGGGGGGACCCCATGCCGTTTTTTATTTATTATGGTGCTGGTTTTTAAATGTAATTTTCCCTTTTTTTTTCTTCACTATAGCTCAAAAATTCACCTGTCACTTCCCCCAGCTAAAAGAGAAAGTTTTCTTAGAATTTATATCCCTAAAGGAAACAATGTTTACTTTGAGTTTATTAAAAGATACAAAGTTTTCTGTATTTTCGGGGAAAGTGACTTCTAAGCTTGTGAACTATAGTGAAGAAAAAAAAAAGGCTGGCATTTGCATTTGAAAATCGGCGCCGACTTACACTTTGTATTGCAAAAAAAATTATTAACAATTGTGTAAATCAAGGCATTATTTTCAATGGATTTTCATTCGTAAACCGAAAATTACGTTAACCGAGGCGTTGGTAAACTGAGGTACGCCTGTATTAGTATTGCAATCCTTTGTATTGGGATACATAGAACCAACATACATCTGAATTGGCAACATAGCACAACATTTGTGTCGCATTTGAGATATCTGGCTAGTTACACTGACCTTGCCCAGGGACCTAGGATTGATTCACACCACAGAAATACAGGCAGGATTAGTGTTCAACAGCTCTGTGGATTAGTGGTTAGCACTACTGTCTCACAACGCTAGGGTTGTTGGTTTGAATCCCAACCACAGCAATGAATTTGCATGATCTCTGTGTGACTAACATACATGTGCTGGTGGCAGCATCTTTGCTTTCTGTTTAAATGATCCCTAGAATGTGAATTAGAATGAGGCCTTGTCTGTTCAAACACCTTTAAAGTAGCACCTTATGTGAATGTCAAATGATGGGATGAGATAAGGGCCTGGACTAATGATTGATTGCATAATGCTGGTTTGCACTCCACCTCCTTTTGGGAAAGTTTGTCAAACCATGAGAAGAGTGAGCGAAAGAAATGGATTTAAAAAAATAAATAAATAAAATAATGGCATGGAGTCCCCCCCCCCCCAAATCCATAACAGACCCTTATCTGAGCATGCAGATACCGCATGCCTTCAAAGATTTATTTCCTTTGTTGAATTGCCTGCTTGTTTCACACTAGATGTGATTTAAAATTGTGCTTTTTGTTGGCAATTTCACTGTGTTTTCTGTAGATTTACCAATGAGTTATTGCGTTTTCAATTGTGTTTTGCATTGCGATTTCTATTATAGTCTATATGTGAAATCACTACAAAATGCTGAAAAAGTTAGACGAGAACTACTTTTGAAATTGTGCTGCAGCAAATCGCTTACGTTAAGACACTCACATCCACATTCATTAGATCGGATATCAGGTACAATTTCAATTCCCAAATCGCACCTGAAATCATGCACCCTGGATGCAACTTGGCATGCGATTTGCATAGCATGCGACTTGCAAATCGTATGCCAAGTCATATGCCAAGTCGCACCCTATTGTCTGCTATTAGAGCAGTCACATGGGTGCGTTTCCGACACTGATTTCTAAAATAGTACATGTACTACTTTTGTGACGATTTGCCTAGATATCTGTGTCAGATGTTTTGCAAATCGTAAGGAAATCAGCATCTTCACTGTACGTCGCACAATTTCTAAATCGGCTTGATGTGACCGCGGTGTAAGGCCTTTTTATGTTTGATTTCCTGAGTGTTTTTCCGATTTATGGGAAATGCCGCATACTAGCAAAAGTGAATTGACATTTTCAGTATTGCATGCGAGATGTGGTCATGTGACTGCCTTAACTCATGCAATAATCTGGAGTGAATTGTGCTCATAGGGCCAAGAAATATTGCCAATAGGGTTCCCTTTCACATCCCTGTTCAATGTTCTGTTGTATGCTGCACAGGTACACGTCACTGTGGCTTTCTTTCTGACTCTGATTTGTGGGGCCTGTATACCAAGGGTTAACGCAGGTGGGAAGAGAATTAATCAGGTGCAAACACTTTCTCTGACCAAATGAATGACAGTGATGGGTGTGGCCTACCTTATATAAAGAGATGCAGTAGCAACTGATTTTTTGCCTGGTACAGGCACATTATTTCTGCATGTCCTTGTGGTGGTTTGGGGAGGAAGAGATATTGTGGTGAATTGCCCCCAGGCCACGCTGTGTTTTGATGTGGGCTGTAAATGTTTTGCATGTTCTTCCTTCTAAGGTGTGGTATTGTACAATGATTGTGTTTATTATCTTTGCATTGTAATCCTAACACATGTCCATTGCTCTGCTCTTCCAAGTTTGCTTTATTTAGAATGAAATGCAGTTTTCAGACAAACATGGTGAGAAATGTATGTGTGGGGGATTTGGGGAGGTGGGAGGTGTTTTTATTTTGGCACGTATGTATTTTTATATTGATATTTTGATCTGCAGCTTTTGTGAATAAGCCCAAGTGATTCATATTAACAATTTGTTTCCTGCTGTAACCTGTGAAAGCATAGTTCATTATAAGTATAATCTTTTAGATTGTAAGCTCTTATGAACAGGACCGTTCTATTTTAGCAACATCAATCCTGCTTTTTTTTTTTTTTCACACCAAGATATTGAATGTAGCTTTTTGTTGCTGTCCAAATAAATGTGGAATGTGTATTTGATCAATAAACATTTGTACTACAATCATAATTGATTGCTCAATATTCCTGGCACTGACACAACCCAGAAAATTGATCTCCATTTTTTTTAACGTTCATAAATATCAAAGAGTTTATAATCTAAGGACAGAAACTCAGCCATGTAACAAGGTCCAATTAACCTAACAGCATGTCTTTTGAGTGTTGGCAGAAACACATCCATACAGGGAAAGCATGCAAACTGGGATGCAGCCATGACTGGGATTAGAACCCATGACCCAAGTGCTGTAGTGCAGTGGCTAAATGGTTAGCACTTCCACCTGGCAGTACTAGCGTCGTTGGTTCGAATCCCAGCCACAGCACCTCCTGCCTGGAGTTTTCATGTTCTCCCTGTGCCTGTTTCCTCCGAGTACTCCAGTTTCCTCCCACACTCTAAAGACATGCTGGTAGGTTAATTGGATCCTGTCAAAATTGGCCCAAGTATATGTATGAATGTAAGTTAGGGCTCTTAGTACGCCCCTTGAGGGTTAGGGACTGATGTGAATTTACCACATCTATATGTAAAGTGCTGTGTAAATTGACAGCGCTATATAAGTATCTGAAATGTACTAGCACCCCTAACACTTATTTTTACTAGCTATATGATATGCCCAAATCTTCCTTGGTAGAGCGCACATGTGCAAGTATGTCCAAAATAACAAACCAAAAGCTCCCTATTGCACCACAAGACCATGTTCTGTACCAATGAATAGGTCATGTTCAATGTGCAGCTAGCTATTCTTTTTCTACAATCCTCTTAACAGTAATAAATTGGGCCCCCAATTTATGTTGACTTTGGGCCTTTACTGGCAAATATATATTCGCCAATGTCATATACACAGTATAGCTGCAAGCATACATTCACCAATGCCAAATCTACAATAGAACTGCAAGCATATATTTGCAAATGTCATATACACAATGGAGCCGCATGTAAAATTGCTATGGTGCACAAATAAACGCAAAGACGGCTGTTGGAGGAGGCGCTAGAGTAGCCGTCATACTGGAAATACGTCACGACGTTTGCGGAAGGATGTTTGCACACACCCGGAAGTGGAAGTGGGGAGTGTGAGTGGATGGGAGTGTAGTTAGGAGAGTTTAGTGGTAATTTGCAAGTCTATTTTTTAGTTTTGTGAATTGTTCTTTTGTGGAATTCCAGACCACATCTGGACATGGCGAGATCGCTGTTCTCCATTTGCTGGGGAAACATTACTAATAATTGTTATATTTTCAGTTGAAAACATGTCCAATTCGTAGATCCATTGAGGTACATAGCAGAGGTTCAAGGTTCTTCCTATACAGGTGGCACAGACACAAGCATACACCCAGGGCCACTGTTAGATATCATGGGGCCCCGTACAGCATACCTGACAGCTCCCCACCACCAGAGAAAATATCCAAATTATATTTATGGTAAAAATACACTAAAAACATTATTAATGGACATAATCCCAACCATATTCCTGTGAAATCTAAATGATAAAACTGTACTGAGTTCATAAATAAAGCTGTGTTTGTAATTGAGGTTTTGGGGCTCATGGGTGCTGTGGCCTGTAGAGTGGAAATCAGTGGTTTGTTTTTGTGGCTATTGCCGTTTGCAGGCAACCTATGTTACACTATGGAATTGCTGCAGGTCATAATTTGACAAGCATATGGGTGCAAGTGTACAGCCATGAACACAGACAGTGAGCATTCAGGGCCACTTCCCCACGCCTTCACACCTGTCAGATTAAAACCTGTGTTCATACAGCTGCTGTGTCCCCATAGTGTAACAGGTGGCTCTAGCCACATAAACAACCCACTCATTCATGCTGTACAGGCCAGAGGACCTGTGTGAATGGGGCATTTTTTACTTTTTTTTTTTTTTCTCAGCTCGCTAATTTCAATGGCCTGCCTAATGTGTGGGAACATGCAAAAATACTGCAGGCATATTATTTTAAAAGTGTGTTGCACCTAACCGCGCACATCTGCAAAGGGCATTGCATTTCTTTGCTGTGCTGGAGAATGTGTGTTCTTGCATGCGTTTCTGCACCACCAATGGTGTGAACAAGTCCTAAGGGCCAGTTCACACTATAGGAACAGTCTAGATGTGTTCCTGATGAGTTTTTGCATGCCCTTTTAGCATGCATGTTTAGTCTGTTCCAGTACATTTTGGATGCGTTTTGGACGCGTTGCATTGCATGTTTGTATCCCTTCCAGTTATTTTTTTCTACTTTCTTTTTATTCAATTTAATTAGGGACATGTGTGTTTTAGTACATTCAAGGACGTTTCAATGTGTTCCAGTACAGTTCTGTGCAGAAACAATGCATCGTGGTCAACTTTGTTTACAGCACCTGCAATGCACTGAAAATGCAAGCGCTGATGTGAACTATGACATTGACAACCATATAACCTTTTTTCTGTGCAATTGTGATGTCGAAAAAGCAACTGAAACACATGTAGTGTGAACTGGTCCTAAAGATTATTAGAGGTAAGGGAACGGGACTGACCAGGGATTGTGAATTCAATCAGACTAGTGGTGATATACAATTAGCAATCGTATAATAATGTGAGATCTGAGCTGTAGCTGATAGAAAATGAGACACATTCACTTGATCAGTAAATAGTTAAAAAGAGTGGGGCGGTGATCCATAGATTTGCATATGGGACAGGTGATGATGGGGTGGGGGAGGGGGTCAAGTTGTATAAGGAGACAGATTTAAAAGAAGAAAAAAAAGTTACAATGAAATATACACAGCATGAAACTTGCACATTTCCTAATTGGTAGAAGAATAGGACGCAGGTAACATTCATCCACTTTCTAGTCATTAGGCAAAATCATAATTGATTGCTCAATATTCCTGACACAACCCAGAAAATTGATCTCCATTTTTTTTAACGTTCATAAATATCAAAGAGTTTATAATCTAAGGACAGAAACTCAGCCATGTAACAAGGTCCAATTAACCTAACAGCATGTCTTTTGAGTGTTGGCAGAAACACATCCATACAGGGAAAGCATGCAAACTGGGATGCAGCCATGACTGGGATTAGAACCCACGACCCAAGTGCTGTAAGTTCTGAGCTCTAACCACTAAACCACTGTGGGAGACACAGTTTGAGCTACAATGTAGAATAGTTACATTGTTTAAAAATGATAAAGCGAGCGCTGGTCAAATTAAATAGACTACTAAAATGGTATTACACAAGATAAATATAACCACGAACAGTAGTGCATGAACTCGTGAAAGGTCATCCACGCTTGTGACAGTGTATTACACTATTAAGCACCTTTCTGGCTCCTGTGGCTGAGCTAATTCCTCCCCAGGACCATTTGGGCACCCACCCTGATGGATGGATGGCTGGAGCTGGATGAGTAACCCATAGCTGCCAGCATACCGATGCACCCCCAGATGTGTGATGTGTAGAACCCATGCGCATTAATACTTTTGTTCTGGTGAGTGAAGACCAGTCCCAAGGGTGGTTTATCTTTCACGAGTTCATGCACTACTGTCCGTCACGGAGAGACCACACGTGCCATTCATAGGCACTCTCTGAGTTGGTACTCTCACACGAAGGACATTCCATTATTCCATTATATGAACTTATTTTAGCACCATTTACCATTTTACATCATTATTGCAATTCTTTGCACTTTTTGGTTTTTACATGTGTTCATTATTGATCACATGCATTTACAGCGCTGCACTTGACTTTAACATAGAATAGTTACGTGATTAAAGAGAATGAAGATATATAATTATATTGGGAAATTAGAACTATCCAAATTATTTGAGATATAAGTGTGAAAATGTTTAACATTTAAAAATAGAATGTATGACATTCATTAGTAAATGCATTAGTTGTCTGATCATTTTGGAGAAACAGCAAAAAAAAAATAAATAATATAGGTGTACTAATTATGTTACATTCTAAGTATTCTCTTTTGCTAACAGAAAACCGCCAATGCTACAAAGCCCGCGCTTGTGCGCCATCTAGCGAACATATCCGGTATTGCACCTAAAAATGTGCCAGACGCGATTTCACATTTACTAATAGTCAAGTAGACGTTCGTCAATGAGTTTGCTAGACGCCGCTCAGAAGACTGACAGGTCTTGATTGATTTAATTGAGTCTGCCTGAATGTTCAGAGTCTGCTGGTAGACTCAAGTCTTAGTAAATCAGGGCCCAAGTGTCAGAAAGGCTTGGTATTCAAGAGTGGGTGATGTGTGGCTTAGGCGTCTAATGTTGGCCCTGAAATGCCAGGATAGTAGAAGCAACCCCTCCAATGACCCCTTTTTGGAAAATAGACATTCCAAGGTATTTGCTAAGAGTCATGGTGAGTGTTTTGCAGATCTCATTTCTTGCCACATGTTTTAGGAAAACGAAGAAAGAAGAAAATATTTTTTTTTTCAAAACCCTGTGACAAAAATGATATCTGTAAAATACTCACAATGCCTCTTATCAAATTCCTTGAGGTGTCTACCTTCCAAAAAGGGGTCAAGGGGTCATTTTGGGGGGGGGGGGTGTTTGTACTATCCTGGCATTTTAGGGCCTCCAAAACTGTGACAGGTAGTGGGGAAGTGATATGAGGAAATATGCCCTTTGAAAGCCTGGAGGTGGTCATTGGATTTTGGGGGCTTGTATGTATCTAGGCTACCAAAAAGTCTCTCACATGTGGTATCCCCATACTCAGAAGAAGTAGGAGAATGTGTTTCGGGGTGTTATTCCACATATACCCATGGCATACATGAGCAATATGTCATTAAAGTGACAACTATGTGTAAAAAAAAAATTGTCCTATTCAAAACATTGGTGGCAAAAAATAAAATGTTCCATGGACTCAACATGCCTCTCTGCAAAATCCACTGCAAAATCTTTGTGGTGTCTACTTTCCAAAAAGGGATCATTTGGAGGGGGGGGGAGGTTGTACTGCCCTGGAATTTTCGCACCTCAAGAAATGCAATCAGAAAGTAAAAGCTACGGAAAATAACAATATATATACCATAGTTTGTAGATGGTATAAATTTCACACAAACCAATTAATATACATGTATTGAGATTGTTTTTACCAAAGACATGTAGCAGAATAAATTTTAGCCTAAATTTATGACTAACTTTGAGTTTATTGGATATTTTTAATAACCAAAAGTGAAAAATATTGTTTTTATATAAAAACTTGCAGTCTTTTTTTGTTTATAGCGCAAAAATTAAAAACCGAAGGTGTGATCAAATACCACCAAAAGAAATCTCTTTTTGTGTGAAAAAAAGGACATAAATTATGTTTGGGTACAGCATTGCACGACCGTGCAATTACCAGTTGAATTAGTGCAGTGCCGAACAGCAAAAAAATGGCCTGGTCAGGAAGGGGGGTAAATCTTCTGGAGGGCAAGTGGTTAAATTCCAAACCATAGATGTAATATTTTGTAGCTCTCCAATCCTTAAATGTGATGGTACATTAAATTGGTACACCTAAAAACAAAAAACCTTATTACTGCCTCTTTAAGTTAACAAAATCTACTCTGTGCTGTTTGTACTTTATTTTCTTCTGCTAGTGAGCTGTAATACCTGGTTGACCCTGCCTGTGTCCCTCCTAAGAATAAACTGACCACACTTGCATGGCTGTGGATTCATGCTAGCATGGTCAGTTTATGTCTTGTGTCATCCCGCTCTCATCCCACTGTGCAAAAGCACAGCAGGCCTGTGTAGTTGTGGTTTGTACAAAGCCATGCCCTCCACCCATCTCTTTTGCCTTGAGTCACAGAGGATTCCCCTTCAGCCTCTCCTCCCCTCCTCCTCCTCTCTGCTGATGTACAGGATATACTGTATGTCAGAGAGAATGAGAAGCTCCTCCCAGATGTCTCCCTGAGCTCAAGCTAGCAAGCAGAAAAAGTAATGTGACCGCTGCATAGTGGTAACCAAAAGAGGTACCTACAGATTTTATTTTTTAAAAATAACTACACAGGCGTCATGATAACTCATTATTAGAAACAATATTGTGAAGTTACTGTCTGTGTTTACTATTACTTTAATTTTCCCCTTTTTTAGGCTTTATACCTTTATTTTCATCTGGTGATCCTGCCAGTAACACACTTCCTGTCTTAGGATGTTCCCACTCTGGGTGGAAGAGCAATGGAGACACCTTTGGCCAGCAGCTTTGTCATCCTTGGAAAAGGATAGTGTTAGATGCTCTAGGTTTAAATTTACTTGACTAACAAAATAAAGCCAAACTTTATAGGCAATTACAGCAACAGTTTGCTTTTCATTTTGTGATAACGGTTTTACATAAAAGAGTGAAAGCTGACCATTGTAAGTATCACAATCAGTGTTAAATGGGTTGTCTCATCCTTCTAAATGACACTTTTGCTGGACAGCTTGGTCTGTTAGAGTAAGTAGAAAAATAACAGAATTAATCACTGAATCAACAGGTGAAAATAAAGGGAAAAAGATTAAAAAAAAAACAAAAAAAACCTAAAATAGCTATACGTTTAGGTTTAGTATTGCTTTAACATTACACTTATTTAGTAGGCTGCACATTAAAGTGGAACTTTAGTCAGAAAACAAAGTCCTGATAGGTCACTTCAGGATGGCCCCTTTTGCAGGTATAGCCAGTAGTGTATTTTGGTTGTGTGCCACTCTAGGCAGAGTAAAATCTTGCTCCCCTTCCCCCCCATGTAAGGGGGTGGGGAGAGAGAGAGATTTCAGCACTCACCTGCTGGCCACCCCGGGAGCCATGATCAGGAAAGCCCGACATCTTCGTCAAACACCCTTCAGCAGCCCGCAGCCCATACTGCTGTGCTTCACCTGCTCCCTATCCTCAGTCACCAGCTGCCACATGTGTTACTTCTGCTGGGGGGTGCCAACGCCCCCCACCCCAAAAAAAAACACCCTGATTTGCCTTGCGGTAAATACGCCCCTGGGCATAGCTATGTAAAACATTAAAAGTAAGTGCCTGTACTGTTTAAAATCCAGTACTGCCTGATCTTATCCTGCTCTGCACAGCCTCAGTTGTTCTCTAGTCTCAGCACTGTGCTGCCACTAAAAGGAGATGTGCTGAGAGCCTAAATATTTACTGCTGCTCAGGGGCTGTGGGCTTCAGCAAAATGGCAGCCTCCAGCAAGAAGAAACAGAAGCGATGCTGGAGGCAATTTGCAGCACACACTAATTTTAGTAGCATAATTATTAATGTGGAATGCATGTTCCTTGCTAAAGAACATTTTCAAATTAAATTCTTACAGTGTTCTGCTTTAAGACAGGTGTGTCCTACTACTGTGAATCTGGGGCCAAATCTTTACCAGCAAGTGAGTATTCACTTCAATTATCCAATCATGTGAAAAGCAAATTCCTGTGCACTTTGAAAACCCAGTCATGTACAGATTAACTAAGTAAACAGAAATTTGCATTTCATGTCATTTGATAATTGAAGTGAATATTCACTTTATTAAATGAAGATTCTCACTTCTAGTAAATCAACCTCTAGTTACAATTAGTGGTGGGTGAAAACTTAACTTGGGTTCAGCGAATCTAGTGAAGTCTGAAGTCTGTAGAGAGGAAAATCTTCTGGTTATTTTTAGGACTAAAATGCCAACTACTCTGTAGTAATATTTTGATTTCCCTAACAGTCCACATGACAAGTCAGTTTCCATACAGATCAAAACAAACATTGTGGTTCCAACATCAGAAAAAACATGATTAGCAGTTTCAGCATTCAACAGTCTAATAAATCAACCACACTTCCTCTCTACTCAGTGAAATTCTGGTATCTGCAAGGTTTGCAAGACTTGAGAGCAATAGTTACGCAGGTAGCTGCCTTCTTTATACAGAATTGCCACAGCAGTGGCCTCAGTGTCCCTTTTTATTCCAATTTCTCACGTAAAAAAAACAATCCTTGCCCAGACAGTACAAAAAATGGCCACTGCCCCAGTCTATAACTAGCCTTCATAGCAAGGAGCACATGGAAGGGCAATGCATGTCAAACAACAAAAGAGAAAAATTCCCAGCTCAACTTGCCAGCCAGCTTGCAAACAAACTAAACTAACCTAACAGTATGCGTTTAAAACAGGGGTTTAGTTAGCACACATTTGCAAATACATGTGTAAGCTACAGAGCCTCATCATGGCACCCCGATATTCTGTAGCTCCTAACTCTACAAATTTATTGTAGAGTTAGGAGCTACAGAATATCGGGGTGCTGTGACGAGGCTCTGTAGCTCACGCATGTATTTGCAAATGTGTGCTAACTAAACCCCTGTTTTAACTCATACTGTTAGACAGGTTAATTTGGTTTGTTTGCAAGCTGGCTGGCAAGCTGAGCTGAGAATTTTTTCTTGCCCAGACAGACTAGCATTCCCATCACTGCTCTGGTAATATAGATTAGTAAATGTGTGCCTGTTTCTTGAAAAGTTTCTGCAATCGCAAGTAGCAAAATGTGCATAGGATAAATCAGAATGGTCTTGCACAGAGAGAGTAGACGCAATTGGAAGGAGTGATTGGGATTTTTACACAAGTAGAAAATGTGAAAGCGGTATTAAACCCAAAACTAAAAATGTAAGGCTAGGTTCACACTTATGCAGGTTGCGTTGGAGCCGTTTCTGCATTGCGTTTTGCATTTTTGCACCTGCATTTTTGCCATGTTTTTGATGCATTTTGCTAGGGGGGGGGGCTTTTTTTAATTTTTCTTTTTGCTGGATTTTTGCTGCATTTTGCATTTTAAATCCACCTAGCAACAACACACTACATGCTTTTCTGCAATGTTTCCATTGAAGTCTATAGAACCAAAAATGCAACTTTTTGCGTTAAAAAAAGTCCCTGACCCTTTCCAAAAACACAGTGGGTGAAAACGCAGAGATGTGAACATGTCCCATAGGAAATCATGTTAAATGGACTGTATGCTGCGGAAAACGCTTAGGTGTGAACCTAGGGTAATGAATTACCAATCATTAGATGTGATGGCTGCATTAGCTTTCTTTAATTAGGTTATTTACCTCTGTTTTCATTTGGTGATTAGAGTACCCCCACTCTGGATGAAGGAGCACAGGAGGCAGATTTCGACAGCATCATTGTCAGTCTGGTGGGTGGGGACTGTTTGAAGTACTAGCAGATTTAAATGCAGTAATAAATTAAAGCTGAACTCCAGATAATACTCTGTATTCTATTACAGCAAACAGTTTTTTTCTTTTGGGATAAAGGTTTTCCATAAATAAACAAAAGCTGATCATTGTAAGTACCTCTGTCATTGGTCTTGTTCTTTTGAAAAACAACAAATAAGGCAAAGAATGCTTGAAAGGAAATCAGCCACCACATCTAAGAAGTGGTAAGCTGCAATATAATAAATGTTTGCTTTTTAGTTTAATACCACTTTAACACATGTGTGGTACTTCTAAAAATACTGTAGTTTTAGAACTCTGCCCTTGTTATACCAGCATACTTCCACTATTATAAATGCATTTTAATTGATGTTTTACAGGAGACTAGTGAAGGAAATATTCAATGAATGCAATGTTTAGATTATATTTATTTTGCTGTTGCTGGTACACAGAGCTACTCTGAGAAGTCTCCACTACTTGGAGGGGATTTGTTACATTATAGCAAATGCGCAATGGTCTTTGTGCTTTGGCCAGGGAAAGCAGGCTATTGTGCCATAGGTAGAATGTTTAAGGCTAGGATCATACCCCTGTGACACTGCATACAACACAAAAGTCTGATCCCAGCACAAGATTTTAATCTTAAAACCCTAAAAAAAAAATGCCGGTAACCACATTGCTTACTAAGGTTTGCACTGAAGTGCATTTCAGACAAGTATATAAAGATCTCTGAGAATGATGTGAGAAGCTGGCAATATCAAGTCTGACCATGTTCTTGCTGTTATAATCTATTTTAATCTTTTGTAGAGGAAGTGACTGCCATAACAGAATGTTTCAATACTTAAGACATACTGAAAACCTGCTGTGAAAAAGTGAGTTTGACCCCATTTTACAAAATTAATAGAGTATGTTTACTTTGAAAGTGAATTTTGACTTATCTTAGAGCTGAGGTGAAAAAAAATTTTTGCAAAGATCAAGTGCAAAGAAAATGTAAAAAACCCCAGGATTTTTGCATGTGTGCAACTGGAAGATTGACGTTAGCACAACTTCAGCTCATTTACTAAGCTAAGTAAAAAGTAACTTTTTGAAGAGAAAACTCACTTTGTAAAGAGAAAATTCACTTTAGAAGTAAAAAGGCTCTGCTACTTAATAAGAAACTTCACCACTCTATGCTATTTTTTTTCTTTCTCCTTACCTGGTTTTGTGGGTTATCCTCAACATACATACTCCCATGTCCAGCGAATCCAGCATTGTCCTGCTGTAATCCAATGCTCCACTTCCCCACAATGGGTCCCTCACTGCTTCTTTGCTTACATCATTGAGATTCCATCATTTCTTTTGGGTTCTTGCAGCCAGCCCCTTGAAAACACACTGCGGTGCATGTCCAATGTGTTCTATGTTGCCATGATGTCTCCTGGGATGTACAATGTAAGTATCCCAGGAGGCTTCAGACATCCTTGGCAGTTAATAAGGCAGACGCATGGGCTGCGCTCCACACAAAAAAAATTGTATTTTCCCTTTCATGACAATGATGGGAATAATAGTCTTCAAAGAAGAAAAAAAGAGTGTGATTTAACATAAATGCAGACAGCCCAGAAAGTGCTGGCCTGGCTAGGATAATGTATTTTGTATATTATGCAGAGATGCTCCCTTATTTGCTTGGACATTGCCTATAGAAAGGCTGCCTATAACAATACATTCTCTCTTTTAATCAAAATTAAAAGAAAGAAATGCTTGAAATATATCACTCTGTGTATAATTGAATTGAAGTACTGAAATAAATTAACTTTTTGATATTTTAATTTATTGAGATCCACCTGTATATAATATATATATTATATATATATATATATATATATATATATATATATATATATATATAAATATATATATCATGCTTCTCTGTCTGGCAATCCGATGGACCTGTCTGAGTCTTGACCTCTTCCTGATAGAAAATATTATATATTTTATTTATTCATTACTTCAAATCTGTTCCATGTTTTAAAGGGGATCCAAAAATATTATATATATATATAAACTAAGAAATGAATAAAGAAAAAATAAGCTGTCTCCACAGCTTCCGTCTCCATCCACCAACCACTCCACCTCATACAAACAGACTTGACATAGTGCTTTATCCTCTAAAACTTTTCATTTGTGTTCTAAACATATAAAGTTTGCACTCACTTGTATCAGGTGCCCAATCGCACCAAATGTAAACAGCGTGTCTACTGAGAGAGATTCTTGAGCAGTGCCACCTGTACTGCTAATTCGGCAACCATATACGATTACCCAGTAGAACGTTGTGATGACATGCAAAGCCCCGTCCCAACATGTTTCATCACTGCTCACGTGATTTCCTCATGGAGATCGTGAGGCTTTTGGATTATATTGATTTTTGTTAATTACACTAATTTTAGTTGTGTACACTTTTGCAGATTGCAAGGTTCAGGTGTTTTTTTTTTATTAAACACTGCAATAATAATTTAAAATATGAGCTCATGAAAATATAGTGTGGGATTTGTATTTGCAGAGTTCTGCTTTTTACAAGCAGAAACCTGTAATCTGCATAATTAACAAATTCTGTATTTGTTTATTGGCATGGACAAGTACAAAAGTGAAAAGCATTTAGGACTGTACAATAAGAATACTGTTTGTCCAATCATAAAAAGAAGATTTGGTTTCGAAGAAGTTGTATTGTATATTTAAAAAAAAAATCGTAAATTTAAAAGTGTTATTTTTGTATGTAGAAAGACTGCTATTTAGCTAAACTAATTACCTAGAAATCAAGAATTGTTATTTAAAAATTAAAGAGAATTATTGTTTAAAAATTCCTCTTGCTACATATTATTATTATTATACAGGATTTATATAGTGCCAACAGTTTTCTCAGCACTTTACAATATAAAGGGAGACAATACAGCAACGATACAGTTCAATACAAGAGGGTTAGGGGCGCCCTGCTCCTTGGAGATTACAATCTAGGAGGGAGGGGCTAGTGGTACAAAAGGTAATAACTGTGGGGGACGAACTGATGGGAAAAATAGAAGATTTGGTTATTAGCTGAAGGCAGGATAGGCTTCCCTGAAGAGAGATTTTCAGAGATCGAAAAGTGAGCAGAGTAGGCAATAGTCGGACAGATTGGAGTACTGAGTTCCAGAAGATGGGGGAGGCTCTGGAGAAGTCCTGGAGATGAGCATGGGAGAAGGAGATAAGGGAGCTAGACAGCGTCATGGGAGGAGCGGAGAGGACGGTTTGGGTGATATTTGGAGATTGGTGATGTAACTGGGGCAGAATTATAAATGGCTTTTTATGTTATTGTTGATGTTTTGTATTTTATTCCTTGGGCAATGGCAGTGGAGGGATTGGCAGAGAGGGATGGCAGATATGGAATGGTTGGTAAGGTGGATGAGTCTGGCAGCAGCATTCATGAAAGACAGAAGAGGGGATAGCCTGCGATAAGGCCAGAGATAACAAGGGAGTGAATAAGTTGCTTAGTGGTTTCGGTGCTTAAAAACAGGCATATCTTGGAGATGTTACGGAGGTGAATTCTACAAGATTTGGACAGTGATTGGATTTGGGGCTGAAAAGACAGATGGGAGTCCAGGATTACACCTAGTACCCTAGCATGAGGGGAGGGACCGATGGTTGTATTATTGATCTTGATGGAGAAGTCAGGGGAGGGGGTATGGACTGGAGGGAATATTATGAGCTTGCTTTTAGAAAGATTGAGTTTGAGGAAGTGGAGTGACATACATGCTGACAGTTTAGTAATGCGAGAAGAGACTGAAAGGGTGAGGTGAGGAGTACAAAGATATATTTGTGTGTTATCAGCATAGAGATGGTAATTGAAGCCATGGGAGGTTATCAAGTTACCAAGGGAGGAGGTGTAGATGGAGAAGAGAAGGGGTCCACGAACAGAACCTTGAGGGACCCCTACAGAAATTGGAAGTGAGGAGGAGGAGACAGAGTTATAGGTAACATTGAAGGAGTGCACTGAAGGAGCGCTGCAATAGGTAGGAAGAGAACCAGGAAAGAGCAGAGTCTTGGAGGCCAAGAGAGTGGAGTGGCCAAGAGGAGGGGATGATCAACAGTACCAAAAGCCGCAGAGAGGTCAAGTAGTAAGAGTATGAAGTAGTGGCCATTGGTTTTAGCAGTTAGTAAATCATTAGTGAGTTTTAGTAGGGCAGTCTCAGTGGAGTGGAGTGAGCAAAAGCAGGACTGTAAAGGGTCAAGGTTGTTGCCAGTGAGGTAAGAACTCAGGCGATTGTAAACTAGACATTCTAAGAGTTTATAGGTAAATAGGAGCAGGGAGATGGGTCTTAAGTTGTTCGGTTGGTGGGGTCCAGTGAAAGCTTTTAAGTATGGGAGTGATCTGTGCATGCTTTAGAGGGGAGGGGAAGGAGCCAGTAGAGAGGGAGAGATTGAAGATGTGAGTGAGGGAGTATAGGATAGAAGAAGAGAGTGACCACAGTAGTTGTGAGGGAGCAGGATCCAGGGGGCAGGTGGTGAGACAGGCTTCTGAGAAAACCTTAGTAACCTTTTCAGTAGTAGCAAGGTCAAAAGAGGAAAGTGTTGAGGGAGGTACAGTTGCAAGAAAAAGTATGTGAACCCCTTGGGATTACGTGGAGTTTTGCATGAATTGGGCATAAAATATGCTCTGAACGTCATCTAAGTCACAATAGAAGAACACAGTCTGCTGAACATAATACTACACAAACATTAGATGTTGCCATGGTTTAATTGCACATAACATGTAAACATTCACAGTGCAGAGAGGAAAAAGTATGTGAATCTTTGGACTTAATAACTGGTTGACCCTCCTTTGGCAGCAATAACCTCAACCAAACATTTCCTGTAGTTGCAGATCAGACCTGCACAACAATCTGGAGTAATTTTGGACCACTCCTCTTCACAAAACTGTTTCAGTGTAGCAATATTCTTGGGATGTCTGGTGTGAATCGCTCTCTTAAGGTCATGCCACAGCATTTCAATCGGGTTGAGATCAGGACTCTGACTGGGCCACTCCAGAAAGCGTATTCTGTGCTGTTGCAGCCATTATTTTGTTGAATTACTTGTATGCTTTGGGTCATTGTCTTGTTGCATCACCCATCCTCTGCGGAGCTTCAGTTGGCAGACAGATGGTCGTACGTTTTCCTGTATAGTATAAGGAAAGAAAAAATATAGTATAAGGAATGCTAAGTGGATTAGATGTCTGTGCAATGGAGATGCCCTCACGAATCTTGTATTTGAAATGATTGGCAATCTCATAAGCAGTGAGTGAGTTACTGGGTGTATGTGGCGGTGGAGAAAGTAGAGTTAAAAGTAGAGAAGAGACGAAGAGGACTGGATGATAAGGTATTAATAAGAGTGACAAAGTATGCTTCTTTGGCAGCATGGAGAGGGGAATTGTATTTTAAGAAAGCAGATTTATATAGAGTGAATGCTGGCTGGGATTTGGTTTTACACCACAATCGCTCCAGTGCATGGATATGTCTTTTAACATTTCTGGTGTCATATGTCTGTCAAGGTTGTAATGGTCGGGGCCTGATACTTCGTGTATTTAGAGGAACTAGTGAGTCTAGTGTGGAAGAAAGCAAACTGTTGTAGACAGAAGTGGCCAGGTCAGGGCAGGACAGGGGAGAGATTCTGTCATAGAGGTGGCTGGTTGCCAAGTAGAAAAGAGAAGGGTTAAAGTTGTGAAGTTTTCTGCAGGTGATTGTTTACTGCTTGGAGGGATAGGAGTTTGAAGACAAGGACACTGTGAAGGTGATGAGATTGTGATCAGAGAGAGGAAAAGGGGTGTTGGTGAGGTTGTAGAGAGTGCAAAGATGGGAAAAAACAAGGTTTATGGTATTCCCATCAGAGTGAGTGGAGGACTGTGTCCATTGTGTTAGGGAAAAAGATGAGGTTAGGCTATAGAGTTGGGAAGTAGCTGGGTTGTTAACATTAATGGGTATGTTAAAATCACCAAGAATGATAGTGGGTATTTCAGAGGAGAGAAAGTAGGGTAGCCAGGCAGAGAAGTCATCAAGAAAGTGCGACACTGGTCCAGGAGGCCTATAAATCACTGCAATTCTCAGAGAAATGGGAGAAAACAGCCGAATACAGTGAGTCTCAAAAGAAGAGAAGGACCGAGAGGGAGGGGTAGGGAGGAATTTAAAGGTGCTCAGTGGGGATAGAAGCAGACCAACTCCACCTCTTTTCCAACCACTGGGTATGGGCAAGTGAGTCCAGTGGAGGCCTCCATGGGAAAGTGCTGCAGGATAAGCAGAATCTGCTGCTTGAAGCCAGGTTTCTGTAATTGCTAATAGGTTAAGGGAGTGGGACACAAAAAGGTCATGGACAGAGGTGAGCTTGTTACAGACAGAGTGGGCATTCCAGAGTGCACATGAAAAATGGAGGGTGGTTTTTAGGAGCAGGGGGATTGAGGTTAAAATGAGTGGATTGGGCTATTGCTGGAGGAAGGAGGGTGCCTGGTGTGGGGGTGAAATACTGAAGGACCAAGGTTAGGAGAAGGAGGGTGAGGAATGTAAGATAGGTGTGGGATGTAAATGAGTGCACATGTCTTCCTGTCTTAGTGTTTGGGTCAGCAGGTGGGTTAAGTATTATTATTATACAGGATTTATATAGCGCCAACAGTTTGCGCAGCGCTTTTCAATATAAGGGAGATAGTACAATTACAATACATTTCAGTACAGAAGGAATAGGAGGGCCCTGCTCGTGGAGCTTACAATCTAAAGGAAGGGGGAGGTGATACAAAAGGTGATAACTGCGGGGGATGATCTGGCGGAGGTGATTCAAGTATAGTTCTTAGGTGGAGGTGAAGTAGGCTTCCCTGAAGAAGTGAATTTTCAAAGATCACCTAAAGGCAGACAGGGTGGGGGCTGACCGGACATGCTGTGGCAGGGAGTTCCAGAGGATGGGAGAGGCTCTGGAGAAGTCCTGGAGGCGAGCGTGGGAGGAGGTGATGAGGGAGCTAGAGAGGAGGATATCATGGCAGGAGCGGAGTGGGCGATATGGGTGGTATCTGTGGATGAGGTTGGTGATGTAGCTAGGGGCAGTGTTGTGGATGGCTTTGTAAGCTGTGGTTAGTATTTTGAATTTTATACGTTGGGTTAGTGGAAGCCAGTGGAGGGATTGGCAGAGAGGGGCAGCAGTCGCTGATCGGTTGGTAAGGTGTATGAGTCTAGCAGCAGCATTCATAATAAACTGAAGGGGGGATAGCCTGTGTAACGGTAGACCAGTGAGGAGGGAGTTGCAGTAATCGAGGCGGGATATAACCAAGGCGTGGATAAGTTGTTTTGAGGTGTCATTGGTCAGGAAGGGTCGGATTTTGGAAATGTTCCGGGAGGTTGAGGCGGCAGGATTTAGCCAGTGAGTGGATGTAGGGCCCAAAGGAGAGGTCAGAGTCTAGGATTACGCCTAGCACCCTGGCATGAGGGGAAGGACCAATGGTTGTGCTGTTGATCTTAATGGTAAAGTCATGAGTGTGGGATCGGGGAGGAGGAAATATTACAAGCTCAGTTTTTGAAAGATTGAGTTTAAGGTAGTGATGTGACATCCATGCTGATATGTCGCTTAGTAGATTTGTGATTCGTGAGGAGGTTGAGGGGGTGACCTGGGTAGTGGAGAGATAGATCTGGGTGTCATCAGCATAGAGGTGATATTGGAAGCCATGGGAGGTTATCAGTTGGCCCAGGGAGGAGGTATAGAGAGAGAAAAGGAGGGGCCCAAGGACAGAACCTTGGGGTACCCCAACAGAAAGAGGAAGCGGAGCAGAGGAGGAGGAGTTGTATGTGACACTGAAAGTGCGCTGAGAAAGGTAAGAGGAGAACCAGGAGAGAGCAGAGTCACGGAGGCCGATGAAGTGGAGTTTACTGAGAAGGAGCGGGTGGTCGACTGTGTCAAAGGCAGTGGAAAGGTCAAGGAGTATGAGTATGGAGTAATGGCCGTTGGTTTTAGCAGTTAGTAGGTCATTAGTGAGTTTTATTAGGGCAGTTTCTGTTGAATGTTGTGGGCGGAAGCCAGACTGTCAGGGATCAAGAAGGTTGCTGTCGGTGAGGTAGCAGTTCATACGGTTGTGAACAAGGCGCTCGAGAAGCTTGGAGGCAAACGGGAGCAGGGAGATGGGTTTTAAATTATTCAAACAGGTGGGGTCCAGCGAAGGTTTTTTGAGTAAGGGGGTAACCAGTGCATGTTTGAGTGGGGAGGGAAAGGTGCCCATGGAGAGTGAGAGGTTGAATATGTGGGTTAGAGAGTTTAGGATAGAGTAGGAAGGAGGCTGCAACAGTCGTGAGGGGACAGGATCCAGGGGACAGGTGGTGAAGTGGGCCTTGAAAAGGAGTTCGGTAACTTCCTTGGTGGTAAAAGGGTCGAAGGAGGAGAGTGTAGAGTTTGGTGTTGGGCCTGGTATGTTGGTTAGAGGAGGAAGCTTGACACTGGAGATCTCATCACGAATTGTGTCTTCTTGAAGTAACTAGCAATCTTCTGTACAGTAAGTAAGTTGGTGGGTGGAGGCAGTGTGGGGTGGAGTAAGGAATTAAGGGTAGAGAAGAGTTGACAAGGATTGGATGAAAGAGTCTTGATGAGAGTGTTATAGTAGGTTTGCTTAGCAGCGTGGAAGCTGGAGTTGTATTTGAGAAGAGCGGATTTGTAGAGGGTAAAGCTGATAAATTTGTGATCAGAGAGAGGAAAAGGGGTGTTAGAGTGGTTACAGGGAGTGCATAGGTGGGTGAATACAAGGTCAAGGGTGTTGCTATTGGAGTGGGTGGTGGATTGCGATCATTGTGTTAGGTTAAAAGAGGAAGTTAGGTTGAGTAGTTGAGAGGTGGCAGGGGTGTGAATATTGAATGGGATGTTAAAGTCACCAAGGATGATGGCAGGCACCTCAGAGGAGAGAAAGTATGGTAGCCATGCTGAAAAGTCATTGAGAAAGCGTGAAACTGGGCCCGGGGGCTGGTAGATGACAGCAATCCTCAGACAAACAGGAGAAAAGAGACGAATACAGTGCACTTCAAAAGAGTGGAAAGACAGAGATGGAGGGGCAGGAAGAACCTGGAAAGTGCTTTGTGGGGAAAGAATAAGTCCGACTCCGCCCCCTTTCGTCCGTGGGTCTGGGCGAGTGAGTTCAGAGGAGGCCGCCATGGGAGAGTGCAGCTGAGGAGACAGAGTCGGAATCCTGGAGCTAGGTTTCAGTAATAGCAAGAAGGTTGAGGGAGTGGGAGAGGAAGAGGTAATTGATAGTAGAGAATTTGTTAGAGGCTGAGCGGGCATTCCAGAGGGCACATAGGAGGGAGAGGTTGGTGTGTGGAAGCAGGGGGATTGAGATGAGAGAGTGAGGGTTGCGGCTGCGGCCAGAGAGGGGAGTCTACTGCTTCTGTGGGTTGGAGTGTGGTGGTGGAGGGCCAGGGTTTGGGGCAATGTCTCCAGAAGTTAGTAGTAATAGGAGGGTGAGCGAGATTTATATGAGGGCAAATGCCGCAGTGCTTTTGTAGCGGTGACATTATGTGGACCAAGAGAGAGCAGGAGATAAGTGCAGTGATATTGAGAGGGCAGAAGTGAGGGTGATATGTACAGGTTGTGTGGTGGGGAGGAGGGGTAAACAAGAGAGAGTTTGAGAACAAGAGGTAATGAGAGCAGTAGTAGATAGATGGTAGAAGTGAGAGTGATATGTATAAGCTTTGGGGTAGATCAGAAGGGTAAAGAAATTCGATTTTGAGAACAGAGGATACTAATATGAAAAGGAAAATTAGAGGGGGCATATTAAAAAGGTACATGGAGTGGGAATCAGACATGTAGGAGATGTTTCCCAGGGTGTTTTGCTTGCAGTTCATCCAGATTGCAGCAGAGTTCTTTGTTGTACATATATAGGAAGGAGTCAGGCATTATAAATATTATTTGGTCTAGATTTTTACACCCACAGTTGAATTCTAAAAGAAACAGAAGTAGAAAAGCTTGAAGTGCACATGTGGCCAGAGTATGGACATTAACCAGTTGTGGATTTTGGGCATACTATGCATTCCCAAGAAACATAATTGAAGTACACAGAGCCTGTTTAGAAAACCTACCCTTCTCTCCTGCTCTCATTTGTTGGAGTTGCTGTGTAAATACAGCAGCTAAGTAGGGTTTGTTTACATCCTCATTGCTGTCTAAAGAGCCAGCTGGGGTTGACCACTTTTCAGAAAGGAGTGCAAGTGCAGCTGACAAGCATTCAGAAAGCCATAAATACCTAATAGGGTTTTTGGAATGGGAATACTGTGCCACAACGGCATGCTTAGCATTTGGCTACTTTTTTCAGCATGGTCCCATTCACTTGAATGAGTCAAAAGCTATATAAACACTGTTTAGTTTCAAGATAGAATGATACAAAGTCACATTTTTACTTTTGTATTCACTTTGTTACATTTATCTGCAGATCAAAGAGATGTGCTTCTATCGGCATATGATGTCAATTAGAGCAATAAGACAATTTAAAATAAATAAAATGTGTTCATATTTAACCTCTTATTAACCCTTACTTTTCTTTAATCAGGCCTGATTAACTCCTTCTTTCCTTCCCCTTTAGCTTTCTTGCTTTTCAATGCTAGGTCCACCTCCTGCTACATCAGACCAAATCAAAGGCAATTTCATTTGTTTTTGTTATGATCTATTTTGTCATTAGGTTTTTCAGTGTTGAATAAAAAAAACCCTTAATTTAATTTGTTAATACCTTTGCAGGGCTTTGTACCAGAATCAAAATTATATATGAATTAATTATATACGCGTTACTTTTTTTTTCTTTAACCAAAGATTTTATTAAGCATGTTTAAAAAAACATACAAACCATGACAAATCGTATGATACAAAGCGACAACAAACAATAGAGGAAAGGGAAACATCATACAACAAACACAGAAATACACATACAAGACCCACGCCAGGGTTTAGATAACACTGTGTAAGACAGAGGGCCACAAGGCCCACAACCACATTCAGAAATATAAAGGCTACATTCAAGAAAGGCAGCAAAAAAAACCACAAAGAGAGCCTCGCCCTCTTGAGGCAATATTGTCCCTGAGAATCATAGATTTGTTACATAACAATAGCAAATGATAGACAATTGGTCTAATATAAACAAACCATATGAAAGAAGAGAGAAAGAGAGAGAGTCAAGTAGATCCAGAGAGGGCTAAGGGATAAAAAAAAAAACCAGAACCCCTCCCCCCCTCCAATCCATAGAAAACAGAAAAACAAAAAGAAGGAAAAGAACAGGGAGAAGAAAGAGACAGGCCAGCAAAGAAAAAAGGTTTGCCTGAGGGGGAGAGCCACAATCCTCACAATCCCCACATAGGGGGATTGAAGAGACAGAACCCATCACATCATAGATTAGTGAGCTTCGTTGTAAAACGAGAAACCAGATGGTAATCCACCCATGGTTGCCAAATGGAGAGAAACTTAACACGTTTAGCCTTGGATCATGGACCTGACCTCCTCAAATTGTACAGTAGGGGACTTCCAAGAACCAGCAATAGTCTGCTTAGTAGACATAAAAAAATATTGACCAGTGAGCGGGGTCTTCAAGGTAGACCACAAAGTGGATTAAAAAGTAAGGCCTCAATAGGATCCTTTTTAAGGTTAATGGACATAACTGAATAAATTAGACTATAAACCTTAGTCCACAAGCAACGGGCCACTGGACAGGTCCACCAAATGTGGAGCACCGTACCCTCTACAGAGCAGTCCCGAAAACACCGAGAGTCATAATCTGGTATAAATTTAGCTAATCAAGATGGCCTAGATTGTAAGCTCCAAGGAGCAGGGCCCTCCTATCCCTCTTGTATTGAACTGTATTGTTGCTGTATTGTCTCCCTTTATATTGTAAAGCGCTGAGCAAACTGTTGGCGCTATATAAATCCTGTATAATAATAATAATGGGGTAAAATACCATCTTGAAATTACTTTATAGGAGTTCTCAAATGCTGGTATGTTACGAGAGCACCGGGAAACCCCTTGCCACATAGACATGCGTTACGTTTTTAAGCTATAACAAAGGTATTACTGATGAAACAGGACCATAGCAGCAATGTAAAAATTGCTTTAGTCCATATTGGTGTACAGGTGTGACATCTGAAGTATTTAAAGTGTGTATCCAAAATAATTCTGAATCATGGCAGATCAATACAAAATAGAATGCACACATTATTAGCCAACACAGCAGTTACTCAGCCAAAATAAAATGTGAACATTTTTATCTTTTGGAAACAGCTGTCTAAAAATTATGTTTTAAGTTTTATTCGTGCCAGCACACAATAAAACAACACAAATATTCTTAAAGAGTATAGGATGTTACCAGTCCGAAAATGTATATTGTTTGTAACTGTAAAAGAGCTGTGGAAAAAAATTGGTTTGGGGTGTCATTAGTGCACAAACACCATAACCTACACAAATAATCATACAGTGTACAGGATATTACCTGGCCAAAAAAACGAATTCTTTGCAACTGTAAAACAGTTGTGAACAAATTGGGTGTGCCAAATAAATTTTCCAATGCAATAGCAATGGTCCCAGTATAAGATGGTAATTGTGGCGGGAACTCCAGGAAAAGAATATCCACCTTCGCAGTAACCCCCCCCACACACACACACACACACACACACACACACACACACACTGCAAAAGTTAACTGTTGTTATTTCTAGGTGATTGTAGAACAGCTTCCTTCACTCAACTGATTTCTTGCTCTGGCCACAGTTTAGGCCTGTGGGTGGAGCCTCATCATCATCATGCACCATACAGGGATATCAACCCGCTATATTATGCTAGGGAGGCTGAAGTATGACCAGAGAAATCAAGATCGCTCAATGATTAAATCACACCGTGTCATTTATTTTGACCATGGTGTCTTCCAACAAAATCCCCGCCTGTAGCCATGCCCCTCTGTCACATTTTACCCCATTTGGCCCAATCAGATTGAAACACATTAGAGAGTATGGCTACAGGTAGGGACTGTGTAGGAAGCCAGCATAATCAAATAAATTACACAGGTGCCAAAACCAATGTGCGACCTTAATTTCTATGTTTGCTGTGCTGTATGGAGAGGGGACAAGCTCTTTAAAGCTGGCACATCAAGGACCAGAGATCTATGCACAGGGTGGCACTGATTTCATGACCTGTACCAGAGGCAGTCATGGCTTACAGAGCAGCTACAGATGACTGGTCATAAAGTTGGAGGGACCCTTCTGGAGCAAGGTAAATAATTACACCTTAATCCTCTTCCCCTAAACAAATGTTTTACCTTAGGAGTGCAAAGGAACCCACTGCAAGGATGCATTTCTTTATTTTCCTGAAGCTGGGCTTCAGTGGTGGTTGAGTGTGCTCATGGAAGCAGCTGATGGCAATGGTGGCAGGAGGTGGGATTTATTTCAGACCTGCAGAGATGAAAGAAAAGGCTTAGGCTGTACAGAAAATAAATACTTTGGTTGGCAGTATCCTCAAATAAGTGACTCAAGCAGGGGTTTGGTAGTTGTCACAAATCCAGGACAGGTTAATTTTAACAAACAACAGCAGGACAACTTTGTACGGGGACTTTTCTGTCACAAATACCCCTGCAGCACTAAATGTACATTTAGAGAAGACTCTGGCTGCAGCTCAATTGAATATTGTACAAACTCTGGCCAGTTTTCCAACCTAGTTACTCAATAATGAATAGAGTTGTCTGTTGGAAGATTGTAAACATCCACCCCTAACCCCACATACTCCCCACCATTTAATGCAGCAGCTGTGATAGCTGCTAGCAGAGGATTTTAACAGGTTACTCCATACCACATCCTCCTGGAGTTTTCTTTTTCATTCCCTCTGTGAGGGCAAGATGAACTCTGTTACTTTTCCCATGTAAGAAGGATCTAGGAGGGTTGCCCATTAAAATTGGTCCCTTTCCTTGATAACACAAATCCTAGGGTACTTCCACAGGCTCTGCAGTATGAACAAGTCCATCCATCACAAATTACTGAGGGTGGAACAACCCAAATTCTTGGGGTATCTGAGGAAGCCATTGTCCTCAGATAATTCCCCTTACACACATCCACCTAGCCTACAACTCCCTGTATTGTTGAGGGTTGGAAGACTGTCCAATGTCCTCCTCCTGAACACAACCATGACAACCATACTCCTCATGCTTCTTCTGTACCTGCAGAGGCCTCCCAGGGATGGTGTCTAGATATATTGGGCCCTGAGACACCAGGGAATCCTCCTCTTCCTTCTGTTGTTTTGCTTTCAGTGCCCTGTCTATAATGTTACACAGTGTCTGCTTCAGCAGGAAGCCCACAGGAATTGTGATAACTAAGCCCACATTGTCACAGCTCACTATTCTGGTTGCCTGCTAATGCATCTTGTATGCTAACCCAGTGACATGAGCAGAGAACCCTAGCTCCTTGTGCCATATGCTCCTAGGTACTCATTTATGGCCCACTGACACATGCTGTGCAACTGCTGCAGCATGGCCAATGTAGACTTCCACTTGGTAGGCATGTCACATATCAGGTAGTATGCAGGCAAATGGGGTTCTTGCTGAATTTAGGAGAGCCTAGCCCTGGCTGGGTATGACCACCTGAAGTGTCAACAAGCTCTGCTGACCTGTCTCATCTTGTAAGCCAGGTTACCATACCTATCCAGGAAGCACTGAACCACCAAGTTGTGGTGCTGTTGCTCATATCAACCAATCAGTTTATATCTTTAATTTTGAACTGCTGATTAGCTGTTCTCCAACTGAGGCAATGTTTGTCTCAGACACCTATTATTGATTTTCCCACCCACACGGTGTTTCCAGTCTGTTTTTCATGTAGGAGAATCTTCACTTCTGGGCTATCACTGCCCTGGCACTCCATCTACCTGTTCATAAACGTTGCATGATTAAATCTTTCATATCCCTACCCCCCCAACCTTTCTCCCTGTCTTGGGGGGTGTCCAAAGTTGACAAAGAACACCTGATTTCACTTGGCTAAGCCTTAACTGTGAGCACCTATGGCACACCTGAATGTGCTGTCCTGAACTGTAAAGAGTCTTAATTCACCCAACAAAAAAAGTATTCAGATCCTTATTGGTTCCTAAAGAAATGTGGTCTGTCTCCAGGAAACCCACTATTCTGAATCAGCAACTCCTAAAATATAACCAGGATAACCATACATTTTGAAAAAATGGGACTTTACAAGCAGCAAGATTGCAGCAGAAGAAATACCGTATATAACAACACAATTTTATTTATCCAATTTTAAAAAAACAGAAGGAAAAGTACATTCTACATGGCATTGTACAGAGAATGCGGTGGTTTGGCTGCATATCACCAAAAGAGAGAAGCCCCAACACATTTCAATTCATAGAATTTATACTTTGAATCTTCTTGAGGGGAAAAACAGTAGAAGACAGCAAAAACATTCTATAAGATAATAAAATGTAGATCACAACATCATACAAATATGTTTATTGGAAGAAAAAACAAAGGAAGAAAAAGGCATATATACTAAATATATATATTATCAACTCACATCACCATACGTGTATCAAAAATTAGAATTAGAAACTCCTTGCTGGTTCATTCTTGGCATCATATAGGCAAGAAGACACTCAAGTGATCCAAGTGGGTGAATGTAAACTAGATGCAATTACAAAGATACTGAGTTACACACTAAATAGTACACTGGCTTTGCATATATAATATATATAGGACAAAGAAAAAGGAAAAAAAAAAAACCTAGATCAAATTGTCTAGTGGAGACCAATGAAGGGCTATGATGAGCTGTGCATGTCTAAACATTTGAGTTACAATGGAACACCTTCAGAATTTGGCATCTACCACAAAAGGGAGCAAAAACATCAAAATTCCCCCATATTAGGGCATACTGAGTAATACAAATAAAATATACAAGTACAATATAAGTATTAAATGACTCTGTAGTAGGAAAACAGTACCTGAAATGAATACAAGCAATGGGATCTCCTAATGGGTATATAGTATGTAACAGTTTCTGCAGTTGTTCCTCTGTCAAACATCAGAGTATAGGGTCTATAGTATGTCTCCAAATATGGCCCCTAAAAAAATGATAAACAAATGTATACTTGGTGTAACTACTCTGATAAACAGATGGAGAGGAGAAAAAAAAGTAATGCCAAGTAGTACTAATATATCAAAAAATATACCTCTATTTTGTGCCAGAATGTCAGAGCCTCAGAGCACCACAGCCAGGACATCCACTTCCAACCAGTGAACTAAAACTGAGCATCTTGTATAACAAAAGAATCCAATAAAGACCCCATTAGACAACACATTAGTTTCCAATTAATCAATTAGTTAATGCCCTACACATGGGAGAAATGTCTCCCATCACTCAAGATGTCCACTGTCGACATCCGGGCCACAGTGACGTCACTTCTGATGTGTATGCCACGCCAGAACATCACTTCCGGTCTGGCACAGTCAGCGCCAACATGTGTGTTTGTCCCAAGGTTTCCAAGCAACCGGTCTCTAATTGAAAGGGAGACAGATGACAGCCACTCAACCTACAAAGGAGACAAAGGACTGAAAGAAATCCCCATTTCACAAAACATCGTGTATGGGGCCACACATGCCGGATGCACTATAGTAACACCAGGGAGGCCAGCAAGGATATCAGTCAAAAACAACAAACAAATAAAGTGCAAACAACAAAGTATGAACTATTATGTTCTCAAAAGATATAATAAAAAGACCCACCAAAGAGAGAGACAAAGGGAAAAGAGTTTCCCAGCATCTTCCCCATTAGGGCAGTCTCAAAAACAGAATCAAGATAGCTATACAACAAATTACAAAAATTACATAGACATACCAAAAATAAAAAATATATATGAAATAAAAAAAATCAAGTCAAAACATGAAATCCATAGTTTTCAATCATAGATCATGTTCTGACCTGCCAGAAATTAAGCCTTCCAAAAATGTTTTTTTCATTTAATTCCAGAAATACATTCGCTTTTAAACGATGAATCCACTTCATTTCTTTTTGTAAGAGAATGTTGTTCAAGTCACCTGCCTTGTTATTAAGATATAGCTTTTCCAGAGCCCAAAATTTTAGCTCTTGCATTCTATATCCATGTGCTTTACCAATATTTCTTCCAATAGGTGAGTATATGTTGAAACTTGCAGCAGCATGTGTATGTTCACATATCCTATGCCAAAATTCACGCATTGTCTTGCCCACATAGCTTCACATGGGCAAGACATGATGTACACCACCCCCCTTGTGAGACAATAAACAAACTGTCTTGGATGGAAGGTCTTTCCATTTGGAAGTATTGGATATTTTTCATGACAGATAAATTTGGAGTAATTATGCGACCCACAGGGGAAAGTACCTTTTTCTAATTCGATGTTCTTACCATCCCTTGAGCTAAAGTTGTTTTTAACTAATTTATCCCTCAGAGAGGGGGCTCTTCTATATGTGATTTGGGGCGTATAAGAAATGTATTTAGCAATTTTGGGATCTGAGATCAATAAATGCCAATATCTATTAATATATTTCTTGACCAAAACGTGCTGATTGTTGTAAGCTGTTATAATTCTAACAGGTGGATTTTTTGGATTCTTAACACTTCTTGAAGATGGTTCAAAAAGTAAATTTGTGAATGATTGTTTCAAAACTCTATTAAATGCTTTGCGTAGACAAGTCCTAGAATATCTTCTCTCTAATAATCTTTGTCTTAGATCATCAGCCGCTATTTTAAAGTTAGTATCACTTTGACAGTTTGTCCTTAATCTCAAATTTTGAGAATATGGAACTGAATTCAGGAGAGGTACCAGGTGAAAACTATCAGCTCTTAGAATAGTATTGCCAGCTATAGGTTTTCTATATAGATTGTTGGATAATGTTCGATCTGAAGCAATCTCAATTTCCAAATCCAAAAAAGTTATTTTATGGGCGTCATAAAATATATTAGCCCTCATTACCCACAGGTATATTCTTCTTGTGTTCAAATGAAACACCAAGTAGTATTAGTTGGGTTCAAGCAGTTACCCCACTTTACTTCTAAGTCTCTGAAAAGGATCCAGGGAGGCACTATTTCATCCTGCTGGGCCTCCTGAGGATGTTGAGATTACGCTTGTTACATAATATGCTTTCGACACAAGCCCAAACCCAAATTCCATCACTCTTGTTCTAAGTAAATGCCTCTTACAAAAAAAATTTATAATATGTAATGAGTCCAGTCAAGTTAAATTTCTTTACTTGAATAAATCAGCACATTCTGTGAACATCCCAGCATCCATCTGGCATTTAAGACCCTTCTAGTGCATCACTCTCTTGTTAATGCCTGGAACCAACCTGTTGGGATCATACTGTCTACCTCCTTCCCCATAACACCTTTTCTAAGACAGACAATATATTAATGCTACATGCCTTGATCCTGTTACTTTTAGATGCTTTCATTAAACCAGTTCCATGGTCTGGTTATTGCGTTGTTCCTATCTCCCTTCCCTCACTTCTAAGCCAACCCAACCATGAAAATAAATCTTAACTGAACAAAGCCTTTTGGGAGTTAGACCTCTTATTGGCAGAATCAGTTCAAAAAGTGATTTGCAGATCGAAACATACATTTTATGATGGAGGTAATGATCCTGACACGGATTTAGCACTCAGACTTTGCAAATCTGATCATGACCACAAACCAATCCATCTAAAAAAGATCCAAATACACATATACTAGTAATTAGGGATGCACTGCTCCTGTGTGAACCCAGGCTTATCATAGTGACTTCAGCCTGGTTCACACAGGAGCAGTGCGGGAAATCACATATTATTCGGACAGGAATCATGCGGAATTCCTGTTCAAATAACATTCATTTTGCATGGGTTCAAATCTCAATGCACCACACCCCATGAAAAAGGTATCGGTTTTAGGTATTAGAGCATTTGAATGAGTACAAGCGCTCATGCAAATGCTTACTACGGCACCGATGTCTGAACCAGTATTGCTATTTGTGTAACCCTACTTGTAATCCTACCAAAGTCCTCTGAGAGTTTGATAAAAGTTTCTCCCCATTTATATTTCTCCAGGAGAACCTTCTTACCCTCGTTGAAAAATCACCCTGCAATTGCTGCCAGATTCCTACAGGAAGCACCTGGAACAGCCAATCACTGAACTGGAGGTCAAACAGGTGATCAAAGTGCTGAAACCTAATAAGGGACCCGGCCCCACTGCCTTTCCAGCAATCTATTATAAAAAGTCCACTAAACTATTGAAATAACATCCCTCCCAACAGGTAACGCTGACTGCCATAATTACCATAAAACCCAATATGGATGACACCACCTAGTCCAATTATCACCCAATATTGTTACTCAACCTGATAATTAAAATTCTAGTCAAAATTCTTACTCTGTATCTCAATCCCATAATAAGCTTCCTGATACATAAAGACCAAGTGGGGTTTATTCCCACCGCTAGAGAAGTGATAGCTTATGCAGATATCTCTCCTCTTGCATACCATTAAACACAGACACATTTCAGCATATTTTTTTATAACTAGGTATCCGGAAAGCTTTCGATTGCATCCAAAATTAGATATAGAGTTCCTCCTGCGCTTCTATATGGTGATAAATGTGTAAATAAGCTGCTAACACTCTAACCTAAACCTTAAAGTAAATGTGCAAAATATTAAATTAGTGTAGTGCTAATAAATAAAAAATAAAATATAAAATCATAAACCATAAATATAAACAATAATGATAAATATACTAATAAAATATAAATAAACAAATCTATAGTGATCTGATCCAGTAAGGATATAATTTATGCCACAAAAACACGTGATAGAAACAACGTGAAATGACAAACTGGTCCTAAATTTGGACCCCGTGTGGTGAAAACAACATCAATGACAACCCCCCAAAATACCTATCTTTTATTATTTTCTGGGGGTACCTATTTAACACCTTTGGAAGGTGGAGCTTTGGCCCAAATTTTATGCAGTAGGTAACCTCTTTCTATTCTACCCCAAAAGCTTGTGTGAAATACTTTGGATTTAAATTTGACCCCTTCAACAACGAAAAAGGCACCCTGCAGGGATTTCTCTCCCTCACAATTGAGCCCTATGCCAAAACTCATCAGGGAAAACTTCAATTAACACAAAGTTATTTTGACCAAAACCTAATACTTCCTATACTAAGATAACTATCCCCCAACCATATCAAAACGAACTCATCTTCTGACCACCAGGAAGGCACTAATCCCCTGACTAGGAAGAATTACCACAGTCAAAATGACAGCGCTACTTAAGATCCTGTATCACTTCAGGGTCCTCACATTATGCTCCCTGCTCACTATTTACTCGATATACAAAGAAGGGTTATGAAATTAATATGGGGGGGGTCTTTCAAACTCAGAACAACTCTATTTCAAGGCTTTACAGTTATCACAACTAACCAGCTATCATGCCATATGGGAAATTCTGCTTTGGATATCTTTTTACCCAATGAAAATATGCTATGTCTGAACACAGCCCATAGGAAATATACCTTGAATTGGCCCACTTGCTCTGGGTCACAATGAAGTAGACAGGCAGGCGGAGTTTCCCCATGTGCCACTACTCTCTTTCCTTCACGCTCCCCCTACTACCAGAGCTACAAATCCACCTCTTTTTTAGCCTGGGAAAAACTCAGTATGACTAGAATACATACTCTAATAGTCATACTGTTTCCAAACCTTGCAGAAAGAGTTCCACTTTCCAATATCTTAAACATTTAGATACCTTCAGGTAAACTATATTCTACCACATAACTCAAAGTGTCATTTCTCTCTAGCCCCTCATGGGATTTGAATAGAAATGTCTGAGGAATCCTCACTCCTCAGGCCTAAACTTTTTATTGTAATCCACCATGGATTCTAAAATTGGCCCCACAACCATGTTCCTAGACCCATAAATGGGCGTCTGACCTCAATGTCACTCTTGAATAGGAAGACTGGAGCCAAATTTAGGCAACTACAAAATTTTGCTCCTTAGATCTAGCACCCCTAGAAACAAATTATAAAGTATTCTCTCACTGGTGGTTAGTTTCAGGGAAGATGTACAAGTTTATCTGCAGCTACACGTCCTCTTGTTTTTGGGGATGTGCAGAACTAGGATCTCATGCACACATCTTATGGACTGGCCCAATAGTTTGTGCCTGTTTGGGTGGGATCCTTAGCATTATACGCAATCTACTAGGCACCAGTATATCCCTAGTCCCTGTTGTGACACTTCTAAATAAAGGCCCCCAGGTATTAGCATTGCACAATTTAGACTTTAAAATCAAGTACTCACGACAGCAAAACAAACAATAGCTAAAACCTGTAAGAGCCTAACACTTTCATTTGCCGTTCTATAACTAAAAACACAATCACTCAAGCTCTGATTTACAGAAAGATTGAAGCAGCTTTAGCAAACAAGATCACCAAGCATGCCAAGGTACGGCAACCCTTTAAATATATACCAACCACCAGACTTTGATAACACTCTATTGGAAGGCCTTTCCCCCTTCTCCACTACAACCTAAATAAATAAATAAATCAGACTCTCATTCCACTCTGGACCCTCAGAACTCCCCCACAATTTCCCATACTTACCCTATCCTCCTACTACTTGTTTAATGAGTTTCCTGCCACCTACACATGTGCATTTATTATCTCTTGTATAACACAATAAATAGCTTCCTGAAAAAAGCTTCTGTGTACTATATCTAGCATGCAAATATACCTCTATTTGATACTGAATGCACAATTTTCATTAAAACTTTCTTCTGAAGCTCAATAAAAACATTGAACAAATAATATTTTATTAATAGTAGAAAATATAATAATAATGTGCATTTAATAGACTGCCTTTTCTTTGATTTCCCTTTAATTTTTGTATGAACCGTAATAAAGCAACTACTTTCCCAACTACCTTTAATTTCCCTGTACTGGGAGTCAAAAACTTTTTTTTATATAAGTTCCTGTTTCTTTGGAAATCTGTGCTGATGGCAATGTAAAAAAGAAGCAGACAATTTAAAAAATACTGTTTCAAAAAAGTTGACGCTTTTCCTTCAGTACAAGCTTTTATTTGTTTTGGGGTTTTTTTTCAGAATTTGAGTTCAGTTCAATAAGTTAACATTTTTGGCAGCGCCCTGAAAACGACAAGCCAGTAAATAAACACACAAAGGAGATCAATAAGCAATATTCATAATGCATTCATAAAAAAAGCTATTTTAAACAGATGACTACCTGTGTCTGCCATTTACTTTTAAAAGCACAGTTTGCATATAAGCTCATATCCAACGCCAAATTTTTGCCTCGATTTTAACACAACAGTACTTATGTAAAATGCATGTAAACCAAAGAGAAATAAAGTTGACACTGCCTGATTGATATTATGTAACATTTTCATATTTTTACTGCCAGTGAGATATTACCCAAATCACATGACCCTTCCCCTCAAAGCCAGAACATAGGCATCATGTGCCTAGTAGTGAAACAATTATACAGTATTTTGCCCACAATCATGCTTAGATGTACAACTGGGAATTTAGCATGTTGAGCAGAGGTAAATTAGTGAGCAGCCTTTCACCAATACTATCCTGTTAATAAACCCAGAACTACTGTAAAATCAAAGTCCAGACACCAGAAACAAACTAAACAATAGAGTGGAGAATCTCTGTTCCTGAATGCCATCTGCATTGACATCAGCAGTGGGGAAAGTGAGACCACACAGCTTCATTTGATAACGACCACCTCCTTGGGAGAGAGAAGATAACTCAATGGTTATGGCCCATGTACATTATTTATTTATTACAGGTACTTGTATAGCGCTGTCAATTTACGCAGCCCTTTACATACATATATTGTATATTCACATCAGTCCCTAACCCTCAAGGGGTGTACAATCTAAGGTCCCTAACTCACATTCAGACATTGGCCAATTTAGACAGGAGCCAATTAACCTACCAACATGTTTTTGGAGTCACATATACAGTATGTCAGCAGCCTTATGACAATATTATAAAAAACAGCCTTATAAAAGTATAGTTTAATAAACTATAAATGAAAAGCAGAATATATGATATAGTACAAAATATAATTAAAAACAAAAATAAAGCATACAAAAGTTTGCACACAATACAATGTAGAATATAATTTGAAGCTGAACTCCTTGGAAATGAAAAAAATATCCTTGCAGTCCACATCTGTTTTACATGACTGACATACAGTCATGTGTATCTTCATATTTAACAGTTTTGCAAGCCAGGCAGATTTTAAATCTAAATGCATTCATTATGTATGTCTCATCTCCGCAGAAGGAAATTACATTCTGCCTGCAATAATTGTATTATTAAAAATGGCCCTTTTCTCCGTCTACAAATTCTTGTAGCTCCATCACAGCCTGGATAAACAGTTCATGGATTAGGAGTTACCCATGTCTAGATACTAACTAAGATTGGTCTTCTCTTTAAATTAATATTTACTGGATACTAAACTTGGCAGAACACCATTGGGTCATCTTCTAATCCCATTTATATTAGATGAGGATTAGCATAATATATACACCTTCCACAAGGTGGTCTCCACCAGAGTTAACTGATTCCTATACATTTACTGAAAATGGGTTTCATGGTCACGTCACATTCCAAAGCAGATTTTGCACATTCAATATGGAGCTGTGTTCCATATTAGTAAATCTCCCCCATAGTGTCCAGTGGAACAGAAGTAGGAGCACAGCTCCACAACGAATGTACAAAATTTGCTTTGGAATGGAAACATCGCAACCAATTGGAAGTGACCATGCAACCCATTTTGTGGAGACAAGTAGCTGATCTGCTCACCTACTTAAAGCAGATCTTCACTCCCAGCCCCCCCCCCCCCATTTTTTTTAAACACCTGCTTACCCAGTGGATCCAGCATTGTCCTGTAGAATCCTTCTCTCTTCTGCCACTGATCGGGTCCTGTGTGCCCATATTCTTTGTGCTGTCATTGGGAGGCGGCCGGCTCTTTCAGGCTCAACTGTCAGGCCTCCCAGTGACACATGAATGAAAGACTATGCCTCCTGGGATATGTGAAATGCATATCCCAGGAGGCACAGGGAGCCTAGGCAAGTTTTCTGACTGCTTTACAGGACTAAGCGATATATACCTAAGTGCTGGTGGAAAGCACTGTAACGTGCGTGTGATACTGTGTATGCTTTTAATTGGTTTTAAATAACAGAATGTGGTTTTTTATACTATAACACCTCTCTTGTCTCTCCCTATTCTACATGCTAAGAGATATATTATAGAGGCACTATGGAAGTAGTAGATGGTAGAAACCCCTTTGGAAACAAAGCACATTTTGAATCAGTTTTACTCATACTGGGTCAAATAAATCTGGTTACTTCTCGCTCATAAGTTTAGAGGTGTATTCACGGATATGGGCTACGGACATCACATTGATTTGAAGCACTTTCAGCATATGTATTTTTATTTGTGTAGCACTGGACACTATGGGGGAAATTTATTATAACTGGAGCATACAAAATCTGGTGCAGCTCTGCATAGAAACCAAATCAGCTTCCAGGGTTTATTACCAAAGCTTAACTGAACAAGTTGAAATTAGAAGCTGATTGGATATCTATTAAATCTTCCCCTATGAAATCATTATATGTGGAGCACTTGATAAAACTTGAAGCACTGATCACTTCGATGCTAATATCACAATTTATTAATGTTAATGTTTACACATTTTTTATAGCGCTGTATATTTGTATTTTGTCAGATACTGCAGATTTTATTTATTTATTTGAACTAAGCGAAGATATATAACTATTGTATACATAAAACATAATTTATGGCCAGTATAGCTATAGCTCTGTGATGGAAAAATCCTTCCTCACCATGTCTGTCACAGTGGAAAACACTAATTAACCAAATCATACCCCTTGAAAGAGTTACTATCTGTATGCATAAAAGAAACTTCCCTCTCAAGTTCCCTAGGATATGGGATACTTGGTGTGAATCTTATTGTTATTCTACCATAATTACAATATGTCTGAAAGTAGTTGTAAAGGCTCAAGGTTTTTTACCTTCATGAATTTTATGCACAGTTAAAAAACCTTCTGTGTGAAGCAGCCACCTCCCCTGACCCCCCCGACCAACACCCCCTACTAGTTACCTGAGCCCATCGAGATCCAGCCATGAGCATGTGGCTCTCCGGCTCTCTGGACACGCAGAGCAGCAGCTCAGGAGCAAGCGAGGAAGGGAGCGGCCAGGACCACTGGCAGAAAACTCGAGAAGAGGAGCATCGGGGTTGCTCTGTGCAAAACCACTGCACAGAGCAGGTGAGTATGAGATGTTTGGGTTTTTCTTTAATTGCCTTTAATATCACTTTAAAAACACCCTAACTTTCCATTGGTACTGTTGTAAATTGAATGACTTTTATCTTACACTTTCATAACATATACTGTCAAGTCCTAATTATAAGTCGGCTGAACCTCTCATGGTTCTTATTTTCTCAGTTATACTATACCTCAATTTCAGACTTTGTAGCCATGATGTCTGCCATGCCTGTATTGTTTTGAATGCAATTAAAATAGAGGTATTTAAATAGCTGTTTTAAAGGAACAATACCTTTGAACATAGAAATTTAACTTTTTTTTAATTGACAGGTGCACTTCTTTTGTAAAATGGGGAGTGGGGGATAACATTTTTAATTAACTTTCTTTTTTTTTATAATGTATATTTTATCAGTTTGTGTAAAAAGAAAAAAAAATGTCTCAACCACTGAAAGTTCAAAATCTGAGTTAGCCTCATGCTCATCCACAAATTGGAAAAAAAAATTGGACGGAAACAAAAACTAAACTAGTTCAATTGCTTGCAGCAGTGATCTCCCAGTATGTACCCTTTACAAGTTATTGTCTGTTTCAGTATATGGTTCTATTTAAGCAGACTTACATGAGGTCTTTATTGATTACCAGACAGCGCAACTGAGGCTTTATAGGCTTACATTTTAGACTGATGACTGAAAGCGACATATCTTTGGTACAAAGCTTAGCCAATAATGTCAAGATGAAATGTCAGGATGAACCAGGGCTCTCCAACATTCTTAGGTTTTTTACCCTTGGGTAATTGTATTCACTGGCATCAACACAAACCTGAAAATTCTATTGTTAGTGGACATACTGTATTGTCCTGGGCTTTTGTATTCCAGTAAAATGATTTTCCTGTTCTCTTCTCTGTTTGGTATGACAATATTGTGCTTAATATATCCTGGTAACATTCGCTAATTAATGACTCCTGCACCTTTGAACTTTTCTCCTGTCTGTAATGGATTGTTGCATATAACATTTTTCTTTCTTCAAGTACAATAGACAGCAAAAAATATAGAGGCAGTATTTCCGGAGTATACATCTTACCCTGATCTGTAATTTACCATTGCCAGGGAGAATGACATAACTGATTCCAGCGCAAGATATAAATGTTTTATCTCAATTGATCCTGTTTCAAATGGAAGCATTTCTGTTTTAACACAAGGTATGAGGACTTTACAATTCCAAATAATAGTCTAGAAACATAGCCCAGAGTCAGTCTGCCAGGCTGGTGGGTTTCTCTATGAGTTGTGCTGCTTTGCAAAAGGTGGTGTGAATAGGCACCTTGCTATTCATGGGTTATAAGGTCTCTGGACTGGATGGATTAAAAAAAAATATTTCAAAGACTCTATTACTAAACAATCTATGTGTAAAGCATTAACAGTGTTATGGCTAGTTACACTGGCCGGGAATTTTTTTAAAATGAATTCTATGGTCGCAGCATACACTTTTATTTTATAACATTAGCTGTGTAATGGTTATTTTTGACAATCCAATAGAAAATTGCAGAATTGCATTTCATGTTGTAAGTGCTGCCTGTCTGCCAGTCACATTTTTCCACAAGTTCCTGGATTCCATGCATACTTTCCAGCTTCTCCTCTCCTGTTATGATTTCTAAGGACTACATATCCCATGGTATCTTGTTGTCTGCATGCAGTGATTCCTGTAAAAAAACCTTCTGTGTGCAGGAGCCCCCCTAATACTTACCTAAGCCCCATTGCGATCCAGCGATGTGCATAAAAGCAGTGGCGTCTCTAGGATTGGTGACTGCTGGTGCAATAAATCACACCCCACATCCCCCTCGCTATCCTGCCACAGTGCTCTGTCCTGCCGCTGCGGAGTGACAGGCGGACAGGCAGTAGGGCACTGAACATGCTATCCCATTGGCAGGCCTCTCCCCATCTAGCCTGCCACGGTGCTACTTAATGGTGTCACCCAGGCCTGGACTGGGACAAAAAATAGGCCCAGGCATTTTAGACTGAGCAGCTCATTTGTGGCCCACCAGTCATAATAACCAAGCTCTTAGTCCCAAAATGAAATAATATGTCAATGCGGCTCTCAGTGATCAGATGGGTATTGTAGGCAAAAGACCCAAAGTCATTTATACTATCATATTGTAACATGCATGGTGAGCTTTAAGCTGGCCATATTCCATACAATCTGATTGTACAATCTCCTTTAGAGCTACTATCAAATGTGTAGCACAAGGGCCTGCCTGATTGGATGCAGACTGAATATATGTTTAGCTATGTCCTTATATTACATGGTTTTGGTAAATATAAAGGAGAATGTCCAATCTGATTTTTTTTTTAGTGTTGGGTCAGCTTTATGGAGCTTGTACAGTCTGATTGTATATTGTATGGTCACCAGAAAGGGAAGGAGGATGAATAGATAGACAGACAGACAGACAGATAGAATGGACAGAAAGAAGGATGGGTGGGTGGATGGACAGATGTATGGATGGTTTGCTGGACAGATGGATGGAGGGAAGGAAGGGTAGATGGAGGGATAGATGTATGGAGGGGTGGATGGATGAATGAATGGAAGGAGAGAAGGGCGAATGGGGGGGGGCAGATGTAAGGATGGATGGATGGACAGATGTATGGATGGATGGATGAATGAATGGATGGATGGAGGGAAGGGTAGATGGGAGATACAGATGTATGTATGGATGGATGAATGAATGAATGAATGGAAGGAGGGAAGAGTGGATGGGGGAAGAGATGTATGGAGAGAAGGAAGGATGGATGGTTGTATGGACAAATGTATGGATGGATAGATGAATGAATGGAAGGAAGGAATGGTGGATAGAGGGACAGAAGTATGATGGGATGGTTGGATGGATTAATGGACAGATGTATGAATGGATAGAAGGATAAATATAAGGAGGGAAGGGTGGATTGGGGGGACAGCTGTATGGAGGGATGGGTGAATAGATGGAAGGATGGCTGGGGGACAGATGTATGGAGGGATAGGTGGATGAGCGGAAAAGTGGATGGAGGGGCAGATGTATGGATGGCTGGATGGATGAATGGAAGGAAGGGAGGATGGGGGGACACATGTATGGAAGGATGGGTGGATGGATGGAGGGGCAGATGTATGGTGGATGGATGAATAGAAGGAGGGAAAGGTAGATGGGGAAACAGATGTATGAAGGGATGTGTGGAGTGTGAGCAGCTGTCATGCACTGACCTGGTTTTCTCCGGACTGGCCTCTTCCTCCAACTGCAGAAGTGGACTTTACTAAACACCACCAGGACATTGCTGGGGCTGCTGTGTTTCTTGGAGGTACACAATTGGTCACTGTTGGACTCCCTGGCCTGTCTCTTCTGGCAGATGAAAGAGCTGGCTATAGCTGCAGCCATGGTCAGGGTGGAGAATAGAGTCCCCTAGAAGTAGAGCTGGGTGTCAGTAGGAGAGGAGCACTGCCAGCTAGAGGAGAGCTTGGCTGCAGGTGTGCTGAATCCTCCCCATACTCTTCTCCAGTGTCCCGTGATCCCCCACAACTGTCAGGTGCCAGGATGCCGCTTCACCGGTCTGACGATTTTAAATCCCTGCTGCATCTGTACCTTTCAGCATGTACGGACGAGAGGCATTCTGATTGGTCAGCACTGTCACATGGATGCAGCTGGAAAATCAGAATCTGTCTAGCCTGTCCTGTCAGCGCTGCGGATGGCCCCCCCAGTGCTAACGACACATGCCACAACCATTGTTTAGGACATGCAGCCCCATATGGCCAGTCTAGGCCTGGTATCACCCCTCTGGCAGGTGTCAGTCGGTTGTGGTCTGCACCCCCATAGCGACCATAGTCATTGGCTCCCACTGCTGTCAATCACAGCCAGTGAGCCAATGAGGAGAGAGGGGGCAGGGCCAATCCATCTCTCTGTGCGTGAATAGACACGCAGAACAACGGCTTGGGAGCGAGCCTGCTTGGGTGTCCCCATAGCAAGCTGCTTGCTCTGGGGGCAATTAGCAGAAGGGAGGGACCAAGAGCGCCAGCAGGGGACCTGAGAAGAGGAGGAGCAGGTAAGTATGACATGTTTTTTTGTTTTTGTTTTTTTTTGCCTATAACTTTAAGCCTTTCCCTAGGTGCATCTAGCCATTGTCACTTCACTATACATTAAAAAAATAGACAAATGAACAGAAACCTCACTCAACATGCTAAGTCATAGAGCACCAGAGACAGGACATTACTTCAGCTAGATGTCATACATTCTGAGGGAGTTTCGGTTCAGAATCATCCTGTGTTTAGAACCAGCAGTGTTGTTGTGCTTCCTGGAAGCTTCTCATTTTACTTGATGAGTTCTTAGTACTGTAATAAATCTGTTTCTGATATTGCTTCTTAAAGTGACTGTGCCTTAGATCTGCATGAGTGGTAGACAACCTCTTCAGCTAATGCCTAAATACTTATTCACTGTATATGCACAGATATATAAATACAGAGCAATCCAAGCAATGCCCTAAGCTCCTCATGGTCTATTTTGTAGAAGTGGCTGTGAACACTCCCCTCCTGATGCATTAGGGCAGGGGTCCTCAAACGTTTTAAACAGGGGGCCAGTTCACTGTCCCTCAGACTGTTGGGGGCCTGACTATAGTTTAAAAAAAAAATGAACAAATTCCTATGCACACCCACATATCTTATTTGTGCACTATAAGATGGCCGCACTCAATAGAAAGTGGGAGCTGCTGGAGGTAATTTTTCATATCAACAAGCTGGTGATTGGTTGCTAGGACCACCTAGCAACCAATCACCAGCTGGCTAACTTGGAAAGTTAACTCCAGCAGCTCCTGCCCTCTTTTCAGTGAAGGATTCTGCCTCCTGCTTTCCACTCTGCTGTGTTAGTGGCAGCGAGTGGTGGAGGCAATCTGATGGGCGGCCCTCTGGCAGATGTCACCTGGGTGCGGTCCTCCCCCCCCTGCACCCCTCTAGTGACGCTGCTGGCTCTGAATGGCAGGCGGGCCTGGTAAATGACTTTGGCAGGCCGTATCTGGCCCACGGGCTGTAGTTTGACGACCCCTACATTAGGGAATGCGTAGGCAGTAGTTGATAAAGTCCCCTTTAATTTGGGCTTCTCCTGGTACTTCCTCAGGAAATGATGTCATGGTTCAACCCTTCCTGGCAGGATAGTATAAAAATGGTGAGTGGAGCTTAACTAAGGGATAGGAACTGTACAGAGAGAAAGCAACATCATGGAGTAGTAAAGCTATGTTCCTGTTTTCCCTTAGTGGACCTTCCTTGGAGCGGGAGCCTCCTAGAGTTTGGCTAATTGGTTAAAGCAGGATCGAAGGCTCTCAAAATATTGTGAACAGGCTTACCCGCCTGTTCACAATCCTTTGCAAAATGTACTTAAAGCTGCACATGTGTATCTCCATTAAAAATTCCGGCACACTACCAGTGTGCCATGTACTGCACTATCATGCATTTGCGGTAGTGACGTCATCCCGCACTAGACAAACAAGATGGACGAAGACTAGCACCCAGAAGAAGCCAATGAGACGATGTCAGCAAGGGATCTATGGCAGGCGCAGCACCATGTAGTGCCTTGTGCGCTATAGCATTAGAAAAATTATGCAATTGCTGTTTCTTTGTTTGATTAGACTGACTTTACTCTGTAATTCCTCCAATGCCGCTCTATGGATGCAGTAGGTTTAAAGAGCACACCGAATACTTTAGTTAACTTCTTTAATAACTTCAATCTTCTTCATATAACACTGCTTACAATGGCTTGTTTCGTTTATCTTACAGTGACTTATTTCTTTTGTATTACAGTGGTTTAATTCGTATTACAGTGACTTGATTTGGTGGATTATATCGGTGGATTATATCGATAATTTATTTCGATCTGTATATTTCGGTGGAACTACAAGTAACTCTGACTGGAACTTTGTCTGTTTCCTCTTCTGTCTGATGAGCAAGTGACTCTAGAACAATCTAGCAGGGAGTTTTACACAGGCAAAAATGTGAAACTGGCTGGGATTGGTTAAGGCTCTGTACAATGTGAGGATGGCTGTGATTGGCTCACCTTGTACTAACTCTTAAAGGCATATTTTCCTTTTCAGCTTCTGCTAACACAATGAATATATAAATGTCATATAACATTCAAAGACATAAATCACAGCAATGATTCTGCTTTTGGCTTTAACATGTGCACATATACACTGTACTGAGGTTATTGGCAGGTTTGGTATACACATATATGTGAACCATATTAGCAACCTAGGACTGGTCTTAGCTGGCCAGCTACAGGATCTGTTGTAAAATAGGGGAGTTAATCTGACTTTAATTCTGCTTTAAGTACACCCCTAACTGTGAGACAAGAGACTTTTGTTATGTCACTGAAGTTGGGTACAAACTGCTGCAATTATTTTGTTAAATCACCTATGAAGAGATGTTGCTTCCTTGAAGTGTAATCTGTAAGCACTCAATAAATGGTGTAATCTTTGCCTCTTGCATGAGTGATATGATTTAACAGGATGCCTGACATCTGTGTGGAAGAGAATAGTGTGGGCCACTACATGGTTGTATTGTGTTAAAGTAAAGAATCCAGAACTTCTTTAGTGTAAATCTGGTCAGGCTGAGAGTAGTGTGATCATGGAAAGAAGCCACTCTCCTGGCGGTGAAGAGCAGACCCCTCTAGGGAACATGCCTCAGGTCAACCTGGGTCCCCATGTGACCACAGGTATTTGGTTGGACTGTTGGAGCCCTGATCTTGACCCATGGAGAACATGCAAGGCTTTGTGAAGTGAGTACTCCTGACCATTCAAGGGTCATTGCTATAGGTGACAAAGGGGATGGTGCAATGGAAAGTTTACAACCCATCATCTGTACTCAGGTGGAAGATAATGTGATCTGCATCAGCTGTGAACAGATTGTGGACTGAGGGGTGGCCTTGGGACTGCCATGTTATGTAGCAGACCCCCTAGCAGAGTGCTGAGAATTGAAGATAACTAAGGTCCTGCTTTCAAACAGTCGTAACACTGTTCCCCTCACATTGCTCCTCAGGAGTTATGGACCTAAACAAGGAAAGAAATGGTCCTAGCAGAGGGGTGTCACGCCACTACACCTAGAAAAGTGATAGCAGAAAAAAAGACCAAGTGGTCGATCGCGTCTACCCATTGTTTTTGTTTTTTTACATGTTTTTGTATTCTTTTGTCTTGTTTTTTTACCTTATGGTATAGTTATAGATCTATGTTTGGCTCACTTTCTGTTGACTGACTCACTACCTCTGCTGGAAGTCTATTCCAAGCATCAACTGCCCTTTCGATAAAATAATATTTTCAAGATTAGGTTTGAACTTTCCTCCTGATAATTTGAAGTCATGTCCCTGTGTTCCTGATCTTGGCTTCCTATTGAAAATACTGTCCTCCTGTACCTTATTCACCCCCCTTGATGTATCTAAAGGTTTCAATCATGTCTCGTCTTTCCCTTTTTTCCTTCAGACTTCAGACTGTACATATATCTTTCCTGATATGTTTTATCCCTCATACTTTCACCATTACCCCTCTCTGAATTTGTTCTATCTTATCAATACATTTTTGTAAGTGAGGTCTCCAGAATTGGACACAGTATTTTAAATGAAGCCTAAATAAAGATCTATATAGTGGAATCAGGACCTCCTTCCTCCTTCTGGTAATCCCTTTAGTGATACAGCCTAGAATTCGATCTGCTTTTCCCACTGCCTAGCTACACTGTTTGCAAACATCTGAGATAAATAGTCCCAAATCTTTTCCCTCTGTAGTTCTGACCAACACTGTACCCCAATGTTGTACTCTGTCAAGGGATTCTTTTTCCCTAGGTGCATTATTTTACACACACTGAACTTCAGTTTTCAGTGATTGGACCAATTTTTGAACCATGCCAAATCCTGTTCCATTTTACAGACACCTCCAAGGATATCAACCCTATTGCACACCTTTGTGTCATCAGCAAAAAGACATTTCTTCCCAACAACCCTTTAGTTATATCACTTATGTGTAGATTAAATAGAACAGGACCTAGTACAGAGCCTTGTGGTACACCACTAGTGACGGGTCTCTGTTCTGAATGGACCCCATTCAGAACATGTTAGAAATTCTGCACATATGCCAACAGAACAGACAGTGCACAGTCCACATGAGTTTATCTGCTGCTTCTCTGCTAACCGGAAACAGGAACTTTATTATAGAGAAAAGACATACTTTTTACAGAACCATAGATGCAGCTACAAACTTATAAACAATGCCATCTACTGATTGAAGAATATATCTCTGCTGAATACTGAAGTAGTTGTTCCAAAATACATGAACACTGTTCTCCAACAGAACACCTTTACGTATCCTAGCTACTCTTTTCCATCCAATTTCACTGTTGCTTATCTTGTCTACTCCCAACTCTCCTGTGTTTAAATAAGTACAATTTTTGCTATTATAATTGGATTTATAACTATTTATCAGTATACATCCTTACAGTTGAACTCCAGTCAAACAGCCTAACATACAGATGAAATACATACACTATATTGCCAAAAGTATTGAGATGCCTGCCTTTACACGCACGTGAACTATAATGGTATCCCAGTCTTAGTCCATAGGGTTCAATGTTGAATTGGCCCATGCTTTGCAGCTAGAACAGCTTCAACTCTTCTGGAAGGCTGTCCACAAGGTTTAGGAGTGTGTCTATGGCAGCCTTTCTCAACCAGGGTGCCTTAAGGTTTTTTCAGGGGAGCCTTGGCAAAATGCCTAAAAATTGGCCAAAAATTGTATACAAGCCAGCGGGTGGAACAAGCCTGCCTCTTAGTTACACAAAGCTATAGGTTTTCATTGTGCACCATTATGACTTTCTAACCGCTGGTGTCCTGACAACCAATGACATCATCAGTTGATAAGGAGGATGTCAGCTGCCTGCACAGCATCCTAGTTTGACCCTCCCCTGTCCCTTTCCATCAGTGCTGGGGTCACATTAGCTCAGTGATGGAGAAAAAAGAGAAACACTGGAATACTAGTCAGTACCACTGTGCAAAAGTGTATTTGCTTTGGAAGAATAAATCACCTCTAAAGTTGGGTGTCCTACATGTGTGGATGTGGATGTTGCTGCGTTATATAAAACTATTAGAATAGTTTTTCACATTTTAGAATGATGTGCCCTTTTAAAATTATGGACAGTCTAGAGGCACCCTATTTTAGAATGGGGTGCCTCAAGACTGTCCATAATTTTAAAGGGTGCTTCGGGACTGTCCATAATTTTAAAGGGTGCTTTGACTGAAAAAAGGCTGAGAAACACTGGTCTATGGGAATATTTTATCATGCTTCCAAAAGCACATTTATGCGGTCAAGCATTGTGCACTGGTGCCCAGTCATGTTGGAACAGGAAGGGGCCATCCCCAAACTGTTCCCACAAAGTTGGAAGCATGAAATTGTCCAAAATGTCTTGGTATGCTAACGCCTTAAAAGTTCCCTTCACTGAAACTAAGGGGCCAAGCTCAACCCCTGAAAAACAACCCCACACCACAATCCCCCCTCCACCAAACTTTACACTTACCAAAATGCAGTCAGGCAAGTTCCATGCTCCCGAAAAACCCAGTCACGTCCATCAAATTACCAGACAGAACTCTGCTCTGGAGTCCAGTGGTGGCGTGCTTTACACCACTGCATCTGTGCTTTGCATTGCACTTGGTGATGTAAGGCTTAGATGCAGCTGCTCGGCCATGGAAACCCATTCCATGAAGCTATCTATGCACTGTTGTTGTGCTAATCTGAAGGCCACACGAAGTTTGGAGGTCTTTAGCTATTGACTCTGCAAACAGTTGGCGACTTCTGCCCACTGTGCGCTTCAGCATGCGCTGACCCCGCTTTGTCATCTTACATGGCCTACCACTTCATGGCTGAGTTGCTGTTGTTCCCAGTTGCTTCCACTTTGTTATAATACCACTAACAGTTGAGCGTAGAATATTTAGTAGCAAGGAAATTTCACGGATGGACTTATTGCACAGGTGGCAACCTATCAAGGTACCACGCTTGAATTCACTGAGCTCCTGAGAGCGACCCATTCTTTCACAAATGTTTGTAGAAGCAGTTTGCATGCCTAGGTGCTTGATTTTATACACCTGTGACCATGGAGGTGATTGGAACACCTGAATCCAATGATTTGGAGGAGTGTCTCAATACTTTTGGCAATATAGTGTATATTGGAGCTGTTGTACCTGCCAAGGAGTTAAATTTTTGTTCACCCAGTCCTGTGATTTCCACACAGCACATCATTTTTGGGCAGGACAGCAGACCTAATTTTTATATGATGCTGTAAATAACAGTTACAGGTCATGTCCCTGCCCCAGCCTGCTACTGATTATTGAAAGGAATAGCAGCAGACTGATGAGCTAATCTTTCTGTCACTCTGCTCTCTCCTTCTATCAGCAAGCTCCTTGTGAGCTTGCTGTGAGATAATATTAAAAATTATTTGCTCCTTGCGCTGCTTCTCCTATTTTAAGCTCTATTGTTCAGGTACTTACACTGTGTGTATTTAAATATATGTACATTTACTGATGAATTTATAAATACATGTATTCTGATGCCAACTGTTGTGACAGTGACTATCCCTACCTGAAACCTCTATGCCTGGCCTACATATAGCAGATACACTCATCGCAGAAAATCTTCGTCAGATAGCTGAACTCACCAAACACTTGAAATTCACAAATGTGTTTATTGCATGCAGAAAGCTGTAGCAATACAATACAGTAAGATGCTGAAGACTTGATAGAGGTGTTTTAAGTGGTAAAAAAGAAGTATTTGCATTCCTAGCCCCAAAATGTGTCTTAATGGAAGCAGGGATTACAGAAGCCAACACAAAGGAAAATTAAATTACTTCACAAGAAGGGGAAGGAAATACAGAAATTTTCACAAGCTGGGAACATGATAAAAAAAAATTAACCAGAGAACAACATAGACTGTACATATACAAATACTACTGAATTTTCTATATACTGCAGAGGCAGCACAACATGACTGCATTAATGTGTGCATTATATTTATCTGGAGTTCAAGTAGAATTAAAGGCAACACATTTTTTTTTTCATTTTAGAGTACAGAAGAGTTATCACTCCTCTCAGTATTTTTAGCCCCCTGTGTCCCAAACTAAAAGTAGAAAAAAAAGTTTTGCCTTTAGTCAGACTCTCAGAGTAACTGATTCCTTTATATTATATTACTGGTAACACTCATCTGAAGATAATGTATTTTTGGCAGGTGCAGCACGTAATCCAGCAGTATCCTTGACTTACAATTCTAAGGCACTAAATAGGGTGAGGACCTTAAACGATAAGTTCATCTTTTGGACAAAAATAATAAGTGCACATTTTTTTGCGGGTAAAAAAATGTGCATTTATTTTTGTCCAAAGGAGCCTGTAAAGCATTGTACCAGCGATCAGTAGATCGCTGATGCCATGCAAGTGTCCAGCAGACCTGTCAGAATATCCGCATGCCGTACAGGATGTACGAGAAAGAAGATATTTTGACAGGAAGCTTCAATGAACTACCACGGTGCTCCACAGTGCCGTGGTAGTTCATTGAAAACTACAAGCCCACAGCCGATAAGACATATCAAGTGGAGTCACTCTGCACATGCTCAATTTGGTGTGCTTTGCTAGAGAGATTTTTTTTTTTTCATTGGGAGAGTGCATCTGATCAGCAAAGGGACAATCAGCACTGTCCAGACAGAGGGTCATGGGTCCTGCATCCTCCTAGAGCAAAATTAACTATTCCTACAAGATTTATCCAGTGCTCACTGATAGGAGTCACAAGACTGCTCTAACAGCTGATGAAAAAAAGGTATATAGCCATTTATATTTACTAAAATATTTTCACTTTTATGTTCTTTGTACTGCGGGAGACCGGATCTAGTGAATGCGGGGTCCTGGGCAGGGGCGGACTGACAACTCATGGGGCCCCCGGGCAATAGAGGATCATGGGGCCCCTGTGTCCTTGCCCAAACTCAAAAAAGCCTATGAAAATGGTACCAGGGGCATCTCATGACCCCGGGCCCTCGGACAGTGCCCGAGTTTCCATATGGTCAGTCTGCCCCTGGTCCTGGGTTTAGTAACACTTTAAAAACAGATGTTGAGAGATCGTCAGTACTTTAAATAAACATAATCTGACATCTGATTATGTGGCCAAAACAGTGCAGTGGGGGATACTATAGGGTTCTATGGAAGCCAGAGGTCTCCCCCCCCGAACAAAAACTCTAGGAGCAAGTCCTTGAAGGTAACAAGGCCTACGAAAAAAGCCTTTTAATGTTTCACCTGCCTTGACTGCTTCAGTGATTGCAAAGCATTTCCTATTTTAACTACTTGCACTCCTGAGGATTTACCCCCCTTAATGACCAGGCCTCTTTTTGCTACTCGTCGCTGCACTAATTCAACTGATAATTTTGCGGTCATGCAATGTTGCACCCAAACAAAATTTACATCCTTTTTTTCACAAAAATAGAGCTTTCTTTCGGTGGTATTTGATCACCTGTGCTCTTTTTATTTTTCACGCTATAAACAAAAAAAGACCGAAAATTTTGAAATTTTGAAGAAAAACGATATTTTTTACTTTCAGCTCTAAAAACCATATAGTAAACTCAAAGTTAGTTTTAAATTTAAGCCAAAATGTATTCTGCTCCATGTTTTTGGTAAAAAAATCCCAATAAGTGTATATTGATTGCTTTGTGTGAAAGTTATAGTGTCTACAAACTATGGTATAGATACTGCAATTTACGCCATTTTTTTGCTATGCAGCGCTGCGCTAGTTTAACGGACAATTGCGCGGTCATGCAATACGGTACATAAATGAAATGTATGTCCCTTTTTTTCACACAAATAGAGCTTTCTTTTGGTGGTATTTGATCACCTGTGCACTTTTTATTTTTGGCGCCATAAACAAAAAGATTTTTGAAGAAAATTTTTTTTTAAAAAAAAACAATATTTTCTCATTTCGATTATAAAAAATATCCAAAAAAACTAAAATTTCATCATAAATTTAGGCCAAAATGTATTTTGCTACATGTTTTTGGTTAAAAAAAAATCCCAGTAAGTGTATATTTATTGCTTTGTGTGAAAGTTATAGCGTCTACAAACTATGGTATAGATAATGGAATTTACACAGCTTTTACTTTCTGACTGCTCATCACATTTCTTGAGGTGCTAAAATACCAGGATAGTACAAACACCCTCAAATGACCCCTTTTTGGAAAGTAGACACCCTAAACTATCTGCTGAGAGGCATAATGAGTCCATGGAAGATTTATTTTTTTCCCACAAGTTTCTGGGAAAATGACAAAAAACATTTTTTTTTTACACAAAGTTGTCATTTAAATGATTTATTTCTCGCACAAGCCACGTGTATATGTGTAATTACACCCCAAAATACATTCTGCTACTTCTACCGAGTATGGGGATACCACATGTGTGAGACTTTTTGGGAGCCTAGCCACATACAGGAGCCTGAAATCCAATGACCACTTTGAAAGCCTGAAGGTGCGTAACTTCCTCATTTCACTTCCACAATACCTATCACAGTTTCGAAGGCACTGACATGCCAGGATAGCACCAACCCCCCCCCCCCCAAATGACCCCTTTCTGGAAAGTAGACACCCCAAGGAATTTCAAAAGAGGCATGGTGAGTATTTTGCAGATCTCACAAGGTTTTGAAATATAAAAAAAGAATAGAAAAAATATGTTTTTGTTTTTTTTCTTCATTTTCTTCATTTTCCAAAAACTTGTGGCAACAAATGAGATCTGCAAAATACTTATGATGCTTCTTATCAAATTCCTTGGGGTGTCTACTTTCCAAAAAGGGGTCATTTGGGAGGGGTTAGGTACTATCCTGGCATTTCAAGGCCTCTGAAACTGTGATAGGTAGTCTGGAAGTGTAATGAGGAAATAAAGTCCTTTAAAAGCCTGAAGATGCTTATTGGATTTTGTCCTGTGCTTGGCTAGACTGCCAAAATGACTCTCACATGTGGTACCCCCATACTCGGGAGAAGTAGCAGAATGTATTTTGGGGAGTAATTCCACATATACCCATGGCATGTGTGAGCAGTAAATCAGTTAAGTGACACATTTGTGTAAAACAAAAAACATTTTTGTCATTTTCCAAAACACTTGTGGTAAAAAAATTAATTCTTCTATTGATTCAACATGCCTCTCAGCAAATAGTTTTGGGGTGTCTACTTTCCAAAAAGGGGTCATTTTGGGGGGTGGGGGCGTTATGCCCAGCATTAGAAGTTTATGCCACACATCACTCGCTCTTCTAACCACCTGAAGATCAAGCCTTTTCTGACACTTTTTGTTCACATGCAAAAAATCAGTCATTTTTGCTAGGAAATTAATTTAAACCCCCAAACATTTTATATTTTTTTAAAGTAGACACCCTAGTGAATAAAATGGTGGGTACTACAATTGTTTATGGCACATAATACTCGCGCAGCGATTTTTCAAAAGCAATTTTTAAAAAAAAAATACACTTTTTTTACTTTCAATGCAAAAAACACAATATATTAGCCAATTATTTGGTAGGATATAAAAGATGATGGTTTGTCGAGTAAATAGATACCAAACATGACATGCTTTAAAACTGCGCATGCCCTGTGCAATAGCGACAAACTGCATACATTTTTAATATCCATAGGCAATGCTTTAAAAGCCTTTAAAAGCTACCATTTTAGATTTACAGAGGTCTATGTTAGAATTACTCCATTACTAATGATGTCCATGGCGATACCTCACATGTATGGTGTAACCGCTGTTTACATACCGACACAGGGTCAATGCTTGTGCACACAGGTGTGTGTGCATGGGAGGGGCTTTTTTTTTTTTTTTAAAGTTATTTTGATTTTGTTCATTATTTCTACATTGTACCTTTCATTTTTTTTTTTTCGATCACTTTTAATGCTATCACAGGGAATGCAAATATCCCCTATATCTTCAATGGGCATTGTCATATATTCTTTTTTGAGAAATCTGGGGTCTATCAGGCTCTAGAAATCTTATCTAATCAAACCAAAATCGATGTGATCAGATGCTTTCCCAATTTACAAATGGCACTGTTTATATCCTGCAAAACTGAAGTGATGAAATGCTCGTAGCTTCTGAATTCTCAGAAACACCGGCTGCATTCTCAGGTTCCCCTGATGGGACGGGACTGCCCGAGAAGGCAGTGGAAGGCAGCGGGGGAGGGGGGCATCATATCGCGCTGCTTGTAAAAGCAATCCTGCAGCTAATTAGCCACTAGGATTGCTTTTACATGAAAGCCGATTGCCAGCTGAAAAAAATGATACCAGGATGATGCTTGCAACTGTAGGCAGCATCCTAGTATAACCATTCAAAGTCCAGTGATGTACCAGTACGTCGCTGGTCCTTGTTGGTTATATATGCTTTTTTTTTGTATGCAGCCTGTGGACTGAATGAAAAAATGAGAAGAAATCTCTGCCAGAAAAAGTGTGTGGTATGCCCACCATTAGAATATATTGCATACACCCACTTCTAATTGTGGGCACACATTAGGTCACACTTTGTCACACGAGCCAGTTCCAAGATTGTACAAATGTCTAAATAGTGGCACGCTTGAATAAAAATTGTCCACGTATAAGTGGTACCCCATATGGAAAAGGGATGACACCAAGTCCCAAACTATCTTGTCACTGTTCCCCATGTAGTCTGGGCATCCGGGGGGGCTCCACATGACTATCTTTTCCCTCGTAAATCTGAAACTTATAGGTATAGCCTGTTGTCCTCTCACAGGTCTTCTACATCTTGACCCCATATCTGGCACACTTTCTGGGGAGAAATTGTTTGAATGCAAGGCGGCCAAAAATATTAATCAGGGACTCCTCAACGCAGAGTTTTTGCTGGGGAGTATAGACATCTGCAAATTTTTGGTTAAGGTGATTTGCGAGGGGCTGAATTTTGTGGAGCCAATCAAATTCAGGGTCACCTTGAGGATGACAGAGTGTATTGTCGTTGAAATGCATAAAACACATTATACTCTCATATCTATGCCTGGCCATGGCAGCAGAGAACACAGGCATATGATGAATCGGGTCTGCGGACCAATACAACCGCAATTCATTTCTTTTAGTAATGCCCATGTTGTGGGTTAGGCCCCAAAAAAATGTAAATTCGGAAACCGTAATGAGTTTCCATGCCACTGGTCTGGAAAGGTTTGAATTTGGGTTGGTGGCGATAAATTGTTGTGATCCACAATCAAAGCATACATATATTCCGTGAAAAACAGAGATATGTGAAAGACCAAGATGTACTAGACCGCTGGTACTTGCCAGTTCACCAAAAGGTAGCGCGGCACTAGTACTGGCACTGTGCTGCATATGAGAGTCATCAAAATTTACCGGCAAGTGCTAACAGAGATCAAGCCTGATTCTGCCAACACTGTGGTTTTGTGTGCAATGTATCAAGTGACAGTGACCTGCTGACACTGCACTTGCTGGAGGAAAAGGGGGGGTAAGCGTAGGGGCTAAACGCAGGTATTGACAGGTGCCAGGGCTGATCCCGCTAACGCTGCGTTGTTGGGGACGCTATACTAATGTGAACGCTGGTATAGTGCTGATCTGATCAAAGATATTGATCCGTTCAGACACTATACTAGCAATGGAGGTTTATTGTGCATGAGCGTGTTCCTGGCAATCAAGGGGTTAAATGTGATGAGCGGTGTACTGAGGGGCAATCTGACGCTATCTGTGAGGGGCGTGAAAACCACAGGAGCACAAATCATGTATATATATATATATATATATATATATATGTGTGTGTGATTTTGCGCACTCATGCCACCCTGTAGCAGTATTTCTGCTATAGGGCGGTCAGGAAGCGGTTACAGAAGCGGTTTGTGTTACGTCGATGCGTTACTTTAACTGACAAATGCGCGGTCATGCAACACTGCACCCAAATGAAATTTATGTCCTTTTTTTCCCACGAATTGCGCTTACTTTTGGTGGTATTTGATAGCCTGTGCGTTTTTTATTTTTTGCGCTATAAAAAAAAAGGCTGACAATTTTGAGAAAAAAAACAATATTTTGGACTTTTTGCTATAAAACATGTCCAGTAAAAAAATTTAAAAATCAAATTTCGTCATAAATTTCAGCCAAAATGTATTCTGCAACATGTCTTTGCTAAAAAAAAATCCCAATACATGTAAATTAATTGGTTTACGTGAAAGTTATAGTGTCTACAAATGGCAGGGAAGATACTGGGATTTTTTTTTATACTAATAATGGCTGCGATCAGCGACTTATGGCGGTGATGAGCGATTTATGACAGTGATCAGCGACTTATGGCGGGACTGCGGGACTGCGGTGGACATTTTGACACTGGGGGGAACTGACTTGGGGTCACTGACATCCCCAGTGACACCAATACAGTGATCAGTGCAAAAAAAACACTGACACTGTACTAATGGCACTGGGGAGGAAAGGGTTAACTTTTTTTTAGGCAATCAAATGGTTAACTGTGTGAGGAGAGTGTTTTACTAGTGGGCGGGGGGGGGGGGGGGGTGTACTTCACAGGAACACACTGATCCCCAGAGCTAAACTCCTCTCTTAGGATCAGTGTGTTAGGAACTGACAGGGAGCAGTGCTGCATTGTAAACAATGCAGCTGTGCTCTGTGTCACTGTTTGCCAGCAATTGCTGGGACCCGGCGGGTAATGACCGGCTGGGACCCGGTGATTGACACCTGTGGCCGTGATCGGTGGCACGGGTAGAGCAGTCGCGCGCCTCATGCGCGCCCCCTACCTGTTTTGCAAAATGACGTTTTAAAACGTGATTTTGCACAGCGGTGCCGCCCGGTAGCCGTTTTTCTACAGTGGCTGGTCGGCAAATGGTTAAAGAGAGGCAACAATTGTTAAATGTACACAACACTAATGGGGGTTCCAGTGGCAGAAGGTAAATGTCTACATATACAGTGGGGTTCATTTGCTAAAAGTGGAGAGAGCAAAATCTGGTGCAGCTCTGCATAGAAATCAATCAGCTTCTAGTTTTTTTTTCAAATCTTAATTGTACAAGCTGAAGATAGAAGCTAATTGGTTTCTATGCAGCAGATTGTGCACTCTCCAGTTTTAGTAAATCAACCCCAATATATTACAGGATTTTAAGTCTCAACATTAGAAACATTCTGGAGTTTTAGAAAGTGCTATTGACTTCCTTATTCCTTAACTCCTTTTCTACCAAAGTAAGTCTTTAAATGGCCAATCAACAACCCTATATTTAACAAGTGCTGTTCATAATTGGCACTAGATCCACCCTGCAATTGCTGTGTTTCAAGCTGTCATTAGATGGCTTGGTACACAGAGACACTGTACAAACCTGATCCAAGTGGCTGGGCACCATGTGATTACTGTGATCGGTCATCACAGGGATCACATGGTACCGTTTACAGTGTGGATCCCTCCCCTTTCCCTTACAACAGGGGAAGGAGAGAAATGAGTCTTTGTGAATGAGAAAGAATGAATAAATTCCCTGCCAGTGCTGCAGTTCATTCATTCTGCTTTGGTGTCAGAGGGATAATTTTTATTAACCCTTTCATACACCACTCCTCTCCTAGTCATACTATCTCCGCTCAGTGCTGTCTTCATGTGACCTGTTTATTAACCCTTTTTCCTCCCCTATCCTGCACACCTTAACATTATCTTCATCCTGTCACTGTATATGACCAGTATATTAGTACATTAACCCCTTCACTTCCTCCTTTCCCTATATAGGACATGTACAATTAATGTATCTAGTGCATCAATCTCAAACTCCATGTTTAACCCCCCTCAATAGCAGCAAGTCTCAATTGTGGGAAGAAATAAGATCACGCTTGCCGTGTCTGCTTTCCAAAGATAAAATTCTGCAGTTTATGTACTATTTTGGAATAGGAAGGGAAATACAGTCATGGCCGAAATTGTTGGCACCCTTGATATTTCTCCAGGAAATCATGTATTTCTCACGAAACGTATTGCATTAACACATGTTTTGCTATACACATGTTTATTCCCTTTGTGTGTATTGGGACAAAACAAAAAAAGGGAGGAAAGAAAGCAAATTCGACATAATGTCACACAAACCTCCAAAAATGGGCTGGACAAAAGTATTGGCACCCTTTCACAACTGCGGATAAATAAGAATGTTACAAGCATGTGATGCTCCTGTAAACTCACCTGGGGCAAGTAACAGGTGTGGGCAATATAGAAATCACACCTGAAAGCAGATAAAAAGGAGAGACGTTCACTTAACCTTTGCATTGTGTGTCTGTCTGTGCCACACTAAGCATGGACAACAGAAAGAGGAGACGAGAACTGTCTGAGGACCTGAGAACCAAAATTGTGGCAAAATATCAACAATCTCAAGGTTACAAGTCCATCTCCAGAGAACTAGATTTGCCTTTGTCCACAGTGCGCAACATTATCAAGAAGTTTGCAACCCATGGCACTGTAGCTAATCTCCCTGGTCGTGGACGGATGAGGAAAATTGATGAAAGATTGCAACGCAGAATAGTCCGGATGGTGGATAAGCAGCCCCAAACATGTTCCAAAGACATTCAAGCTGTCCTGCAGGCTCAGGGAGCATCAGTGTCAGCGCGAACTATCCGTCGACATTTAAATGAAATGAAACGCTATGGCAGGAGACCCAGGAGGACCCCACTGCTGACACAGAGACATAAAAAAGCAAGACTACAGTTTGCCAAAATGTACTTGAGTAAGCCAAAAGCCTTCTGGGAAAACGTCTTGTGGACAGATGAGACCAAGATAGAGCTTTTCGGTAAAGCACATCATTCTACTGTTTACCGAAAACGGAATGAGGCCTACAAAGAACAAAACACAGTACCTACGGTAAAATATGGTGGAGGTTCAATGATGTTTTGGGGTTGTTTTGCTGCCTCTGGCACTGGGTGCCTTGACTGTGTGCAAGGCATCATGAAATCTGAGGATTACCAAAGGATTTTGGGTCGCACTGTAGGGCCCAGTGTCAGAAAGCTGGGTTTGCGTCCAAGATCCTGGGTCTTCCAGCAGGACAATGACCCCAAACATACGTCAAAAAGCACTCAGAAATGGATGGCAAAGAAGCGCTGGAGAGTTCTGAAGTGGCCAGCAATGAGCCCAGATCTAAATCCCATTGAACACCTGTGGAGAGATCTTAAAATTGCTGTTGGGAAAAGGTGTCCTTCCAATAAGAGAGACCTGGAGCTGTTTGCAAAGGAAGAGTGGTCCAAAATTCCGGGTGAGAGGTGTCAGAAGCTTATTGATGGTTATAGGAAGCGACTGATTTCAGTTATGTTTTCCAAAGGGTGTGCAACCAAATATTAAGTTAAGGGTGCCAATACTTTTGTCCAGCCCATTTTTGGGGTTTTGTGTGACATTATGTCATATTTGCTTTTCTGCCTCTGTTTTATATTTGTTCCAATACATACAAAGGGAATAAACATGTGTATAGCAAAACATGTGTTAATGCAATACCTTTTTTGTGTGAAATACTTGATTTTCAGGAAAAATATCAAGGGTGCCAACAATTTCGGCCATGACTGTAGCTTTTGGTTTGTTTGCTTTTTAATTTGGGTCTTTTTCCCTTTATATAGTGAAAAAAATAAAAACCCAGCAGTTTTTAAATAAGAAAACTATATCTGTCTCAAAACGAGGATATAAAATCCATCTAGATACACTATTGCATGACTTAGTAATCGTCAGCCAAACTATCATTGTACCGAAACCTGAAAAAAAGGCTGGTGAATACAGACTGGTACTCAAGTGGTTAAAGCTTCAGTCAGACTAAGACTGTTTATGAGTCCATTTTCTAAGTCTAATTCTACAGGCTCTCATGGCTACTTCCTTTAAAGTCTTTCTTGACCTGCTCTGTTTGCTATCTATTATTATTATACAGGATTTATATAGCACCAACAGTTTGCGCAGCGCTTTACAAAATGAAGGTAAACATTACAGTTACAATACAATTTGGTACAAGAAGAAACCGAGGGCCTGGCTCGTTAGAGCTTACAATCTAGGAGGAAGGGTTGAGTGATACAAAAGGTAATAGCTGTGGGGAGATGAGCTGATGGAGGAAATAAATGGTGGTTTACTAGGTAGAAGCAGGATAGGCTTTTTTAAAGAAAGGTTTTCAGGGATCGTTTAAAGATGGATAGACTAGAAGACAGCCAGACAGATTGTGGTAGGGAGTTCCATAGGATGGGAGAAGCTCAGGAAAAGTCCTGGAGGCAAGCATGGGAGGAGGTGACATGGGAGCTAGAGAGCAGAAGGTCTTGGGAGGATCGAAGAAGCAGTTTGGTTGATATTTTGAGACCAGGTTGGTGATGTAGCTGGGGGCAGAGTTGTGGATGGCTTTGTAAGTTGTTGTTAGTATTTTGAATTTTATTCGTTGAGCGAGTGGAAGCCAGTGGAGGGATTGGCAGAGAGGGGTAGCAGACACTGAACGGTTGGTAAGGTGGAGCGTTTCTACCAGCAATTACTTTAACTAGACACGTTTGTCATCTTGTTCTTACTTGTAATATTATGATGCTATGTTCCTAGACATTTTGCCTAAGATCCTGTTTACCTTTCATTTTGGCAGGGAAATCACTATGGTAACTTTATTCCTGTCTCCTCCTCCACTTAAAATGAACCAGTAAAATTAATTGGATGTGGTTCAACTAATCTTCACCTACCTTGACCGGGTAAATGACTTTCAAACACTGACAATCTCTTTAATCCCTCCCAAAACGTGCAGCTTCATTTAGGATCACTCATCCATTCAGTTAATTATGCTGCGTTATTAGGTTTCTGGTTGTCTTCAGCCTCCTTCAGAAGTGAGAGCTTACTCTACAGCCTGGTTCACACCAATGCTGTTTTCAGTGCTTTTTGCAGAAATGCAATACAGTCCATTTAACATGGTTTCCTATGGGACACATTCATATCTATGCTTTTACGATCTGTTGCGTTTTTGAACAGTGTCAGGGACTTGTTGCATTTTTTGTCCAATAGACTTCAATGGAGATGCTGCAGAAAACACATGTAGTGTGGGTTTTTTACATGTTTTTGATGAGTTTGAGTTTTAATCTGCCCTGGAACAAGTTTTGCCTCCCAGAAAAGTGACAAAAACGCATTAACAATTGCATAAAAAATGAAAAATACACTGCAAAAGTACTGTAGAAACAGACAAAACGCAAACTACATTGGTATGGACCAAGTCTACTGGGGGAATGCCTGTTTCCTGGGATGCCAAAGTGTTGACAGATATGGTTTGCAGAGCTGGCAGTGTATCTACATCTTTATCAGGCATTTTAAAGTTGAAGCAAATATTGTCTAAATACAATAGTCACATGTATTCTTCCTTGAATCTTGGTGTGCTTTGCGTATTGTTTCCAGATCTGTGCAGTATTGCAGCATGAAGCTTTGCCTCTGTGGAGGAGCTTCCTGTAATAAAGACTGGTCACTGCTGCTCTCTCTCCTTGTGCAGGGTGACTGGTCTTCTCTCGTCCCTTCCTGCAGTGGGTGGAGCTTTCTGGGTCCCTCCCACAGCTCTGTTCATATTTTTTATTAAAAAATATGTTTTACTTTCTGCCATAAAACATATGCAATAAAATTATTTAGAAAATCAAATTTCTTCAAAATTTTTGGCCAAAATGTATTCTGCTACATGCTTTTGATGAAAAAAAACCCAATTAGTGTATATTGATTAGATTGCATGAAAGTTATAGCACCTACAAACTATTATATATATACTGTATACCGGAATTTTTATACTACTAAAGGCGTCAGTCAGCGACTTGTACTTGGAATGGTACTGCGATAGTGTGGTGAGCAATCTGACACTAACAGACGCTGGGGGGAAATGACTAACTGCCACTGACATCACCAGTGACATTAATACAGTGATCAATGATAATACTATACACTGTCACTGTACTAATGACACTGGCTGAGAAGGGGTTAACATATAAGGCAATCAAGGGATTAAATATGTGCCTAACTATGTGTAATGAGTGTAAAATGTGCTGCTTTTACTAACAGATCTCTCAGTTTCTCATCCCTGCGAAACTCACAGACAGCTCCCTCTGTACAAAGCTCTGTGTTGTTTATCAACACAGAGCTCTGGGATAGGATCGTACACAGCCAATCAACAGGTCCTGAAAATTAATCATTTGGCAGGGCTTGCTGACATGTGCAATCACAGCAAGTGCCGGCCAGGGGACGCGCATATGCACACTCAAAACCAGGGAGTGGTCAGCGATGTACGGACACATCGATTTGCTTACAACAGCAACCTGTCTGCAGTACATTGCGAGCAGGCGGTCACCAAGTAGTTAAGTACATATTTTTGTTGGCTAGCATTCTGGGCTACAATGTTTTTTTTCTTCCCATTTTCTTCCAGTTTGTTACTGTGATACTCACTGTAGCCTGACCTAACAGAGAATATTTTTTTCAGACACTCAAATTTATCCAGCTTACTTTCCTGGTCAAAATAACACTTAGTTAACCCTAATCAGCATTAATTTATTCCTTTCTGGTGGGTATTGTGCGTGTTTAAAAAAAAAAAACGTGTTTAACCACAAGCCTACCGGGCACTTATACCCCCTTCCTGCCCAGGCCAATTTCCATCTTTCAGCGCTGTCACACTTTGAATGACAATTGCGCGGTCATGCAAAACTGTACCCATATGAAATTTTTATAATTTTTTTGTGACAGATACAGCTTTATTTTGGTGGTATTTAATCGCCTCTGGGATTTTTATTTTTTCTTAAACAAACCAAAAACCACTGAACATTTTGAAAAAAAAATGTTTTTTCTTAGTTTTTGTTATAAAATTTTGTAAATAAGTGATTTTTCTCCTTCACTGATGTGCGCTAATTAAGCTGCAGTGATGGGCATTGATAGGCTGCACTGATGGACACTGATAGGTGGCACTGATGGGCACTGATGAGGAGGCACTGGTAGGTGGCACTGATGGGCATTGACAGGCATCACTGATTGGCACTGAAAGGCAACACTGATACATGGCACTGATAGGCAGCACTGACTGGCACTGTTAGGCGGCACTAACTGGCACTGATAGGCAGCACTGACAGGCACTGATAGGCGGCACTGATGCGCACTGATAGGTGGCACTGATGCGCACTGATAGGCGGCACTGATGCGCACTGATAGGCGGCACTGAAAGGCAGCTCAGATGGGCACTGATATTTGGCATTGATGTGCACTGGTAGGCACTAATATGTGGCATTGATGTGGCACTGATGGGCACTGGCACGAGGCACTGATGAGCACTGACACAAGGCACTGATGGACACTGACAGGTGGCACTGCTGGGGCTACACTGATCATCAGGGCACACTGATCATCAGTGCCCTGATGATCAGTGTACATGTCCCCTCTGCGGAAAGCCGATTACCAGCTCTCCTCTTCTCTCGAGCTGTCAGCGTGACAGCTCAAGAGGAGAGAAATGCCGATAACCGGCATTTCCCTGTTTACATGTGATCAGCTGTGATTGGACACAGCTGATCACATGACCGAGCCAACATCTTTGGCTCTTTCCGTGATCGGTGATCCGCTGTGTCCGAGGGACACAGCGCGCCGCTGATCGCCGCACTGCGCGCTCACTGAGCCGCACGTGTGTGGTGAGAATGGAAGGACGTCATATGACGTCCTCCCAGAACGAGAGAACCACCTTGCGTCCGTCATATTACTATATGGCGGGCGGGAGGTGGTTAAAAAAAAACTTTTTTTTTACAAATACCTTTGCTATGTAATGTACCAGAAAAATAATTTGTGTCATTTGCAAACCGGACAATTGGACATTTGTATACTTTTTATTTGCAGTAAAGCTAACACTGTTTTTTCATTTTTTTTATCAAACCCTTTGATAAACTCTGGTGATGAAACACGTGTCAGGGTTGAGCCACATGACGTATTCTGTAATGAGGCATCCACCTTACATTCCCCGCCGGAAGTGACGTATCCCTCATGAGCAGCGAGGAGAATTGGGTGAGATGTTTGCTCCATGTGATATACAGATACCCTTTATGGTTATTGTGGATATTTTGGCATGCTTTCATTTATTTTATTTGAGTGCAATACTTTCTATACAATAAATACTTTTTAATAGATTCACGCTATGAGTTTCCTTTCACATCTTTCCCTAATTACGGAGTGTAATAGTTTGGAGGATGTCCCGCCATCATATCAGTCTATAATTGATGAAGGGCTTGTTGATTGATGATCTGTACTACACTGACACTCACCAGAAGCGCTATTACCTATCAGGTTTGGATGGGCCACGATATCTGGTGAGTGCCCCTGAATTGGGGAAAGTTTTCCTCTGGAGCACGTGGTGATATTTGAGTGCATTTTATTCAACCAATTATTGTTATGTTGTTCACGTGGTGATCTCGTTGGATCAATAAGGATTTTGTACTTCATCACAATTTTAATTTTTCAGTTGGTAGACTTATGTCAAATGATTTAAATATTTGTGTATATTTATTGAAGTGTTATATTTTGTGTCATATTTTAACTTTGCTATTGTGTTTTATAATTTTTTTTGCGCTGTTTTTATTTGTCATTGTTTCATGAGGTGATTATTGGATTATTCACTATTAGGTCAGCTGCATGCTTACACATTTTATGGACACATTTATTTATTTAGGTGAGTGATTTATTGTGCACTTTTTCAGGTGTTAGGTTTTATATATATTCACATCACATTTGCGCAGTGAATATACGGTTTATATAATGACAAAGTTATCATTAAATAAACAGGCCCATGGTGAAAATGTAAAAAAAATCTCTGTCCCATTCGGATGATACATGGAGGAGAGCTGAAGTGGCTAAAGAACATTTCCAATGAGCAGGTCAAATCAGTCAGTAAGCTATGAAGTAGTATTATTACACTAGCCTTTCTCTGAAATAGTTAGCAAAGAGCACGTAATGCCCAAGCTAGCATCTCAAACTGGTGCTTTAGGATCACCAGATTACCAACAAAATGGACTAGGGCCATGGTGAAAATGTAAAAAAAATATCTTTCCCATTAGGAGGATACATGCAGGAGAGCTGAAGTGGCTAAAGAACATTTCCAAGCAGCAGGACAAATCAGTCAGTAAGCTATGAAGTAGTATTATTACACTAGCCTTTCTCTGAAATAGTTAGCAAAGAGCATGTAATACCCAAGCTAGTATCTCAAACTGGAGCTTTCCAGGATCACCAGATTACCAACAAAATGGACTAGGGAGGACTCATGCACTACAGCGATTTCAGGATAAAAAAACTGAAGTACCGAACAAAGCCATATTTTGCCTAAGTGCACAATGTCCTATAAATATCTCATAACAAATATTTCACAAAATTTGCAACTATATGTGGTTCTTTAAGTGTTCATTTTAACATGTAGATGCCTGTGATCTGTAGTTCCCCCTGTCAGCCTCTTCAGCACTATTGTGTCCTGTAATTTAAGTCAAAATGCCTACACCAGAAAATGTATGTAACATAATTATTGACAAAGACATGTTTGTCAGGGAAGATTTCCAACATATATTAGTGCCAAAACTAATGCTGAGTAGCGTTTACAATGTTAAATAAACACAGTTGCAAGGTAAAAAATATCAGTCATAAACAATGACACCCAGAGGTGCCTGCACATACTTACAACAGCTCTCATTGTCCCTAATATACCTGGATGTCAGGCCTTACTGATAGTGACAGATCTTGCCCAATGGCCTCCAGTCTCTATGCATTTCTTTTGGCCCATCACTAGGCTATGTCGTGTTACAGGCCAACAAAAATGTGCACAAAAACTAGGGACCAGAACCATGCATAAAAATGCCATAAATAATAATTGCTTGAGAGAACATCCAAGCACACCTTAAAGGAGAAGTACAGCCAAAAGCTCTTTTGGCTGAACTTCTCCTGTGGATCACAAGAGTGCAGTTCGTTCTGCACACCTGTGAGCCATTTTCAGCTGATACTGGGCTGAAGTCCACTGTTGGCTAACGTCACTCAGCCGGTCCAGGCTAGGGAAAGATCCTGACTTTAAAGTCGGGATCCACTCCGAAGTCTGGAGTGGCACCTAGCTCAGCCTTTCAGCGAGAGCCAGCTGCTCCCCTCCCCACAGCCCAGTGCTCCAATGAAGGCGGGGGGGGGGCAGAGCAGACATTGGTGACTGACAGTCACCGCTCTGTGCTCAGAGCAGCTGTGAGAACTCACTGATCAGCGGTCATGTGATAACACTTCTCACACTTAGAGCCGGTGGGGGACAGATGCAGCATCAGATCGCCTGATCAGCGGTCATGTGATAGCACTTCTCACACTTAGAGCCAATGGGGGACAGATGCAGCATCAGACCGATCTGTATCCATCTAGGTAAGTATAAATGGGGAAAAAAAGTGCCCTACTTCTCTTAAAAATCAGTGGTTTTCAATTAAGGCCTCGTTCATGCAGGGCAATGACATGCATGTCCTGTTCAGGGCCGTGTTTTCCTGGCAAAGGAATGCACAGTTGTTACATGCATCCCTGTGCCTTTGTCCAATTATTGTCTATTGGGACACGTGACTGTGCAGAAAACAGCCAGTGTGTCCCAATATGACATCTGTGTCGGTGCAGGTGAATGCAGGGCGAGTTGGAGGACATGCACCCACACGGATATCATATTGGGACTAATGCAGGCCATAGACGGGGAGAAAAACGGCCGGTTTTTCTTTAAAAAAACGAAAAATCGGTCGTTCAAGCGGCCGACGTTACCAGCAATGGTAAAAAAAATCGGCCGATTTTCATCCCGTCTACAGCCGGCAAAAAGTGTCCCTGCAGAGAGCTCCGCTATTTCTTCTGACAGTTCCTTGACATTTATAGCGGTTGCAACAATGTATCTATTTGTATCCATTTAGGATACAGATGTTTTTATTCGGAAACAAATAGATACAATGTTGCAACCGCTGTAAATGTCAAGGAACTGTCAAGGAAATAGCGGAGCTCTCTGCAGGGACACTTTTTGCCGTACTGGAATTCCTCTTATTTTTCATCCTTCTTCTTCTTCATCATCATCATCCTCTTCTTCTTCATCATCATCATCCTCTTCTTCATCATCATCATCCTCTTCTTCATCATCATCATCCTCTTCTTCTTCATCCTCTTCTTCTTCTTCTTCATCCTCTTCTTCTTCTTCTTCTTCATCCTCTTCTTCTTCATCATCATCCTCTTCTGCTTCTTCTTCTTCATCATCCCCTTCTTCTTCTTCTTCTTCTTCTTCATCCTATTCCTCTTCCTCTTCTTCTTCATCATCCTCTTCTTCTTCATCATCATCCTCTTCTTCTTCTTCATCCTCTTCTTCTACTTCTTCTTCTTCATCATCCTCTTCTTCTTCTTCTTCATCATCATCATCCTCTTCTTCTTCTTCTTCATCATCATCCTCATCTTCTTCTTCTTCTTCTTCTTCATCATCATCATCCTCATCTTCTTCCTCTTCATCATCATCATCCTCTTCTTCATCATCGTAATCCTCATCTTCTTCTTCTTCATCATCATCATCATCCTCTTCTTCTTCTTCTTCTTCTTCTTCTTCATCATCATCCTCTTCTTCTTCTGCTTCTTCATCATCATCCTCTTCTTCTTCATCATCATCATCATCATCCTCTTCTTCTTCTTCTTCATCCTCATCATCCTCTTCTTCTTCTTCTTCTTCATCATCATCATCCTCTTCTTCTTCATCCTCATCATCATCATCCTCTTCTTCTTCTTCTTCTTCTTCTTCATCATCATCCCCTGCTTCCTCTTCTTCTTCTTCTTCTTCTTCTTCTTCTTCTTCATCCTATTCTTCTTCCTCTTCTTCTTTTTCTTCTTTTTGTCTTCCTCTTGCAGGTCACTGCTCATGCGCAGATTTTTTATCGGTAAAAAATCGGCCGATTTGCCCATCATTGCCACGAAAATCGGCCGATCGGCAAAATCGGCCGATTTTTTTCCCAACTTTACCGATAAAAAAAATCTGCCAAAATACCGAAAAACGGCCGAACAAATAACCCACTAACGATCCGAAAATCGGCCGATTTTATTTTCGGCTGAAAAATCGGCCGATTTTTGACCCATCTATGGCCTGCATTAGAGGCTGTGTCCCTGCAGCCGCATATCCCAATAGAAAACAATAGGACACCAGCATGGGAATGCACGTAACACCTGTGCATCCCCATGCTGGCAAAATACGGCCCTGCATGGGGTACACATGTCATCACCCCATGTGAACAAGGTCTTTTGAGAGATAAGGGGCCTCTTGAAGCACCAAGCGGCTGTACACAATATTCAGTGTATGAAATGTTACAGGAGAGTGTCAGGGACTGCAGACATATAAGAGGAGATGGTCAGAGACTGCAGACATGCTTCAGGTATTATTGTAGACTAGAAACCAAAAAGCAGGAGAAAGTTCCAGACTGGGAACATGTTATATGAGAATGTTAGAGGGTTGCCATTTAAACTCCCTTGAAAATCTATGCTCCCACTGCTGGGGTCTTCAAAAGGGATGTACATCAAGTACAAGTGCCACAGGTTGGGCACAAGAGCCCTAAGTTCTAACACATTTTGATGAATGTGATACAACTGGCACTAAATATTTGCATAGGGTCTTTTATAAATATATGTAATTAGAAGGAACACGTCAGTACAATTATTTTTCTAGAGAGTTTTTGTAATTCATTCATTGCTATTGGCATATATTTTAGAAGACACAGGCTAAAATGAATCCTCTATACAGTGCCTTGGAAAAGTATTCGTACCCCTTGAAATTTTCCCCATTTTGCCATGTTACAACCAAAAACAAAAATGTATTTTATTGGGATTTTATGTTATAGACCAACTCAAAGTGGCACATAATAATGAAGTTGAAGGAAAATGATAAATGGTTTTCAACATTTTTTATAAATAAATTAGTGTGGATTTGTATTCAGCCCCCGAGTCAATACTTTATAGAACCACCTTTCATTGCAATTACAGCTGCAAGTCTTTTTGGGATGTCTCTAACAGCTTTGCACATCTAGAGAGTGAAATTTTTGCCCATTCTTCTTTGCAAAATATAAACAAAGAAAATCAACAAGCGCTAACGAAACAGCAACTAATTGCACCATAAAAAAGGAACTACAAATCCTCTCAATAAAACCAAATAAATCAAGTCCCATTAATTGCTCTATGGCGTGATGGTGCTATTCAAGGTGAAATCCCAGCAAACTACACGTAAATGTTATGGGGTATAAGGTGAGACGTAATTATAATCCGGTGGTGTGCGATAAATCAGTGGGATTGCAAACTCACCAGAAGCGCAATCTTAATGCGCATTGTTCATATACATCAGCCTGGAGATCTCCCCTCTCTGGAATCTGGTCTGGTCTAAGATTTTCTCCCTCTGATGGTATGGGCGTTTAAAGCTGTCAATCAGAGGTCCCTTTCATGGGTTGTGTAGCGTGGTCTGGTCATAGGGGAATGATCCTTACTCCGGGCTGGATGAGATCTGGGTCCTGAGGGTTTAAGTGCTCATGGTAGAGCAAAAAATAGGGGATCCCATAGTGTAGTAAGCTTGTAATTTATTGGAGAATTATTCAAGGGTAAAATATTGGTGTACACACATGTAAAATCTGGCAAGTAGTTAAAAATGATCAAGGTAGCTACAAAGCTCTGCAGGTAACAAAGTAATATGTAGCCTGTGCTGCCAATGTTACTAACCAGTCAGCATGTAAATATGGCCACCGGACCTCCGTGATCTGGCGGCGTGACGTCACTGCGTAGCGATGCTCCTCCTTGACGCGTTTCGTATAATCATACGAATCAGGATTTGTGCTAACTCTGTACCCAGGTCATTTAAAATGTGTACCCCGTTGCAAAAAATTTACCACTTTGAGCACAGAAATACTGACATATTCAGACCGCTAGGGAGGTTAATGCTCTCCTTTCTCGGCCTGTTAGTTTAGGTGGACAGCCATGTCTTGGTAGGTTTGCAGTTTTGCCATACTCTTTCCATTTTCAGATGATGGATTGAACAGTGCTCTGTGAGATGTTCAAAGCTTGGGATATTTTTTTATAACAAACACTGCTTTAAACTTCTTTGCAACGTTATCCCTAGCCTGTCTGTTGTGTTCCTTGGCCTTTATGATGCTGTTTGTTCACTAATGTTCTCTAACAAACCTCTGAGAGCTTCACAGAACAGCTGTATTTATACTGAGAGTAAATTACACACAGGTGGACTCTATTTATTAATTAGGTGACTTATTAAGGCAATTGGTTCCACTAGATCAGTGGTCTCCCCTTTGCCTGTTTTTATCTTGGGGCACTAATTCATCCACTGATACCAATGATGGAACAAAATTCTCACCACTGACACCAATGAAGGGGTACATTTCCTACGAATGATGGGGCACAATTCCTCCCAGTGACACCAATAATGGGGCCCAGTGACACCAATAATGGGTCACAATTCCTCCCACTGACACCAACAATGGGGTGCTCTTCCTTCCTCTGACACCAAAGATGGGGCATTGCCTATTCCAACTGACATCAGGACCTTTTCTACTCCCAATAGCCAAAGTCCGGCCCCCCTAAAGTCCGAAGGACAGTAAACTGGCCCTTTCTTTAGAACATTTAGAGACCTCTGCACTAGACATTTATTAGGTGTATCAAAGTAAAGGGATTGAATACAAATGCACGCCACACTTTTCAGATATATATTTGTAAAAGATTTTGAAAGCAGTTTATCATTTTTCTTCCACTTCAAAATTATGTGCCACTTTGTGTTGGTCTAGCACATAAAATCCCAATAAAATACATTTACATTTTTAGTTGTAACATGACAAAGTGTGGAAAATTTCAAGGGGTATGAATACTTTTTTAAGGCACTGTAATTAAGCTATTTTGAGGATGACATGTATTAGAACAAAGTTCCCAGTGGTGAAGGAACAAGGGTAGCAAACGTTGTGGTTGCAAACAGGCTTTTTCTTCTGGGGACATAGGGTCTACTCTAAAGTAGTCTAAAGTAACCATATGCAAACCCTCTCTTTTGCCATAATCTTCAGCACATGTGTGGCTAAATTAATGTCCTGGTCAAAAGGGTACATACTGTGTAAAGTGTAGAGACTTACAGGACTTGAAGTTATAGGGCATGGATAGTTTATGAGGATTGGGGTAGTAGGTTAAGATATGTTAGTTGGGGGGGAAGTAGGGAGCTGGGGTTTGGCTATAGGAGTTGGGATTGATTCTGGAGCAGTGGGTAGGGGACTGAAGCTAAGCTCATTACACTTAAGCCCAGGTGTATCAAGTAATGACACTGGAAGTGCCTGATGCAGATAGCGGGGAGCTGTCTGGCTTTTTACTTCTCCTTTCTGCCAGCCAATACACCATCCACAAAAGGTCAATTGAGACAATTCCAAAGCATTGACAATGGGGACAATAATTGGTGCCCAGTCTGTGTTCAAAGACTGTGGTTTCCATTTCCTGCCACATTACTAATGCTTTCCAAGTGCCTCCCTCCACCTTCCTGTTTGCTAAGAATAGTTGGCTTGGTAACTTCAGTAGCATGTACAGTAAATGGAGGAAATCCTAGCTAAACCACTATTAACCCTTTTACTACTAAATTGGAGATACTGATTTCCAACATTTGTAACAGAAATCACCTAAAATATGTGGCTTTATTCATACACCCACCCCCTAATCACTGGCTCACTGACCACAAAAAGTTCTCAGGCATGCGGATGGTGCTCAAACCTGACTGAAGATTAACTTGAAGTGAAATTATTTTCAGGCATGTTTCAGCATTCTTGTTACTCTTCCAGCTGTATAGGAAGGCCTGGCATCTCACTTTGCACATGCTGCACTTGGAATAAACTGTTTTTGTGAGCACTCTCGTGGGGGTTTGAACTATGGATAAATCATATGTTGCTCCATTGAAGAATATACTACAAAGATTCTTGTTTAGACTTTCACTCCAGTAAACCATACACAGCCTCACCTTAGTTATTTCTTCACACTATTAGTACTGATAGTTTAATATATTTCTACTAAAATCTCTTTAACTTTGCTTTGTTTCAGTGTGTTACCTCTGTGTCTGGTTGTAGAAATCAATATGGCCTCTGGTTACAGTTCTTCTTTGTAGAGCCAATGGGCTAACATAACTGAAAAGGTAAAAATTAAAAAAGCGACCACTTTTCTACTAAACCCTTCTTTTTTGTTTCAATGCATGTGGTATAGTGCACATTTTAGGCCTGAAGTTCACTTTAACCCCCCCCCCCCCCAACGATATATATTTTCTGAAAGCAAAGACCCTGGAGAATAATATGGTGGTAGCTGCAATTTTGTATATCTTTAACTGTATTGTTATCACATAGGGGGCCAATAGCCCCCTATGTGATAGCATACTGTAAAGGCAGGTTTTCTTTATTGAGGCATCAGGAGTCAGCTATGCGATCACATGATCACAATGTTAGCAAAGCTGTTATGAATCAAACTGATTCATAACAGCTCTGCTTCTATTCCTGGTTAGCTGTGCTTGTCCCACAGCTCTCATATATACTGCGGATGGGCAGCAACTACAGGCAAAGTGACGTATGGGTACGTCGCTCCAGCTGCACTAACACGGGCACTGCGCGCCCAAGCGGGCGCACAGCACTCCCCACCCGGGACAGCTGTGTCCCTTGGAATGAAGATCCTGGCAAACATGACCCAGTGATCATGCGATCACTATGCGATCACATGACCACACTGTTAGCAAAGCTGTTATGAATCAATCTAATAACAGCTCTGCTTCTCTTCCTGGTGATCTGTGATTGACTCACAGCTCTCACATGATACATGGGGCCAATCACAGCACACTGTACCATGTGACCAGCTCCAGCCAATCACAGATCACTATTATTTTGAACTGTCATGAACTTAACTCATTCATGACAGTTCAAACCAAGCTTTGCATTTCAGAAGTAATAATCATTGCTCCTGCAAAGCAAAAAAACAAAACAAAAATTCCCTGATCATCTCCCCCAGAATGGTACAATGTTACTATGGTAACATTGTACTACTCTGATTAAATTATATAAAAAATATTAATAAAAAAATGTAAAAAAAAAATACTGTATTGAGGAGGGTTTTTTTTTTTTTTTAAATACTTGCTGACCACCTGGTCGCATTGTGCGGGCAAGCAGCTGCTCTGGGCCAAGTGTCATAACCTTAGGTCGCTTTCTACTTTGCGGTGTGAACAAGCCTGTGCCCACCACTGCCCCCCCCCCCCCCATCAGTCCAGGGAGAGAATAGCGAACACTGCACTGTTAGTGAAAGCAATACATTTTACATGCACATGTTAGATTAGCACATTTAACTCTTTGATAGCCCCTATTAACCCTTGGATCACCCTGTTACGCATCCAGTGCCATTAGTACAGTGTCAGTATTCAGAATTTTTCACTGATCGCTGTATTACTGCCACTAGCAACATCAGATAATGTCAAGGTTTGTAAGCTCCTCTCCCAGCCAGGGTCAGCTAGCATTAGATTGCCCACACACTATCGCACTCACGCTATAGGTTGCTGATCACCACCATTACTAGTATAGTGTTTGTACAGATCAATATATTGATCACAAACAAATCTATACTAGTGCCTACTTAGTATAGTGTCCCCAAAAACGCAGTGTTAGCAGGATCAGCCCCGTTCGCTGCCAGCATTAGCGTTTAGCCCCTCTGCTGTTTTTCACAGAAGATTTGTATCAATTGATTGTGGACCACAGCAATTTACGCACAACGATACATCGCCGCCCACCCAAATTCAGCTCTTCCCAGACAATTTGCATGGAAACCTATCACAGTTTGTGAAATTAAAACTTATTTGGGCCTAACCCTCAACATGGGCATTACAAAAAAGAATGAATTGTGGTCTTGTCAGGGTCCTACCTTTTCCCTGAGGTTATGTTACTCCATGTGCTGGCGTCCATCTTGGATTCTGCTGTGCATGATGGGAATCCTTTTATGCCTTCAGGTTTCTGTGGTCCATCCCCCAGAGGGGTGTGGCTGATGACATATAAGCCTGTGGCCCGCACATGCTCTTTGCACTTGTGTCTTGTGTCTTTGTGTTGCTATTACTCTGTTCTGACTCTCGTGACTCTCCTGGTATCTGATTCGGCTTGTGACTTGACTATTCTTTGTATTCTCCTTTGATCTGATCCTCTGTTGCTGAACCCGGCTCGTGACCTGTGATTCTCGTCATCTGTCCTGTACTGTTTTGTCCTGTTGTTTTTGACCCCGGCTTCTCTGACTACTCTTTTGTCTCTTCCACCAGCTACACGCCATTGGCAGCGGCCATTACCGCAGCTGAGGTGTCTCGGGGGCCGCGACCTGGTTCCTGGCTGCGTCAAGTCCATCCCCACCATCAGGGGCCCTGGTGAAGGGCAGCCTGGGACTTAGACTCCTCGCCCTGAGGGACTTCGGTCTGTGGGTGGTGGTTGTCGTCAGCCAGTGCATTACATTGTTAGGCCTGCCTGTCCGTTCCTCAGCTCCTGCCCTGACATTACACAAGTGCCATGAACCCTGATGGTGCAGGCACGCCTTCGCTCCCAATGCTAGTCGCCAGACTCGATCAACAGGATCACCTGTTGGATCAGTTCGCTCAGGCGTTGCAAACTCTGCTTGCACGCACTGCACACCTTGCTCCTGGTGCTATTAGGCCGGTAGTCGCTCCGGTGGTCTCTCCCGCTGCTTCTCCGCCTATTGCGTCCACCACCTCGACGGCTGCATCAGCGGCGCCCAGAGGTATGACTGGTTCTGCCCCTCTTCCACAGCGCTTTGGGGGTGAGCCGAGTCAGTGTCGTGGGTTCCTCAACCAGGTGGGTATTTATTTTGAATTAATACCCCACGCCTTTCCGTCTGAGAGGTCAAAGGTGGGGTTCCTAATTTCACTACTCTCAGACAAGGCCTTGGCCTGGGCAAATCCCTTATGGGAGAGGAACGACCCGGTGATTCAAGATTTTTCCGGTTTTGTCGATGCCTTCCGTAGGGTATTCGACGTACCGGCTCGTTCCGCCTCGGCGGCCAAGCTGCTCATGACCATGCATCAGGGTTCACGGACCGTGGCCGAGTACGCTATAGAGTTTCGTACCCTGGCGGCAGAGGTCGGTTGGAACAATGAGGCTCTGGTGGCTGCGTTTTCCCATGGTCTTTCTGACACATTGAAGGACGAGATTGCAGCTAAGGAACTGCCTGTGGTGTTGGAGGAGCTCATCTCTGCCTGATCCTGATTGACACCAGGCTCAGGGAGAGGCCTTCACTCAAGGAACGCCTGCGGAGGCCTTCCAATCGACTGGCACCTGCGTTTTCTGTCCCACCCGTTCCTCCCTCTCCTCCCACGCCTCCTGGGGATAGATGGTCTGGTGGGGAACCCATGCAGCTGGGGTTTGCTCGCCTTTCCGAGGGGGAGCGGGCCGCTCGGCGTCGGGAGGGTCGCTGCCTGTACTGTGGCCTCGGTGGGCACTTTCGGCAGTCTTGCCCGGTCCGTCCGGGAAACGCTCGCACCTGAGATCATGTCGGGGACAGATCTTGGGTGGAGTTTCCTCGTCCCCGGCGTTCCGCAAGGATAAGCCACTGATCACCGTGGTCCTTTCTTGGACGGGGGGCTCGGTGACGGCCCAGGCGTTGGTAGACTCTGGGGCCGGTGGGTTGTTCTTGGACAGCTCGTTTGCTGCACAGCACTCCATTCCCCTGCAGGCTCGTGCTGCCCCATTGGTTCTCGAAGCAATAGATGGCAGGCCCCTGCAACCGCCGCAGGTTACCCACGAGACTCTGCCAATAGAGGTAGCCATTGGGGCTGTTCACAGGGAGTTGGCCTGTTTTCAGGTGATTTCTTCCCCACACTATTCGGTGGTTTTGGGGTATCCCTGGCTCCAGAGGCACAATCCAACCTTCAATTGGGAAACAGCCGAGATTCTCTCATGGTATCCACAGTGTGGGGCCGGGTGCATCCGGGGGCCGGTTAAGGTATTGTGTGCCTCCTCGGACTCTGCGTTGCCCACCGACTATGGGGAGTACCGGGACGTGTTTGATAAGGTACGCGCTGGTACCTTACCACCGCATCGTCCTTACGACTGCGCCATATCCTTGCAACCCGGGGCCACTCCTCCACGTGGCAGGGTGTACCCTCTCTCGGTTGCAGAGAATAAGGCCATGGAGGAGTACGTTGTGGATGCGCTTTCCCGGGGGGCACATTCGTAAGTCTACTTCCCCAGCAGGAGCGGGTTTTTTTTCGTAAAGAAGAAAGGTGGGGAATTGAGGCCCTGCATCGATGATAGGGGTCTCAATCGGATTACCATTAAAAATGCATATCCAATTCCTTTGATTTCTGAGTTGTTCGACCGCCTTAAGGGAGCAACAGTCTATACCAAACTCGACCTTAGGGTGGCGTACAACCTCGTACGGATCAGACAGGGGGATGAGTGGAAGACCGCGTTTAACACCAGAATAAGTCTCCACGGCATCTCCCTTTGGGTCTTCTGCAACCCATTCCCAATGGGGAGCGTCCTTTGTCACATCTAGGGATGGACTTTATTGTAGACCTCCTGGTGTCTCGGGGTCATACGGTCATCCTCATGATCGTCGATCGGTTTTCCAAGATGTGCCATTGCATTCCACTCAGGAAATTACCCACAGCGCAAGAACTGGCCACGGTCTTTTCCAGGGAGATTTTTCGCCTGCATGGGTTACCTAAGGTGATTGTCTCAGACCGCGGGAGTCAGTTCGTGTCCAGATTCTGGCGCGCCTTCTGCTCCCAGTTGGGTATTAGTCTCTCCTTTTCTTCAGCCTACCACCCGCAGTCCAATGGGGCTGCGGAGCGTTCCAATCAGGCCTTAGAACAATTCCTTCGGTGTTATATTTCAGACCATCAGGACGATTGGGCCGATCTCCTGCCGTGGGCAGAGTTTGCCAGGAACTCGGCGGTCAACTCCTCCTCCGGGATGTCTCCCTTCATGGCCAACTATGGGTTCCAACCCACGGTATTACCTGAGAGGTTCTCACCACAGGACATTCCGGCTGTGGAGAACCATCTTGCTGCCCTGCGTTCTTCATGGGGGCAGATCCAGAGGGCCTTGAGGGACCTCAGCGCCAGAAGTCCCAGGCTGATCGCAGACGGTTGCCCGCTCCTTCATACCAGGTCAGCGATCGGGTGTGGTTGTCTACTCGCAACCTCAATCTTCGGGTACCCACACCCAAACCAGCTCACCGTTTTGTCGGTCCTTTCCGCATTCTCCGCAAAGTGAATCCGGTGGCCTATGCCCTTGCCCTTCCGTCTGGGATGCGGATCTCCAATATCTTTCATGTTTCCCTGTTGAAACCTCTGATCTGCAATCGCTTCACTACCCCTCTTCCTCGGCCCCGTCCTGTCCGGGTTGACGGTCATGAGGAGTATGAGGTGAGCCGGATCCTGGACTCTCGATTGGTGCGCAGTCGATTACAGTTCCTGGTTCATTGGCGCGGTTATGGTCCCGAGGAGCGTTCCTGGGTTCCTTCCGTGGATGTCCATGCTCCTGCCCTCCTCCGCGCTTTTCATACCCGCTTTCCTCAGAAACCTTTTGTTGAGCCGCGGAGGGGGAGGGGCCCTTGAGGAGGAGGTACTGTCAGGGTCCTACCTTTTCCCTGAGGTTATGTTACTCCATGTGCTGGCGTCCATCTTGGATTCTGCTGTGCATGATGGGAATCCTTTTATGCCTTCAGGTTTCTGTGGTCCATCCCCCAGAGGGGTGTGGCTGATGACATACAGTTGTGGCCAAAATTATTCAACCCCCACTGAAATTGAGTGTTTTGGCCAGTTTGACATTGCTTTTGATCATTCAGTCATCTTGCTTACATTTACATTAAAGAGGCACTTGTAGGTCAGACAAATATAACATAACAGTTATAATGAAATAACCACAAATGTCTTTTCTGTGCTCACAGCATTATCAGTTTTATTCAACCCCCAAGTGACATTCAATCTTAGTACTTAGTACAGCATCCTTTTACAGTTATAACAGCTTTTAAACGTGAAGCATAGCTTGACACAAGTGTCTTGCAGCGATCTACGGGTATCTTCGCCCATTCTTCATGGGCAAAGGCCTCCAGTTCAGTCACATTCTTAGGCTTGCGCACTGCAACTGCTTTCTTTAAGTCCCACCAGAGGTTCTCAATCGGATTTAAGTCTGGTGACTGCGATGGCCACTCCAAAATGTTCCAGCCTTTCCTCTGCAACCATGCTCTAGTGGACTTGGAGGTATGCTTGGGATCATTGTCCTGTTGAAAGGTCCAACGTCTCCCAAGCCTCAGGTGTGTGATGGACTGCATCACGTTTCCATCCAATATCTCCTGGTACTGAAGAGAATTCATGGTACCTTGCACACGCTGAAGCTTCCCTGTACCTGCAGAAGCAAAACAGCCCCAAAGCATGATTGACCCTCCACCATGCTTCACAGTAGGCAAGGTGTTCTTTTCATCATAGGCCTTGTTCTTCCTCCTCCAAACATAGCGTTGATCCATGGGCCCAAACAGTTCTAATTTTGTTTCATCAGTCCACAGAACACTATCCCACAACTTTTGTGGTTTGTCCACATGGCTTTTGGCATACTGCAGTCGACTCTTCTTATTCTTTGGAGACAGCAAGGGGGTACGCCTGGGAGTTCTGGCACGGAGGCCTTCATTACGCAGTGTGCGTCTTATTGTCTGGGCTGAAACTTCTGTACCCACATCTGACAAATCTTTTCTCAGTTCCTCAGCAGTCACACGGGGACTTCTCTCCACTCTACGCTTCAGGTAGCGCACAGCAGTCGAAGTCAGCATCTTCTTTCTGCCACGACCAGGTAGCGTTTCAACAGTGCCCTTTGCCTTGAATTTGCGAATGATGCTTCCTAAGGTGTCTCTTGGTATGTTTAACATCTTTGCAATCTTCTTATAGCCATTGCCCTTCCTGTGAAGAGAAATCACCTCTTCTCTTGTCTTCCTGGACCATTCTCTTGCCTTCACCATGTTTGTAACCACACCAGTAAATGTCTAGAAGGAGCTGAGTATCACAGTCATTTTAAAGCTGCCTAATTGGTGCTTATTATGCTTGATTGCTGCTCGGTGACATCCACAGGTGTTTTCAATACCTGATGGAAAGCACCTGTATGAACCTCTGTTCTTCAGAGTGGTAGTCTTTAAGGGGTTGAATAATTGTGGCAATGAAGAAACCACATAAGAACCATTTACTACTGTATTACATAAACAATTGATGTCATTTTAGTTGCATTTGGGTAGTTACAACGTCCTTGTAGGATTTGATTCTGAATACAATTCCAAATGTACACTATAGTCCCTAAACCCCTTTACAGCATTGGGGGTTGAATAATTTTGGCCACAACTGTATAAGCCTGTGGCCCGCACATGCTCTTTGCACTTGTGTCTTGTGTCTTTGTGTTGCTATTACTCTGTTCTGACTCTCGTGACTCTCCTGGTATCTGATTCGGCTTGTGACTTGACTATTCTTTGTATTCTCCTTTGATCTGATCCTCTGTTGCTGAACCCGGCTCGTGACCTGTGATTCTCGTCTGCTGTCCTGTACTGTTTTGTCCTGTTGTTGTTGACCCCGGCTTGTCTGACTACTCTTTTGTCTCTTCCACCAGCTACACGCCATTGGCGGCGGCCATTACCGCAGCTGAGGTGTCTCGGGGGCCGCGACCTGGTTCCTGGCTGCGTCAAGTCCATCCCCACCATCAGGGGCCCTGGTGAAGGGCAGCCTGGGACTTAGACTCCACGCCCTGAGGGACTTCGGTCTGTGGGTGGTGGTTGTCGTCAGCCAGTGCATTACATTGTTAGGCCTGCCTGTCCATTCCTCAGCTCCTGCCCTGACAGGTCTTATTGCTCCACAGACCCAATCATCATATGCCCATGTTCTCTGCTGTTACATATATACCTGTTACATATATACCCAACAAGGAGCAGCAACATACTGGTACATCACTGGACTTTGAATGGTTATACTGGGGTGATGCCTGCAGCTACAGGCATCATCCTGGTATCATTATTTTCAGCTGGTGGTCAACTTTCATGTAAATGCAATCCTGGATGGATCGCTGGATCATTTTTACAACCACCTTCCACAGTTTTCTTGGGCTCCCCTGTCCCACAGGGGAATCCAAGAATGCAGCCGGAGGTTTCGCTGGCATACCATAGAGCTGATCAGAGACCAGAATGTTTCCAATCATCTGTATGGTCTAAGAAATCAGAAGCTATGAGAATTTTATCATTTCTGCTTCGCCAGATATTAACATCGCCATTTTTAAATTGGGGAAGCATCTGATCACAGCGATCTTGGGGTAATCAGATGCTTTAAAGGCAGAGGAGAGATCTAGCATTTAATAGACCCCATATTTCTCAGAAAAGAGTACCTGTCATTGCCTATTGCTATTGCAGGGGATATTTACATTCCTTGCATTTTCAATAAAAACAAATAAATAAAGGGACAGTGTAAAAAAAAAATTAAAGTTAAAAAAAAAAATCACCCCTGCCCCCCCCTTCTGGTGCTTGTGCGCAAAGGTGAATGCACGGGGCAGTAAGCAGAGATTGCATCTAGAACAATAATTCTCGCACTAGACCCCCAGTGTAAATATAAATTGGTGTTGCTTCATATTGGCAGGACCGCTTTGTTTTTTTTGACAAAACTTTGCATTGGCCAGTGCCACGTACCCCAGAAGTTGGCCTGTTGGGTATTTTGAACGATTTTGTTTCTCACACTCATTTTAGGATATTGATACGTTTGCTTATGTTTTGTACTAGAAAACTTGTTTTGTTGAATTGGAAGGGGATACTCCACCCTCTATACACCGATTTTATCGCATGGTTAATCTGGTGCTGCCTTAATATAAACTGATTTATAAAGGACGGGCCTGTCCCAAAAAATGTACGAAAATTTGGCAGCCTAAGGGCTCGTTCACACTTGACTGTTTTACCAATGCTTGCCAAACGCCCCTAACGCTCGGCAAACGCTCCCCAAACGCTGCATGCTTGGTTTAACGGAAGTTGCTAGGCGTTTGCCGAGCGTTAAAAACGCCCCAAAAATGCCTATAATGCAGTTTGAATGGTGTTGCCGCTCCGCAAACGCCTCGCAACCGTGTCACAATTGCACCGCAAACACCGGGCGTTTGCGGAGCGGCACCATAGACTAGAATAGGAGGCTTCAACGCCTCCTGACTCGACCAGAGGCGTCCATTTGCCGCAACGCGACGCAAACGCTCCCGTTAGAACAGCACCATGTGATGTAATGTGCAGAATTGGCAGAGGTGTTTGGGAAGCTTCATGATTTATGACTAACTTTGAGAATGTTGGATATTTTTTGTAACCAAAAGTAGAAAATATAATTTATTTCAAAATTTTCAGTCTTTTTCGTTTATATTACAAAAAATAAAAAACCCAGTGGTGATCAAATACCACTAAAAGAAAGCTCCATTTGTGTGAAAAAAGGACAAAAATTTTGTTTGGGTACAGCGTTGCATGACCACGCATTTTTTAAAAATGCATTTAAAAAACTGCTGTGCAAATACTGAGTGATATAAAAAATTGCAATGGCCACCATTTTATTCTCTAGGACGTCTGCTAAAAAAACATTTAATGTTTGGGGGTTCTACGTAATTTTCTAGCAAAAAAGAAAAATACTGATTTTTACTTAACAAAAAAGTGTCAGAATAGACCTGGTCCTTAACCACTTGACAACCGGGCAATAGCAGAATGACGCCTACAGCGCAGTTGTCCAGTTTTGGGAGGGTGTCATATGACGTCCTCCCAGAACGCGGCCTTCCACGCGTGCCCAGCGGTGCGCGCCCGGTGATCTCTGTGATTGCTGTGTCCTATGGACATGTGATGTAGTAAAAGGCCAATCACAGTGGTCTTTTACCAAGTGATCAGCTGTGTCCAATGACACAAGAGATCACCAGGTAAATGCAGTTGCCGATTGTCGGCTGCACTTTTTTCACGCTGTCACAGAATGAGGAAAGTACTGCCGGTTACCGGCAATTGTCAGAAAACAGATCGGCACTGATGAACAGTGCCCTGATGATCAGGGTCTAGCAGTGCCGCCCGGCAGTGCCACCCACCTTTGCCCGGCAGTGCCACCCACAAGTGCCAAGCATTGCCACCCATCTGTGCACATGCAGTGCCTAGCAGTGCCACCCACCTGTGCCCAGCAGTGCCATCAGTCAGTGCCACCCATCAGTGCTGCCTATCAGTGCCCATCAGTGCCGCCTATCAGTGCTCATCAGTGCAGCATCATCAGTGCCAGCTCATCAGTGCCGCCTATCAGTGCTGCCTATCAGTGCCCATCAGCGCTGCCTATTCGTGCCACCTCATCAGTGTCGACTATCAGTGCCCATCAGTGCTGCCTTTCAGTGCCCATCAGTGCTGCCTATCAGTGCAGCCTCATCAATGCACATCGGTGAAGGAGAAAAAGGACCCTGTTTGCAAACTTTTATAATAGAAACAAAGAAAAACTTTTTGTTTTCAAATTTGTTTCTCTTTTTTTGTTTATAGCGCACAAAATAAAACACCCAGTGGCGATTAAATACCACCAAAAGAAAACTCTATTTGTGTGAAAAAAATGCTAAAAATTTCATATGGGTACAGTGTAGTATGACCGCGCACTTGTCATTCAAAGTGCGACAGCGCTGAAAGCTGAAATTGGCCTGGGCAGGAAGGGGGTATAAGTGCCCAGTAGGCAAGTGGTTAAAGGGATGAGGTGGCAGCCCTACTTGTAGGCCTTGTGGGAGACTGCTGATCCCCCATAGTCATAGCTGGAAGTACTAGGTTGGTCTGCAGGTGGGACACTAGAACCTGGGATACATGGCAAGGGCAGTCAGGCAGGAGAAAGGTGGTACCCCGTGCAGTTTGTGCAAGTGATTGGGCAGCTTTACAGCCACCTGAATTACTTCTACCTAAAAGCTCATCACCTGCTGAACAAATTTAAACAAAAATGTTCTTAAAATACTGCTTTACCAGCCACTGTTGTCTACTAATGGGCTAGTAGATAAGTGGTTAAATTGAGTACTAAGCAACAGCAGACTTACTTCCTATGCCAATTATCTGTGGTCCAAATTTTCAAGGTAAACACAGGTAATTTAACCAACTCACTTCAGTCATGACAAGCTAACTGGTTTTATTGCTTTAAGGATGATACCACTTAAAGCAGAACTGTGTCCTCCCATTAAATGGTGTGTTCTGCAGCACCTAATTTTAAGTGCATTAGCGCGTACAGTTTCTGTTAGTCCCCCTGCAAGCTCTCCACATGTAGAGTCTGCCAGTACAGTCCACCTAATGCAGCTTCCTGTAATAGGATAACAACTATGCTGCACTGATCCTGAATTTAGAGCAGAGTTGCCATTGTCATGTAGACTGTGCTTGCTTGCACTACAGTGGGATTTATTGCAGGGGACATGACTATGAGTACTGTCACTGCTGATTCAAAAGTCTGTTTGTTAATTAGCACTTGGCCACTTACAGTGCTACTTACTGCTTTCTGGATTGACAGACCAGCCTCTAATGCTGAAAACTGTCATTGTGAGCTGCAGTGGGGAGGGGGAGCATGCGAGATACACAAATTATGGAGGATATGGCTCAGTCAGGAAAAGTATTTGTAAATAAAATCGCACATTTGTGTAGTGCTACCCTCATATGAGCCGCTGATTAGGATGGGCCTTCTGTTCTTTTCCTTAACCTTTTCAAAAACCCTTTTCCTCTAGCTGAGTGTACAAACATACTATATCACAGGAAATCACTGAAAATAATACTTAGTACCCAGTAATAGCACAATATCAAAGAAACAGGCACAAAACCAAGTAGTAAAGGTAAACCTTTAATATTGTCTCCCAATATGGTTGGTAAGTAGGCAAGAAAAAAAATGGATTAACAATTGTAACAATACAATTCAGCATACAAAGTGATTAGCAGTAAGGAGTAGACATAAGATGACATTTGGCATCCAGATCAGCATAGTAGCAAGGCCACCTCAAGTGCAGCAGTGAGCAGTAGTAAAGTTTAAACTATCAAGTTCTGCAACTATGCTGCCAGAGCTCATTTATGGGGGTGATGCTACTCCTAGACTGATTGGGAATGCAAGTACATTTCTAAGCAGTTTAATTAAAATCATCTCTCCACTCCTCCCATTGCACAGTGCATATTGAGATCTGTAATGTAACCATTATAGTGTAGCCATTGTATGGCTGCTGTCTCAAACCATAACTCCCAGGATTCTTAGTACTTTGCATAGAAGTCTATGGACTTTCTTGGCTTCAGCCCTCCACCTGCTTTCTGGAGGAGAACGGTGCAGTATAATATCCGTATCTCAGTAGAAGAAGAGAATAACCTCTTGTCAACCATGCTATAGCTGAATGACATCCTATTGGCTTCCTCCCAGAACCTCGCCCCCCCCTTCCCCCTGCGTGCCCCTGCGGCATGCACTTTGATCGTTGTGCTTTTCATACACAGCTAATCACAGATCGATGTAAACTATTGATTATCAGTGCAGCCCCATCAGTGCTGCCCTTCAGTGCCCATCAGTGATGCCTCTCAGTGCCCATCAGTGAAGCCTCATCATAGCATATACAGGTGAAACAGGTAAAAATTGGGGAGCCATGTCATCTGCTGGTGTTGGTCCACTGTGCTTCATTACGTCCAGGGTCAACACAGCCGTCTACCAGGAGATTTTGGAGCACTTCATGCTTCCTTCCACAGACAAGCTTTATGGGGATGCTGACTTCATTTTCCAGCAGAACGTGGCACCTGCCCACACTGCCAAAAGCACCAAAACCTGGTTCAATTACTGTGCTTGATTGGCCAGCAATCTCGCCTGACCTGAACCCCATAGAGAATCTATGGGGCATTGCCAAGAGAAAGATGAGAGACATGAGACCACAATGCAGAAGAGCTGAAGGCCACTATTGAAGCATCCTGGTCTTCCATAACACCTCAGCAGTGCCACAGGCTGATAGCTTACATGCCACGCTGCATTGAGGCAGTAATTGCTACAAAAGGGGCCCAAACCAAGTACTGAGTACATATGCATGCTTATACTTTTCAGAGGTCCGATATTGTTCTATGTACAATCCTTGTTTTATTGATTGCATGTAATATTCTAATTTTCTGAGATTGTGGATTTGGGGTTTTCATGAGCTGTAAGCCATAATCATCACAATTATGACAAATCACGGCTTGAACTATCATGCTTTGCATGTAATGAGTCTATCTCATATATTAGTTTCACCTTTTAAGTTGCATTACTGAAATAAATGAACTTTTGCACGATATTCTAATTTTTAGAGTTTCACCTGTAAGTGAAAAGTTACTTATTTACAACCATTTTTTAACAGAATCTAAAAAAAATTTTTTTTTCAAAATGTTTGGTCTTTTTTATTTGCTTAGCAAAAAATAAAAAAACAGTGGTACTTAAGTACCACCAAAAGAAAGCTCTATCTGTCCCAAAAAATAAAAACAAATGTGTTTGGGTACAGTGTTGCATGACTGCACATTCAAAGCACAACAGCGCTGAAAGCTGTAGAAAGGCCTGGGCATGGAGTGAAAGTGCCCTGTAGGCATGTGGATAATATTGGGCAATGTCTCCATCTCCATATTGTTGTAACCCAGCACCTGGCTACATGTGTTTAACCAAGCACTGTTTCTAAAGTATTGTAAATTCATACAGGGAGTCACATACATTCTGCTGCCAAGCTAATCCCTCACTATATATCCATATATATAACTGTTGTGTACCTGACTGTTGTGCCTGAGATGATGAGGGGGGCCTCTTGCACAATTCCTGTCCCAGCAGCCCTGGTAGTGAGAACAGGGACTGTTAGAGCAGAGGCAGAGGGTGCAGGTGCCAGGAAGCTGGATCAGTGAACTTGAACTAAAAAACAAAGAAATTTAGAGGGTAGACGTATGGAGTCAGTTCACCACCTGAGTACAGGATCATGATCAGGTTCCAGGTCAGAGACAGGCAAGGGCTGAAATTGTGCTGGCAGCAAATTACAAAGTTAGAAGGCAGAATCATGCTCAAATGTACAAGATGGGGTCAATAATATAGTTGAGTGGCAGACTTAGCAGGCAATGGAAATCCAAAGAGAAGCATAAGACATGGATGGTTCAGTAACAAGATCAGTAGGTTCAGGAATACAGGACACAGAGATCAGGAGCTGAAGGCAATCCAGCAATGAGGCTAGGTAGACCTCAGGCATAAATAGGTCCCCAGACACCAGGATCTGTGGGCATGCTCGTGCATCTTCTAATGCATCTATGCTCACATCCCTGCACATGTGAATGAGCACCTGCTGCATGGAAATGAACACGTACTGCACAAGGTTCCTGACAATATTGCAAATATGTCACAAATGCTTATTGTGTGGCAGATATTAGCAGGGAACAGCCAACACAATTTCTCCTTTAAGCTTTTTTTATACAAGAGTATTCAGAAATTACAACACCGGCTCTTTCCCATCTGACTGTGGGACAGGGCCAACGAATGGGGTGTTATCCATACCTTCACTCTTCCCTGCATGAAAAAGGCCCCTCTACAATGTATAGCCTCTCTGTGTCCAAGATCACTGCCCATATCTTAAGAGAACTCTTTGTCCTATAGGACATATATACTCTCCCAAGATAATGCCCAGAGTACATGGTGGGGACACATTAGTCCAATACCAGGTAGCAAGTTAGCACCAGTAGTAAGCAGCAGTCACATGATCATTCTGATTAATACTAAATATACCCTATATATAAACAGAGAGAGAGAGAGAGAGAGAGAGAAAGAGAGAGAGAAAAACAAAGCTCACGGTGGTAAGACTCTAAATGTATCCTACAAAATCAATAACAGTGTTTAAATGCAAGTGCAAGCTTTCACAATCATTGGTGGTCAGTATAAGTTCAACTCACCCTCCCCATCATAGGTTGTAAATGGCACTTTAAACTCGCCCATCTTTAGAATTGGAATCTTTAGAATTTTTTCTCAACCACAATGTATTTACCTTCAATGGTTCCCACTACCTCCAGGTACAGGGTGTGGCTATGGGGACCCCTCCTATGCCAACTTGTACCTGGGGGAGTGGGAACGTATGTTTATGGCTGATGAAGGACTCTCAACGTATACGGACCACATCTGCATAAGATTTCAGTCTTACATTCACTATGATGTCTGCTGTCAAGGATGTTACTTTCCTTGATGTCATCATTCAAGTGCAGGATGATGGTAGCCCGACCAGCAAACTTTTTCGTAAACCTACTGCTGGCAACACCATCTTGCACGTCTCTAGCTTTCATCCCAAGCCCTTAGTGCATCTATACCCTACAGTCAATACTTAAGAACTAGAAGAAATTGTTCAGATGAACAAGGTTTCAAGGTAAAAGCAGATGCCTTGCGAGATAGACTACTGGAAAGAGGATATACCAAGTCTTGCCTAAAAAAGGCCTATAAACTGGCAATTTCTAACACTAGAAATGATATGTTATATGGAGGTGCAGGGAAGAGAGAATCAGATCAACACACTAGAATCATTACAAAATATTCCAGTCAGAAGGGTCAGGTTAGAATTATTATCCAGAAATATTGGTATTTGCTCACTATGGACCCCATAATAGAAAAGTTTGTGTCTTCAGCCCCCCAAATTACTTTTAGGAGGGCTACTTCCATAAAAGACAGATTAACACAGAGTGAATATAGGGGTGATGGTTCCAGATATCCATGTAAATTAAGGGGTTCTTGTAACTACTGTAAGTACATGCACACTGAAGTGACACCTAAATTGCCCAATGGGGAGTACTTTAAACCCAAACACTATGCCAACTGCAAATTTATCTTTTGATGTGTGAATGTGGATGTTTTTATGTGGGGAAGACCAAGCTGGAATTTTGGAGACGTGCCTACAGACACATCAAAAGTATGAAAATGTGATCCTGATCTGCCCCTTCAGAGGCATACAATTCTTGTGCATAACAGTATATTTCTATGAATTTGTTTTCTTGTTCTTGATCGGATTCATCCAAGCCCCAGAGGAAGAGATTGCAGCAAATTATTGTTACAACTAGAGCTACGTTGGATTTTCCAACTACGTGCCACATCCCCCCCAGGCTTGAATGAATCCATGAGTTACAAGCCCTTTTTGAAGGGCTTTGTGTCTGATGGCATGGATTAAAATAGCTATTTTGTTGTTGACCTGTTTCCTCTTTATATGTATTTTCATGTTACTATAGTGATGTCTTGTGTCTGCATTTGGGTATGAGAATATAAGTATCTTTCGCTTGTTGGATGGAACGTAATGTAATTATATATTAATGTTCCTTTAAACAATATGATATGTAGAACCCTCTGTGAGGGATTAGCCCAGTAGCGGGTTGTGTTTGACCCCCTGGATGAGTCAGAGCATGGCGAAAGAGGCTCAGCACGACAGCAGGATCTTGGTGAAGAAAGTTGTGCTTTATTTACAAGACTGGTGAACACAAGGTACATATATCCAAAACAGCAAAAAAACATACAAACAGAAAATAAAGCCTTGCCACACTGGGCTTCTAACTGCAAACTCAGGTTCCTATCTACCTGTCTGAATACAGCCTACCGCTGCACAGACACAGAGGGGTTTATTTACTAAAGCTGGAGAGTCCAAAATCAGACTCCCTTCTGCATAGAAACCAATCAGCTTCTAACCTCAGCTTGTTCAATGAAGCTTTGGCAATGAAACCTGGAAGCTGATTGGTTTCTATGCAGAAGGAAGTCTGATTTTGGACTCTCCAGCTTTAGTAAATAAACCCCAGAGTGTTCACAGAGGGTGTCTCCAAGTCCCAAAATCACACAGATTTACTCTCACCACAGAATACTGTGGTTGCTCCCCAGTCTGTCCTGCACTGCAAACTTGTTCCATGTTGGAGCATTCTCCCTAAGCAGCCTGGGAGTTTTATAGAGCCCAGTGCCCTTACCCTACTACAGCTGAGCTAATCAAATCATCAGTGAGTCAAACAGACTCACTACACAGCACCAAAGGAGAAACAGTCGATGTAGAGCAAGAACCTGGGACAAACATACCTCCCATCCTGGACACTTCCCTTATTTCTTCCTGGCTTTCTGTCACACTTCTTTGGTGGTCTTTTTTGAAATCTAAGAGTGTTAGTTGGGCCCTATGTCTGTGTTGTGGTGACGTCACCAATTTTGTTCACTTTATACCATTTATGGTTTTTATCCTTTGGGTGTTCTTTTTTATAAGTCTATTTTGCCTATATGCTGTCATGAATGCAATTTTTCATGAACTTACTGTACTTTGTGTTGTACATTGATGTGTGGCCTGGTCCATTCTGCCTTCCACGCTCGGTCCATGGTGGGCGGCCAGCTGGACTTCATGTGGACCCCTGGGGTCACCCGGTACATGCAGGCCGCGTCACCACTTCGTGGTGGGCGCTGCCTCTTATTGGGGCCTTTGTGTTCGGGAATCTCCTTCCCCCTGTGGGGTTGCGTTCCACCTTTCCCCACCCCTTGGCCATCCTGTGCGTGTTGGTCGGCTCGCCAATGCATGACATCATCCCGCTGATCAGGCGTATCGGGGACGTGGCCCGATGCCCGGAGGTGAAGGGGCGGCCTGCGCACTGGCGTTTGGCGCCATCCCTGAATGAGGGGCGACGATTCAATTCAGGTGCTTAACCAAGTGGGGGGATATAAATAGATCTCTTTCCCTGGTTCCGCTCTCTTTTCCTGAACTTTGGATGTGAAGTCTGACCTGACCTTCTGCGGTCCTGATGTAGGCTTTCCAGCTAGTTAAATCGATATTGCTTGTTTGTTTGCGTTTGCTTATGGCTCCTTCTGGGCCTGATATGCAATGATATGGTCATATATCCCATTGCGATTCTACATAAGCTTATTGCCTTTGTTTTTGACACTCTTTTTAGGGATCCTTTGGATGAGCTGTGATTCACAACACTGGAGGAACGTAGAGTCCATGGAAATGTATCTCTTAATCAATTGCTTGATAATAACATAATCTACATCTGCCTTAACAGCGATGGGTGTTTTACTAGATTCAATAAGCCCTTATATCTCTTTTTGATATACAGTATATGACTATGATGTTATGACTGTTTGTTTCTATTTTGGTTATTTTATGGCTATCAGTGCGGCCTCAGAGCTCTTCTGGGGGGCCCTGGCCTGGTTGGTGCTTGTCTGGATGCGGTCTGGGGAGGAGTCATGGACTTGGTCACACATCTAATATTTTAAATATGGTGGAAATTCAATCATTGATACTTTTCATTTGGTCTCTATCACAGCACGCTGTGAGTATTAAGATTGTGACATTTATATAACAATATTATCTACAATTGTTATTATAATTATTGTATGACTGTAATACATGTGTTTCGGTCCTTAGAAGCCACATGTCTTATGTACAGACTTTTTTGACCCGGAGTAAACTTACTCTGAAATGCGTTGGATGTTACCCAGGAACTCGGTTATGTCGACATAATTCTGTATGGTATCATTGTAATCATTGAATGTAATACTGCCTACTCAATGTTTTATGGCTATCACTTATCTATGTCTAATAAAGATTGATGTAACTTTAATATACTCTGGTGATGCCTATAAAGTCCTATTCAAGGGGGTTGTCAAGGTGGAGCACTTTAAAAATTCCTCCACCTTGAATCACAGTCTTCTTTGCTGCCGCCTGGAGGATTTAATTAATAGGTTCATTAACACCTCCTTCCTCTTCTCTCTCAATTGGAAGGGGCAGGCTCACCAATGTAAACAGTACTACTGTCTACATTTGTGATTACTGTGACTGGCCATCACAACAATCACAAGGTACACAGCCACTCTGATTGGCTCTGTGTCTTTTGCCTATGTTTGACTATGTTCTCCACTGTCTAGAAGCAGCAGCATTTTTCATTTGTGTTTTAACAGCTTGTCAGAATAACTTTCACTTATTTTATTACGGCCAGTAAAGGGATGATAAAAGAAACGTTTGTTAAAAAGAAATATGTGGACTGCCATTAATAATCTCTACTAATAAAAATGCTGCTGGTTTTGCCGTCATGCTGATCCAAAAATACTGGTACTTTCTGAGACACCTATGTGGAACAGTCCTATCTCTGATTTTACTTGTTACATACAGTACGTGTAATCAAGGAAGGCTAACTGCATACAAAGGTTAAGGTAGTCTTTTAAAAACATCTGTGCACTGATCAATGAGCTAGGACTGCATATATATACAAGCAAACTCTAGTGTCAGGTTGAGCCAGTGCTGTTGTCCACAAGGCTTATGTTGCAGCTCATCAAAGTTATAGCAAAAGCTTATTAATTGTGTTATGTAGCCCACACACTTATTAAGCATCTGACATCTGTTTTACTGACGGGATATCCAGGACATGAGGCCACATGCTATACATTAAGAAATGAGAACTGAGTTTTTTCTCATTGTCTCCTGGTTGAATATAGCTTTATGAAATAAAAAAAAAAAAAGAATATTTGCAAGTAACTGGAGTGTGCCAAATGGATTGTAGTATGTGGAAGTACTGGTAATAAGACCTGTTACTATTAATGTTTTAATTACTAATTTACATTATTTCTTTGGATTCATTACAGTTTCTTAACAGAAAGCAGTTTTAGTAAAGATATTCTTCTTATCATTACCGGTTGTAATAGCTTCCTATATTCTCTAATGATTATCAGGGCGTTAACCCATTCAGGCTGATAGTATCTCAGAATGTTTTACAAACACTTTGTTATAATTGATGAGTTGTTGATTTCCACAGTGACATGCCCTCTTTTACCATTGTGTTGCTTGATGGGAAATTACTTTAAAGAGAAGATGTAATTACTTCAAAATTGCACAGAACCTTGCTTTGTGTTAAAGTTACCACATTTTAGCAGCCTAATTTTCTTTGTTTTAACGGCCAAAATCAACAAACAGAAATATATACAGTTTCTAAATTTCAGTGCATTTCCTGCTGGGCCTCGTGATAATTGCATCTCTGCACTTAGTGGCTAGCTTGTCTAAAAGATTCCATTTGAGAAGGCAACCACATGCATGAAAGCAAAATTAAAAAGTGAGCATAATTGGTAATTCTATTTCTGGGAATCTTTCAAGATGGCAAAGTGAGAGATGGCTTCTTTCTCTCCAGACAGGAAACACAAGACCGACCACCCATAATATGCCATACAAATGATGGAAGCAGAAACTGCTGTATAAAGGACAGGACAGTACAGCAAGTGAAATACAAGACATTCCTGGGAAGGGAAAACCACTGCTTGTAAGACTTTACTCCCAAAGGCTTGGTTGTTGGACAGATGATTAGTGCAACAATAGTGGATGAAAGTAAAGAAAGAACACTGTGGTACTGCTTAACATATCTCAAAAAGCAATAGCTCTTCTATCCACTAGAAGACACTGCTCCAACAGAATGCAGTTGAATTCACAGTACCATTGGTTTTCATCCAATTAAAGTGGTTGTAAACCTCAGACACGAAAAACAAACAAAGCACATCCTTCTATAGTGTGAATTATACTCTGATCTCTCTGCTACCTGCATGAGTCACTGATAAGATTCTAAGCTGACACAACAGCCTTGCCACCCCTCTTGCATTCAGCAGGTGAATGACTGCCTCAGCAGTGTATATTTACTTATGTCAGTGTGTAGGGGGGTTTGTCCCTTACCTGCTTTGAGTTCAGGTTTCACATGAGCTCTGTGCTCTAGCTCTGTAGTATGTCTGAGGTCAGATCACTGCCCTTGCCTCTTGAAGCTGAGAAAATTCCTTCAATCTGTGTGTTTTAGGCCTTAGAGGAGAAATGGCTGCCTTAGACTAATCACGTTACTGGGTATATGTAAGGATTTAAAACCATTTTAATGTTTATTTCAAGATATGAGAGGATCCTACTCCTGACTACTATGGCATGCAAATTGCCTAGGATAGGTTGTGTATTACTGTTGTAATACTCCCTGCTACCTGAGTAGGATGTATTGCTACAAGGGAGACCAGGTCTAAAACCTGAAAGTGTTACTAAACCCACAAAAGTAAAATCAGTTTATATATGCAGTAAAGCATGCTTGTTATACTCACCATGGAACCTAAGGAGATAATCCTCCCCATTGTGTAAAAAGGCTGTTTGATCCTGTATTCTCTGATCCTCACCTTCTTCTACTGTCCCCAATCCATCTGCTGATAGAATAGAACCTTGGGGGTAAGCTGCACATGCTCAGTTTGGTGTGTATTGATAGAGAGTATATTTTGTTCTTGGGCTGAGTGCATGTTATGCAGCCTCATAGGATAATCAGAGAAGAATGAAAACTCCTCCTACAAGCTTTAACCGATGATCTGCTGGACACTGATAGAAGTCACAAAACTGCTATATATCGCTGATGAGAACAGGTATTCAGCAGTTTATATTTACTAAAATAATTGCATTTCCATGTTCTGTGTACTGTGGGAGAACAGATAAACTGAATGCAGAGTCCTGGGTTTAGTAACACTTGATGTTTCCTGCTGTCCTATCCTATATCCTTCAGATGTGGAGCTGGAAAGTGATTGCCTGGATTGGAGCCCCAGGGATGAAATTTTGTCTGCTGAAGACAGTTAGAATCTGCTGTCTGTTGGACATAGCACAGGAGGTTCAGCGGGTACATATGCTGCATTGAAGTTGCTCTACAGTCTGAATAGTACATAGTTCTGAATGGTAATTTTTCTGTTTTCACTGTGAGTGGTGATACAGTCTCTAAATTTGGCCTTTTTGGGTTACCTGTGCTGTAGCTAACGTTCCCTGCGTTTGTTGGTCCCATAACAAACACTGTAAACAATTTTAAATTGACCAGCACCCAAATTATTCCACCGCACAGACTCATGAATTCTTCCCTGAGGTGAAAAGCTAGCCACCTGGGAGGTCCGTAACCACCTTCAGGGGGTAAGGAGGTGCTACACTATCATTGGTCTCTTCATACTAGTCTCTGAGTATGTTGGTAAAACTAATATAAGAAATGGCATTTTAAGGGCAATTTTGGAAGGATAATTCACATAACATTTATTTGCTATTGAGTACACAAATCAGTCATAGCTGTACACTTTTCTGTTCTGGGAACAATACTCACTATAGAAAAATATAGGATTTTCTCCTCTCCCCATCATCACAACTGTTCAAAATATGCTGAAATTATTTCATCCTTCCATTTGTATCTGCTAAATTATCAACAGCATAAAGAAAACTGGGTTGATAGAGGTCCTGGTATCCAGGCTTTTAGAAGAGAGCATGTATCTTGATCACTCGAAACTGTACCTTTGCACTAGAACATCACATGTACATGATTCTATGTAATGTATTACCAGGAATCTGGCATAAAATAACCTCACCAAGAATCTGGCACAAAGTAAGCCTGTCCTGAATTGTTTTGTACTGGTGCTCTAGTGTTTGCACTGGTGCACTTGGTCATTTGCTGACAGTACCTAACTGCGGTTAGCCAGTTACTCAACGTAGTTAGAGTATGGATACTAGCTGCCTTATACATTATTTTTTGGTCACAAAGGGATAATTTGCATTGCTCTTTTCAAATCAGTTAGTAGTTTGCATCTACCAACTGTTTCTCTAAAGATATCATCTATTCTTTTATCTGAGACTTTTGATGCTATGAATCAACAAGCTTGCTTTTCATATGTAGCACTTAACACTACAGTAGCCACTGGTGATGATGGGTTCTCTGTTCTGCCACAACTCCTAAAGCTGCTTGGTCCCTGCTGACACACCTGATTGTAGCTTGGAGGCTGCTCACACCTGTGTAATTTAGCATTAATATGCTCCCACTTTATACAGTACACAGAAAATAGGCCAAGCCACTGGTGGTAGGTTAAATTGATGTATTCAAGCAATACAGTTAAACAATGCATAAATCAATGAACATGTGATTAAACAGGTTTAAAGATGTTGTACTAGATAAATGAGACCTATAAGCTAGCAATAAATTTACTGTAGCAATGTTAAACCACACTATAATTGGTGCAAACAGAGTTAAAGTATTGGCATCAAATAATCCAAGAAAATAAAGGCCCTTGTGTGCACACTACACATGCAGCCCCAATAGCAGGTGAGTGTATGCTTCCTGACAAAATGGTACCCTGGAAGTAACTGCAAAGTAACTGGCACTTATTGTCAGTGTTGGCCGGCTTTTGTTGGGGCTGTTCTGTAGGTGGTGCATGTGTAGCTGTCTCTTTTAGAGTGTGCAGTGGTTGGCTAGTGGGCTGCTAAATAAGAGAGAGTCTTTCCTGCATCAACTGTGTCAGTGTTGAGATATGAATAGATGTTCAGCTCACCCCTCCTGGTACACAGGGATCCGATCTAGATCACTTGGCAGTCTGCAGCCCTCTGAAGTCAAGTCCCACAAGGCACAGTCTCTCAGCAGGTCCTGTCCTCAGAGACTTGCCTCCGGTCACAGTACACAGGTCCTAGGTCCCTCTGGACCCTGTGTGGCTAGGCCCCAGTTGCTCTGTCCTCAGGCTCTGTCTCTCTGGTGCAGCTATGGCTTCTTCTCCACAAAGACCCCCTGTTCTCTAGATTTGCCCAGGAAAAGCTTTGTCTCTCCCTTGGTAATCAGGGGATCATGGTGGGTATGATGTCCACAGCTCAATTGCCTCCATTCACTTGTTTTGTGCAGTGCTCCTTTAAGAACTATATATCCCAGTGTCCTCAGCGGCTCCTGTGTAATGTGTTCTTCCCTACTGATTGGCTCTTTGACACTGCAAGGAAGGGGGAAGATGAAGGAGCAAGTAGGGGATTTTACACAGATCCAGCTCCTGCCTCTCACTTGCAGCAGCAGCAGGGGGGGCAAGCGGGTGATCACAAGAAAAGCCACTCCAGCTGCTCTTCATGGTTTACAGCGACAAGGAACAGGCAGAGCTTCACACAGCTGTCGGCAGCACCCAGCTGGGAAGTGAAGGGTGAGAGCTGGCTGTTGCTCACATCATGCTCAGCTTCCAGTGGCGGGGGGGAAGAGTGGGGTGGAAGGAATCCACACACAGCTGGCATCAGCTACACATATGTTTGCACTGTGTAGGTGAACTTGCTCTAGTGTAGTTCTTACCCCGGAGGAGCCACTTGTTATAACAGGTTTTCTGTTGTTTGACACAACTCTGAGAACTGATTCAGCCTCTCTGACACACCTGTTATGTAGTAAGATGCTTCAAACATCTGAACTCCGTTATTAGAATACTACCCATAATGGTCTTAGAATAAAGGAGATAGTCACCAAGCTAAGACGTAGTAAATGGAATAAGTGTATTATCACCAAGCAAAATAAAAGGCAGTACAAAGAAAACAATGAACAAATAATGGTGTCAGTTTGAATGCAATAAACTGATGAGAATACTGGCCTATAATATGGCAATTAATCTAGATTATCATAGATCACTATGGTACTAAGCAACTAACCTAGTATCTGCAACACTGATAAAGAACAACATTAAGAGTGGTGGACCATATAAACAATGAACAGCATAAACAGTAAGGGAAGTCTTATAGTAACCCTTTGCAATAAATGAACAGAAAGTGTCCCAGAGTGCACTTTGTGTATGATACCCTGAATGTAGGAGGTAGTTGTGCGGTGTCTAGCACCTGGTTTGCAGACTTCAGTTTGCTAACGCTTGGGCCCAATCTGTATGGTGGTGCACTTGGTTACTGTTCCTTTATATCTGCATGCAGTGGTTGGCTTTGGAATTATTAGCAAATGGGCAGTTTCCTGTTGTACTGAACTGCTAATAGTGGTGTAGTAAGTGCAGCCGCAACTGCTTACCAGTCCTGGTACCCAGCGAACCTTGTTCTGGACCCTTGCTTGTCTCTGGTCTCTGGAACATAATTAATGGTGGCTCAGTCCTTGCGATCAGATTCTCAAAGCTCATTCTGAGTACCCCAGTCCTCACAAGCATAGTACTAGTACTTCAGTCTCTGCCCAGGCTCTAACTCGGCACTCTGATCCTGGCTCACTAAAGGCAGATTTCACTGCTCCGGTTCCCAACAGCAAGCTTTCTTTCCGCTGAAAGTCAGGGAAAACTCTCCTTTCTACTCCCTTGTTTGAGGGGTGTGTTGTGTGCCTTGTAGTTCACAGCCTCATTTACCTCTGCAAACAGCACTTCCCCTCGAACTACCATTCCCACGGTTCTATGCAGCTGCATACACTCCAGGCAAGGGGAGGGGGAGACAGAAGGAGTTGCTGAAAGGATTTCACACAGCCACTCTGTTAGCAACACAGACAACAGCGGGGATGATGGGGGGTGCAAGTGAGAGAAGCCACAGCTGTACCTCCTGTTCCTGCCGGCTACACAAGTATCTCATGCTTTCTTTCTGTCAGACTGCTTTCTGTAGCCCTGTATGTAGTTCACCCAATTCAATACTTAAGGTAGTTAAACATTTTCTAAGGTTTCTAATACTTTTTATTCTAGTTCTTCTCTAAGTCTGACCCATTCTGTAGTCTATTATTCCACCTTTTTCTCAGCTATGTATTTAAGGCCTCTTTCATATGGGGCAGATTCCATTCTGATCAGCAGGGGATCGGCTTACAGGTCACCTGCTGATCAGTGCAGTGTGGGTGGATAACATATCTTTGTCTGCTCTGTTTTTGCAGAGTGGACACTGACAAACCCACTCTGCTCTGTGCACTACACTCCAATGCGATCCTCCTAAATGGAAGAGGACGGATCCCCTTTTGATTTTTTTAGCAAACTGGATCAAGCACGGGGGTAGGTAGTTGTAAAGGGTCACAAGTCCATTTACCCCTGCCTGTCCATAGGAATGCATGGACCTTCTGATCAGGTCCACCTGAAAAACTGACAGGCGGATCTGCTCGGATCGCTCGTGTGAAAGGGACCTACTTCTAAGCAATATTGTAATCTTGTTTAGCCAAATTCTCTTTTTTTTACTTCTTCCATAAACTTCCTGCTTTGCCACTTAGTATTATGTTGCTGATACTGAGACAACAACACTTTGAACTGACTCTTAAGAGCAGTGGTCTCCAAACTGTGGCCCGGGGGCCAGATGCAGCCCTTTGCTTACTTTTATCCGACCCTCTGGGCATAATTCCTCCCACTGCTAGCAACAATGTGGCATAGTTCCTACCACTGATATCGATAATGGGGCACCATTCTTCCCACTTACACCAATGATGGGACACTATTCTTCCCATTGACGCCAATGATGGGGCACTATTGCTTCCACTGATACCAATGATGGGGCACTATTCCTTCCACTGACACCAATGATGGGGCACTATTCCTTCCACTGATACCAATGGTGGGGCACTATTCCTTCCACTGATACCAATGATAGGGCACTATTCCTTCCACTGACACAAATGATGGGACACTATTCCTCCCATTGACACCAATGTTGGGGAACTATTCCTTCCACTGATACCAATGGTGGGGTACTATTCCTTCCACTGATACCAATGGTGGGGCACTATTCCTTCCACTGACACCAATGATGGGGCACTATTCCTTCCACTGATACCAATGGTGGGGCACTATTCCTTCCACTGATACCAATGATGGGGCACTATTCCTTCCACTGACACAAATGATGGGACACTATTCCTCCCATTGACACCAATGTTAGGGAACTATTCCTTCCACTGATACCAATGGTGGGGTACTATTCCTTCCACTGATACCAATGGTGGGGCACTATTCCTTCCACTGATACCAATGATGGGGCACTATTCCTCTCACTGACACCAGTGATGGGGCACTATTCCTTCCACTGATACCAATGATGAGGCACTATTCCTCTCACTGACACCATTGATCGGGCACTATTCCTTCCACTGATACCAATGGTGGGGCACTATTCTTTTCACTGATACCAAGGATGGGGCAATATTCCTCCCATTGATACTAACAATGGGGCACTATGACTCCCATTGATACCAATGACGAGGCACTTCTCCTCCCATTGATACCAATAATGGGGCATTCCTTACTTTCACTCACATCAGGACATTTTCCTATAAAATGTTTGAAGGACAGTAAACTGGTCCTTTGTTTAGAAAGTTTGGAGACCTCTACTTAAGAGGCTCATCTGCACATAAATGATAAGAGGAATAGGAAAAATTCTTAATATATAAATGTTCCATTTCACAAATGTACACTCAACACAAGAGACAAGTATTAGGCTTATGCACAGGGAAATACCTAGTGTAAAAAGCAAAGCATTTTCCTCACACCCGGTGAGTTGCAGGTTTGGCGTACAGCTGGCTTTAGAAGTGAATGGTTGCACGCCCCGATACTCGTGTAAATGCTTATGCTTCTGTACATTGCTGTTTACCAATGCATGCACATGTATTTTGCCGAAAGTGATCATCGCTGTCTTTCGGGTCCCATGCTAATTAGCTGTGGTGACATCCTGACCTTTACCTGTTTCAGTGCAAGAATGTTTGCATTTATTAACAACGGTGAAAGGCATTCTGGGAATGGTGTTCATGCCAAGTGGGCAATCCCCTTTGGTTACTATGTATAAGGACAGCCACTTGGCACATAATCCAGAAGACAGTGACGATCACTGTATTAGCAGCAACTGCTGCAGTGATTTCCAGATTCCACAGGGATCTCACAGGTATACAGTTAATGCATACATTGGTCGAAGTGCGATACATGGATCTGAGATATACAGAAGAGGAAGAGTAAACGTTTTATTACTTTCCACAGCCTGGGTTATATGCATCCGTGGAACAGGAACTAATATATGAATGTCATTTATTTACAACATACTGTTGCAAGTGGAAGGGAGAGACTCACCAATATAAACATTACACAGCCTATATTGGTGATCTCAGTTATTGGTCATCACAGCAAATACAAAGTACAGAGCTGTTTAGATTGGCTCGGCACACTGCATCTGTGAACCAAGAAATCTGTGAACTGCTGCAGTGATTTCCAGATTCCACAGGGATCTCACAGGTATACAGTTAATGCATACATTGGTCGAAGTGGGATACATGGATCTGAGTTATACAGAAGAGGAGGAGTAAAAGTTTTATTACTATCCACAGCCTGGGTTATATTCAGCCGCGGAACAGGAACTAATATATGAATGAGTCATTTATTTACAACATACTGTTGCAAGTAGAAGGGAGAGACTCACCAATATAAACATTACACAGCTTATATTGGTCATCTCAATTATTGGTCATCACAGCAAATACAAAGTACAGAGCTGTTTAGATTGGCTCGGCACACTGCATCTGTGAACCAAGATGTTTAATGACAGCTTAGTTCACAGACATTAGCGGACACAGAGGCTGCCCATTTATATTTTTTTTAGTGTTGTTTATAAACAGGACTGACTAACAACTGTCTAACACCCCTGAAAATATACCATAGTAGAAAAGCAGTTAAAATATAATTTGGGGGATTTATCAAAAACTGGAGCAGACAGTATCTAGAGCATATGTGCAACCAAGCTTCTATCCCAGCTTAAAGCTTCTCTGAACAAGATGAAGAAAGATGCTGATTGGTTGCTATGCTCCAGATAAGTGGTCAATGAAGATATAGAATTATGGCCTCCCAATAAAAAAAAAATGTGCTACAGCACCTAATAATAAGTTAATGTGAACTTAGGCTGGATTTACACTGTTCCATGAGCATGCAGTGTGTGTATAGCAATGCATAAGTGTAGGTTTAAATAGGCCCCTAGAGTTTCTTTTTATCTTTCACACAAATCTGCAGCCCATTGATGTGTAGCAGCCACTTAAGAAAGAATGGGATGTTTCTTATCATGCAAACAGATGTAGCACCATATTCTAAATAGGGGTTCTATCTAAATATACTTATTCTAGGTGGTAACCCAGCTGACTTATAGTCTATTTGCTCATTAGGGATTCCCCCTAAGTTCAGCCTGACTGTTAAATCAGTTAAAAAACCCAAAAGCAAACAGTTATTTTACAGCTTACCAATTCTTAGATGTGATGGCTGCATTAGTTTCCTTTTTAAGGCTTTCTTTCCTTTATTTTCATTTGGCGGTCCAGCCAGTAAGTCTGTAGTTTTCTCAACAGAACAAGCTTTCCTGCAAATGTAGCAGTTAGAGTGTTGAAAAAAACCACTTACCACTGACAGGGGTGTTTACAATGATCAGCTTTTATTTATTTATGTAAAACTTTTATTCCAATAGAAAAAAAATGTTATTTGCTACATTATCCAGTGCAGATAATGTAGCAAAGGAACTTATGTTGGCGAAACAGGACAGAAGTTGCAAACAAGGATGAATTTGCACAGATATACCATCAAGGAACATAAAGAAGATGACTTTTGCACACCTGTGGGACACCATTTCGCACAACCAGACCACACTATGGGAGACCTCAATATTTTAGTTCTTAAAGGAAATTTCAAATCCATTCAGGAAAGAAAAACTTTTGAACTAAGAATGATAATTCTATTTGACACAAGATATACCGGCCTTAATTTGGACATGGGATTCCTCAATCATTATACAACAGTTTTATGACTCCCACTGTGAGTGTTGTCCCCCCCCCAGTCTTCTCTTTTGCTGTGTCTTATCTCCTTTTTTTTTTTCATCCGCCACATCTCTTTTAACATTCTGCTAAAACTTTGTGCAGTACTTCCTGGACCTTGAAGAAGGGGACATTCCCTGAAAGCTTGTCCTCAAAATTGTATGTTAATGCAAATAAAAAAAGTATCACGTCCGTACTCAATTGTTTCTGTCGCAAATGCACTAATACGGCTACAATCACCTCAAGCAAATTGTTATCACAGGAAATGTAAATATCCCATGTGAAAGCAAGAGGCAGTGACATGTACTCTTTTCTGAGAAATTTGGGGTCTATTAGACTCTAGATCTCTCCCCTGCCCCAAGATTGGTGTGATCAGATGCTTTCCCAATTTAAAAATGGTGCTGTTTATATCCAGCAAAACGTAACTGATGAAATGCTCATAGCTTCTGATTTCTTAGACCATAGAGATGACTGGAGTAATTCCGGTCTCTGATCAGCTGTATGGTCGGCTGGCAAAACTGCCGGCTGCATTCTCGGGTTCCCTGGTAGGATGGGACAGCCCGAGAAAGACATGAAAGGCAGCGGGAGGGGGGGAATGTCCCTTCCCGCTGCTTGTAAAAGCGATCCAGCCGCTAGGATTGTTTTTACATAAAAGCTGACCGCCAGCTGAAAAACAGTACCAGGATGATGCCTGTAGCTGCAGGCTTCATCCTGGTATAACCACTCCAGCGACAGCGACATACCAGTTTGTTGCTGATCCTTCTTGTCAAGGTCCTACCTTTTCCCTGAGGTTATGTTACTCCTTGTGCTGGCGTCCATCTTGGATTCTGCTGTGCATGGTGGGAATCCTTTTTATGCCTTCAGGTCTCTGAGGTCCACCCCCCATAGGGGCGTGGCTGATGACATATAAGCCTGTGGCCCGCACATGCTCTTTGCACTTGTGTCTTGTGTCTTTGTGTTACTATTACTCTGTTCTGACTCTCGTGACTATCCTGGTATTCTGATTCGGCTTGTGACTTGACTATTCTTTGTATTCTCCTTTGATTTGACCCTCTGTTGCTGAACCCGGCTCGTGACCTATGATTCTCGTCTGCTGTCCTGTACTGTTTTGTCCTGTTGTTGTTGACCCCGGCCTGTCTGACTACTCTTTTGTCTCTCCCACCAGCTACACGCCATTGGCGGCGGCCATTACCGCAGCTGAGGTGTCTCGGGGGCCTGGTTCCTGGCTGCGTCAAGTCCATCCCCACCATCAGGGGCCCTGGTGAAGGGCAGCCTGGGACTTAGACTCCGCGCCCTGAGGGACTTCGGTCTGTGGGTGGTGGTTGTCGTCAGCCAGTGCGTTACATTGTTAGGCCTGCCTGTCCGTTCCTCGGCTCCTGCCCTGACACTTCTGGGGCATATATGTAACAGCAGAAAACATAGGCATCAGGTCTGTGGGCCAATATGACCGCAATTCATTCTTTTTTGTAATGCCCATGTTGAGGGTTAGGCCTAAACATTTTTTAAATTCAGAAACCATGATAGGTTTTCATGCAAATTGTATTTCCCCCTGTATTAGCACATCCACAGCGACATATAAGTACATCACTGGTCCTAAAGCTGCCACCAGTCCGCAGTACATTGCAGGCGGGCGGTCTTTAAGTGGTTAAAGGCCTTTTCCCTGTATTGATGTCTATTGTTGGAGTGTGAGTCTGCAGGTCAGTAACAGATATTTTGAATTCCCTAACCCTCTCTTCCTGGTGTTTGAGTGTGAGCTAATAAACTAATTTTTTGTTTGCATCTCAAAGTGACTGTCGCCCATCTGTTCACCTTTTCCACAATTTATTTTATTTAAATATTTATTAATTTTTCAGATAAACAAGTTATACAAACATACTTATTAAAACCTTAGCATATTATCAAAACATTTATCGTTTCATCCCTTCCCCCCTCCCCCTACCTATATACCATCCACCCCCCCCCCCCATTCAACCCCTGACCCCTTCTGCTCTGCATTTTCCTGTTCATTTCTGGAGATTGTAATCCCTATATAAGAAGAACAAAATATGTTTCCGTATTCTTCTATGTTAATCCCCCATAACCTCTACGGTTAGCCTTGACTTTTTGAATTCCTCCCATTTGTTCCATCTTGTTTGGTGACTCTTCATCTTATCTTCATTCAAATTATAAAGTTCCTCCAATTTACTTATTTGATCCACCCTATCCACCCAGTCTTTTATTTTCAGCACCTCCTTGGGTATCAGTCCCTTTGCTGCATTCAAATAGTACAATAAATCAGATTCTTTTTATTTTTTAACTGAAAGCTTAGTAATATGAAAAAGGCAAATCTCTGGGTCTACTAGAATATCAACCTCTGTAATTTTCTGAATCAAGCTTACTATTTTCCCCCAATACTCTTGTATTTTAGAATACTCCCACCATATGTGGTACATTGTGCCTCTACCTCCACATCCTCGCCAACATAAAGGTGAATTATCTCCACTCAATTTGTGTGCCACACTCAGTGTGATATACCATCTTGCCAAACACTTATAATTCATTTCTACCTCCTGAATATTTATATTTCCGTGGATTATTCTATACATTTTCCCCTGTTTTTCATCATCTATTGTTACTCCTATTTCTCTTTCCCATTTTTCTATATATGGAGGACTTATATCTGTTTTTATTTCAGTGAGAATCTTATATATTTTAGAGGTTCTGTGTTTCCCATCGCCCTGTGTACCTAATAAGTGCTCAAAAGGATTCCAATCCTCTCTTATTCTTAAAGGCTTTGGAAGCTTTCCTATAAAGTGTTTCAATTGAATATAACGCCACTCATCCAGTCTTGTAAAAACTTCTCATTTTTTTTCCTATTTCCTCCCCCACCATAATTTATAACCCTTAATTGTGCATCTTCTTTCTTAATTCACTTCCCTGTGATACCTTCTTTACCGGGGGGGGGGGGGGAACTCTGTGGACCTTAACGCCATTAACAATGAATTAAATTCCCATCCCATCTGCTTGTGTAAAACATCCCAAACTCTTAAAACATTGAATGCGAACAAACTTGTACTGTCTGCTAATCCTCTGTATTGTGGAGGTAACCATACAATTCCACTTAATTTAGTATTGCTTAGTATATTTTCTATTTTAACCCAGCTTTTCCCCTTTGCCTTATATGTCCAGTCAAACGTTCTCGCCATTATTACCGAATTATAATATCTTTTTAAATCTGGGACTCCCAATCCTCCTTTCTCTTTATTTCTACATAAAATTTCCTGGCTGTCACGTACCTGGATAGTGAGCCTGATGTGAAGAGGCAGGCTTCCAGTACACATCCGGCTCAAGGACTGCTGATGGTGAGACAGCGGTCACAGGGGCATGGTGGGGTATGAGTGCCTGAGATCAGTCCCGTAATAGCAGGTGAGCTGATGAGTTTCAGGCAAGGAGCAGGGTTCTGATGTAACCATGCGGAATGGATGGATACTCGAGTGCAGCGTGCTGAGGATGCAGGGTCAGATGAGCCGGGTTCGGTATCGGTCAGGCAGATCAGGCTTACAGCGGCAGGAGGAACAGTAGTCAGGTCACAGGCCAGGTCAGCAACGGAAGATCAATCAGACAGGAGCGGAGACAGAAGAATAATCCAAGACAAGCCAGAGGTCAGGGCAGGAAGCAATCAAGCGGAGATCAGGAACAGGCAGGTTCGGCATCAGGAGTCAATCACAGGAATCAGGGAACACAAGCAGGGAAAAGACCATACGGCAATGAGACAACTACTGCAGCCAGTTTGAATAGCCCTTTTGGCGCCAGCATTAGTGACAGGCGCGCGCCCGCATGTGCGAGTGAGCATGCGTGCATGCACGTGTGTGCGCCGATGTCCAAGTACCTGCACATCTGTTTGACTGGTAAGAACTCTGCACATGCGCCTATTTGTGCGCCGCGGAACTTCACCTGCACTATGGGCAGGCCTTCCCTGACATTGCCCCCTCCCTATGGGCAGCCTCCCGATGCCCCATTGGCTCCTTCTTTGTGGGTGATTGAGAAAAAACTCACAGATTAAATTCGTAGCATGCACATTCTGTGCAGGTTCCCATGAATTTTCCTCTGGCCCATACCCCTTCCATTTAATTAGGTATTGCGTCTGGCCTCTCCTTTTCCTACAGTCCACAACAGCCTCGACTTCAAATTCCTCCTCTCCATCCACAATTATAGGCTCAGAAGGCCTTAACCTTCGATCAGAAAAGGGGTCTGGTACTGCAGGTTTTAGTAATGACACATGGAAAACTGGGTGAACCTTAAGGGATTCCGGTAATGCTAATTCGTAAGAGACATCATTAATTTTCCTTGAAGGACACGCCATCTTCAGGTTGGTTGTGGCAAGCCAAACCTGGTCTCCTGGGTGCAGGATCAGTTCTCCCCTTCTTCTATCGAAGACCCTCTTGTTGTCCTCTTGGGCTTTTGTGACAGTCTCCTGTAATAATTTGTTATTAGTAGAAAAAAAACTTAGTATGTCTTGAGCAGCAGGGACAGACATTTCCGGCACAAGATCAGGCAGAAAGGTAGGGTGAAACCCACAATTAGAAAAAAATGGGGATTGTTTGGTGGCAGCATGATTGAAGTTATTATATGCAAACTCCGCCAATGGCAGGAGCGATACCCAATCATCTTGTACAAATGAAGTGTAACCCCAGATGTACTGCTCCAGGGTCTGATTAGTCCGTTCAGTTTGTCCATTGGTTTGTGGGTGATAGGCCGAAGAAAAAGATTTTCAAGGTTTCACACAGTGCCCTCCAGAATCTTGATGTGAACTGCACCCCTCGATCTGAAACAATGTTTATGGGAATTCCATGAAGCCTGACAATTTCTTTAATAAATACCCGAGCAGTTTCAAAAGCAGAGGGAGTATTTTTCAGAGGCAAAAAATGGGCCATCTTAGATAGTCGATCTACTACCACAAAGATGGCGGTAAATCCTTCTGAAGGTGGAAGTTCAACTATAAAATCCATTGATATCATCTTCCATGGTTTGTCAGGTACAGGCAGAAGTCTGAGCAATCCCCAGGCTTTATTTCGGGTACTCTTATTTCGGGTACAGATGTGCATGCGTTTACATAAGCCTTACAGTCCTTTCCGATATCCGGCCACCAGAATGTGCGTTGTGTCAGCTCTATTGTTTTGGCGACCCTAAAGTGGCCCACTAAAGGATGGTCATGGCAATATCCAAGGACAAGGGTCCGCATCTCCTTGGGTACCACAATTTGCTCACCTTTCCATAGCAGTCCATCCTTGCTTTGTACTGGGTGGGCTGGATGCTGCTGCCGAAGCCTGCTGTAATTGGGATAATAGACTGGTCTGTAGTAACAGGAAATTCCCTGCCGGAAAAATGGTGTCTGGTATTGGGGTATCTTTTGGGTCCTCAAACATGCGTGATAATGCATCGGGTTTGGTGTTCTTGGATCCAGGTATATAGGTAATGTGAAAGGTAAATCTTGAGAAGAATAATGCCCATCGGGCCTGACGTGGCTTAAGGCGTCTAGCAGTCCTTAAGTGCTCAAGATTGTTGTGGTCGGTATATATCAAAATCGGGTGTGTGGCTCCTTCTAGCAGGTATCTCCATTCCTCCAGAGCTACTTTAATTGCCAGAAGCTCCCGGTCCCCTACGTCATAGTTCTTTTCAGCTGGAGAGCGCTTCCTTGAGAAAAATGCTACTGGATGCATTAATTCCTTGAATCCTTTCGGTTGGGAAAGGACTGCCCCAACTGTGTTTTCCGATGCGTCTACCTCTAGGATATAAGGCAGTGTGGAGTCAGGATGGCTCAGAATAGGGGCAGCTGTGAATAGTTCCTTCAGGGCTTCGAATGTGGCCTGTGCTTCTGGAGTCCAGTGGAAGCGGACTCCCAGTCTGGTGAGCTGGGTAATGGGTGAGATGAGGGCTGAGAAGTTTTTAATGAATTTCCGGTAGAAATTGGCGAAGCCTACAAATCGATGGATACCTTTTTTATCTGAGGGGACTATCCAGTCCAAGATAGCTGAGACTTTCTGCGGGTCCATTTTAATTTCATCTGTGGAAATGATCAGCCCAAGAAATGGAATACTCTGTTGCTCGAATTTGCATTTCTCGGCCTTGGTGTAAAGTCTGTGCCGACAAAGTCGTCCTAAGACATTTTTAACATGCTCTCGATGGATCTCCAAGGTTGAGGAAAATATTAGAATGTCATCTAGATAGACGATGACAAATATGTTGAGGTAATCTCTGAAGATATCATTGATAAAATGTTGGAAGGTAGCAGGTGCATTGCACAATCTGAAGGACATGACCAAATACTCGAAATGGCCGAATCGAGTACGAAAAGCAGTCTTCCATTCGTCCCCCTCCCGGATACGGACCAAGTTATAGGCTCCCCTTAGATCTAATTTTGTAAAGATGACTGCAGTTTTAAGTCTTTGGAAGAGTTCGGGAACCAAGGGAAGGGGGTAACGATTCTTTACCGTAATTTTGTTTAGTTCCCGATAATCCACACAAGGCCATAGGGAGTTGTCCTTCTTTTCCACAAAGAATATCCCTGCTCCTGTTGGAGATGTGGAAGGGTGAATGAATCCCTTTTGAAGGTTTTCTTCAGTATATTCCTTTAATACCCCTAATTCCTTTTCAGATAAGGGGAAAATGTGCCCAAAGGAAATTTCAGATCCTGGAAGCAGATCGATCGGGCAATCGTAAGGTCGGTGAGGAGGAAGGTTATCTGCTCCTCGCTTGCTAAAGACATCCAGGTATCCATGGTAGGCTTGCAGAACTATTTGGGCAAGTTCGGTATCTGAGTCTATGCACAGTAGTGTAGAGGTGGATGGAGGTGCTATGGACAGGCAATGTTTCTTGCAATATGGGGATGAAAACTGGATTTTCTCGATCTTCCAATCAATCTGTGGGTTATGGGCCTGTAGCCATGGTAGGCCCAAGATGACAGGAAACAAGGGAGAGGCGATCGCGTCTAGGCATAATAGTTCCTGATGGTGAGTACTCATGGTAGTCAGTAGTGGCGGGGTCTCTTTATTTACCAGCCCAGATTTGATGCAGGACCCATCAGCTAAAAATATATTAAGTCCTAGCTCCTTTAGCTGCAGAGGGATGTGTTGCTGGGCTGCAAAGGATAGGTCGATGAAGCAGCTACAGGCCCCAGAATCAATAATTGCGGTCACCGACACGGTTCTTCCGGGAAGCTGGAAGGAAATAGGAACAGCCACATGAGTTAAGCTGGCAGGTAATGATGAATGGTTGGCTGAAGACAAGGAGATGCACTTACGCAGCTTGGCAGGGCAGGAATGCACATAATGGCCAGCTTCTCCACAGTACAGGCAGAGATTATTTACTCAGCGGCGTTGGTGTTCCTCAGGAGTTAGCTACGGACGAATCAGACCAAGCTGCATAGGTTCAGGTGTGTCTGATGTCCTAGGATGTGCTGGGCTGGACCGGAATTTTGGGTAGCATCCATGTAGGCCTAGGAACTTGGGTGGACCTCTCTAACCTGCGTTCATGTAGGCGACAGTCAATCTGAATGGATAAAGTGATTAAGTCCTCCAGAGAATTGGGTATGCCAACTCTGGCAAGTTCGTCTTGAGGGCCTCAGTAAGACCCAAGTGGAACTGATGACGCAGGGCAGCCTAATTCCAATTAGTGTCTGCACTCCAACGTCTAAAGTCCATGACATAGTCCTCGGCTGCTCGGCGACCCTGTTGGAGTGCATGTAAGGCTGCTTCTGCTGTGGTAGTCCGCTGTGGATCGTCATACAGCTGGGCCATTGAGTCAAAGAAAGTAGTCATTGTATTCAGATATGCGTGACGACTTTCTAGCAGACGATGGGCCCAAGCTTGTGGCTCACATTGGAGCAGAGAGATAATGAACCCCACCTTAACATCCGTGGAGAAGGTTCTTGGCTGGAGGTTGAAACAGAGCTGGGATGCGTTGCGGAAAGCTCTAAATTCGCTTCGGTCTCCAGTGAACCGCTCAGGAGTGGGTACACGGGGTTCAGGAGGTGGCGTCATGCCAACAGTATTAGTGAGAGGTTCTGTGGGAGCCCCAGCTGTGGTTGGGACAGAGGGAGCTGCAGACACAGGAGCAGGTGTAGCCAGGGTCTGCATGCATTCCTCCAGGTGCACATATCCATCCTGCAAAGTTTTGACTGCTTGGGTCAGTGCTGTCAGATGTTGGCATATTTCATCCAGAGGCGAAGGTCCTCTTCCAGGCTCAGACATGGCCGTATGGTACTGTCACGAACCTGGATAGTGACCCTGACATGAAGAGGCAGGCTTCCCGTACACCTCCGGCTCAAGGACTGCTGATGGTAAGACAGCGGTCACAGGGGCACGGTGGGGTATGAGTGCCTGAGATCAGACCGGTAATAGCAGGTGAGCTGATGAGTTGCAGGCAAGGAGCAGGGTTCTGATGTAGCTGTGCGGGAGGATGGATGGATACTCGAGCGCAGCGTGCTGAGGTTGCAGGGTCAGATGAGCCGGGTTCGGTATCGGTCAGGCAGATCAGGCTTACAGCGGCAGGAGGAAGAGTAGTCAGGTCACAGGCCAGGTCAGCAACGGAAGATCAGACAGGAGCAGATACAGAAGAATAATCCAAGACAAGCCAGAGGTCAGGGCAGGAAGCAATCAAGCGGAGATCAGGAACAGGCTGGTTTGGTATCAGGAGTCAAGAATCAGGGAACACAAGCAGGGAAAAGACCATACGGCAATGAGACAACTACTGCAGCCAGTTTAAATAGCCCTTTTGGCGCCAGCATTAGTGACAGGCGCTCGCCCGCATGTGCGAGTGTGCATGCGCGCCGATGTCCAAGTGCCTGCACATCTGAGTGACTGGAAAGGACTCTGCGCATGCGCCTATTTGTGCGCCGCAGAACTTCACCTGCACTATGGGCAGGCCTTCCCTGACACTGGCTTATTCTCGTTTTTTTATTCCTCCAAATAAATCTTATTAACATTTTTTTAATTGTTCTAAAGTATACTTCTGATAGTTTAATTGGTATCATTTGAAATTCATATACTATTTTTGGAACAATCACCATTTTTATCAAATTTATACGACCTGTCACAAACACGCGCATCAGAGATGGACGCGGTTCAACCATTTTGGCTTCAACCTCCATCTTGGCGGAGGAATTAACCCTCCTGATATTTGTTATTCCCTCATTCTCGTTCCCCCCTCCCTTCCTGAGAGGCACAGTGACAGATGTGTGTGTATTAAAAGTGTCACAGGCCAGATCCCAGTAGGGAGCCACGTGGTGCAGCACTGCCCAGAGAACATGTGTAATTTCACATCTCGTGAAAAGATAACAGAGCCTTCCCAGGAGTTGAAAGGGACTCTGGGCTAATAAACGTAACTCAGCATAGGTGACAGAATTAGATGAACACTTCTCAAATCAATTCTTCCCCTATGTCTCATATCTTGGAATATGAGAGACCTACATAAAAACTGGACCCCTCGTCAGATGGCCAATGAGCAGACGAACAGTTTGATGGGTCCCTCATTTATCTCGGGCCATCAGGGAAGCCGGAACATAGAACTCGTGAACCGTGCCACATATAATTTCATAATTCATATCTAAATAATCCTCAGGCTTATCTGCATAATAAAATACCCACGGGTAGACTGTTGCTTGTGCAGCTGGAACGCTATGGAACAGAATATGAATTATGAAAGATGTTGGCCCCAGTTTAGGGTCCCTCCCTGCACAAGGGATTGGTTTGTTACTTCAGAACCACCCCCTGCCTGGAAACTTTAAAACCGGGTGTCAGGCCTAAGAGAGGAGATTTGAAGGCATCTCCCATTTTTCCATCGTAACAGTGGGAGATCAAAGCACCATTCTGCTCTAAAAAACTTGGATCTGCTTACATCAAAGGCTTACTGGCAAGTAACTTAACCCTTTAACTTCTCTCTGTTATCTCTTTGCTGTGCTATGCTGTTTTCTGTATATACAGTCAGGTCCATAAATATTGGGACATTATTATTATTATTATACAGTATTTATAAAGCGCCAATAGTTCGCTCAGCGCTGTACATTACAAAGGGAGACAGAACATGTGACAGAACAATACCAATACAATGCAAAACATGAGGGGATAAAGGGCCCTGCTCTTTCGAGCCTACAATCTAGGAGGGAGGGGGTGGTGGCACAGGAGGAGATAGCTGTGGGGGATGGAGTGGTAGGAAGAGTGGAGGAGGTCGGCAAGTTAGCAGGGGGTGGGGTAGGCTTCCCTGAAGAGATGGGTTTTCAGGGTGCACCTAAAGGAGAGGAGAGTAGGTGATAATCTGATGGGTTGGGGCAGGGAGTTCCAGAGGATGGGTGACACCCTGGAGAAGTCCTGGAGGCGGGCATGGGAGGAGGAGACCAGGGAACTAGAGAGAAGGAGGTCTTGTGAGGAGCGGAGTGTGCGTGCTGGGCGGTACTTGGATATTAGGTCGGTGATGTAGTTCGGGGCAGTATGATGGACCGCTTTGTACGTCAGCGTTAGGATTTTGAATTTGATCCGTTGCACAATCGAAAGCCAGTGGAGGGATTGGCAGAGGGGGGTGGCGGAGACAGAGCGGTTGGAAAGGTGAATGAGTCTGGCAGCCGTGTTCAGGATGGACTGAAGAGGGGATAGCCAGCGGCGAGGCAAGCCAGTGAGGAGGGAGTTGCAGTAGTCGAGTCGTGATATGATGAGGGAGTGGATGAGCTGTTTAGTGGTTTCTGGGGTTAGGAACGTGCGGATTTTGGCGATGTTGCGGAGGTGGAGTCTGCACGAGTTTGTTAAAGATTGGACTTGGGGCTGGAAGGATAGGTTGGGGTCCAGAATGACACCCAGTACTCTGGCCTGCAGGGCGGGTTTGATGGTAGCGTTGTTGGATGTGACGGAGAAATCAATGGGGGGTGGTGTCCGGGCTGGGGGGAAGACAAGAAACTCGGTTTTGGAGAGGTTCAATTTAAGGAAGTGGAGCGACATCCAGTCTGATATGTCGCTCAGTAGGTGTGTGATTCGGGCTGAGACCAAGGGGGTGAGGTGGGGGGTTGAGAGATAGATTTGTGTGTCGTCGGCATAGAGGTGGTAGTTGAAGCCGTGAGAGTGTATGAGTTGGCCAAGGGAGGAGGTATAGATGGAGAAGAGAAGGGGCCCGAGGACAGAGCCTTGAGGGACCCCAACAGAGAGGGGGAGTGAGGGGGAGTTGGTAGCATTATAGGTAACGCTGAAGGAGCGTTGTGACAGGTAGGATGAGAGCCAGGAGAGAGCAGAATCTCTGAGGCCGAGGGAGTGTAGTTTTTTGAGGAGGAGGGGGTGGTCGACTGTGTCGAAGGCCGCAGACATCAACACAATTCTAAAATTTTTGGCTCTATACACCACCACAATGGATTTGAAATGAAACGAACAAGATGTGCTTTAACTGCAGACTGTCAGCTTTAATTTGAGGGTATTTACATCCAAATCAGGTGAACGGTGTAGAAATTACAACAGTTTGCATATGTGCCTCCCACTTGTTAAGGGACCAAAAGTAATGGGACAATTGGATTCTCAGCTGTGGTGGATGACCGAAGAATTCTTTCCCTGGTGAAGAAAACACCCTTCACAACAGTTGGCCAGATCAAGAACACTCTCCAGGAGGTAGGTGTATGTGTGTCAAAGTCAACAATCAAGAGAAGACTTCACCAGAGTGAATACAGAGGGTTCACCACAAGATGGAAACCATTGGTGAGCCTCAAAAACAGGAAGGCCAGATTAGAGTTTGCTAAACAACATCTAAAAAAGCCTTCACAGTTCTGGAACTACATCCTATGGACAGATGAGACCAAGATCAACTTGTACCAGTGTGATGGGAAGAGAAGAGTATGGAGAAGGAAAGGAACTGCTCATGATCCTAAGCATACCACCTCATCAGTGAAGCATGGTGGTGGTAGTGTCATGGCGTGGGCATGTATGGCTGCCAATGGAACTGGTTCTCTTGTATTTATTGATGATGTGACTGCTGACAAAAGCAGCAGGATGAATTCTGAAGTGTTTCGGGCAATATTATCTGCCCATATTCAGCCAAATGCTTCACAACTCATTGGACGCCGCTTCACAGTGCAGATGGACAATGACCCAAAGCATACTGCTAAAGCAACCAAAGAGTTTTTTAAGGGAAAGAAGTGGAATGTTATGCAATGGCCAAGTCAATCACCTGACCTGAATCCGATTGAGCATGCATTTCACTTGCTGAAGACAAAACTGAAGGGAAAATGCCCCAAAAACAAGCAGGAACTGATGACAGTTGCAGTAGAGGCCTGGCAGAGCATCTCCAGGGATGAAACCCAGCATCTGGTGATGTCTATGCGTTCCAGACTTCAGGCTGTAATTCACTGCAAAGGATTTGACAACCAAGTATTAAAAAGTGAAAGTTTGATTTATGATTATTATTCTGTCCCATTACTTTTGGTCCCTTAACAAGTGGGAGGCACATATGCAAACTGTTGTAATTCCTACACCGTTCATCTGATTTGGATGTAAATACCCTCAAATTAAAGCTGACAGTCTTCAGTTAAAGCACATCTTGTTTGTTCATTTCAAATCCATTGTGGTGGTGTATAGAGCCAAAAATGTTAGAATTGTGTCGATGTCCCAATATTTATGGACCTGACTATAATTTAGTATCTGTGTTCAATAAGGAAATCGGTCTATAACTTGAACAGTGAGTAACATCTTTACCTTCCTTATGTATAAGAACTACATGTGCTTATAGGGATTCCCTCCTCATTTCCATCTCTCCCCCCAATGCCTTCATATATATCGTCACGTTGGGTACTAATATTTCTTTATATTTTTTTATAATACCTCACGGTGTATCCATCTGGTCCCGGACTTTTCCCAGCTGCTGTGCTTTTAGTGCTAGTTGTATTTCTTCCTGCGGTATTGCTAATTCTAGGGATTTTAATTATTCCTCACTTATTTTCGTTAATCCCACATTTTTTAAGTATAATTGTCTTTTTTCTATTTTTCCTACTCCATCTTTACTTGAAGAACTACGGGGAATAATATTATATAATTTATTATAGTATTCTTTAAACACTTTCGCTGTATCTTTAGTTGAATACACTAATTCTCCTTTGGGATCTATATAGTTCCTAGATTTTCTTTTTCTCTGAGCTCTCATTAAATACTTTCCTGGCTTGTCTCCCTATCTATATCTCGCAGTTATCATTTTATTAAACACTCTTCTCTTATCTTCTTCCAGGAAAATTATTTAATTCTTCTCTTTTATTTATTACTAGAGATGAGCGAATCGAAGTAGGCGAAGTGGAATTCGAGTCGAATATTGGAAAATTTTTCCTAAAATGGCGGCGGACATGTGCGGCGACGGAGCGGGGATGTCTGGGAAGGCGCGCAGACAAGGCGCGCTGACCCATAATGCATTCCTTAATGACATGTGATCGCATTAGCCAATCAGCAGCCAGCCAGCCAGGACTGTGTAATGGTCGAGCTATAAATAGCGGCCATTTTGAATTCTTCATTTGCCTCCAGTCATTCAAGAGAGGCAGACCGCTCTGTATTAGGGACAGAGTTAGGGCCACAGAAACGTTACTTGGGGACAGAGAAACGTTACTTAGGGACAGAGAAGCATTACTCAGGGACACAGAATTGTTAATGAGGGCCACAGAATCGTTACTTAGGGCCAAAGAAACGCTAGTTAGGGCCACAGAATTGTTACTCAGGGACAGACAGAATTGTTACTCAGTGCCAGAGAATTGTTACTTAGGGCCACAGAAACGTTATTTAGGGCCACAGAATTGTTACTCAGGGACAGACACAGAATTGTTACTGAGGGCCACAGAACTGTTACTTAGGGCCACAGAAACGTTATTAGGGCCACAGAATTGTTACTCAGGGACAGACAGAATTGTTACTGAGTGCCAGAGAATTGTTACTTAGGGCCACAGAAACGTTAGTTAGGGCCACAGAATTGTTACTCAGGGACAGACACAGAATTGTTACTGAGGGCCACAGAACTGTTACTTAGGGCCACAGAAACGTTAGTTAGGGCCACAGAATTGTTACTCAGGGACAGACAGAATTGTTACTGAGTGCCAGAGAATTGTTACTTAGGGCCACAGAAACGTTAGTTAGGGCCACAGAATTGTTACTCAGGGACAGACACAGAATTGTTACTGAGGGCCACAGAACTGTTACTTAGGGCCACAGAAACGTTAGTTAGGGCCACAGAATTGTTACTCAGGGACAGACAGAATTGTTACTGAGGGCCACAGAACTGTTACTTAGGGCCACAGAAACGTTAGTTAGGGCCACAGAATTGTTACTCGGACAGACACAGAATTGTTACTGAGGGCCACAGAATTGTTACTGAGGGCCACAGAACCGTTACTTAGGGCCACAGAATTGTTACTCAGGGACACAGAATTGTTACTGAGGGCCACAGAACCGTTACTTAGGGCCACAGAATTGTTACTCAGGGACACAGAATTGTTACTTAGGGCCACAGAAACGTTACTCAGGGACACAGAATTGTTACTGAGGGCCACAGAACTGTTACTTAGGGCCACAGAAACGTTAGTTAGGGACACAGAATTGTTACTCAGGGACAGACACAGAATTGTTACTGAGGGCCACAGAATTGTTACTTAGGGCCACAGAAACGTTACTCAGGGACACAGAATTGTTACTGAGGGCCACAGAACCATTACTTAGGGCCACAGAATTGTTACTCAGGGACAGACACAGAATTGTTACTCAGGGACACAGAATTGTTACTGAGGGCCACAGAACCGTTACTTAGGGCCACAGAAACGTTACTCAGGGACACAGAATTGTTACTGAGGGCCACAGAACCGTTACTTAGGGCCACAGAATTGTTACTCAGGGACAGACACAGAATTGTTACTGAGGGACACAGAATTGTTACTGAGGGCCACAGAACCGTTACTTAGGGCCACAGAAACGTTAATCAGGGACACAGAATTGTTACTGAGGGCCACAGAACCGTTACTTAGGTCCACATAAACGTTATTCAGGGACACAGAATTGTTACTGAGGGCCACAGAACTGTTACTTAGGGCCACAGAAACGTTAGTTAGGGCCACAGAATTGTTACTCAGGGACAGACACAGAATTGTTACTGAGGGACACAGAATTGTTACTGAGGGACACAGAATTGTTACTGAGGGACACAGAACTGTTACTTAGGGCCACATAATTGTTACTCAGGGACACAGAATTGTTACTGAGGGCCACAGAACCGTTACTTAGGGCCACAGAATTGTTACTCAGGGACAGACACAGAATTGTTACTGAGGGACACAGAATTGTTACTGAGGGCCACAGAACTGTTACTTAGGGCCACAGAAACGTTAGTTAGGGCCACAGAATTGTTACTCAGGGACAGACAGAATTGTTACTGAGGGCCACAGAACTGTTACTTAGGGCCACAGAAACGTTAGTTAGGGCCACAGAATTGTTACTCGGACAGACACAGAATTGTTACTGAGGGCCACAGAATTGTTACTGAGGGCCACAGAACCGTTACTTAGGGCCACAGAATTGTTACTCAGGGACACAGAATTGTTACTGAGGGCCACAGAACCGTTACTTAGGGCCACAGAATTGTTACTCAGGGACAGACACAGAATTGTTACTCAGGGACACAGAATTGTTACTGAGGGCCACAGAACCGTTACTTAGGGCCACAGAATTGTTACTCAGGGACACAGAATTGTTACTGAGGGCCACAGAACCGTTACTTAGGGCCACAGAATTGTTACTCAGGGACACAGAATTGTTACTTAGGGCCACAGAAACGTTACTCAGGGACACAGAATTGTTACTGAGGGCCACAGAACTGTTACTTAGGGCCACAGAACTGTTACTTAGGGCCACAGAAACGTTAGTTAGGGACACAGAATTGTTACTCAGGGACAGACACAGAATTGTTACTGAGGGCCACAGAATTGTTACTTAGGGCCACAGAAACGTTACTCAGGGACACAGAATTGTTACTGAGGGCCACAGAACCATTACTTAGGGCCACAGAATTGTTACTCAGGGACAGACACAGAATTGTTACTCAGGGACACAGAATTGTTACTGAGGGCCACAGAACCGTTACTTAGGGCCACAGAAACGTTACTCAGGGACACAGAATTGTTACTGAGAGCCACAGAACCGTTACTTAGGGCCACAGAATTGTTACTCAGGGACAGACACAGAATTGTTACTGAGGGACACAGAATTGTTACTGAGGGCCACAGAACTGTTACTTAGGGCCACAGAAACGTTAATCAGGGACACAGAATTGTTACTGAGGGCCACAGAACCGTTACTTAGGTCCACATAAACGTTATTCAGGGACACAGAATTGTTACTGAGGGCCACAGAACTGTTACTTAGGGCCACAGAAACGTTAGTTAGGGCCACAGAATTGTTACTCAGGGACAGACACAGAATTGTTACTGAGGGACACAGAATTGTTACTGAGGGACACAGAACTGTTACTTAGGGCCACATAATTGTTACTCAAGGACACAGAATTGTTACTGAGGGCCACAGAACCGTTACTTAGGGCCACAGAATTGTTACTCAGGGACAGACACAGAATTGTTACTGAGGGACACAGAATTGTTACTGAGGGCCACAGAACCGTTACTTAGGGCCACAGAAACGTTACTCAGGGACAGACACAGAATTCTTACTCAGGGACAGACACAGAATTGTTACTCAGGGACACAGAATTGTTACTGAGGGACACAGAATTGTTACTGAGGGACACAGAATTGTTACTCAGGGACACAGAATTGTTACTGAGGGACACAGAATTGTTACTGAGGGACACAGAATTGTTACTCAGGGACAGACACTGAATTGTTACTCAGGGACAGACACTGAATTGTTACTCAGGGACAGACAGAATTGTTACTGAGGGCCACAGAAATGTTACTTAGGGCCACAGAAACGTTACTCAGGGACACAGAATTGTTACTCAGGGACAGACACAGAATTGTTACTCAGGGACAGACACAGAATTGTTACTGAGGGACACAGAATTGTTACTGAGGGCCACAGAACCGTTACTTAGGGCCACAGAAACGTTACTCAGGGACAGACACAGAATTGTTACTGAGGGACACAGAATTGTTACTGAGGGACACATAATTGTTACTGAGGGACACATAATTGTTACTGAGGGACACAGAATTGTTACTGAGGGACACAGAATTGTTACTCAGGGCCACAGAACCGTTACTTAGGGCCACAGAATTGTTACTCAGGGACAGACACAGAATTGTTACTCAGGGACACAGAATTGTTACGGAGGGCCACAGAACCGTTACTTAGGGCCACAGAAACGTTACTCAGGGACAGACACAGAATTCTTACTCAGGGACAGACACAGAATTGTTACTCAGGGACACAGAATTGTTACTGAGGGACACAGAATTGTTACTGAGGGCCACAGAATTGTTACTCAGGGACACAGAATTGTTACTGAGGGACACAGAATTGTTACTCAGGGACAGACACAGAATTGTTACTGAGGGCCACAGAACTGTTACTTAGGGCCACAGAACTGTTACTTAGGGCCACAGAAACATTACTCAGGGACACAGAATTGTTACTGAGGGACACAGAATTGTTACTGAGGGACACAGAATTGTTACTCAGGGACAGACACAGAATTGTTACTGAGGGCCACAGAACTGTTACTTAGGGCCACAGAACTGTTACTTAGGGCCACAGAAACGTTACTCAGGGACACAGAATTGTTACTCAGGGACACAGAATTGTTACTGAGGGACACAGAATTGTTACTGAGGGACACAGAATTGTTACTCAGGGACAGACACAGAATTGTTACTGAGGGCCACAGAACTGTTACTTAGGGCCACAGAACTGTTACTTAGGGCCACAGAAACGTTACTCAGGGACACAGAATTGTTACTCAGGGACACAGAATGGTTTAATTAAAGAGTATGTCAGACAACATGCAGAGGAGTGGCAGAGGAGGCAATGTTTTAGGAGCGAGCAGACGTGGCAGCAGAGGAAGGGGTCGAGGCAGCACTATTCGCAGCCAGAGGCTAGTGCTCCCGGTGTCATCCAGTGCAGTGAGGAAGAGCTAACAGAGGGCGGTCAGGAACAGGGGGAGACATCCGCCTCTTCAGCAGCCAGGCGAAGAAGTAGTGGCGAGGAGAGTGGCTCGGTAGCCGGTGTAGAGACAGGTCTGTCTCCTGACCCACACGCAGCCGAGGGGGCTAGTAGTGAGGCGGAGACCCTAATTGATGATGATGAGGCTGATCGCACTTGGCAGCCTCGTCGTCATCAGGCTATTGCTTCCGCATCATCAGGAGAAGAGGGTGGCAGCTTGGCAGCGAGCAAAACAGTCGGTGGGTTGTCTCCATCGCCACACTCTGCCATGTGCCACTTTCAGGTCTCCTCACACACTGCTGGTGTGTTGAATTTTTTGACATAGGGTGCTGGCAGATTACGGGCCTCCCATAGCTGCTGCCAGGCCCCTAATCTGCCATGGGCCCCTATACCGCCTCCTCATGCTGCTGCCAGGTCCACAGTCTCTCATGCCATGTGCCACTTTCAGGTCTCCTCACACTGCTGGTGTGTTCAATTTTTTGACATAGGGTGCTGGCAGATTACGGGCCTCCCATAGCTGCTGCCAGGCCCCTAATCTGCCATGGGCCCCTATATACCGCCTCCTCATGCTGCTGCCAGGTACAGAGTCTGTCATGGGTCCCTGTACGGCCTCCCATTGCTGCTGTCTCCATCGCCACACTCTGCCATGTGCCACTTTCAGGTCTCCTCACACACTGCTGGTGTGTTGAATTTTTTGACATAGGGTGCTGGCAGATTACGGGCCTCCCATAGCTGCTGCCAGGCCCCTAATCTGCCATGGGCCCCTATACCGCCTCCTCATGCTGCTGCCAGGTCCACAGTCTCTCATGCCATGTGCCACTTTCAGGTCTCCTCACACTGCTGGTGTGTTCAATTTTTTGACATAGGGTGCTGGCAGATTACGGGCCTCCCATAGCTGCTGCCAGGCCCCTAATCTGCCATAGGCCCCTATATACCGCCTCCTCATGCTGCTGCCAGGTCCAGAGTCTCTCATGGGTCCCTGTACGGCCTCCCATTGCTGCTGTCTCCATCGCCACACTCTGCCATGTGCCACTTTCAGGTCTCCTCACACACTGCTGGTGTGTTGAATTTTTTGACATAGGGTGCTGGCAGATTACGGGCCTCCCATTGCTGCTGCCAGGCCCGTAATCTGCCATGGGCCCCCGTACCGACTCCTCATGCTGTGACGTTGCAACAAGGTGGAATTCAACCCTACATATGTTAGACCGCCTTTACGAACAGCAAAAGGCCATCACAGATTTCCTGATGTTAAAAGCGGATAAAGGTACTCCCTGTGTAACTTAGATGTCAGCCATTGGCAGCTCATGCGTGACACCTGCGCTTGCTCAGGCCCTTTGAGGAGGCCACGCTATTCGTGAGTCGGCAGGACTATGGGATGAACGACGTCATTCCTCTGTTGCACGTCCTGGAACAAATGCTGTTAATAATGGCTGGTCAGGGTGCGGTAGACGTGGCGCACAGATCTCAACGCCACATGACCCATGTGGGGGCAGGACAGGAAGAAGAGGAGGAGGTAGAGGAGGACATTGGTGCTCAGGAATTATTGAGTGAAATGGGTGGTTTTTCCACTCAGCGGACAGGAGTGGAGGAGCAGAAGCATCTGGTAGAGGAGGAGGAAGAGGAGACAGAGGACCCAGACGCACCGTGGCAGTATGCTGTGGAGATGGAGGCAGGGAGTCCCTTGCATTCCTTGGCACAAATGGCCCATAGCATGCTCGCTTGCTTGCGTAGCGACAGCCGAATAATAACCATCAGACAAAGGGATGACTTTTGGCTGTCCACCTTGTTGGACCCTCGCTACCGTTCCAAAATGGTGGCCTTTTTCACACCTGCTGAGAGGGAGGCCAAAATAACGTACTATAAAAACCACCTATGTAGTCAGCTGGTCTCTGCCTGTCTGCGCCAACGTCCATCCTCAGACACTGTGGGCCCTGTGCGCTCGCGTTACGCTGCCATGGCAGCAGGGGAGGGGTGGGGTGGTAGGAGCAGTGGCAGCTCCACCAGCAGCAGCTGCCTCAGTCTGCAGTCGATGATGAGTAGCTTTCTTCACCAGCGCAGTGAGGAAACTAATAACCAGCCGCAGCAGCAGCAGCAGCAGCATCAGGTGGACCTGGAGCAGGACCTCAAACAACAGGCTTAGGCCTACTTGGACAGCACCCTGCCAACCGAGGTAGACAATCCCCTTGACTACTGGGCAACGAAACTTGACCTTTGGCCCCAACTAGATGAATTTGCCCTTGAAAGGCTGTCATGCCCGGCCAGTAGCGTGGCATCGGAGCGCGTGTTTAGTGCGGCAGGAGGTATTGCAACTCCGCGGAGGACACGACTGTCCACCCAAAGTGTGGAGAGACTCACGTTTGTGAAAATGAATCAGGCGTGGATTAGTCTGGATTTCAAACCACCAGTTCCTGACACAACTGACTAAATCCGCCATGAATCATGCCCCAAACATGTGCCACTTTCAGGTCTCCTCACACTGCTGGTGTGTTGAATTTTTTGACATAGGGTGCTGGCAGATTACGGGCCTCCCATAGCTGCTGCCAGGCCCCTAATCTGCCATGGGCCCCTATATACCGCCTCCTCATGCTGCTGCCAAGTCCAGAGTCTGTCATGGGTCCCTGTACGGCCTCCCATTGCTGCTGTCTCCATCGCCACACTCTGCCATGTGCCACTTTCAGGTCTCCTCACACTGCTGGTGTGTTGAATTTTTTGACATAGGGTGCTGGCAGATTACGGGCCTCCTATAGCTGCTGCCAGGCCCCTAATCTGCCATGGGCCCCTATACCGCCTCCTCATGCTGCTGCCAAGTCCAGAGTCTCTCATGGGTCCCTGTACGGCCTCCCATTGCTGCTGTCTCCATCGCCACACTCTGCCATGTGCCACTTTCAGGTCTCCTCACACTGCTGGTGGGTTCCATTTTGTCATAGGGTGCTGACAGATTACGGGCCTCCCATTGCTGCTGCCAGGCCTGTAATCTGCCATGGGCCTCCGTACCGCCTGGTCACGCTGCTGCTGGGTCCACAGTGTGACATGGGTCCCTGTACCGCCTCCCATTGCTCCCACTCTGCCATGTGCCACTTTGAGGTCTCCTCACACTCCTGCTGGTTTCCATTTTGTCATAGGTTGCTGTATGGCCTCCCATTGCTGCTGCCTCCACCGCCACACTGTGGCTCCAAACACTGGTTTTGGCCCCGTGACTGGCCAAATGAGTGAAGTGTGCGGTGATTCTAAGATCGACGGCACTCATCTGCATGTCATACTGACTGACAGTATTATTTCTCTTCCCCAGCAGACTCCAAGGGCATTTAAATTAAAGGTACAGTGTTCTGCACTAATATTAAGTCTCTCTGAAGCCTAGAAACACCCTTTTTTAAGTTAAATTCACAGCGAATATATTCGACTCGAATCGAATATTGTCCACGAATTCGCCGAATCAGTCGAATCAAATTTTTGAATACTTCGCTCATCTCTATTTATTACCCTCTGCATAATCTCTTTTGTTATTCTATATTTGTGTGTCTGCTCAAGCTCACAGAGTTCCCAGAGAAGCGCATTCATTTTTTCTCTTCTTTCTCTCTTCTTCTTTGCCCCAATCGCTATCAGGATTCCTCTAATATAGGTCTTATGAGCCTCCAACACCGTTCCTACAGACACTTCCCCAGTATCATTTTCCTAGAAAAAATTGCTCTATTTCTTTTTTAATTTTTTGATCTGTCTCTTGATCCTGGAGGAGTGTCTCATTGAACCTCCATACTTTTCCCCCTTTCGGCTCCTTCCCCCATGCTAATTGCATTGTGACTGGAGCGTGATCCGATATTGACATCACTTCTATTTTTACTTTGACCAAAGACTCAATAATTCGATGTTCCAGCAATATATAATCCAATCTCGAGTACATCTCATGTGCATGGGAGTAAAACGTATAATCCCTTTCCTTCACGTGCTTAATTCTCCATATATCCACAAGTTGGCATTGGAATATCATTTTTTTCAGGGATCTCATAGATTTACTTTCCTCTCTCTGCACAGGAGATGTCTTGTCTATCTGAGGGCCCATACAGAGATTGAAATCTCCTGCAACGTTTAAACTACCTTTTTTGAAATCCATTTAGAGTATTTTTTAGGAATATCTCCGGTTTCTTATTCTAGCAATAAATATTTGCTAATGTACAATCTATTTCTTGTAGTTTCCCCTTCAGAAACAGAAATCTCCCTTCCGGATCTACCAATCTGTCTTCTAACTTAAACCTTATATTTTTCGCAAAACCTATTGCCACTCCCTTGGCTCTTCTAATTGGGGAATCTGCATAGAACCATAATGGCTCCACTGCGTCCCGCGGCGTCTGACCCGGCGGGGCGGGGCCTGCCACACGGCCTACAGTACCTGAAGCTGCCGGGCCCTGTCGCAGTTAGCCGCCCGTCGATCTGAGCAGCAGCAGGGGGCGGATGCAGATAACCCCCCCGAGCCTCCGGCAGTCCACTGCGGCACCCGTCCCAGCAGGGATAGCCGCGGCCCACTCCTGCCAAGCCGCGGCCTATTCCTAGCAAGCCTACTCCACTCAAGACCGCAGCCTGCAGCAGAAGATCCGGCCGCCCACCACTCTCCCACCGCCCCAATAACGGCTGAAGGCGAGCAGTGAAGACCTCCCCAACTTCACCCGCACCTGGAGGGTGGAGCGGTGTCACCCAGACCCCCCCTATGAGACAACTACAGCACCCGGACTGGCAGGGCCTACCGCGGCCTACCTCTGCACGCTCCCCCGGTAATCCATCCAGCAGTGAGCCTGCAATCTAAAGGACCATCAAGACCCACCACGGCACACTCCCCGCAACCGTGAGCCTGCAGTCCCCATCTCCTTCTCCTCTTGAACCCACAGATGAACCCGGCCTGTGAGACCTGACTCAGCCTTCCATGACGTGGCTTGACCCGGACCTGAGGCCTTCCTGTCTACTCCCCCCCCCCGTGAGTAGCGAGACCTGCCACAGCCTACCAAGATGCGGCCTGACTCAGACCTGAGGCCCTTCTGTCTACCCCCAAAGTAATCTTGGCAAACGACCCTGCCCCCGGCGAACGGTCCTACCTCGGTGAGGTCTACCATCCCGGACCTGCTGAGCTCATCAGATGATCAACCCTGCCCTGACCTGAAGCCCATCTGACGACCACCCCCTCATAACCTTCTCTAAACCTAAACTCCACCACCTGGGAAACCCTTCCACTGCTAACGTCCACCCCTCATCTCCTCAAGCCAAACCTCACCCCTCAATCTGGGACTTACGCAAACTAGAACTTGCAGCTTGACTACCCTCTGCCACAACTTACCGAACTGATCTCTACCCATCCTGTTCCCAAGCACGAGAACTCTTACTACAGGAAGCTACATCAATGAGATACGCCACTGCACACTAGACTATCTGCAACCATGCGCCCTGAGAAACCTTTTAGCTCCCTCACTTTTTAGGAGGGTAAACGGAGTCCGCCACTCCGTTTACCCTCCTAAAATGCCACCTGTACTCCTCCTCCTCATACTCCTCTCCTCTGTTCCCAAAATCTCTTCTCTATCCCTCTACTCCTCCCAAACAACTATACATCGCGCCCTCACTGCTTCCATTTCCCCACTACGGCTCTCACCACCTCCTCCTGATACTCCACTCTCCCACTGACCCAAACGTCACCACTGGCAGACTCACACGATCTTGTACATCTTTCTCACCCTTCTTCTTCTCCTAACCACGGGGGACATCTCCCAGAACCCTGGTCCCCCACCACCACACTCACCCACTAGGCACCCTCCTACTTCCACAAACTGCCACAACCCCCTCAATCTAATACCTGTCCCCCTGCTCCCCACAACCACCCCTCCGTTCTCGTGTGCACTCCTGAATGCCCGATCGGTTTGCAACAAGCTCACCGCCATCCATGACCTCTTTATCTCCCGCTCCCTCAACCTCCTAGCGATCACCAAAACCTGGATCCAAGCCACTGACTCCACCTCCCCTGCAGCACTCTCCTATGGAGGTCTCGTCTGGACCCATTCACCCAGACTAAGCAGTCGAAGAGGTGGTGTGGTTGGTATGCTCCTGTCACTGCTGAGCACCTTCCAAGTCCTCCCAAACCCCCCCTCTATCCTTCTCCTCCTTTGAGGCCCACTACATCTGACTGTTCTCTCCAATCCCTCTGAGGATTGCAGTAATCTATCAGCCTCCTGGACTCATGTCCCATTTCCTCGATGACGTCTCTGCCTGCTTACCCTTCTTTCTCTCCTCCGAGCTACCCACCATCATCCTTGGAGACTTCAACATCCCTATCAACATCAATAACCCGGCTACATCCCAACTCCTCCACCTAACCTCTTCTTTTGCACTTGCACAGTGTACATAGTCCACCACCCACTCCGACGGGAACACCCTGGACCTTGTTTTCTCTCATCTCTGCACCCCCCACAACCTCACAAACACCCCTTTTCCTCTCTCTGACCACAACCTCATTACCTTCACCGTCTCCTCGTCCTCAAACACCTACCCCCCCAAACGTCAAACCATCACCAGCCGAAACCTCCGCAACTTGAACCCTGCCCCTTTCCACTCTGCAGCTGACCAACTTTACGACAGTATCCTTCCACTGTCCTGCCTGCCCTAACCTGGCCACTACTGCTTATAACAACTCGCTGTCAGCTGCCCTAGACTCCTTAGCACCCCTAACCATATGAAGCATTAGACCCCGACCGCTTCAACCCTGGCAGAATGACCATACCAAAAACCTCAAACGACGCAGTCATGCGCTGGAGCAATTATGGCGCAAAACCAGATCCCAACAAGCGTTCACGCAATATAAATCTGCCTTCCTCACCTACACTTCCTCCCTCCACGCTGCCAAACAAGCTTACTTTGTAACCCTCATCAATATCCTCTCCTCCAGTCCTCGCTGGCTCTTCTCTACTTTTAACTCTCTACTCTCTCCGCCCCACCTCCACCCAGTACCTCACTCACTGTCCACAAGATTGCTAACCACTTCCAAAACAAGATCAACGCATTTCGTAGGGACATCGCCACTGCTCAGACTTCCACCCCACCTAGCCTCCCTCACACGAAAAACCCCTCAACACTCCTCTCCTCTGACCTCGCAACTGTCCAGACCTCCAACCCACCTGACACCCCTCACACTAAAACCTCCTCAACACTCCACTCCTTTGACCTTGCTACCACTGAGGAGATCACTAAGGTCACACAACTCCTATGATCACCCTCCTCAATCTTATGCTCCCTCACTCACATCTTTAATCTCTCCCTCTCTACTGGCGCATTCCCCTCCCCTCTGAAGCACGCACACATCACTCCCATACTTAAAAAACCCTCCCTGGACCCCACCGACCTGAACAACCTTAGACCCATCTCCCTGCTGCCATTTACATCCAAACTCCACAAGCGCTTAGTCTATAATCGCCTAAGCTCCCACCTCAACGACAACAACCTCCTTGATCCCCTACAGTCTGGCTTCCGTCACCTACACTCCACCGAAACCGCCCTACTCAAACTCACCAACGACCTGCTAACCGCCAAAGCTAATGGCCACTACTCAGTGCTCCTACTCCTCGACCTCTCTGCGGCCTTCGACACGGTTGACCACCCCCTCCTCCTTAAAAAACTATACTATCTTGGCCTCAGAGACTCCGCTCTCTCCTGGCCCTCTTCCTATCTATCACAGTGCTCCTTCAGTGTTACCTATAACGCTGCCACCTCCCCCCCACTCCCCCTCTCTGTGGTGGTCCCTCAAGGCTCTGTCCTCAGGCTCCTTCTCTTCTCCATCTACACCTCCTCCCTTGGCCAGCTGATACACTCCCATGGCTTCAACTACCATCTCTACGCCGATGACACGCAAATCTATCTCTCTACCCCCCGCCTCACCCCTTCAGTCTCCGCCCAAATCACTAGCCTAGTGAACGACATATCAGATTGGATGTCACTCCACTTCCTCAAATTAAACCTTTCCAAAACCGAACTCCTAGTTTTCCCCCCAGCCCGCGCCCCCCCCCCAACCTCTCCATCACGACCAACAACGCCACCATCAGTCCCACCCCGCAAGCCAAAGTACTAGGTGTCATTCTAGACTCCAACCTGTCTTTCTAGCCCGATGTCCAATCGCTGACAAATTCATGCAGGCTCCACCTCCGCAACATCTCCAAAATACGTTCGTTCCTAACCCCAGAAACTACCTAAGAAACTCATCCACTCCCTTATTATTTCACGACTTGACTACTGTAACTCCTTCCTCACCGGCTTACCTCATCACAGGCTATCCCCGCTTCAGTCTATCCTGAACTCTGCGGCCAGACTCATCCACCTTACTAACCGATCCGTATCTGCCACCCCCCTCTGTCATTCCCTCCACTGGCTTCCGATTGCCCAACGCATAAAATTCAAATTGCTAACACTGACGTACAAAGCTATTAATAATACTGCCCCTAACTAAATTACCAATCTGATATCCAAATACCACCCAACACGTACTCTTCGCTCCTCACAAGACCTCCTACTCTCTAGCTCCCTGGTCTCCTCCTCCCATGCCCAGCTCCAGGACTTTTCCAGGGCTTCCCCCATCCTCTTGAACTCACTACCCCAATCCATCAGACTGTCACCTACCCTCCTCACCTTTAGGCACACCCTGAAAACCCATCTCTTCAGGAAAGCCTACCCCGCCCTCACCTAATTGCTGATCTCCTCCACTCTTCCTACCACTTCATCCCCCACAGCTATTTCCTCCTGTACCACTATCCCCTCCCTCCTAGATTGTAAGCTCCAAGAAGCACAGCCCTCGAACCCCTCGTGTATTGTATTGTTACTGTACTTTCTCATGTACTGTCTCCCATTATAATGTACAGCGCTGAGCAAACTATTGGCGCTATATAAATACTGTATTATAATAATAATAATAATGGATAATATCTAGAATTTAATTTCACATTTGTTTCTCGCTCCAGATGTGTCTCCTCTAAAAAAAACACTGAAGACAATCTATGCTGTATCTCTTTGAATATCCTAAATCTCTTCCCAGGGCTGTTTAATCCATTAACATTATAAATCACAAAGTGCATCTCTTCCACTCTTTCTTATTCTCCTATCCTCTCCTCCCTTTCCTCTCCTGTCCATATCTTCCCCTTCGTTCTCTAGTACTTCTCCGGTCTAATATATTGCCTACTATATCGCAGAGTCTTACACTGCCTAACCGCTCCACATACCCTTCCACCCCTCCCCCCTCTCACTCCTCTTCCTCCCCACCCTCCCCATCTCCCTTTAGGCCTACATTTTGCCTGTGAATCATTTGTGGTCCTAACCCCACCTTTGATTCAGCTTTTAAGGTGAAGCTCTGACCATGAACTTTTCACCAATAAGCGTGTCTCATCCTCCGTGTCCTGCTATACTCTAGTAAACTCAAAAGATCATAAGAGTGAAGCAGAAATGGAGGGAGAGAGAGAGAAAGAAGAAAAAAGAAAAAGAGCCCCCCCCCTCCATGTCATCCTCTTCTTCTTTACTATTCCTACTCTCTATTCTTGCTTAGAGCTACCTGCCTCCCCTCTTTTTCCATAGCCCACATATTTCTCCTTCTTCTTCCCAACCAGGGATATTTATTTTCTGTTTATCAAGTCTCTCACAAAAGTCTCTCAGATCTTCGGGGAATCTCAGTCTTGCTGAACGTCCATTTCTCCATCCGAGCAAACATGCTGGAAACCCCCAGCTATATTGAACATTCTGTTTTCTCATCTGTTCCATTAACGGTTTCAAAGTTCTCCTTCTTATTAATGTTTCCGCTGCTAAATCAGCAAAGATCTGTATATTTATTTCTCCATATTTTATTATTGCTCTTCCTTTTATCTTCTTCCAAAGCTCTTCTTTATTCTGAAAATTATGGAATTGCACTATTACATCTCTTGGCTTTTCTCTTCTATCTTCTTGTATGTATTTTCCTATTCTATATACTCCATCCATTTTGAGTGGCTATGGTATAGTTCTATCCATTATAGTATTCAGCATTCTCATTATTATTCCCATCAGATCTTCTCCTTGGGAGATCTCTGGAAGGCCTCATATCCTTAGGTTGCATCTCCTGTCCCTATTCTCCTGGTCTTCCAATCTATATAGCAGATTTATTTGTTCTTTTCTCATTTCCATCATCTGTTTTTCTAATTTCTGTATAATGTGGGCATGTTTATCCAGTTTTTCTTCCGTCTCCTCCACCCTTGATAATATTTGCCCCAGGCCTTTATGTAATTTTACCAATTCCTGTTTTAGGGATCTTTCAAGTCCTTTAAACATTTCTGCTATTTCTGCTTTAGTAGGCATCTGTGAGCTCTCCTCTTGTTCTTCTACATTATCCATATCCACTTCCTCTTCTGTATGTTGACTACTGTTAGCTATTCCCAGGGATAATCTAGAACATTCTCCTCTGTTTTCCCTCTCACCTCTTGCACTTATTCCCTGTTGTCTCTCTGGAGTCTTTTTCTCCTGTGAGGGTATAAATTTTTTAATTGACCCTGTTTGGAAAGCCTTATTCCCTCCTCCCTTTGGTACTTTATTTTTCATACTGTCAGGGACTATTTCAATTTTCCGCAGTTCTGGTTCTGGGGGAGGGGGATATCCCAAGAATATCCCCCTCTCAGTTCTTTTCTTCCTTTTTCTCTCCCCCACTCCCGAACTCATCAACCCGGGTCCACTTCTTCTAGATCTTTATCTGTTTTAAATTGTCCTCCTTCTGATCTTTCCTCTAAGACCCCCTTGGTGAACCCCTCCTCAGTTTAAACATACAGTTCAATTCCCCTGCAATATATTAATCACAATACTCTTGCCGCTCTCACTCACCCTCTTGTCTCCGATATGGCTTTTCCCCCGTATGAGATCTCTGACATATGTGAAGAAAAGGGCTTCTCTGAAAAACATTTTCTGCACTCCGGACAGGAATACAGCTTCTCCTCTGTATAAGATCTCTGATGTGTGTTAAGACTGGTCTTCACTGAAAAGTATTTCCTGCACTCAGGACAGGCATATAGCTTTACACCTGTGTGAGATCTCTAATATATGTAAAGACTAGAGTTATCTGAGAGAACATTTCCCACACCTAGAACAGGAATATAGCATCTTCCCTGTGTGAGGTCTCTGATATACAGTTGTGGCCAAAATTATTCAACCCCCAATGCTGTAAAGGGGTTTAGGGACTATAGTGTACATTTGGAATTGTATTCAGAATCAAATCCTACAAGGACGTTGTAACTACCCAAATGCAACTAAAATGACATCAATTGTTTATGTAATACAGTAGTAAATGGTTCTTATGTGGTTTCTTCATTGCCACAATTATTCAACCCCTTAAAGACTACCACTCTGAAGAACAGAGGTTCATACAGGTGCTTTCCATCAGGTATTGAAAACACCTGTGGATGTCACCGAGCAGCAATCAAGCATAATAAGCACCAATTAGGCAGCTTTAAAATGACTGTGATACTCAGCTCCTTCTAGACATTTACTGGTGTGGTTACAAACATGGTGAAGGCAAGAGAATGGTCCAGGAAGACAAGAGAAGAGGTGATTTCTCTTCACAGGAAGGGCAATGGCTATAAGAAGATTGCAAAGATGTTAAACATACCAAGAGACACCTTAGGAAGCATCATTCGCAAATTCAAGGCAAAGGGCACTGTTGAAACGCTACCTGGTCGTGGCAGAAAGAAGATGCTGACTTCGACTGCTGTGCGCTACCTGAAGCGTAGAGTGGAGAGAAGTCCCCGTGTGACTGCTGAGGAACTGAGAAAAGATTTGTCAGATGTGGGTACAGAAGTTTCAGCCCAGACAATAAGACGCACACTGCGTAATGAAGGCCTCCGTGCCAGAACTCCCAGGCGTACCCCCTTGCTGTCTCCAAAGAATAAGAAGAGTCGACTGCAGTATGCCAAAAGCCATGTGGACAAACCACAAAAGTTGTGGGATAGTGTTCTGTGGACTGATGAAACAAAATTAGAACTGTTTGGGCCCATGGATCAACGCTATGTTTGGAGGAGGAAGAACAAGGCCTATGATGAAAAGAACACCTTGCCTACTGTGAAGCATGGTGGAGGGTCAATCATGCTTTGGGGCTGTTTTGCTTCTGCAGGTACAGGGAAGCTTCAGCGTGTGCAAGGTACCATGAATTCTCTTCAGTACCAGGAGATATTGGATGGAAACGTGATGCAGTCCGTCACACACCTGAGGCTTGGGAGACGTTGGACCTTTCAACAGGACAATGATCCCAAGCATACCTCCAAGTCCACTAGAGCATGGTTGCAGAGGAAAGGCTGGAACATTTTGGAGTGGCCATCGCAGTCACCAGACTTAAATCCGATTGAGAACCTCTGGTGGGACTTAAAGAAAGCAGTTGCAGTGCGCAAGCCTAAGAATGTGACTGAACTGGAGGCCTTTGCCCATGAAGAATGGGCGAAGATACCCGTAGATCGCTGCAAGACACTTGTGTCAAGCTATGCTTCACGTTTAAAAGCTGTTATAACTGTAAAAGGATGCTGTACTAAGTACTAAGATTGAATGTCACTTGGGGGTTGAATAAAACTGATAATGCTGTGAGCACAGAAAAGACATTTGTGGTTATTTCATTATAACTGTTATGTTATATTTGTCTGACCTACAAGTGCCTCTTTAATGTAAATGTAAGCAAGATGACTGAATGATCAAAAGCAATGTCAAACTGGCCAAAACACTCAATTTCAGTGGGGGTTGAATAATTTTGGCCACAACTGTATATGCAGACTGGACTTCTGTGAAAAACATTTCCCACACCCCGAACAAGGGTATGGCTGCTCCACCTTGTGTTATCACTGGTATATATAAAGATATGACTTACATGAAAAACATTTCCCACACTCGGAACAGGAATACTTCTTCCCCAAGTGAGATCTCTGATTTCTGCATAGACTGACCTTCTCTGAGAGACATTTCCCGCACATAGGACCTCTCTTCTTTCATTCCAAGTGAGGGGTGAGGCAGCTCCAGGTACTCTCTTCTGGGGAATATTGCCTTTGATGTTCCCCTCGCATAATTGGTAAATTGGGTATATTGCAGGGGGGGTTCACCCGGCCCGTTTCCGTGGGTCTCTAGCTCTCTAGCTGCCACAGGCCCGTGTGTGAGAGGAGAGAGCCGGCGTCTCCTCCACTTCAATAAACGCCGGCCGGCTCCTCTACCTACCAGAGCTCCCTTGCAACAGATCACCTGATCGCCTGGCTTCCATTGAGCTCCAGGGAACACACAGCACCGGGCCGAGAGTGCAGGAAGACCTGCCACGATGCCTGCCACTCCAGGTCCTTGTTCCATGCGGCTCCACTCGCCGGCGCTCCACCCAACTTGCGGGTCCTGCACCCTGAAAGGAATGATTTTCTTTTCCCCTCAGAGACCCCCGGTCTGTGGAGAGATTCCTGGTTTATCAGCAGAATTCTGGGAACACCCCTTGAACACGGAAATCACGACAGCTTATGTTCAGAGATGTTCAAAGTTTATTAGACATTAATAAGATTATATAGACTGCAGATAATAATAAGGGAGGGGGGGAGCGAGTTTCAAAACTGTAACTTGTAACTTTCCATCATGAGCTAACTACATGAAACATGACATATACATTTCTTGGTACAAATTGTTTTGGCTAACTTTCTGGGAAAACAGCCAGACAAAGACATTGTCAGGGTCGTGTTAGCTTCTGTTGATACATCCTTGAACAACCAGAAACAGTTTCATTAAACTTCTAATATCTCTACAAAAAGCTAACTTAATACTTAATACTTAAAATGGCGTACATAATACAAAATGGAAGTTATCTAGATCCTTTCAATCCCCTCTAAGATCATGAACATGATCTCAATTCTTTACTTCATTCATCTTTTTGTACATAGCTAGATAACCTTCATTTGTATTTTGCGGCTTTGTAGCTCTAGCAATGCAATATAATGAGCATTTAAAACATACATATAAAAATAAAACAAAAAACAATATCATGACTATGCTTACAGCGATAACTTTCATCCATGAAAAGATGGAACCAAATCCTGATCCTAACCAATCAAGAGGAGTCCATCCATCTTTCCTATAGCTCTAGCTTCTTCCATCAAACCATCTACCTGTTCCCTGTGTTGCTTTATTATTTCATAATAATCTGGAACAGTCATTGTGGTATTATATATCCAAGTACAACATTCATAATCCTCTGTCATCTCACACAAACCTGTCAGAGCAGCACTCATACCTTCAATAGCTAATTCTTGCATCTCCAGCTGTTTTCTAATAGCTCTGGTCTCAGTATTTAGCAACCCTATGTCCTTAGAGTTCCTCTCCAGTATGTCATCAATAATGTTTGTGTAATTATTTATTTTGTTCATGAGTGTTATTCCCCATCCCGTGTAAGTAGGAAACCATGACCAAACCTTATCCCCTGTAGAGAATAGATCTACCTTTTCTTGTTTGGTTTCCCTTCTCTGTCTCAGAGTTAGTTGGTATTTTGGGTATGTACTGGCTTTTACCTGGTGTTCCTTTTGGTCTATAGCTGCCATAATTGGCACTAATTGGGCTACATAGCACCAGCCCTGGACATTACTCGGTATCCAAGGGTAACAGATCTTACCACAACAGATATAGGTATTGTTTCCCAAGGAGATCGGCAATTTTTGTATTGCAGAGCGAAATTCAGGGGTGACAACAAGTGTGAAATAAAAAAGAAGTTTTCCAAACATAGTTTTCCCCACATTATTATTGTATCCCTTCTAAACTTTCATTCAGGGTTTTACCATTTACTTGCCAGAGTTTCACCGAAGAAGTTCCATCCCTCCTTCCAGGATCAGATATGTTTAATGTGGACTGAGAGCACATTCCCCTTCCCTTGTGAAAAGCATTCCCCAGTCTAAAACACCAATCGGGGAGTTGAGTGACTCCCAGAGTTGGAAAAGATATGGTGGCATTAGAAGTAATATTGGTCAAACCAATACTTACATTCCTTTTTATTAACAAGAATATTTTGACTGGAGCGGCCAGAAGAGGAATTTCATATGTGCTAGGATGTAACTTACTACATATCCAACATTTATCATAACCTGACTTTTGAGCATAAGCAGATTTAAACTGCATCATCAACATTTTTCCTGAAAAAGGATTGTTCTCTTCAAAACTTTCTTTTTGACTTTCTTTCACTTTTGGTTATCTGGGTCTCATTTAAAACTAGTCCTTGACCACAGATACCTTTTATTAGGCCCAAGTCCTCAGGGTGATAAATACAGTTAGTTAGGATCCATACTGGCAGGAAAAAGAGCACAGTCAGTGTGCCCAATAGGACCCAGAGTTTCAAAGCACCATGAGGGGCAGTAAGGAATGTCATCTTCAGGGTCTTTCTCACCGACTTCACCCGCTCTTCGAGGATTTTTCTCTCATACTTCACCTCCTTTTTCCATCTCATGTTTCTCAGGTGTTTGGTTCACCTTCTTCACTCGACTAGCATGGATCCAGGACTGGGAATTCTCCACCAGAACAGCCGTTCTGGTAACCGCTATCACCGTAGTAGGTGGTCCAAAGGGGTAGCCTTGCTTCTTGTCTTTAGCGAGTTGGCGGACCACTACGACATCTCCCACTTGGAAAAGGTGTGTTGGTTCCTGAAAAGATAAAGGAGAGGTGCGAGCAACATTTCTTTCAACCTTATCTAAACTCTGAATCAATTTTCTCACATATTCTTGTTGTACCAGGTCAAGGTCCCCTCTTTCTAACATAAGTGGCTGTCTAGCCCAAGGAGTGGGGAACAGTCTTCCCATTAATATTTCAAAAGGAGATAACCCTGTAGTCTTATTAGGTGTCATTCTTACCTCTGCTAGAATTGCAGGTAACATCTTCTTCCAGTGGGTATAGGTTCCTCCAGTGGCCTTCCTCAACTTATCCTTAATCGTCCTGTTTTTGGCATGTGGGTAAAATCTATTTGTAAATGGGTGAAAGGTGTAGTTGGGTACACTAGATGCTGGTGTTGTGATTTCTTTGGGTTCTGTGGATTGTTCCTTATACATGTAATGCACCTAGAAACATATTCTTTCACCAACCTAGATAAACCTGTAATGTAAAAATCCTGCAATAATGTTTCACATGTTGTTTTCCATCCTCTATGTCCTAGACCGTGGTACTGTGCAATGAACAATGGGGCACTTGACATGGGAATGCATGGTTTCCCCTCTAAGCACACTAGACCAGAAGCTGGATCTAGTTGTGCTCCAGAACCATCCCAGTCTGCTAAATCGATTTTTGTAGCAAATTTTTGTAAATCTGCATACATCTGGTCATGTGGGGTGGTTGTGATGCCTGAAGTGAGCAAAGGCATCTGCTCACTGGCCACCTGTTGTAATGCGGCTTCCTTTGCTACCTTATCTGCTAATGCATTTCCTTTGGCAATATGATCTCTGCGATTTGTATGTGCCCTGCAATGAAGAATGGCTAATGTTTTTGGTAACTGTATGGCTTTGAGTAGATCAGATATCAAAGAAGAGTGAGATATGGTTTTGCCATCAGCAGCAATGAATCCTCTTCTCTCCCAAATGACCCCAAAATCATGTACAGCACCATGGGCGTACTTGGAGTCTGTGTAAATGTTGACATCCTGTCCTGCAAATAATTGACATGCTCTTGTAAGGGCAATCAGTTCAGCTGCTTGGGCTGACTGATATGGAATTGGCTTTGCCTCGAGTATTTTGTCAGGAAGATGCACAATGCCGTATCCTGCATGGTAAGTACTATCATTTGGCCTAGAACATGAACCATCTACAAACACATCTGGGGCCCCATCAAGAGCCACAGCTGACATGTCGGACCTAGGGGAAGTGTCTTGCTGTATGTGGGTTATACAATTGTGTTCTGGTGCCACTTCATCCTGTTCCCCCTTTAGCCCCAGTAGGGCATTCAAAATTGGAGTAGGACCTGAATTTGCTGAAGAATATTTAATAATCAAGTTGGGATCAGATAGAAGGATCACTTCATATCCGCTCAACCTTTGTGCTGACATGTGTTGAGTGTGTATGTTTTTCAGTAGTAAGGACACTTGATGTGTGGTGTGTAGGGTAGTTTCATGTCCCAATGTGAAAGAAATAGCCATCTCCACCAGAATTGCGCACGATGCAACAGCTCTCAGACAAGCAGGCATGCCCTGAACCTGAGTTGGCACTACTTTGGAAAAAAAAACTACAGGGCGGAGCTTGCCTCCATGTTCCTGAGCCAGGACCCCCGCTATGGTTGTACAATTTTCCCTAGCATACAGATGAAACATTTTCTTATAGTCAGGTAGTCCAAGACCAGGGGCCGTTACCATAGCATTCTTCAGGTACACAAAGGCATCAACCATTTCATTTGACCATGTGAGAATGTCAGGTGTTTCTGAAAGTGTGGCAGACCTCAGAGTGTGATCATAGAATGAACAATCAGGTATCCATTGGTGGCAGTAACCAATCATACCAAGAAAAGTTAGCATGTCCTTTTTTGTTTGTGGGCGGGGCAGACCCACGAGAGCCGCAGCTCTTTTGTGACTGACATTCCTCTCACCATGACTTAGAATAAAACCAAGGTATTCAACCTGTTTTTGGCACCATTGCAATTTCTTTTTAGATGCTTTGTGACCATTCCCTGACAACCATTCTAACAGAGACCAACTATCCTCCTGACTGGCCTCCTGACTTGAACTACAAATCAATAGGTCATCCACATATATAATGAGGACCGAACCATTGGGAGGGGTCCAGGACCTCAGTGTGGTCTGGAGGGCAAGTGAGTAGACTGCAGGCAAATCTACATAGCCCTGGGCATTCTACACCAGCTCATCTGGCAATTTTCAGAATATAAATACAAATAGCGCCCTTGTCTGGTGGTCCACAGGAACCGAAAAAAATGCATTTGTTAAATCAATCACTGTAAAATATTCTGCATCGGACGGAATGGAGGTGAGGAGTGATGGCACATCAGGCACTATTGGGGCTAATGGAACCACCAAATTATTTATGGCCCTCAAATCTTGTACAAACCTGTAAGAGCCATCCGGCTTCTTAACAGAATTGATAGGTGTGTTGTAAGGAGAAACAGTTTCTTCTACCTTCTGTTTACATGCTGTAGCAATAGGGAGGGAAGCCTTATTCTTGAAAACCCTTTTTAATTCTGTGTCAAGCTCCTCCCACATAGTTTCTCTCCCTTCTGTGGTATTTAGTTTATAGGCAGTAGCCTGTGTATTACTTGGTTCTATGTGACTAATGCTTTTTACATTTATCCAATCCCAAGCTGGATTATTTCCCAGAATACCATCAATGATCAATCTCATATCTTCCTGTGTGTAATTTCTTCCTAAACATGCCTTTTTTAAATAAGCAAGTGTACCTCCAGGAGATACTGTAGGCTTGGGACAATGTTTAACAATCTTATTAATATCTTCTAATTCTATGGGTTTTTTTAGAATTAATTCTCCTGCTGTGAGAAAAGGTAGTGTCAATATAGCCAACTCCTTTCCTCCTACGGCCCCCTCATCTTCTCTTTTTCCCTCTTGTTTCTTATCCATGGATCTAAGCTGCATTCTAAATTCCTCCACCTCTCTCTCTGCCCTTTCTATGACTGGTGTCACTTCTTCTCCATTGACCATCCTTTTTCTGTAATTTTATTATATTTACCTGTCCCTGTTCTTCGTATTCCAACTCTCCTTCGTTGTCATTATTCTCTGTAAGGATGCCTTGAACTTGGCTACCCTCTCTGTCTGGTGATTTTATACTAATAATCTGTTTGGGTCTAGTGGAGGGGCCTGGCTGTATTGGTTGTAGATCCGGGACGGGAAGTGGCGCAGGGACAGGGGCAGGGGCTGGAGGGGCAGGGGCAGGAGCTGGAGCTGCAGAGACAGGAGCAGGGGCTGGAGGGGCATTAGGCTGGGGAGTAATCATCCCCAAACTAATCAAAAAATCATCATCAGCAGCATTTTTAAAACCACTTAATGAAGGATATATATTATACGGAGGGGGTGGGGTTGGTGTCTGAACTGTTTTCAGTCCAATCTTGGGTCTGCATTTCTTTTCAGATTGATGCTTTTCCTGGCATATTTTTAATGTATCCAATTTCAACTTCCTCTTTTGTTTTAAAGAGAAAATCAAATTGAACTTTCCCTTGCTATTATCAACCCAATACGGTGACCATTTTAACCAGTTTTCTCCCCCTTTCTTGGGAATGGGTCTGTACTCCCCATAGCTTCTGTCCAGCCTGCCATACAATCCACCCAGGGATTTATTAAATAATAGTCCGTTCCACAAACTCTAGCAACATAATCCTTACAATTTTCTCCCTTTTCTGGGGGACCTGGTGGGTAACTACCTCCTTGACCCATATTTAGACAGTGTATAAAACAATTTTAGCTTAAAATCTTATTTTGTTCCACACAACAAATCTTATACTTCTACGCAACAGAAAGAAAAAGCAAAAGACAGATAAACCAGAATCTGCTCCACAGACTTATTAACCTCTTGATAACTTCCCAAAAGTTATCTCTTCACTGTTTTACCAAAAACAGTGTGTTCTTCCAGAGAACTGTGTTTACCAAAACACCTTTTTTTTTATATTATAGTGCACTATTTTGTAACTCTTACCAAAGAGTTAAGTCTGCTTTACCAAAAGCAGCTACAGGTTATCACGGGTCTATATAGACAATACAGAATGATTCAAGACCTTCCCTCAACACAGGGCAAGAAAGAGCTTTTAGTCATAAAAAGACAAAAGGTTTACTTACCAAGTGAGGTGGGTGGTCATCCCGGGCCGAGCCCCCAGCTGAAAGGAATGATTTTCTTTTCCCCTCAGAGACCCCCGGTCTGTGGAGAGATTCCTGGTTTATCAGCAGAATTCTGGGAACACCCCTTGAACACGGAAATCACGACAGCTTATGTTCAGAGATGTTCAAAGTTTATTAGACATTAATAAGATTATATAGACTGCAGATAATAATAAGGGAGGGGGGGAGCGAGTTTCAAAACTGTAACTTGTAACTTTCCATCATGAGCTAACTACATGAAACATGACATATACATTTCTTGGTACAAATTGTTTTGGCTAACTTTCTGGGAAAACAGCCAAAGACATTGTCAGGGTCGTGTTAGCTTCTGTTGATACATCCTTGAACAACCAGAAACAGTTTCATTAAACTTCTAATATCTCTACAAAAAGCTAACTTAATACTTAATACTTAAAATGGCGTACATAATACAAAATGGAAGTTATCTAGATCCTTTCACACCCCACCAGGCAAGTCCTCCCTCTCCCCGGCTAGTCTCTCCAGGGCTTCCCGCACATCTTTCCCCTTCTCGGCAGGACACAGGGAGGTGTTTGGGAGCCGGGAGCCCTCACATCGAGCTCCCGCTCCAAGCCATGGTCATTCACTGGAAATTGCAACCGTACTGGGAACCTCAGTTCCTATGTGTGTTGCGATTTCCCAGGTAATGCAGGGACTTCTTCCCTGCATGTCCCAGGGTACGGGAGTCCATTCAAATGAATAAGCTCTCATGCCCACGCAAATCACGGCCCGCACGGCCGCGCATATGAGAAACAGGAGTTAGAGTTTCAGACTACACTGGAATTCCTGCATCCTAAGTAATTACATATCAGTTTTCTTCTACTTTGTTACGCAAGTTCTTTATGTCATTTTTTTTCAACTTTAATTGTCCTATGTTCAGCATTTTGGTATGTGCTGCAGAGTTGAGGCTTCAGTGCCGAGGTTTCTGCCTTGTGCTCCCAGGTCTCCTGGCTAGCGTTAGCCATTATACTGTATGAGGGAGTTTCACTGTTTATTCAGTTTTTGTTCATTTTACAGTTTTTAGTACTAGCACTGCTGTGGCAAGGGCAGTAACACTACAAGTTGGGTGTACCAGATTCAGGAATTACTGCTGCTAGATCTCACAAGAGATGAGAAAAGCCACTGGCTGATCCAGCACATTAGTCTACAGATATAGTTGAAATAACTTAACTTTTAATAAACCTGATTGAATAACTTGTTTCTTTACTATAAAAGTAAAGCAGACCTTGAAGTAAAATGCAAGGTCCACTTACTAGATCAAGGCCCCCTTCCCCTGTAAAGATTGCCATATATTACAATATATTCCTGTATGGGGAAAAAATTTAAATAAATACTTACCCCCATCATCCACATTGCAGGACGTGATGTCACTATCCTTCTCAGGAAAGGATGAGTACCCCAGATCTTGTATCAGTCAGATCCAGTCTAAAAACATGTTTATGCAAGATGTGGAATCCTCATCATTCCGAGGATCCCACCGGAAGGATTATGATGTCACCAATGCCTAGGCATAAGTTAAAGTAAGCATAAATTTTAACTTTTTTTCTCATGGGCACATTTTTGTTTAATATGGTGATTTTTATAAGGGTAGGGGTCCCTGATCTAAACGGTAGAGCATACATTTTACAAAAAATGTTAAACCACCCCAACTTATAACTGGCCTTTGCAGAAAGGTGCACATGGAAGGGCCATGCACACCAACTCTAAATTTGCAGAGCCTCCATAGTAGGAGCACATATAAGAATGGATATATTAAAGGATAAGTTCATCTTTTTTTTTTTTTGCAGTTAAAAAAAATAGTGCATTTATTATTTTTGGTTGCAGGAGCCTGTAAAGCATTGCACCAGCGATCAGCAGATCTCTGGTGCCATGTAGGTCTCCTGCAGACTTGCCAGTACATCTGCTTTCCTGTACGGGATGTATGGGCAAGCAGATATACTGACAGGAAGACTCAATGAACTACCACGGCGCTCCACAGCGCCGTTAGGCTGTCAGAACTTGTAGTTCATTCATTCACAGTGTTCTGTCTTGAGACACAGAAAGAAGTGAGAGGAGTTCTAGCCAAAAAAAGGGGAATGTTCTCACAGACACTTAAAAGAGGAGACCATTAGGGGGCATGGCCGGACGTGGAGGGAGATGGCCGCATAGCAGAAGAGCTCTGAGAGCTCTGAGAGCCTCCGAGCACTGCAGCCTTTGATAGCGACAATCGCCAGCGGGAACACCCGCCGACACTACTGCTCACCTCCTGGTGGTGTGGGGCAATACATCCATGGGGCCCTGCAAATTAACTGAGTTCTTTACTCCGGCAGGTGCCTCCTCTTCCCAAAATGGTGCCGGTCCCTGCTCTCCTCCGGACCAGCAGGGACATGTGGAGGGAGACAGTCACAGCTCTCCCCTGCATACCTCTAGCCCTGCTGTGAATGATGATCCTGCATTGAAAACACCAACATGCAGCCCTCAGAAGAACAAACAGTGATATTCTCCAGATGTGCATGTGGGTGAGCAATCTAATGATTCTTTTTCACACAACACCACGAGAGAATTTAAATTACATCTGGAGGATTAACCTGCAGAGTCCATGCCACTTACTGCCGCAGTTATGAAAGATATGTTAGCTACTCTTAAGGGATCCCTGCATAAAGATATGATGAGCATTGTGACACAAATCAACACAGAGGTTGAAAATCTAGGGGAGTGGGTGACACATGTGGAAACTAAAATGGTCGAATTTGCTACAGCTCATAACGAATTAGTTGACGCACATAACGAGGCAGAGGATGATCTGAAAGCTTTAAAAGTGAAAATGGAGGACCGCTCCTGCAGGAAAATATAAAATTCAGGGGAATCAGTGAAAATGTTCCTGTCGCAGATCTCCGCAAATTCATTCGACAAATGATTTCTACACTGCTGCCGCATACTCCAAATAGGGTCGTTTTGGGGGGCGGGGCATTTTATGCCCAGCATTAGAAGTTTATGCCACATATCACTCACTCTTCTAAACACCTAAAGACCAAGCCTTTTCTGACACTTTTTGTTCACATGAAAAAAATCTGTATTTTTTGCTAGGAAAATACTTAGAACCCCCAAATATTATATTTTTTTTAAAGCAGACACCGTAGTGAATAAAATGGTGGATGTTGCAATTTTTTATGTCACATACATACTTTTTTTGTACTTTTAATGCACAAAAACACAATATATTGGCCAATTATTTGGTAACATATGAACGATGATGGTATTCCAAGTAAATAGATACCAAGCATGACACGGGTGCGCGTGCACAGGGGGCAAGGGTGCTTTTTTTTGTTATTTTGATTTTTATTATTTTTACACTATTCCTTTAATTTTAGTGGGTGGATGGCATAGGGGCCATCCACCCACTGGCCACCCCAGGCCCCCATGCTTTGGCATATATGCTCTTTTTTAGCTGTGGATGAAAAATCTCATCCAACACAAATCTCCAACACAACAAAAATCTTATCCAACTGTACACACCTACTTATGTATATTCTGAGAGTCAGTCCCTGTTGCTGTCAGAATAAACAAGTCGGTGCTGCAGCTGAACTGCATTTCTGCAAAGAAAGTGGCAATGGTTAGCAACAAAAACAGTCACTCAATAAAACAACTTTTTATTGAAATATGTGCCAAAAAATAATATAAAATATATATGCAGTAGCATAGGAGCCATCCGCCCACTGGCCACCCCAGGCCCCCATGCTTCGGCATTTATGCTTTTCGTTTAACTGCGGATGGAAAATCCCATCCAACAGCATTGCACACACCTACTTATGTATATTCTGAGACCAAGACTCGGTTGCTGTCAGAATAAACAAGTCGATGCTGCAGCTGAATGTCATGCCTGCAAAGAAAGTGGCAATGGTTAACAATAAAACAGTAACTCAATAAAACAACTTATTTATTGAAATAAGTGGCAAAAATAAAATATAAAATATATATGCTGAAGCATAGGGGCCATCCACCCACTGGCCACCCCAGGCCCCCATGCTTCAGCATATATGCTCTTTTTGTTGCCGTCAGAATAAACAAGTTGGTGCTGCAGCTGAATGGCATTCCTGCAAAGAAAGCAGCAATGGTTAACAATAAAACAGTAATTCAATAAAACAACTTTTTTTATTGAAATATGTGCTCAAAAATGTTAAAAAATATATATGCCGAAGCATAGGGGCCATCCAACCACTGGCCACCCGAGGCCCCCATGCTTTGGCATATATGCTCTTTTTTTAACTGCAGATGAAAAATCTCATCCTACAGCACTGCGCACACCTATTTATGTATACTCTGAGAGCAAGACCCCCTTGCTGTCAGAATAAACAAGTTGTTGCTGCAGCTGAATGGCATTCCTGCAAAGAAAGTGGCAATGGTTAACAATAAAACAGTAACTCAATAAAACAACTTATTTATTGAAATAAGTGGCAAAAAAAATATATATGCTGAAGCATAGGGGCCATCCACCCACTGGCCACCCCAGGCCCCCATGCTTCAGCATATATGCTCTTTTTGTAACTGCAGATGAAAAATCTCATCCAACAGCATTGCGCACATCTATTTATGTATATTCTGAGAGCAAGACCCTCTTGCTGTCAGAATAAACAAGTTGTTGCTGCAGCTGAATGGCATTCCTGCAAAGAAAGTGGCAATGGTTAACAATAAAACAGTAACCCAATAAAATAACTTTTTTATTGAAATATGTGCCAAAAAATAATATAAAATATATATGCCGAAGCATAGGGGCCATCCACCCACTGGCCACCCCAGGCCCCCATGCTTTGGCATATATGCTCTTTTTTTAGCTGCGGATGAAAAATATCATCCAACAGCATTGCACACACCTACTTATGTATATTCTAAGAGCAAGACATTAGCACAATGTATACAGTCCTCCACTCACTCTGATGGGAATACATTAGACCTTGTTTTCTCCCATCTTTGCACTCCCTACAACCTCACAAAAACCCCTTTTCCTCTCTGATCACAATCTCATCACCTTCACAGTGTCCTCGTCTTCAAACACCTATCCCTCCAAGCAGCAATTACCCGCAGAAACTTTCACAACTTGAACCCTGCTCCTTTCCACTCTGCAACTGACCAACTCTATGACAGAATCTTTCTCCTGTCCTGCCCTGACCTGGCCACTGCTGTCTACAACAGTTCGCTTTCATCCGCATTAGACTCACTTGCTCCTCTAACAACACGAAGCATCAGGCCCCGACCATTACAACCTTGGCAGACTGACGACACCAGAAATCTTAAACGATATAGTCGTGGGCTGGAGCAATTGTGGCGTAAAACCAAATCTCAACAAGTATTCACCCGCTGTAAATCTGCTTTCTTAACATACAATTCCTCCATTCATTCTGCCAAACAAGCCTATTTTGTCACTCTTATTAATACCTTGTCATCCAGTCCTCGTCGTCTCTTCTCTACTTTTAAGTCTCTACTTTCTCCACCTCCACCTCCACCCAGTACCGCACTCACTGCTCACAAGATTGCAAATCATTTCAAAAACAAGATTAACGCAATTCGTAGGGGCATCGCCACTGCACAGACATCCATCCCACTTAGCATACCTTGTACTAAACCTCCCTCAACACTTTCCTCTTTTGATCTTGCTACTACTGAAGAGGTCATTAAGGTTTTCTCAGAAGCCCACCTCACTACCTGCCCCCTGGATCCTGTCCCCTCACAACTACTACGGTCACCCTCTTCTTCCATCCTATGCTCCCTCACTCACATCTCCAATCTTTCCCTCTCTACTGCTGCCTTCCCCTCCCCTCTAAAGCATGCACACATTACTCCCATACCTAAAAAGCCCTCCCTGGACTCCACCGACCTAAACAACTTAAGACCCATCTGCCTGCTGCCATTTACCTCTAAACTCCTAGAACGCTTAGTCTACAATTGCCTGAGCTCCCACTTCACCGACAACAATCTTCTTGACCCTTCACAGTCTGGCTTTCGCTCACTCCACTCCACTGAAACTGCCCTACTAAAACTCACTAATGATCTACTAACTTCTAAAACCAATGGCCACAACTCCATACTCTTACTACTTGACCTCTCTGCGGCTTTTGATATGGTTGACCATCCCCTCCTCCTCAAAAAACTCTACTCTCTTGGTCTCAGAGACTCTGCTCTCTCCTGGTTCTCCTCCTACCTATCGCAGTGCTCCTTCAGCGTTGCCTATAGCACTGCCTCCTCCTCTTCACTCCCTCTTTCTGTAGGGGTCCCTCAAGGTTCTGTCCTTGGACCCCTTCTCTTCTCCATCTACACCTCCTCCATCGGTCGCTTGATAAACTCCCATGGCTTTAAGTACCATCTCTATGCTGATGACACACAAATCTATCTTTCTACCCCTCACCTCACCCCTTCAGTCTCCTCTCGCATCACTAACCTACTAAGCGACATATCGGCATGGATGTCACTCCACTTCCTCAAACTCAATCTTTCCAAAACTGAGCTCTTAGTATTCCCCCAGCCCGTGCCCCCTCCCCTGACTTCTCCATCAAGATCAATAACACATTAATCAGTCCCTCCCCTCATGCCAGGGTACTGGGTGTAATCCTAGACTCCCATCTCTGCTTTCACCTCCAAATCCAATCACTGTCCAAATCTTGTAGACTTCACCTCCACAACATCTCCAATATATTCCCGTTCCTAACCTCGGAAACCACTAAGCAACTTATTCACTCCCTTGTTATATCTCGCCTTGACTATTGTAACTCCCTCCTCATTGGCCTACCTAATCGCAGGCTATCCCCTCTTCAGTCTATCATGAATGCTGCTGCCAGACTCATCCACCTTACTAACCGTTCTGTATCTGCGTTTTTGGGGACGCTATACTAATGTGAACGCTGGTATAGTGCTGATCTGATCAAAGATATTGATCCGTTCAGACACAATACTAGCAATGGAGGTTTATTGTGTATGAGTGTGTTCCTGGCAATCAAGGTGTTAAATGTGATGACTGGTGTACAGACGGGCAATCTGACGCTATCTGGGAGGGGCGCTAACTGACGCTAACACTATCTGAAGTCGCCGACTGTCAACACAGGACAGGATAGGACAAGGACCAATCATCCGATTTCAGCCGGACATGCACTGGCATGAAACCAAATGATTGATCCCTCGTGGATCGAATGGTGACACGTGCGGGTCTGCGGGGGCGCGCGCGCGAGCCCCCTGCCCACGAAAACACCGGGAACGCGAGTCACGTTTAAAAACGGCGCTCTGCGCACTGGTGCCGCCCTGCCTCAGTAAAAACACTGTGGCTGGTCGGCAACCAGTTAAAGCATTAAAACTATTATAATTACTACAACACAGGAAACCGCTTAAAATATATAATAATAACAACAATAATAATTTTAATAATAATAATTAATATGTTTTTTCTATTTCAATGGTTTTTATTAAATTTTTTAAACAGTATGACCAGAGGCAATAAAACACGCCCACGCAGGGGCTATCAATTGCACAGATAAACAAAATGCAAAATAAAAAAAAGGGAAAAACAATGCTCTAATGCCAACAAGGCAAAAGGTACGCCCACGCAGGGGCTATCAATGACACATAAGTTACAAAACATTAATGTAACTGATTATAACAACTAAATGCAGCTGTCCAGTCACACCAAAAACAGAGAGAGAGAGAAAAAGGAAAAGAAAAAAAAAAAAAGGGGGGGGCAAAGAGCAGGGATGCAAGAGCGCCAATACCGAATGCCATTACATCCCCAGTAATATTGCAACCACGGCTCCCATATTTTCAAAAATTTACGCTGGGAATCGTTGCGTATACTCGACATCTGTTCGTTGAGCATCATAGTGGTCATACGATCCCGCACCCCCTGAAGAGGGACAAACGGACTCTTCCAGGCCTGAGCAATTGTTCTAGTGGCGGATAAAAACAGATAGGAAGCCAACTTCTGCTGGTGAGCCAAGAGGCCCGGTATGGGGCAATGAAGCAAAGCATACCGAGCATCCCGGCATATGGAGAGATGGAACAAGGTGAAAAGGAGGCCAAATACACGAGACCAAAAACGAAACAGTCTCGGGCATGACCACCAGATATGCAATACATCACCACGATGGCCACAACCCCGAAAACATTGATCACTACAGGCAGGGTTAGCCCGGGCCAACCGAGCCGGAACCCAGTACCAACGAAACAATACCTTATAGGCTGCCTCCAATGTGGTCGTATTAAATGAGCATTTAGCTATGAGTGACCAGGCCTTATTCCAGTCCTCCGGGTCCACAGCCACTCCCAGGTCGCGCTCCCACTGAACAACATATGAAAGAGAAGTATGCGACGAGCGTCTGTTCAGAGCTGCATAAAGAAGGGATATAAGGCCCGGAGCGCCCGGACGCTGTTGGCAAAGCTGTTCAAAGGCAGATTTCTGGTACGGGAAAGCAGAAGTACCCCGCAGCGAGAGCAGCCAGTGTCGCAATTGAAGATATCGAAAAAATTCCGCCGGGGGGATATTCCGGGATTCCCGAAGAGAGTCCCAGGTGGGAAAGGACCAAAAAATCAAAAAGTGTCGCACCTGCGAAAAACCATTAGTCACCCACCAAGAAAACGCCCCTGGGCGATCCAAATCCGGCGGAAAAAGAGGGTTGTTAATAATTGGGAGCAAAGGCAGAAAAGGTGACATCAGGCCACCAGAGTAACGTACCGAGTCCCAAACTTGTAGGCCATGAAGTAACATCGGACTCAGTGCCATAGGGCGCAGGGCAGGGGGAAGCCATAGAAGCGTCGACAGTGCGATAGGGGCACAATTAGGTAGTTTCAACAGGACCCAGAGGGGGACGTCGGAAGAGGCGTGCAACATAGACAGCGGGGCAATCTGGCTTGCTTGATAATACTTAGTCACATTAGGCACCCCAAGACCACCCTGAAGTCTATGGGCAAAAAGCGTACTTTTGGATACTCTGGGGTGCTTATCAGCCCAGATAAAACGCATTAACTTCGCCTGAAGCAACCGAAGAAAATGAGGGGGAACCCGCACCGGGAGTGTGCGAAAATAATACAACAATTTCGGCAAGATGGTCATTTTCACCGAATTAACCCGTCCTATCCAAGACAGGTGCGGAAATTGCCAAGAATGCATAAGAGAGGATAGAGAGCTAAGCAATGGATAATAATTCACAGCAAACAAGGAGTCATAAGTGGAGGTCAAGCGAATGCCTAAGTATTCAAGAGAAGAGGAAGCCCACTTGTAAGGGAAGTGGGATTGTAGGCGCGAAACCAAATCTGAAGCCAAAGTAATATTGAGGGCAACAGTCTTATCCAAGTTGATACGGAGACCCGAAATCAAGGAGAAGCGCTCAAGAACCTGTTGCAAGTTAGGAAGCGTCGTCAGGGGGTTAGTAAGAGTCAGGAGGGCATCATCAGCAAAAAGGTTCAGTTTGAATTCCTGTCCCGCGTAAGGAACCCCCGATACATTGCAATCGGTCCGAAGTGCTAAAGCCAGCGGCTCAAGCGCCATGACAAAGAGCGCTGGGGTCAGGGGGCAACCCTGCCTCGTCCCTCGCCCAATAGGAAAGGGATCTGAAAAATACCCAGCGTATTTGACAGAGGCCGAAGGAGAAGAATACAAGGCCTGAATCCAAGAAAGAATAGAATCCCTAAAACCCCAACGAGACAGCACAAACCGCAGATATTCCCAGGATAGAGAATCAAAGGCTTTATATATGTCTAAAGACAGTAAGAATCCCGGGATTTTCCGCTGTTGCAGAAAATGTATAAGATGGACCACGTTACAAACGTTCTCACCCGCCTGCCTCCCGGGGACGAACCCTACCTGGTCCCTGTGGACCAGGCTACGCAAATATTTATTGATGCGAAAACTAAGGATCTTGCCCAATATCTTCAGGTCTTCATTAAGAAGAGAAATAGGCCGGAAGGCTTGTGGATCCTGCACATCATCGGTTGTCAGGGATCTCCTCGATCCCTGCCGCGATGGTCCCGGCGCAGGCGCAGTGCACCGCCCTGTGCAGGGACACGGGCACTAGGTCCGGGCCGGCCGCGGCGTTCGAGTTCGCGCATCCGCTGGGCACCAATGGCAGCGCAGGGCGGGATATTTAAATGGCCCTGAGCTGTCATTCAGTGCCTTCTGGTCTTCCCTGCATCCTGTGAACCTGTGAACCTGTACCTTGTAAGTTTTGACCCGGATTGTACCTGACCTTGCTGCTTTCTCCTATTCTGACCCTTGCTTTGCCTGACCTCTCTCTTGAATGCCCCTGATTGGATTTGACCTGCTGTTGCTGACCTGGCGTGTGACCCGACCATTCTATGCCCGCTGCCTTGTACCTAGCCGTCCTCTCTGTTACCGACCCGGCCCGTCTGACCTTGCTCATCCATCCATCCATCCCTTGCAGTGGGGTCTTCTGACCTCCTCACATCAGACTCTTCCCCGTGGGAGCCCCTGGCGCATACCACTACCACTGACGGACGCACCCAGTAGCCACGACCTGGTCTCGGGGGGCTCCAAGTCCATCCCCACCATCAGGGGCCCTGGTGAACAAGCACCCTGGGACTTAGATTCCGTGCGCTGGGGACGCCTATTCAGTGGAGTGCTAGTGGTACCGCCAGGCGGTCCCTTACAGTACCAGAAGGCCATGACTGAGTCTAGAGGAGGGCCCTCGCCGCTTGAGGAGATCTGCAGGCACCTGTCTAATTTGACACAGGCCGTATCGGCCCTGCAGGATAGATGTCAGCAGATTGAAACCCAATTCCAGACCTGCACTATATCCGTTCCTGCCCCACAGGCCGCGGTCCCCGCACCCCCAGCCGTAGCAGCCCCTGTGCTGGTGTCTGGGGCATCTGCACCACTCCCGGCGGCCGAACCCCGAGTACCCTTACCGGAACGTTTCCACGGGGACCGCACACGCTTCAGATCATTCCGCGAGTCCTGTCTTCTCTATTTTGAGTTACAACCCCGGACCTTCGTGACTGAATCCGTGAAGGTGGGGTTCGTCATCTCCCTCCTGCAGGGTGAACCCCAAGACTGGGCCCACCGATTACGGGGAAAAAATGACCCTCACCTTAGTTCGGTTGACAATTTTTTTGATGCAATGGCCATCCTTTATGATGACCCACAGCGGGCAGCTTCTGCTGAAGCTACTTTGTACACGCTCCGGCAAGGCCGCCGAGCGGCGGAGGAGTACGCGTCTGAGTTTAGGCGCTGGATGGGGGACACACGCTGGAACGAGTTCGCACTCCTGCATCAGTTCCGTATAGGCCTATCAGAAGGCCTGAAAGATGAGCTCGCCCGGGTGGAGGTGCCTGAGACTTTAGAGGACTTAATAGCACTGACCATTAAAATTGACCGTAGACTGCGGGAACGCAGGTTTGAGAGGTCCGGCCAGGGTCATGGAAATCCCTGGGGGTCATTTCAAGGTCCCAGTCAAGCACCTAGGCCAAACATCCAGAACCGGCCACCTGGAGATATCCCTGAACCCATGCAACTCGGCCTGGCACGGCCTAAACTATCTCCAGAGGAACATCAGCGCAGACGATCCCAGAACCTGTGCCTCTACTGTGGTGAAGCTGGTCATATGGTACGAGAAACTGAGTAAGTGCACCTCTTCTTCCTTATCCATTGGCAATGTTGGTCCATCCCAATACTTAGTGGTACCCCTTTCCTTTCAGCTTCCAGAAAGGACCGTGGAAGTATCGGCCATAATTGATTCGGGGGCATGCAGCTGCTTCTTGGACATTAATTTTGCTCACCAGCAGGGTATTCCTCTCCAATTTAAACAGAAGGGGTTCAATATTTATTTGGCCGACGGTTCCCGAATAAAATCGGGGGTAGTGAACCAGGAAACCCCCTCCATCACCACTGTCATTGCCGGCCAGCACCAGGAACTCCTCCGCCTGGATGCTATAGCTTCACCCGTCTTCCCAGTCATTCTGGGGCTCCCATGGTTACGGGCCCATAACCCCCAGATTGACTGGGAGACCGGAGTAATCTCGTTCCCTTCCCCATACTGTCGGGTATACTGCCACACTTCGGGCCCGGGGGTCCCCCAAATCCTCCTGTGCTCTGAGGGGGAAGCTGAATTAAAACAAGTAATCCCTGCAGTCTACCATGAGTTTCTAGATGTGTTCAGCAAACGGGGAGCCAATACTCTACCCCCCCACCGCCCTTATGACTGTCCCGTTGACCTGTTACCCGGCTCAGAAATTCCTTTTGGGCGAATCTTCCCCCTTTCAGAGCTCGAATTGGGGGCCCTAAAGGAATATATCGAGGACAGCCTCCAGAAGGGGTTCATCCGCCCCTCCACTTCACCGGCGGGGGCGGGAGTTTTCTTTGTTGAAAAGAAAGACAAAACCTTAAGGCCGTGTATCGATTACAGGGAATTGAACAGGGTCACGATAAAGAACCGTTACCCACTGCCGTTAGTACCAGAGTTGTTTCAAAGTTTAAAGACAGCAGTGGTTTTTACAAAGCTGGATCTAAGGGGGGCGTACAACTTGATTCGCATAAGGGAGGGGGACGAGTGGAAGACGGCCTTCCGCACCCGCTTCGGCCATTTTGAATATTTGGTCATGCCGTTCGGGTTGTGTAATGCTCCGGCCACGTTTCAACACTTTGTGAATGATATTTTTAGGGACTTTCTGGATGTCTTTGTTATCGTTTATTTAGACGACATTCTGATTTTCTCCCCGTCTTTGGGGGAACACAGAATACATGTAGCAAAGGTATTGGGGCGATTGCGGCAGCATGGGTTGTACGCCAAGGCAGAGAAATGTTGTTTTGAACAATCCAGCATTGCCTTCTTGGGCCTGATTATCTCCACCGCGGGGGTCGCGATGGATCCCCAGAAAGTCGCTGCAATACTGGATTGGCCTGAACCCACAGACAGGAAAGGCGTCCAACAATTCATCGGTTTTGCAAATTTTTACCGGAAGTTCATCAAGAACTTCTCGGGTCTGGTCTCCCCCATTACTCAGCTAACCAAGCTGGGAACCCGGCTCAGATGGACATCAGAGGCGCAGGAAGCTTTTGAAGCCTTGAAGAAGCTGTTCACCTCGGCACCCATTTTGGGTCACCCGGAAGCCGCCCTGCCCTATATCTTGGAAGTAGATGCATCGGAGAATGCGGTAGGTTCCATCCTCCCCCAGTGGAAAGGCACTAAGGAACTGCTCCATCCTGTAGCATTCTTCTCACGGAAGCTTACCCCAGCGGAGAAGAATTATGATATCGGTGATCGAGAGCTACTGGCGATCAAAACGGCGTTAGAGGAATGGAGGTACCTGCTGGAAGGTGCGGTGCACCCCATCTTAATATTTACTGACCACAAGAACTTAGAATATCTGAGAACCGCCAAGCGTCTACGCCCGCGACAGGCAAGATGGGCACTATTCTTTTCAAGATTCAACTTCCACATTACGTACCGGCCTGGATCAAAGAACACTAAGCCGGATGCGTTATCACGTATGTACGAGGACGCCAAGGAGATCCCAGTACCCGACACCATCCTGTCCTCGGGTAACTTCTTGGCCCTTCAGTCGGACCTTCGTTCCAAGCTAATGGAGGCATCCACAACTTTCTCTACCCCAGGCGGAGGGCCGCTCCAGAACAAGGGGGGACTCCTATGGAGGGAAGATTGAATTGTGGTGCCGGAGGAAGCCCGAACCCTGGTCTTGGGGCATTGCCATGACCACCCGATGGCGGGGCACTTTGGCCCAGAAAAGACCCTGGAACTTCTCCGACGCTCATTCTGGTGGCCAGACATGGCTAAGGATTGTAAGGGCTATGTAAGGTCCTGTATCACCTGCCAGAAGAACAAGCCAGCAAGAAACAAAGTTTGGGGTCTGCTGCGACCCTTACCTATTCCTGAACGGCCTTGGCAAAAGATCTCATTAGATTTTATAGTCGAGCTTCCGCCATAACTAGACCACACGGCAATCCTGGTGGTCGTGGACCGCTTGTCCAAGATGGCCCACTTCATCCCGTTGAAGAAAACCCCCTCGGCGGCCGAGACCGCGCGAGTCTTCATTCGTGAGGTAGTAAGGCTGCATGGGGTCCCCGAAGACATTGTCTCAAACCGGGGGGTCCAGTTCACGTCAAGATTTTGGAGAGCACTGTGCAAAGCCCTGGACATCAAATTGTCTCTCTCCTCTGCGTTCCACCCTCAAACTAACGGTCAAACCGAAAGGACCAATCGGACCCTAGAGCAATACTTAAGATGCTATACTTCATTTACTCAAGATGACTGGATGCCACTTCTACCTCTAACGGAATTTGCGTACAACAACGCCCGCCACTCAGCGACGGAACAGTCCCCGTTCTTTGCCAACTATGGCTTTCACCCAGTCTTCCTCCCGGATTTGGTCTCGGAATGCCCAGTACCAGCAACGCAAGATGTGGTAACATTTTTCTCCGCGAACAATAAGAAGCTTCAAGAGGCCATCAGTCGGGCCCAGGAAGACTACAGGAAGGCATTCAACAGGAAACGGAGAGGAGATCTGGTGTTGCGGCCTGGGGAGAAGGTTTGGCTAGCGACGTCCAATTTAAAGATGCTTTGCCCGTCAAAGAAATTGGGACCCAAATTTATAGGCCCCTTCTGCATTAAACGGATGGTTAACGAAGTGGCCCACGAACTCATCCTCCCTGACACGCTCAAGATCCACCCAGTCTTCCATGTGTCCCTACTGAAGCCAGTGGTCCCAGATGCCTTCCCTGACTGGGAATCTAGACCCCCGGAAGCCATAACGGTCGAGGAAGAAGAAGAATTTGAGGTTGAAACAATCCTGAAGTGTCGAAGGAGGGGAGGCCAGACCCAATTCCTTATCAAATGGAAGGGCTATGGCCCTGAGGACAATTCTTGGGAACCAGTCCATAATGTCCATGCACCCAGACTTGTCCGGAGGTTTTTTCGCGATCACCCGTGGTGGAGAGATCGGGTGGGCATCCGGAGGCTGCCCGTAGTGGGGGGCAATGTCAGGGATCTCCTCGATCCCTGCCGCGATGGTCCCGGCGCAGGCGCAGTGCACCGCCCTGTGCAGGGACACGGGCACTAGGTCCGGGCTGGCCGCGGCGTTCGAGTTCGCGCATGCGCAGTAGAAGCCGCGGCCGCCCGCTGGGCACCAATGGCAGCGCAGGGCGGGATATTTAAATGGCCCTGAGCTGTCATTCAGTGCCTTCTGGTCTTCCCTGCATCCTGTGAACCTGTGAACCTGTACCTTGTAAGTTTTGACCCGGATTGTACCTGACCTTGCTGCTTTCTCCTATTCTGACCCTTGCTTTGCCTGACCTCTCTCTTGAATGCCCCTGATTGGATTTGACCTGCTGTTGCTGACCTGGCGTGTGACCCGACCATTCTATGCCCGCTGCCTTGTACCTTGCCGTCCTCTCTGTTACCGACCCGGCCCGTCTGACCTTGCTCATCCATCCATCCCTTGCAGTGGGGTCTTCTGACCTCCTCACATCAGACTCTTCCCCGTGGGAGCCCCTGGCGCATACCACTACCACTGACGGACGCACCCAGTAGCCACGACCTGGTCTCGGGGGGCTCCAAGTCCATCCCCACCATCAGGGGCCCTGGTGAACAAGCACCCTGGGACTTAGATTCCGTGCGCTGGGGACGCCTATTCAGTGGAGTGCTAGTGGTACCGCCAGGCGGTCCCTTACATCGGTCGTCTTAGGAATCATGGCGATATGCGCTCTAAGCGCATCCGGGGAGGGCGAGGAGCCCTGTCGTAACGCATTAAAATACTCAGCCAAAAAGGGCGCCAACAAGGCTGAGAATTTCTTATAATAGAGACCGGAAAAGCCGTCGGGACCTGGGGCCGCGGTGGACCGTAAAGATTTGATACCTTGGAGCACTTTTGGTACAGTGACTCCGGCTTTGAGTGCCACCTGTGCTGCCTCGGATAACCCAGGAAGTCGGAGATCTTGAAAGAATGCCTCTGCTTGAGCCACGGGGAAGGGATCTGGTTTAGCGTAGAGGCGTGAAAGGAAGTCTGAGAAACGGGAAACAATCTGCTGGGGATTAGAAGTACAGCCACCTGTAGGAAGTCGCAGTCGAATCGGTTTATGGGGTTTCCCCACAGAATTGAGTTTCCTGGCCAGCATCGGGCCTGGCTTATTAGCACAGGAATAAAATTTGTGTTTGGTCCAACGCAGGGCCCGTTCCGCCTCCGAAGAGGCAAGTAGGTCCAACTCTGCCGCCAGAGCGTCCCGAGCGCGTTTATGGGCCGTGGATGGAGATGACTTCCAACGCGCATCCGCAGAGGCCAGGAGAGAATGAAGCTCCAAAAGTCGGCGCTCCCGCTCCCGCTTCCGGACCGCCGCCAGCTGTATAACATGACCCCGCACCATGGCCTTATGTGCCTCCCATAGGGGCACTGCCGAGGAGACCGATCCCGCGTTTTCCGTGAAGTATATTCGTAAAAAAAATTCTATTTGTTGGCAGGTAGCCTGAGTGGAATTATTATGTTTTTTAAGCATTAACTATTCTAATTACTACAACACAGGAAACCACTTAAAATAAATAAATAAATAATAATTATTTTTTTTTTAAAGCATTAACTATTATAATTAGTACAACACAGGAAACTGCTTAAAATAAATAAATAAATAATAATAATAATAATAATAATCTTTTTTGTTTTTTTATCATTTTTTTTAAAGCATTAACTATAATAATTACTACAACACAGGAAACCGCTTAAAATATATAATAATAATTTTAATAATAATAATTATTATTATTATTATTTTATGCATTAACTATTCTAATTACTACAACACAGGAAACCACTTAAAATAAATAAATAAATAAATAATAATAATATTTATTTTTTTTTTAAAGCATTAACCATTAGCCGCCCGGCCAATAGCCGTTTGGCGGCTTGAAAAGCGCTGCAGCTTTCCGGGTCCACGCCATTTGGCGTGCTCCCGCACATGCGCCGTTTGCGCTATTGCAGAGCGGCGCAGCAGCGGGATCTGTCACCGCCCGTGCACCTCGGACACGGCCGATGACAGATCCGAGTACCGGCTCCCGTTGCCGGTACCATGTGACCTGCCGCGACCAATCACAGCAGGTCACATGACAGTTGTATACAATGGATAGCTTCATTCATGATGCCATCCATTGTATACTAGTGCCTAGCTGTGAATGGTCACAGCTAATCACATGCACATGTCATGTGATTAGCTGTGACCAAATCACAGCTAAGCACAAAAAAAAAAAAAAAAAAAAAAAAAGCTGAATGAATCGATTTCATTCAGCTAAATGCTTGCTTATAGCAAAGTAATTCTTTGCTATAAGCAAATTGTGTAAAAAAAAAAAAAAAAAAAAAATACTGATCACTTCCCCAAAGTAGTACAATGTTACTATGGTAACATTGTACTATTTTGGTCATAGTAAAATATGAAAAAAAATCTTAAAAAAAATAAAAAAAAAATGTAATAAAAAATTAAATATAATAAAAAAATAAAAAAAAATTAAAAAAAAATATAATTTTTTTTTTTTTTCATACTGTCACCAGTCAGTGTCCCTGTTCACCGCCATGCCAGTTATATGATGACGCTGTACTGCACTGGTGACAGTATGTAAAAAAAAAGAATAGTGAAAATAATATTTTTCATTTTTTCATTTTCGGAAAAATTATGACAAAAAAATACAACTTCAAAAAACTCGCCATGCCTCTTATGAAGTACGTCGGACTGTCTACTCAGCAAAAAGGGGTCATTTGGGGATATCTGTACTATTCTGACATTCTTGGACCTCAAGAAATTAGATTGGCTGTCAGTACTTCAGGATTGATCAATATTCAGATCTATACCATAGTTTGTGAACTCTATAACTTTCCTACAAACTAAATAATACATCCTAATTTGGGTTATTTTCACCAAAGACATGTAGCAGAATACATCTCGGCCTAAATTTATGAAGAACAATTATTTATTTGTAAACTTTTATAACAGAAACAAAGAAAAATGTGTTTTTTTTTCAAAATTTTTGGTCTTTTTTTGTTAATTTAGCAAAAAATAAAAACCCCAGCGGTGATTAAATACCACCAAAAGAAAGCTCTAGTTGTGTGAAGAAAATGATAAAATTTTAGTTTGGGTACAATGTTGTATGACTGCGCAATTGTCATTCAAAGTGTGAGAGCGCTGAAACCTGAAAAATGGCCTGGGCAGGAAGGTGTAAAATTGCACGGTATTGAAACGGTTAACTAATATCATTAGTACAATACAGGAAACCACTTAAAATAAATAAATAAATAATAATAATAGTTTTTTTTGTTTTTTTATAATTTTTTTTTAAAGCATTAACTAATATAATTACTACAACATAGGAAACCGCTTAAAATATATAATAATAATAACAATAATTTTAATAATAATAATTATTATTATTATTATTTTATGCATTAACTATTCTAATTACTACAACACAGGAAACCACTTAAAATAAATAAATAAATAATAATAACATATATTTTTTTAAAGCATTAACTATTATAATTAGTACAACACAGGAAACTGCTTAAAATAAACAAATAATAATAATAATTTTTTTTTGTTTTTTTTATCATTTTTTTTAAAGCATTAACTATTATAATTACTACAACACAGGAAACCACTTAAAATATATAATAATAACAATAATAATTTTAATAATAATAATAATTATTATTATTATTTTTTAAGCATTAACCGTTTCAATACCGTGCGATTTTACACCTTCCTGCCCAGGCCATTTTTCAGGTTTCAGCGCTCTCACACTTTGAATGACAATTGCGCGGTCATACAACACTGTACCCAAACTAAAATTTTATCATTTTCTTCACACAACTAGAGCTTTCTTTTGGTGGTATTTAATCACTGCTGGGGTTTTTATTTTTTGCTAAATTAACAAAAAAAGACCAAAAATTTTGAAAAAAAAACACATTTTTCTTTGTTTCTGTTATAAAAGTTTACAAATAAATAATTGTTCTTCATAAATTTAGGCCGAGATGTATTCTGCTACATGTCTTTGGTGAAAATAACCCAAATTAGGATGTATTTTTTAGTTTGTAGGAAAGTTATAGAGTTCACAAACTATGGTATAGATCTGAATATTGATCAATCCTGAAGTACTGACAGCCAATCTAATTTCTTGAGGTCCAAGAATGTCAGAATAGTACAGATATCCCCAAATGACCCCTTTTTGCAGAGTAGACAGTCCGACGTACTTCATAAGAGGCATGGCGAGTTTTTTGAAGTTGTATTTTTTTGTCATAATTTTTCGGAAAATTAAAAAATTAAAAAAATTATTTTCACTATTTTTTTTTTTACATACTGTCACCAGTGCAGTACAGCGTCTTCATATAACTGGCATGGCGGTGAACATGGACACTGACTGGTGACAGTATGAAAAAAATATATATATATATATATTTTTTTTTTTTATTTATTTTTTTTTTTTTATTATATTTAATTTTTTATTACATTTTTTTAAAGATTTTTTTTTCATATTTTACTATGACCAAAGTAGTACAATGTTACCATAGTAACATTGTACTGCTTTGGGGGAGTGATCAGTATTTTTTTTTTTTTTTTTTATACACAGTTTGCTTATAGCAAAGAATTACTTTGCTACAAGCAAGCATTTAGCTGAATGAAATCGATTCATTCAGCTTTTTTTTTTTGTGCTTAGCTGTGATTTGGTCACAGCTAATCACATGACATGTGCATGTGACCTGCTGTGACCATTCACAGCTAGGCACTAGTATACAATGGATGGCATCATGAATGAAGCCATCCATTGTATACAACTATCATGTGACCTGCTGTGATTGGTCACAGCAGGTCACATGGTACCAGCTACGGGAGCCGGTACTCGGATCTGTCATCGGCCGTGTCCGAGGTGCACGGCCCGTGACAGATCCCGCTGCTGCGCCGCTCTGCTGTGCCGCAAACTGCGCATGTGCGGGAGCACGCCAAATGGCGTGCACCCGGAATTTAAGAGCGCATTTCAAGCCGCCAAACGGCCATTGGCCGGGCGGCTAATGGTTAACTATTCTAATAACTACAACACTGGAAACCACTTAAAATAAAAAATAATAATAATTTTTTTGGGTTTTTTTACAATTTTTTTTAAAGCATTAACTATTATAATTACTACAACACAGGAAATCGCTTAAAATATATAATAATAATTTTAATAATAATATTTTTTTTAAGCATTAACTATTATAATTACTGCAACACAGGAAACTGCTTAAAATAAATAAATAACAATGATTTTTTGTTTTTTTATAATTTTTTTAAAGCATTAACTATATTATTTATTTTTTTTTTTTTAAGCATTAACTATTCTAATTACTACAACACAGGAAACCACTTAAAATAAATAAATAATATTTTTTTTTAAAAAGCATTAACTATTATAATTAGTACAACACAGGAAACCACTTAAAATAAATAAATAATAATATATTTTTTTTTTTATCATTTTTTTTAAAGCATTAACTATTATAATTACTACAACTCAGGAAACCGCTTAAAATATATAATAATAATAATAATTTTAATAATGAAAATAATTATCTTTTTTTAAGCATTAGCTATTCTAATTACTACAACACAGGAAACCACTTAAAATAAATAAATAAATAATAATAATTTTTAACATTTTTTAAAGCATTAACTATTATAATTAGTAGAACACAGGAAACCGCTTAAAATAAATAAATAAATTAACTAAATAATAATAATAATTTTTTTTGTTTTTTTATCATTTTTTTAAAGCATTAACTATTATAATATATATATAATAAAAATATATATAACAATATATATAATAGTAGTAATATATAATAATAATAACAACAATAATTTTAATAATTTTTTTTTAAGCATTAACTATTCTAATTACTACAACACAGGAAACCACTTAAAATAAATAAATAATAATAATTTTTTTTTTTTTTAAAGCATTAACTATTATAATTAGTACAACACAGGAAACCGCTTAAAATAAATAATAATAATAATGATTTTTTTGTTTTTTTATAATTTTTTTTTAAAGCATTACCTATTATAATTACTACAACACAGGATATCGCTTAAAATATATAATAATAATATTAATTGTAATAATAATAATTATTTCTTTAAGCATTAACTATTATAATTACTGAAACACAGGCAACCGCTTAAAATAAATAAATAACAATAATTTTTTTGTTTTGTTATAATTTTTTTTAAGCATTAACTATTAGATTTACTACAACACAGGAAACCGCTTAAAATAAATAATAATAATTTTTTTGTTTTTTTATAATTTTTTTTTAAAGCATTAACTATTATAATTACTACAACACAGGAAATCGCTTAAAATATATAATAATAATAATTGTAATAATTTTTTTTAAGCATTAACTATTATAATTACTGCAACACAGGAAACCTCTTAAAATAAATAAATAACAAAAAATTTTTTGTTTTTTTTAAAGCATTAACTATTATATTTACTAAATAAATGAGTAAAGTGCAGCGCTATATAACACGATATAAAATTCTACAAAATTCGATCTAAAATGTTCGATCAAAGATAAATGTTCATAAAATCCTGCGATCGATTTATGAATGTGGTGAACACACCTTATAACAGATCCTGAAAATGGCAGAAATGCGCACTCACCGACCGCGCATAGGAAATGCGCATGTGTATATCAAATTCCACAGATGTCGTTATCCTCCGGGAAGAGGTGTCATCAGTCGATCTGCTGGGCTTACAGGGCCTCCTTAGGTTTGAGTCACTCCAACCAGTAGCTGTCACCACCCTAATTGGCTTAACAACATTCCGAAAGGTCAATTTATGCGTATTCGACGCAACTGTTCAGATCTAAATACTTACTTTGACCAAGCATTGGTATTAAAGGAAAGGTTTCTGGAAAAGGGCTACAAGGAGGACATCCTTGAAAATACAATACAGATGGTTGCTCAATATGACAGGAGTAAAATGCTATCTAACAAACCCAGACCAACAGAAACAAGGGTCTGTCCCTTTATCACAACATTCTCCACACAATTCAGACAGATTGGTGGAATTATAAAGAAGAACTGGGACTTCTTGAAATTAGATCCCATATTATCAAAAATCTTACCGGACAAGCCGGAGGTTATCTATCGGAAAGCGACAGCAATTCGACATCAAATAGCCCCTAATGCAATTAACCCTCCGACTGGTACCACATTTTTTGAAGAACTGAAAGGGTTTTACCCCTGTAATAAATGTGTTATCTGTAAGTGTAATGGTACTAGGAAACGCAGAATTAACAACTTTGAATCTTCCAGAACCAGTAAATCACATTATTAAACAATTCATTTCTTGCAATAGCAAGTTTGTAGTGTACCTCCTCCAATGTCCGTGTCACAAGCAGTATGTGGGGCGAACGACCAGACGTCTCCGTGACCGATTGAGAGAACATGTAGCCAACATCAAGAAAGGCTATAGAGAGCATTCACTCTCAAATCATTATAGGCTTTTTCATAATTGTGACCCCTCTTCCCTCAAATTTGTGGGAATTGAGGTAATATCACCACACTGGAGAGGCTTGAATAAAACTAGGGCCGTGTCACAAGCCGAAACAAAATGGGTTTATGAATTGGATACTTTACATCCCAGCGGACACAATATCGAAATCGATATTAACTGTTACATAGCTAATAATTAGCACCCTATATACCCATTAATAGGTTGTTCTGCACAAACTTTTCTTGTCCTATTGCTCTACGATTTTTACAGAGTGTATCATCAGACTGACGAATACGGATTTTATACCTCTATTATGAGCTATTCCATTCAGTATAAGCTATTGTATTCATTTTAGCTATCCTATTCAGTTTTAGAGTTATCTTATTCATATATGGTACCATTATCTTATAATCATTTTAAGGGGTATTTTAAGTTTTATGCATGTATTTATCCTCTTCCCCACATTGGTGGGTTGGAATTTTATATCTGTATTACATAAGCGTTATTTACCACTGCACTTTAAACACCGATATATGCCAAGGATGTATTAATGTTACCTTCCCCCACAAACCCACCATGTTTGGAGACTAATCATCAAACAAGGGATTGGATATTACCACCACCTCCGTGAGATCATATCTCACCATAAATGGCACACAATACATCCCTATGTGGCAGATTGGTTGTGCATGAATGCACTATATATAATTAGTCATATCTCCCTGGCAGAGAAAATGGTGTTTCTAAAGGCAAAATTAAACAAGAGTGGGATATGGTATACACTAGACATTATCCCTAGCAGATCTTATGCGTTCTATGATATTCTTAAGCTATCCCATTCATTTACACTATTTCGTTAATTTGCTATGTTTTTATAACTCAGAGTGATTTATATTTGATGTATCTGGTAATTTTATATAGGGACTTATTGGGGTTTATTTACTAAACCTGGTTGACTCAGAATCTTGTCCACTTCTGCATAAAAACCAATCAGCTTCCAGGTTTTATTGCTGAAGCTTAACTGAACATGCTGAGGTTAGAAGCTGATTGGCTACCATGCACAGGTGCCCAAGATTCTGAGTCAACCAGGTTTAGTAAATAAACCCCATTGTGTCCTTTTATTTGATCAGTCCCAGTAACATATGTATTATCTTTTTTGCACCTGGAGTACCTACACATGCCATGAATCTATACCATCTCATCCACAAAACTCACCATTTCTGGTGATGAATCACCAAATAGGGGATGTGTTACTAATATTATCATCTCCCTGGGATTGTTTAACCACTCTGTAGTGGCATACCAGCGTTTGTTTATACGCTGGGACGGCAGCGCTTAATGGCATTACTGCCATCGTTTATGTCATGCTAGCAAATGAATGGTGCCTCTATATGCAAATTACTAGTTTATGGCAAACGGCGGTGGGGAATTTTACATATCTCTATTTTCCTCGTCCTCTGACAAGCCGCTGTCCGGCTGTATATACTGATGTTTGTTTCACCTTTTTATGTAACATGTTAGCCGGAGACCCGGACACTCGGAGTACCCCTTTATACCGTGGGTATATTAGTTTCATTCCCTTTAATTTTCACCCTTATGGGTGTTGACTGGGAGGGGGGAGGTAGTTATAACACCTGGAGGAAAATCAGAGGTGTTACTGTATCCACCTCCCTGGGAATTACGAGCCATTCTTCCTGGCTCAATTGCGCTGTTTTATGTGCTCTGTCAGTGTGGCTTGATGCGCCTCGGCTGACAGTTTTGTATATCCACGAAAAAAATGGCGCTACGATACACGCGCATGCGCAGTTGCGTGGTCTTCCGGAAAATGGCGGCAATTCGATGCGCATGCGCGAATCCCCGCGGTCTTTTATTTAAACATTCGGCGTCTGTCAGTATCTCCTCTGATGATGTGCCTTAGCACGAAAGGCCTCAGGAGGAACTGACAGCCTGTGACGCCTGATCTTGCCACCCAGACCACGTGGGGGTCTGGCGGCCAACTGTTGTTAGGTCAGTAACATATATTTTATACTTGCTTTTATTAGCTTTTTCCTGTGTTTTTCTGGTATTTTGCCAGCAATACTACTGACCTGTTCTATAAAGATTTTCATTCACCAATAAAATACTCGGCATACTACACTATGGGTAATCTCCCATTTTTTGCCCCTCACTGAGGGGCCGACAGACACAGCTACATACTCTGTCCAGAGGAGGGAACCCTGTACCTGGAAGGAACGTGTATCCTGGCTGACTCAAACCTAAGGAGGCCCTGTAAGCCCAGCAGATCGACTGATGACACCTCTTCCCGGAGGATAACGACATCTGTGAAATTTGATATACACATGCCCATTTCCTATGCGCGGTCGGTGAGTGCGCATTTCTGCCATTTTCCGGATCTGTTATAAGCTGTGTTCACCACATTCTCAAATCGATTGCAGGATTTTATGAACATTTATCTTTGATCGAACATTTTAGATCGAATTTTGTAGAATTTTATATCGTGTTATACAGCGCTGCACTTTACTCATTTATTTATATCAGATGTGGTTGTGATCATCTTCAGTGCTTCTAGCTGCTTACTTGACAATTTATTAGTAGCGCTCACTTTGTTTTATATTATCTATTATATTTACTACAACACAGGAAACCGCTTAAAATAAATAATAATAGTAATAATAATAATAATTATTTTAGTTTTTATATTTTTTTTAAAGCATTAACTATTATAATTACTACAACACAGGAAACCACATAATTATAATTATTATTATTTTTATAATTTTTTTAAAGCATTAACTACTATAAACTATACAATACAGGAAATTGCTTAAATTATATAATACATTACATTATAATACATTAATTTTTGGGGGGTTTTTTTTTTACAAAGCATTAACTAATATAACTACTACAAAACAGAACACTGCTTAAAATATATAAATATATAATAATAAAACAATATCAATATAATTATTTTTTAAAGCATTAACTACTATAAACTATACAATACAGGAAATTGCTTAAAGTGTATAATACTTTACCATCTCAGCTTATGGCTTTCAGGCATCTGAAGGGAAAGGTGTTATACAATATTGTCTGCAGGATGTAAATAAATGTGTACAATACCGTACTGGTCGATCTCATAGTGGACTCCAAGGCCATCTAGAAAGTCTCTCTCATCATGGATATCCTGGTCTTCTTGCAGGTTAGGAACGGCTTCCTGGCAGATGGGACAAGTAGCACTCTCCTGAAGCCAGCGTTGGATGCAGCTGATGTGGAATTGGTGAGCGCAGTTTAGAATAGTAGTGGCGTCTCCATCTTCCAAATCTGCCAAACAAATGGGACAGTTTACCTGTTCCTCGCGGCGTTGCTCCATGGCCGGTGGTGCCTGTGGCTCTGGGTGGTGCTCAGCAGCTATGTTGCGGTCTCTTGGTGACCGGCTCCGGTTGATGGAAGCGTCCTCCTGTCTCTGACCACGCTGAGCTCTGGACCTTGTCCGATGGGCGATGGGAGACTCTGCGCCCTCCTGGCGTGATGGGCTTCCTCAAGATCTGTGTCGTGAAGATCGCTGCATCCTGATAGTGATTGATGTTGGATTACCTGAAAACAGCTTAAACATATAGAAGATTAATAATATTGTGAATACTAGCTTGGTGATGGCAGCAGATTGTAATAACAATGAGAGGAATCTCAGCCAATTGCAGGAGGCAATTTCTGACGATGCGATCAGCTCTTCTCCCAGCGTAAGAGTGATGTGTGATGCAGCCACCTCACACCAACTGTCACCAACTGTCACTTTTCAGGCCTTGTTACTCTGACCAAATACATTTTCTATCATTTTATAGATTTTACATATAATTCTACAGCATTGCCGTCATTTTAATGGTTATTCTTGAATTCCACCACTCGATGGCTCTGTCAGTCATCCACAGCTGTAATACCGCTCCTCGCCATAGATGTCTCCCTTCCAGCTCCATACACATCATTTAAACAGCTTTTTTTTCCTCCGGCGGCCATCTTGCGCAATGTAATGTATATGGGAGACCGAGGCCTGAGGAAAGAAGGAGCTGAGTGCGGGGAGTCTGTCCGGTGCAGGGATGATGGGTCCCGAGGAGAGCTGAGCAGGTGAGGGGGACAGAGGGCAGGAGAGGCAGGTGGTGAATGGAGGAGGCCCAGACTGTGCTGGATGGGGAGGTCAGGCCAGGAGGTTGGTGGTATTGGATGGAGCAGGCCGGGGGTGGTGAGAAGACTGGGGGTGCTGGGTGGGGAAGGCCGGGGTGTGTTGCGGTAGATGAGGCCGGGGGGTGGTGAGAAGACTGGGGGTGCTGGGTGGGGAAGGCCGGGGTGTGTTGCGGTAGATGAGGCCGGGGGGTGGTGAGAAGACTGGGGGTGCTGGGTGGGGAAGGCCGGGGTGTCTTTTGGTAGGTGAGGCCGGGGGTGGTGAGAAGACTGGGGGTCCTGGGTGGGGAAGGTTGGGGTGTGTTGTGGTAGATGAGGCCGGGGGGTGGTGAGAAGACTGGGGGTGCTGGGTGGGGAAGGCCAGGGTGTGTTGCGGTAGATGAGGCCAGGGGTGGTGAGAAGACTGGGGGTGCTGGGTGGGGAAGGCCAGGGTGTGTTGCGGTAGATGAGGCCAGGGGTGGTGAGAAGACTGGGGGTGCTGGGTGGGGAAGGCTGAGGTGTGTTGTGGTAGATGAGGCTGGGGGTGGGGAGAAGACTTGGGGTGTTGGATGGGGAAGGCTGAAGTGTTGAAGACTGATAGAAAGGTGATGATGTCTGGAGAAAGGGGGCAGACATAGCTGGGGCTCCCCCATCACCCCCAGTGTTACCCCACCTGTGCCCCCCCACCACCAGTCCATGTCTTCCAGACCCCCCCTCTTCACCAGACTGTGGCTGCCACCCCTCTCTCCAGGCCTGCACAGGGTACAGCTCATTGCAATCATAACTAACTAAGAAAAATGTCCAAATCGTGTCCAAGTTCTGCCCAACAATGCGCTGATTGTCCGAGTTCTCCAATCCTCCCACTTCTTCCAGAAGAAGTCTTCAGTGCCACAATCCTGGGCCATCCTGGTGTCATCCGGCCATCAGAGTTTAGCCAATCCTCACATCTGGCCGCTCCATGACACCCTTTTCCCATCAATTTACTTTTGCCGCAATATTACGCTCCTTTCCAGCGGGACAAAAGTGCATTCAACTATTTTCCTTCTATAACTCCTAGAAGACTTTTCACATCATTGAGCTGTGATTTGTAAAGTCCTACATGCTGCATTTTTTGGTGCACTTTCCAAAAGTGCGCCAGAGATGCACCTTTCATTTCACTTAATGGGAAACGCACCAAAAATGCACCCAGGGTATGTTTTTTAGGTGAATTTTTGAGGTCATGTGGCAGAAATATGCTGGTTGTTAAGAAGCGGACACCCACCGGCGTCCTTAACAACCAATGAATAGCTGGTAGTTAACCAGTACACGCCCGGCCAAAAGGCGGCCGGCAAAATGTACTGCATTTCTGGGTTGGACGCCACATGGCGTCCTCCCGCACATGCGCAGTTTGCGCTCCTGCAGAGCCACGCAGCGGCGCGATCTGACACGGCAGATCTGAGTATCGGCCCCGTTGCCGGTACCATGTGACCTGCTGTGACCAATCACAGCAGGTCACATGACAGTTGTATACAATGGTTGGCTTTATTCATGCCATCCATTGTATACTACTGTCTAGCTGTGAATGGTCACAGTGATCACATGCACATGTCATGTGATTAGCTGTGGCCAAATCACAGCTAAGCACAAAAAAAAAAAAACCCTGAATGAATCGAAGTCATTCAGGTAAATGCTTGCTTATAGCAAAGTAATTATTTGCTATAAGCAAATTGTATAAAAGAAAAAAAAATACTGATCACTTTTTCAAAGTAGTACAATGTTACTATGGTAAACGATAAAATGATAAAAGATTAAAAATAATAAAAATATATACAGTTGCAAGAAAAAGTATGTGAACCCCTTGGGATTACGTGGAGTTTTGCATGAATTGGGCATAAAATGTGCTCTGAACGTCATCTAAGTCACAACAATAGAAGAACACAGTCTGCTGAACATAATACTACACAAACATTAGATGTTGCCATGGTTTAATTGCACATAACATGTAAACATTCACAGTGCAGGGAGGAAAAAGTATGTGAACCTTTGGAATTAATAACTGGTTGACCCTCCTTTGGCAGCAATAACCTCAACCAAACGTTTCCTGTAGTTGCAGATCAGACCTGCACAACGATATGGAGAAATTTTGGACCACTCCTCTTCACAAAACTTTTTCAGTGTAGCAATATTCTTGGGATGTCTGGTGTGAATCGCTCTCTTAAGGTCATGCCACAGTATTTCAGTCGGGTTGAGGTCAGGACTCTGACTGGGCCACTCCAGAAGGCATATTCTGTGCTGTTGCAGCCATTGTTTTGTTGAATTACTTGTATGCTTTGGGTCATTGTCCTGTTGCATCGCCCATCCTCTACAGAGCTTCAGTTGGTGGACAGATGGTCGTACGTTTTCCTGCAAAATGTCTTGATAAACTCTGGAATTCATTTTCCCATCAATGACAACAATCCGTCCAGGCCCTGAGGCAGCAAAGCAGCCCCAAACCATGATGTTCCCTCCGCCATGTTTTACAGTGGGGATGAGGTTTTGATGTTGGTGTGCTGTGCCTTTTTTTCTCCACACATAGTGTTGTGTGTTCTTCCCAAACAACTCAATCTTGGTTTCATCTGTCCACAGTATATTTTGGCAGTAGTGCTGTGGAACATCCAGGTGCTCTATTGCAAACTTCAAACGTGCTGCAATATTCTTTTTGGACAGCAATGGCTTCCTCCGGGGTGTCCTCCCATGTACTCCATTCTTGTTTTCCTTATTGTAGATGTGTCAACAAAAATGTTAGCATGTGCCAGAGATTTCTGTAGGTCTTTAGCTGACACTCTGGGATTCTTCTTTACCTCATGCAGCATTCTGCGCTGTGCTCTTGCAGTCATTTTTACAGGACGACCACGGCTAGGGAGAGTAGCAACAGTGCTAATCTTTCTCCATTTGTAGACAGTCTGTCTTATCGTGGACACATGAACATCAAGGCTTTTGGAGATACTTTTGTAACCCTTTCCAGCTTCATGCAAGTCAACAATTCTTGATCGTAGGTCTTCTGAGAGCTCTTTTCTGCGAGGCATGGTTCACATCAGACAGTGCTTCTTGAAACCAGTAAACCCAAAACAGGTGTGTGTTTTTTAAGGGCAGGACAGCTGTCAGCAACACATCCAATATCATCACACTGATTGGAGTCAAGGTTGGCTCACTCCTGGTTCCAATTAGCTCTGGGAGAAGTCATTAAGCTAGGGCCTCACATACTTTTTCCTCCCTGCACTGTGAATGTTTACATGTTATGTGCAATTAAACCATGGCAACATCTAATGTTTGTGTAGTATTATGTTCAGCAGACTGTGTTCTTCTATTGTTATGACTTAGATGACGGTCAGAGCACATTTTATGCCCAATTCATGCAAAACTCCACGTAATCCCAAGGGGTTCACATACTTTTTCTTGCAACTGTATATATATATATATATATATATATATATATATATATATAATTTTTTTTTTTTTTTTTTTTTTTTTTTTCATACTGTCACCAGTCAGTGTCCCTGATCACCGCCATGCCAGTTATATGAAGACGCTGTACTGCACTGGTGACAGTATGTAAAAAAAAAAAAATAGTGAAAATAATTTTTTGCATTTTTTCATTTTCCAAAAAATTATGACAAAAAAAATACA